>NC_138052.1:87071925-87796872 GCF_964194185.1 Rhinolophus hipposideros
GATATGTGATGCTTCTGAATTTTTTTTTGAACACACAACCTGTAAAATGTCATTCAAATTGTAAGTTAACATTAAAACCAGTTTTCACTGCACCTGTTACAGGCAGCATTTGAGGCAGTGCACTTTTGGTTGATGAAGGTGCTGACCATCTACTCAGTATTTCTCCTCTGTATCTGAAGGGCATATGCAAATAGTTCGCTTGATTTCCTAACCACAAAGGTGCAAAGGTGTTGAGACTCCTCCCCCAAATCATAATCTTAAATCCAGAAAGAGCCATAAGCATACCCCTTGCTTTATAACTCTGTGATATCCAGAGTTATCTCCAAAGATACACTCGTGTAAGCAAAGTGACTGCCAGGAGAGGCCATCAGCTACTGCTGCAACCCCTGAAACCCCACCAATAGGACATCATTGTTGAAGTATCAGAGTCGTAAAAGACCCCTCGATAGTCAGGGGAAAGGAGGCAAGATTAAGCATGTGGAACAGACTCTGTCTCCATACATCTATCGGAAACAAGTAAAATATCATTGTTTTTAATGATGGAGCAAAAACCAAAAGGAAAAATTCACCAAAGCTTGGAGGTTGAATGATCTGAGCTTTCTACTAGGAAGCCAAGATAAATCCCCTTCCCCCCAAATCATTCTGTATTCAAAATTCCCTGAGAAACTGAGAATACTTGCTAAATCAAAACCCCATTTGCTATGTACCTGTGGTTCCATTTGGTTTAAGAGCAGACCACAATGCATCCAGAAGGCACATGTGGGTTTTATCTCTGTGTGTGTTTTTGATAAACAGAAACAGCACAGATTAGGGGCTGGATCATGACTCTCTAACAGTGGTACGTTTCACAACGAAGAATTATAGGAGATGCTTTGATGTCAAACAGAGGTGGTTCCTTTTAAGAAAATGGTAAATTTAACTTTCTTTGGTTCAAAGCTCAGCAGTTCTCCTTGCTCCCCACCTACGTGAATGCTGCAATTTTCTTTTATTCACTTCCTCAATGACTTGCCATTAAACACCTACAAGTCATTTTACTGCAGCAGTTTGGTATTTGTAACACTCAAATAGGATAGAGAAGAGAAAAGGAGATATGGAGAAAAGAAAGGGAGGACGAATTCACTACAAACCTTCACTTTGTGGACTACAAAACTGTCGTCTTGGGTCCAGAATCACAAGCCATGAATCAAAAACAGTTTGGGGGAATTTAAAGCGGGCGGGGGTGGGGAGCTGAAACAGATCAGCTGCGTTTCACTACTGGCTCAAATTAGGAGGTCAGGTCGGAGGGAGTAAGGCAGAAAATAAACAGATGCAAATAAAGGTCTCCAACCTGTGGGCAAGGAAGAGTGAAAAAATCCTTTATGAAAGTTAAGAAACCTAAAGTGTGGATGTCAGTGATACCCAGTGCCCAGTGTTTGGAGGAAAAATGACTTCTTATCTACAGCAAGATTACAGGTGCCTCCCCTGGACCTGAATTTAAAGAGATGATGTTTACTCAAGGGGACTTTTACTGATAGGAAAAACAAATCTACAGTTTATACATCTCTCTGCTTCATGCAAATACCCTATTTAAATTTAATTACTTGGCGCTTAAGGTGGTTTTTGTTCCCCCTTTTTTTCTCATTTCAACGCCACAGTTCTGATTTGCTCTTTATCAAAGGTTTGTGCGTTTTAAAATGCTGTCAAGCATCAAAATTAAATGCTTCAGAGCACTAATGATATCCTTGTGATGAAGGGTTTTGCCGTCACGAAGATGCGAACCTCTGGAGCTAATATAGCTTTCTTCTACATCCCACCAAATGGAGGGAAGGGTTTCCCTGAGCTTTGCACTAACCTATGGCACCAAACAACACTGAGCACATCTTTTTGTTTGTCTTCACAATTATCACTGCAGTATTTTGCAGTACTGCACCGTGTACAGAGGGCTTTCTTGTACTCATGATCTCAGTTGCACTGCATTCAATGAGCTGGGTAGCCCTCTGCTATTTTCTAGGTAAAAATCATTAAAAGGCTCAAGCCCCTTCCACTCTCCTTGGCTACATCACTGATGTCAGAACTCAGCCCTGCATCACCCCATAGCTTCCGGGGGCTGTGTCAGTAAGCATCTAAGCACATTTTCTCATAGTTGAGAAGTGAAATTGTTTTTAAAACAAATCAACCAATCAACAAACAAAGGTATAGAAAAACTCAATTATTCCAAAATTGATACGGAATTATTTTCCTTCAACAAAAGGCCTAGAACAAAATTCTTAATTAAAACCTTTGGAAGACTCTGAATTCAATGGAGTTCATTTATATTTAAATAGGAAAAGAGTAATATTAATTAAGTTTATACTTAGAATGTATGAGGGATGCATTTTTTTTTTCCATAAGGTGATTTCCAAGGTCAGTACATACAAAGTCTATTTCAAACAAATACTATAAAATAAAGCAGGGCACAGTAACACCAAAAGATACAATAGACCCATGTTCCCCATGCCTTTCAGAATCTGATTTTGGGACAATAATGATGCTTTAACTAAGTGATTCAAGAGTAAGACTTTACAAAGCATTTAAATGAGACTCTTTTTCTAATTATTTTCCCTGAGAAATGGTTGGCAGATTATTTTAGACAAACCTTTTATAGAGAACTCTTAACCACATTTTAAAGAATGGAATGTGGTTAAAGCTGTTGTTAGCCTTTACATTAAGTGTGTGCATAGGAAGTTGAAGGTGTTGGAACTGGCCTCTGTGGCTAACTGTCCAAAGACGTGAGTTCCCCTCCCATAAATGACTGCTTGGGATGGAACTGCTCAGACCAGGACTACATTTCCCAGACTGCTTTGCATGTAGTCTCATTCTGGGCCATGAAATGTGGGTAGGAGTGATTACTCCTGTTCTAAACCTGATACATAATAACAGCACCCTTGGGACCCACCATCCTTTCTAACCTACAATCTGCCAGCTGGATGTTGGTGCTCAGGCTCATGTTGGAAGCTCCCCCTCATGCAATACCACAACTGGATGCAAGTTGATCAATAAATAATTTTCTAGGTAAAAACCAAAAAAAACAAAAAAACAAAAAAACATTTTCACATAATAACTAACTAAAATAAAGCATAGTAGTACTGCAGCCTATAGAAGACTGAGCTATGGTTTAAAGCTGCCTGAATTGCCTTTAGTTTCCTTCTTGAAAATTCCAGCTCCTGGGCAAGCGCAGTGAGCAGATACCCATTCTTTTGTGAGACACTGGTGAGTGCGGCCCTGGGGCCAGCAATGCTGGGAACACACTGTGCAGCTTTGCAGGGACACAACACAATCACAGCCACAGGTCTTCCCACTTTCCCACACGAAGGTATTCAGCAGAATCACACAACACTGTGCTAAAAGATTTAGCTAAGCTTGTTTTAATGTTAAGCGGGCAAAGACAGTGGGAGTCTCAAAATGGCTTGGTTGAGTTTTCTTTTTAGAAAAGTGTTGGTATCGTCTTCATTGCATAGGTAACAGCTTACACAGTTGAAGATTGGGGCCACGTGAATCAGAGCTAAACAGAGAAGACTGAGCAGAAATAGCATCTTTCTGCCAGGTACTTTCACACAGTTAACATCATTTAATCTTTGCAACTCTCTGAAGTAGTTATAATTATCACCTTTGACTTCATATTTGGAAACACATGCAGCACAAAGAAATTAAATACTTTGACCAAAGCTATAAAACGAGATTTTTAAACCCAAGTCTGTCTGACTCATACGGAAATATATGATCCTCTCTCATACATCACATGCCTGTAACAACACACACACTGAACTAGTACTTATTGAGTAACTACTGTGTGCCAAGCATTGTTGGAAATCTCTTGCATGGATGAATTCATAGAATCCTCACATAAACCGTAGGAGGCAGATACTATTATTATTCCCCATTTATATGTCAGGAAAATAAGGTACAAAGAGTTTGAATAACTTGCCCCAAGTTACAGCTTAGAAGTGGTGAATTAAAAAGTCATGTGTAGAGGCCACATTTTCAACCACTGATCTACAGAAAGCCTCGATCTAGTTTTTCCCTTCCTTTCACTGGTAAGAAATCAGAGACTTGAAGGTTAAATGGCTTGGTCTCCAACAGCAGCATTAGTAACAGAGCAAATCTTGGGCCTGCCATGGGTTAGGTACAGGGCTTTCTATGTGCATTGCTGGTTGCCGGCCACCCAGAGGTCCATTAGTTATGATCCTTGTTCACAAAGCTGAAAGCTTTTCATGATGAGTCACCTCATATTAGAACTACCTACAGAGCTAAGAAGAGAGTCATCTGAAACCGACAAATTCAATTGCAAAATACAATAATAGTCATTGGAGTTAGGGAAGGGGTAGGAGGTACAAAACAAGCTTCTGGAAGGTTGGCAATGTTACATTCTTTAACCCGGCGGATGTCACACAGGTGTTTGCTTTGCCGAGATTCACTGACTACACATTTGAGCTTTGTTCATGTTTCTGTATGTGTATATGTTTCACAATGAAAAGGTTAAAAACAAATATTAACTAACTAAAATAAATAAAGTTATTTTAGTAAGACCCATCCAAAATCTTTAATTAACCCCCTGGGTAGACATCTAAAGGTGTCATGAAAGATCTAAGTTTTTGCAAATTAGTACTTTAATTATTAGGTTGGTGCAAAAGTAATTGCGGTTTAAAAGGTTAAAAAGAATTGCAAATATGGCAATTACTTGTGCACCAACCTAATATTTAAAAAAAAACCTATTTTTGGTAACTATTTAATCATTGTGCTGAATACCTGAGCTGTACAGCAATCACTGCTCTCTGCAGTAAAGCAAATCTATTACTTAAATGCCTGTCTTAGCTTTAAAAATAGCTACTATTTTTAATTAGCATTACTACATGCACAGCTATAGCATTTGCCGTAGAATTACAAGCGAGTGACAGTTCATCTGAAAACCAAAACCCTGGTGCCCCAGAATTCACTGGGAATGACTTAGGCAGCACCCAACTGTCTCTGATGCAGTTCAAATGTGTCTTCTGTTTCGTCTGAGAGCTGCTTGTTTTGCGTTCTATTTGCTTGCTAAGAAATTTGTTGGCAGGTTCTGACAAGGGTAGCCCAACACTTGCCAACAAAAACATGGTAGGATCCAGTGTGTATTTCCTGTTAAGTAAGAACGCCAGTTCCAGGCAAACAGGAAAACAAGTCTTTCCAAGGGAAGGCAATTTATAAGAATTTGCCTGAGCAAGACAACTGTTGTAAGATAAGAAAATGGGGCAAAGACAGCAGCAACAGAAAAATTAAACACTTTTTTTTCTCTGAATGCCTCGAGGAAAATGCATCTTCTCATTTCGCCTCTGTTCATTGAAAAGTATCTAGTATAAACTCTTAATTGACATTATTTTATATGTGTCTTGGTTAGACAGGAGGAAGCTGCCTGGGCACAGGGAGCCCTTCCATGATCAATAATGCCCTCCAAAATTAATCTAGAATATGGAGGATGGTATAAAGGAAAGGGTCTCTTCTGAGCAGAAATACAGCAGAGTGGAAAAGGATTAGCAGCTGTGAATCAAGGCTTCTGTTCTTTTGCTGTCAACTCCACTGGAGAGCTGCAGGCATTCCAAACCTGGAAAATCAAAGCTGTGCTGTGGGCCTCAGGTTCTCTTTGTTACTCAGACAGCTGCTAATCGTCCTGCTGTGTGAGGAACGGTGAGACAATGCTGCAACATTTAGCTTTCTGACATCCAAGGCTTCTAGATCAGTCCCCAATTAAAGATGTATTAATCACAAAGACTCTAAAAGCCCAGATGATAGATGCGCCCAGTAAATCTTTGCTCTCTCCTTTCACTTTCCCCACTCAGTTTTCTACATTTACAGGCAGAAATGCTTAAAAGCCTGCTCCAGAAACGGACCAATAAAAAGCCATGTTCATTACTTTATATCAGATGCTTGACAATTTTCTACCCCTGAAAAGCCTTTCTGAAAAGAGGTAAGGCATTGATCATTCTCCTAAAAGAGCCTGTCTGCTTCAAGAAAGAGATCCACTGTGGCTGTTGTTATCTTTACTTTTTAAGTGTGATAACTGATTCAGGAATGTGTTTTTGCCACTTGCTACAGGGAAATCCCAATCATCTGTGTAGTTAAAACAAAAAACGCCATTAGATAAACCTAGGAAACTTCACGGGACAAAATATTAATAATACTCGTACTACCAATAATCTCCTCCAAGTTGGATCAGGTCACCCTGAGGTGATGGCCCCAAGTGAGAGTGAATAATAAATGGTAGCTCATTCTGGATTGACACACCTGGAACAACAGAAAAGTGTATAGTTGGATGAAGACTCTTAAATTCCATGCTTTCTAATTTATGTTAATAAAAAAGTTTCAAAGTTACTTTTTCACATTGGTCTCCATTTCACAAGGGCACTGAAAACGGCCTTATTAAGTCCTCCATCAAAGAGTATCATCCATAACTTATTCAGAGCTGTGAATAAGTGACCTGGTAACCAACCCCAAAACAAACACAGAAAAAAATAAGAAAATAAAAGCAGATTGCCTGACTGATATTATCATAGAGTCCCAGAATCCAATTTTCTTTTTTCTTCCTTACATATAATTTTCAAAGGAGGCATCTAATCACTCTGATACAAAATGAAGAGAAATGTCTCAACACATGATGCTTCTGTAACCTCACAAAGGCAGCATTAGCCATTCCGAGTTATTGGAAATCTTTTGAAATTAGATTCCTATTTTTCATTTCTGAGGCTAATGGAACCCATGAGACACAAGAACAATATTTGCAAGGTGCCAGGGTGGTACCAGCTCAAGGTGCTGAGTTCCTTGGCTTTCAGTGGAGTCTGGTTATATCATGAATAACTCCTTCCCCACCCATCACCATCACAGGGACGGTCCACCATCCTCCAAACTGAAAGACTAGAAGTCAATTAGTGTCACTTATGATGTGAACACCTGTCTACTAAGACCTGGACAGAGACCAATTCCATTATAATAGCCACTCAATGGCTGCCAGATGGTCAGGCCTTGGACCACTTAGGATGTCATCCAGATTCAAGGAGGTGACCTAAAGACAGTAAGGTCTAGAGTCCCATTAGTCATCTCCTGAGTCACCCAATTCCCCATCACACATACAGCTGGAACAGGATACCTATTTTTCCTAATGGTTATTTTAAAAGACTACATGAGCTGCCCCCCAAAAAGTCATAGTGACCAAAAATTGAGGATATATAAACTCCTTAAATAATAGGCATTTTCGTCATCCATTGTTATTTTTCTCTGAAACTACTTTTTAGTAACTTATCTTTGTTTCTCTTATTTCATTTTGAAATGCATAGGCAGAAAAGAGGGGGATAACACAAATGATAAATATCTGTCAAAGAATAAACTGGAATATGAAATGATAGGCTACAGATGATCACTGGCAGAGTGAAATGGGCAGAGGAAATATTTCAATACAATTTTAGTTGCAAATCTGTGTTCTATGCTACTCAGAATTTTTCCCAGTCCAAATGTTGCTTGGCTTAAAGAATAATGACTAAATGTTGAGAGGTAATAGCCATGTATGATAAAGTAGAATGTTACAAGTGGAAGAGAGAGAAGGAAAGAAGGAAAAAGGAAAGAAAAAGAAAGAGAGGGAAGGAAGGAAGGAAAAAATAGAGAAAGGAAGGAAGATAACCGAGTGGGGGAAGAAGCACTTGAGACTCTCCATTTTAATCCCAGATTGGTTTCACTGCCTAGAAGTCTGGGCAAGTTCTGAACACAACGTATCAAAATATTCAGGGGACAACATCCATTAACCATAGAATGTTGAGGAGCTGGTATTTCATACCTAAGGAAGTCTTCTTTTTATTTGTAGCCAAATGTTTCCTGTCCAGTTTCTTGCTTGCTACTTAGAAAAGCACAAAGAACTAACTGGTAAGTGGAGCGAAGAGATATAGAGACCTTTGGGTTAAATTACAACCAGCACATTTTGAAAATACTTTATATACAAATGGTCACCACATGCTATGCTCTCAAAAAAAAAATGTGGCCATGAAATGATATTCTTGCAGCCCTCATATTTGAAACTCTATCTTTTTGGCAATTCTCTTAAAAGCTATGATAAAGTTTAGGGAAAAGAGCATAATTTATGAGAAGGGATTTTAAGCTTGGGAATTTGCAACCATAGGATTAATTTTTTTTTTTTTTGGAGTATCAGCCAGATACATAAATTATATGTGCCTGATAGTTTAAACTCCTACAGGCAGTCTATGATGGGGGCTGAAACAACAGCTATTAAATTTTAAAATATTAAGACCAATAGATGTCTCCAACTGGATCTGTGCTGGAGAATTCAAGATGACTTTTGTGATCATAAAGAATAACAAAGAATAACAAAGAATGTATTAGGAAAGCTTTAACTTTTCAGGACATGAATTCTTTTCTTTTCTTTTCTTTTCTTTTCTTTTCTTTTCTTTTCTTTTCTTTTCTGTTCTTTTCTTTCTTTTCTTTTCGTTAACTAGGTGGTTCACAACATCTCACTAGGGCCTCTTTTTAACACAACTTGCTGAAGTGTGAAATTCAGTATTACTGGCTCTACCCAGGAGTCAATCTGTAAATACCGGAAGGACCTCATTAGAACAACATCTCATCCCAACATCCCAGCATGGTCTCTAAGAAAGACATCAGAGCAGGGCTCCAGCACACTATGGGCAGTTTTGGGCAAGTATTTCATGTTTGTTCTGAAATTGGAAGGGAGGAAGAGGTAGAGAGAAAGAGAAAACATCCACCATCCAAAGAACACATACAGTTAAAGTTATACCCTTGAAGAGTTAAAGGACTTCTCATCTATCATTCTCCCCAAACAATACATTTTATATTATATAAAGATTCCTTAACTATATTGCCCACCTCTTAGAGCCACACCTAAATTAGTCAACTACTTGGCCTCCGTGTCTACAATGAGGGATCCAAACACGTGTGCTTTTTAAAGTCTATGACCATTGTTTCTGGTTACAAAAAGACACTCTTAATTTTCACAGGATGATATATCTGTACTCCTGGCTTTCAGTGGAAAACAAAGCAACAAGAATCCTGATTACCTACATGGGTGACAGTCCCACCCCTATTTTAAATGGTGAGAAATGAGATGATAATAGAGCCAAGAACTCCCAAGCCTCCAAAAGCATCCCACTAGAAAGTTTCTTAAAATCATGCTCTTCCAGAGCCCTGTAGGACCAGGATCACTCAGTGAAATTCAACGCAAGCAAGGACCAGCAATTTGGAGTTTAAATCTTAGGATCACCTGCAATTTGGGGATTAAAAAAAAAGGCCTTCATTGTCTTGGAGAGTGGAAGGAAGACTTGATTAAGCTCTCAGCCTGTTGCATATTCAAAATCTCGGCCTGTTTGTATGTTGTGACCCTGGCTTTGATAGAGAAACATGGAGAAATCTGTGCTCTCATCTACCTCACACTTATGCTCAAAATACACAACTATTATGCTAAAAAAAAAAAAAATAGGGTTGATTCAGGAGGCAGATTTATAGCTTGCAGTATGTTATCTAGACAACGCCAACTCTCCAGGGAGCCATTGTGGATTTGCCCCTTTCAGTGCTTGTTCTAATGGATGGATCTTGTCCCAAGCTTTCTACACACAGTGAAACTGTTGGTGGCAGATACCAATTTGGCACCCACTGAGAAGTTGAAGCTACACATTTAAGTCTTGTTTGTATGCACTTGTCACCAACAAAAGGTTCCTAGATAAGAATTTTCTTTTTAAATTATCTACCCACCGTCTTCATCACAGGGGCTTTTTTTGACAGTGAGGATCAAACTGCCTGCAAAATTCATGTATAAGTACAGGTTAACATTTGAAAGATGCCAGACTAAAAGGAGTGCTCCGCCCTTCCTCGTTTTCTCTCTCCCCTCTCCTTCCAAGAGCCACAGCAAAATAAGTATTTCTAATCATTGTCATTTTACCCATAAGATACTTGACACAGATTATGTTTTAGAAAGTAGCCCTTCTGCTTTATCATGACAGAAAACAAAACATGGTTCAGGAGAGCCACAGTAGAATTCCATTCGAGTGGGCTGGCCAATTTATCAGAACAGAGAAAGGAATTGAAGACAAGAGTTGTTTCTTTGGCCATGTGTCTATATTGGCAGCCATTTTGCTGACTGTTCAGCCAGATTCCCACCGCACTCTGTGTACTGACTTTCACGTGTGGGACCAAATATTTAGTGACATTTCCCAATGAAAGCCCCAATGTTCACTAGGCAAGAGACCACACTGATGTCTGGCACCGTCTCTCTCTTTCTGTTATTTCAGTTTTGGGGCAGGCTATATGAACTTTTTCATTCTTCTGGCACGGGCAATAATGGAAAATGTGTGTGCGTGCACATGCGCATGCACGCATGCACATTGGGGGCAATGGGTAGACACCAGGGGAAAACTCCTTTAAAAAGCAAGAGATTTTTAATACTGGTGGACAGAGCTAAGTCTTGCTTATCTTGACAGATTAAAATGTAAAACCAAAAAACCACTCACAAGTCTTTACAAGACAACATAGGAATGCTCTCTTATTGTATACCCACATGAAAACAGCACAGGAACGCTGAGATTTGGAGAAAGCTCTGTATATTGGAGTGACATGGACAGGCATTTTAATTAGTTCCTGTAGATTTAAGATCTCTCAATGCAAGATTAGTCCTGCAGCATGGCTGTTGGTTTTCCTGGTGTTTCAAGGGGAAAAAAAAACCTCTTTAAAGCTATCAGTAGGGGGTTAATGGAAGCTTTGATAAAGTTTCTCTGGATCTTTTTATTGATGCTCAATTGCAAACTGAAATTAGAGTCCCTTCTGGCTCCTCTGAGGAGACAGTAATTAATTTAGCCAGTTGGAGTGACAACTGGACAATTCAGGAGCCCATATGAAACCTCTGCTTGCCCTGCACTGTTCATTCCTCATGTCAGGCTGGCACTTATTTTTCACATCCCTTGATGGCTTCTCCAGAGAGTGTAAAAGTTGGCAGTAGTATTCAAAGTAACAAGCCACAACTCTGAGAAATAAAAAACAAATCAGAATTAGACTGTCAAGGGTTTAGAGTGAATGCTACTGAATGGATTTCCCTTCTCACAAACGAACATGTGTGCATATTTATGCAGGAGTGAAGGGAAAGGAGTCAGGAAAAAATAGTGTTCTCAGTCCTGGGTATATAAATAAAACTTTCATTTTCCTAGAGTGAAATATTCACATCTTAAAAAAAGTGCAACCCATTTTTTACTTATATGCAATAATTACCAGTAGGCTCTATAGACATTTGTCTATGCTGCTCAGTCAGCCTTGACGCTGGATAATTTAGTGGGCTCTTTTGGAAGGCTTTTGTTTTTTCTCCTCACCAGGACTGGTGGCACCCACCCTGAATACAAATTCATGGACCCTGGCGCCACACTCCAGAGGCTATCCTGTTGTATGACTACAGGTTTTTTATTCTTAATTATGATCATAATTAGTGAGTATGTGCAATAATTATAGGGGTGGCAACAATATTCCATAAATACGAAATCATTTTATGTATAAAGTTAGATCAAGAGACAGTTCCCTTAAAAACCAAGGTACTGCATGTTTCTAAAATGTACATTTCCTAGTCATTACGAATGAAACCAGGAGCCCATGGCTGGATCAGAGCTGTCAATGAGAAAAGCGCAGCCTACTACTGGCTTCTCTGAAGCTCCATGTGTGCTTCTTCAGGTACAGAAAGGACTTTCGAATTGGCTTCCACTGTAGAGAGAGATCCCAACAATTACATACCGACTACAGTTGGCCCTTGAACAATGTGGGATTAGGGGGCTGACACCCCTGCAGTCCAAGCTCCAGGTATAACTTTTGACTCGCCCAAAACTTAGCTAATAGCCTACCGGTGACTGGAATCCTTACTGATAACATAAACAGTTGATTAATACATATTTTGTATGTGGCATACATTAATACTGTATTCTTACAATAAAGTAAGCTACAGACAAGAAAATGTCATTAAGAAAAAGCACATTTACAGTCCTTATTGAAGAAAAATTCGCGTAGTAGTGGACCTGTGCAGTTCAAACCCCAGTTGTTTGAGGGTCAAGTGCTCTGAGAAGGCGCAAACAACTTTTCAGCAAAATTTCTCAGTGGAATTACTTTACAATTTGTTTGGAAGAGTTTAAAATATGTCTCTAGAAAGATTTCTGACTTAAGTAAGCGATTTCGCTAGTTTCATGGCCTGTTTGTTTCCTTTCAAATTCCGAGGAGTAATTTAAAAAAAAATAACATGATTTACTCGAGATCAAAAGCAAACCAGAGAGTTTCATTATAAAGGAAGTTGGAACCATAGAGCTCTTCCATAACCCTAGCTCCTCCCATAACCTCCCCCGCCCCCACACTGACTGATCCTGTTTCCTTCCAGTTCCAGCTCCTCTTTGTCACTATCTAGAAGACAGGTAGCAATTATACCCAGTGGGGATGAGAATTCCCACTGTTCTCCATTATCTCACTCAAATAACATAATATGTCTAATTAAAAGATGGCAGAGAAAGAGAGAATGGGGACTTACCAGTTGAGTAATAAAAGACAGTATGCCTCTTGTACTTAGTTATTTTCTTTTCTCTATGGATTATTTTGGTTTTATGAAATTTATCACTACTTGACAAAGAGTTCATTGGTTGTTTCCACTGTAAATAAATGTGTTAATCAACAAACAAGGAATGAGCCTCGACTACATGCTGTGTGGTGGTATCCTGTCCCTTTATTGTTGGTGTGGTATTTTCTGGGAGTCTTTTTAATGGTCTATCCGAAAGAATAAGGCCAGTCTAACAAGCAGCACCAGTTCATCTGATGGCACAGCAACTGGGATTCTTCATAAGAGGCCTCAACGTGTCTTTTTTTAACAGAGACCAGTGTTGAGTGTGTTATGTTCCCAGCACAAAGTAATGGAGCTAAGCAAAGACAGGTTGGTGATGGAACCCTTAGAAATGGGCATTCTCTGAAGTCACAAGATCTGTGTGCAAACATATCTTTAGAACAGAGTTCTCAATCTTGGCACTAAAGAAATTTCGGACCAGATAATTCTGGGGTGGGGCTGGGGGGAAGTGACAGGACTGTCCTCTGCATTATAGAGTGTTTAGCAACATCCCTGGCCTTTAGATGCAATAGCACATCCCCTCCTCCCAGAGTGACAACCAGACATGTCCCCAGACATTGTCACATGTCTGGGGAGGGACCTGGAACAACTATAGTAGAGGTGCAGCTAGCTTACTGTTTCACTCTTCCAAGTGAATACTTCGGCAGGGTGGGGGCTGGAGGGGTGAAGGGAAGGCAGGATTCAGATGCATTCTGATAATTCTGCTGAAGCATTTTTGGAATTTTCCTCCTTCTTTTGAGAACTGTCTTTAGAGCCAGTTTCTGAACATCACAGGGAAATAAGCCCCATTTCTTCATGCTCATAGCTCATGTCTATATTCTTGGAATTACAGAATCTCAGGATTGGAAAAGAACCTAAAAGATTATCTAGGTTCAAGTAATTATGTAATCCATTAAATATTTGAACTCCTGCAAACTCAGAGTGTTAAAGATGTTTGCCACTAACACTATAGCTGTGCTAAAGAGATTACCAAATGTATTTCACTGTAAAGCATGGGGAACAGTGTCATATGCAAAACAGAAATCAAAATGGTTATCACTCTCCCTAGGTGCAATCTGGGGGTAATATAGAATACCAGTCACAGGGGTACATAATGATTTAAAACCAAACAACCTAGAATATGGTCCAGCCCCATAGTGGGGAGACAACTGTGAGGGGTGGGGGGTTGGGGGTGCACAGTGAAAACGGGCTCAGTGATATTAAGATCGGCTGGCTTCCATCCCAGCATTTTTAGCAAAAATATTCACAGTTCTGTTGCCTGGCCAGGGAAACCTTATTTCATTTATACAGCATTTCTCTCTCCTAGTGACACATCCTGTATTTATTTGCCTGAGATGGTCCACTTAAGTAAAAGTAAACCGAAGGAAAGTCATCTAGAAAACAAATCACCCAGCAGTTTGCTAATTCATTTTTCATAAACATCAGAACCATCTCCTCCTGAACAAAAGGCAAAACAGTTGCTTGAGGACAGAAAATGGAGGAAGGGAAATAAAGAGTTTTCAAGGAGCTCTCACTGTGTTCCTTGTGGACTGTAATGTCGGAAAGTAACCGTTTCCTTGTCTGATGTTCCCCTACGGGTGACTTTCGCTGGCGCTCCCACTCTCACCCTCTTCCCATTTCTCCTTCACTGCTCTTAACGTAGAGGTGGGGGGTGGGGTAACTTGGCTCATGAAGAGACTCTGGGAGAAGCACTGCCTCTCAGATCAAGCCCCTCTGCTCTCTCGCATCTCAATGCACAGAGCGCCCATTTGGCCAAACTTAGGGACGCAGGCTTTGCTCTTGCAGGAAACCTGCAATCAGCCAGCTGGGCTACACAGTCTCTGGGTGACACTGGGTAGGTGTCACTAGTCAGCACTTTTGGTCACAGCTATAAAACTCATATCCTTCTATCAGAGGATCAGCAACAAAGCAGGGACATTCTGAGTTCCCTTTGTCTCCTCTTCTGGGTCAACTGGTTTTGAACTCAGGAGGGGAGAGGAAAAAGAAAAGGTGTTAATAGCCCCTAAAACACTGCCTTAGATTTGGGTTAGAATGGTCTAAATAACCATGTGAGAATACAAGCCCACTCACACCACATTCTACAACTAAAGGATCAAAGCCCCGTTAGTTAAAGCTACATCTCCATGCCCAGATATTCAGAGTCTGCTCTCACAAGTGGGGAGAATCCCAAGCTGAATACAGGAGTGCTATTAATTATCTAATAATTTTAGAAGAAAGAGCAGGCCTTTCTCTGGTTTCAAGTAGTACTGGCTCTGACATTGGCTTGGGGGAGTCATTTCACCTGCAGAAAACTGATCAACAATGAAAATCCCAGAGGCGTCGATGATAAAGCCAGGAATTCTAGCAGGTTTTGGGTGTGTTGGTTCTTAAATAGGTTACTGATCAGAGAAAGGAGCCTGTGAAAACAGAGAAAAAATGGAGAGCCACGCAACTGTGGCCTCCAGGTGGCAAATGCTGACATTCATTTATTCTGTGTATTCCTTACAGAGTAAGACATCATTGCCTATAAAGGTCCCTAAGGAATTGAACTGAATGAAATTATAGGGACGATGACAATTAGAATATAATTGGGCATATGTAAATATGCTTAGGGGAGCGTTGATAGAGTTTATGGTTGCTACACTCACCCAGAATTTTGGCCTACATTATGAATTGCACTACTATGAAGAAAGGGTTTGTTAATCAAAGGTAAACTGCCCCAATGATTTTGAATTTGTGAACTCCAAATTATAGTCGGATAATGAGGCAGTGCTGTGCACATATACAGCTCTCTGCTAAGCGAAGAAAACTTTCTGGTTGGCCACATAGGAGGTCTCCTTATTGAAAGATTTATTTTTAATTTTGAGCAGCTTCCCAGCATTACCCTTCATGAAAATTAAAATAAGGAGCTGGAATTTTGTCCTATTCAGCAAACCTCCGGGCAGGACTGCTCACCGGGCAGAGAAAACAACCTCATTGTGTCAGAGGAATTCACTCCCCCACCCCCACCGTCCACCTTTCCCCTAGATCTAAAAGAATTACACCTACATTTTTAATAAAACTTTGACTTTTTTCTTCCCTCTTTCATAATGTTTTTGTACATTTTCTTCTTTGGGGGTGATCCTGAACCTGTCTTCTTTGTGCTCCTTGTAACTTCTGGCCCAGTGGGAGCTGACATAATCCTTTGGCTTGAATCCTTAGGTATACAGAGAGGCATAGAAGTCTCCCCACAAAATCTGTGGGAGCCAAGCCTGTCCTCAGCACGTCTCCCAGAGGCTATTCTCTGCCAAAAAGAATGACTTCACCTTGTACACTGAAGCATCAAAATGTCCATTCCTCGTTTTAATGTAGTTTTGCATACAGAGTAGTGGTGTGTTCAGAGGGTCGCCGAAAAGGTACTGCGGGGCTGAACCTAAGAATATTGACTGGGTCACAAATCAGATTCTCTAGGAAGTGCAGAGATCGCTCTGTACCTTGTGGGCTCTTTGTAACTCAGAGATACCAGTGACACCAATGCACTTCCCAGGATCTATGTACACTATTTCCATTGCATTTTTCCAAAAGAGAACTAATAAAAAGCTGGCAATCACAGAGTACTTGTGATGCTATCACAACCTCCTAAATCATACTAGTCTTTGGAGAAAAACAGAACCGATTGCCACTAACAGTGTTCACAACCTAAAAAGGCAGAAATAAAAGACAAAAGCATAACCAGATGAACTGTTCACACCACATATTTTAAACAACTGGTCACATTTGTATAACCAAAGTGGCCTTCAGGGAAGATGTGCCATTCTAGCTCCAGTACAAAATCTTCCCCAAGTCTTAACTTGTTATTTATTCTAGCAAGTTCAGGGGAAAGTGGAAAAATAATGGCTTTGGACTGGGACACTGGAATACTTCTTACTATAGATCAATTAGTACAGATACATTTTACTTAACTATTGAGTGCACTTACTGAAACATTCATTTAAGAGAAAAGTGCAGTAAGAGGTGATACGTAGGATTGTTGGCAATTTATAATCCTTTTCCAGTGAAGTTTGTTGTTCTTAAGAGTCTCACAAAAGGATAAACCACGGTCCTTTCTCCTCCTTAACTCTCCAGAAGTAAGTAACAGGGAGCCCGCAATGAGAAACATGTGGCGGAAATCCAGGATGGAAAATTAGCTTGAGGAAGTGTGGAGACTGTTTTAGGGGAGGAATGGGAATGAATGGGTCAGGAGCTGGAGCTTAGAAACCCAGATTCTATTTTGCACTTTGAAATATCTGCTATTCAAGATTTTGTAAGAGTTTTGCAATTAACTCAGCAGAAACACTTCATGAACAGAAAATGTTTTCTAGTCATCTCAATTACAAGAGGAAAGTGATGCAGGAAATGAGGTAAATTAACTCTGCTCCTCCACGTGTCAATAGTGGATTCAACTATGAAAGTGGCTAAAAAAGTTGTATGTGTTTTAAGGGACATTTTTTTCAACCACACAGATAGAGCTGCCCATTAAACCATTGACTGTTCACAGATTTATATGGTGATTCTAGTACAGAACCTTGTTGATTATTTTTTTTTAATTTTGAAATAAAACAAGACCAAAACTATAGCTGCCAATGCTTTTGTTGGAAAATGTAGTAAATATGAATATACCAATACAGATTGGTAAAAATCCATTTCATAATCCTAAATAGTTTGTAAATGCTCTACTGTCCAACCACAGACCTTGTGATTAAAATGGCCAATATAAATCCCTTACAAGAGAAGTCCAGCCTGGAGTGACCCAACTCACTGGACAGTCATCATCTGGTTTCAATCACTGTCTTGGTCTTCACTGAATCTCCACCACCCAGTACAAGGCATGCTATGCAGCTGATGTCCAAAACAATATTTGCTGAATGAATGAACATCCCTCTAAGTGTCTTTTGTATTATAACACAGCTCCCAGGTTTATAATTAGATCCACGTAGTCCTACGTCAGTTGTAGAAATTTAATATCATTCATGAGTATCAACACACGCCCTTTTTCGATATTCATTTAGATCGTACAATAAAGTGGGTCGATTCCTACCTGCTTGGTTGGTTGTCACAGTGACAGACACCGATTGATCTGGGCTAGGGTTATACTTGGACACTCCATTCACCGCCCAGATTTCAAATGTGTAGTTGGTATGAGCCAGGAGGTCAGTGATAGAGACTTTGGTGGTCTTCAGGCCATTCTGCTGTGGGGTATAGTGGACCCCACTTCCGCACGGTCGGCACTTGCTGGAATCCCCAGCTCCGCATTTCTTGCACACCACATTGTAGGATATGTCCTGACGGCCACCTGTGTTCTGAGGACTGCTCCATTCCAAGTTCACCGAAGTCTCATTGACATTTGAAATCAAATTGAGGGGAGCAGATGGTGGGCCTGAAGAAAGAAAGAAAACAGACTATCACACCAAGAATTGAAGTGATCCTTTTGGAATTTTTCAGAGTTTATACTAGTCTCTGTAGCTATAAGAAGTAAGATGGGCCCACTGGGCAAAGAAAGTGAAAAGCAAGTCAAACCCGCAAAAAGATCTTTTAAAAGAAGAATAGAAGGCCGTACGTGTGTCATCCTCATTTCTATGCAAACAAATGTAGCATTGTCTGCTACTCTGTCAAGCAACTGTACCTCACATGAGCTCCAAGCCCAGGCTTTCTCTCAGAAGTGGCAGGAAAATACCATAACTTATCCAGTCTCAATCTGCTCATCTGAAAATAGGTATGCAAATGTGACTCCAGTCCCCAGGGCGGTTTTGCGACTCTGGTAAATTAAGAGTTATATACTACTTTTAAAGATAAATGATGAGCCGTAAGTACAGCATGTCACCAATATGGAATAAAATTAACTGAATTGGATAGATACGCCTCTTCAGTTCAACATGGCAGTTGAGGACTAAAGTGTTTATGGTAATTCGTAGGAACTGGTTTAACCTGGTCGCAGAGATATTGAAGGGAGGTACTGTTGTTGACAGATCTCAACTAGAGGCAGGGATTGTACAAAGGCTCACAGTCCCCACCTCCTGCCCTTCAAGGGACCAGGGATGCAGCAGATCCTTTGAAAGCACACGGCTATCCCCCGCTTTTCGAAAGTTCATTTTACACCACTCTGCTTTTAGGAAAGACCTGTTTTTGCTATCCAGAAGAAATCCAAAGAGGATTTTCACTTTTTACAAAAAAGGGCAAAAACAGTGCTCAACATTTATTCTGCAGCGAGCCGTTATGAGAGGCAGCGTGCAGCCTGAACCACCAAGCTCCTTCCCCAGGAAGTACACTCAGCGTCTCAGCAATCAAGCCTCCATAGCTTTGAATGTGCTTTGAACAGTGTCTGTGAGCATCTGTGCTTTATCTCGATTTATTTTGTGCATCTTTTAGTAAGATGGGCCCTAAGGTGATTGCTTCTTCACTTTACACTGTTTCAGCTTAAGAAAGGTTTCATAGGAACTCTGCTTTCGGAGAGGAGGGAAAACCTGTTTGTAGTCCCACTGACACCAAAGAGTTTCAAAAATATGAATGGTGGTGGTGGCTGTTTTGAAACATTACAACTGGTTGCAAACAGCATAGGGGTTGATTTAATAGTAATAAAAATAGTAACAATGAAATAGGAGTATAGGACCAATGATGAAGCCTCTTGCTTCTTGCTGTAGATTAGCATTTATATGCTGAGAAGTTGTGACACAAATTACATTCAGGGAGAAGAATCAGGATGGGAGAGGAGAGCGTTTTCCTGGTCTGAGCTGAGCTGGTTCCAAAGGTTTAAAAGATGCCTGTCACACTCGAATGAAAAATATTTACTCAATGTGACAGTTGGAAAGCCCTCTTTTTTCTTTCTTCTCCTGTATTTTGGTCTTCCAAGAAAAGAGCCGAAGTAAGTTTTTTGGAAAATGAGAGATCTCTTGCTCACTGTATCTATTCCACTTTAAAATGTATTTGCAATTACTGCTTTCAGGAAAATTTGCTCAGTTCTTCCGGAAAAGGAAGTTAACTGCAAGCTTGGAAGTTAACTGGGAAGTCACGAGAAGCTTTATCTAGTCAACCATAATGGAATGTATTCTTCCAGAGTAGCTCCTGAGAGACAATGGGAAGAGGTAACCTATGAATAGGGACTCATATTTCATATTTATTATTAGCTCATGGTGAACGACTAGAGGATTTTGGTGGTAACATTGGCTAAGGTTAATTCGCTCTCCTTTTCTCTTTATACAGCTTAATTGAAAACTATTGAACAAGGTAAGTAGGTCCTGCGAGTCTCCCTTTTAGACTAAGTATGATCTCTCTTTGTGTTAAGACCTACTCCTCATCCTGGGAACCTTAAAGAAAAAAGTGTAAAATTTGTGTTAAAGGTAATATTACGCCACAGAAGTCCTCAGAAAGAAAATTCAAATTTCCTTTTTGTTTAAGATTTCAAATTTGTGTCTATGGTACTTAGCACAGTGACTGGAAAATAACAGGGTCAAATAAATGGTTTTTGAATAAATGAATAGAACTGTTTAAAATCATTGACTCTTAGAGCCAGATGGTATAGTAAAGACCATTTGGTCAAATAGCCTCATTTTAAAGATGAGCAAATTGAGATCCAGAAAGTGAATCTGATAATATAGGAAGTTTGTGCAATCTAATGAGTGACAGAATCTAAAATTCATTAAGTACCAATTCCCACTCTGGGGTTATTTCCAATCTACCACATGGCCCCATTAAAGGTATAACAACAAAATCAGTACTTTGAACCAAATTTTGAGACGTAAAGGTAGAAAGTGGGAGTGTGTATCTTCAATCTTGTTCAGATTCTGTAGATACTTGCCACTGTGGTGAAATCCATTACTAGTCTGCAGCTGAAGCTGACCACACTTTGGTTTATAAAATGGTTCCTATTTTGCTGCAACTTCCAGGGTTAAATAAGAGTGACTCTTAAATCCATTAACCTCTTTGCCAAGGTTCCTGGTCCACTTTCACATGGGAAAATGTGACACAATGAATTAAGCACCGCAGAAGCAAAAAGTCAGTAATTAGTATGTGGGACGGGGCATGGCGGTGTCTAAACAGAGAAGAAATGGAGCAGAAAACTAAATGGTCACAGGCCTCAGAGATATAACACTGAAACATGAAAAAAAAAAAAATGCTGCAGGATTTCAAATTGGAGGGCTGGCAGGAAAAACAAGTGGTAGATAGCCCAGGACGAACTTCTACCTTTGGGAAGAAGATTTAAGTACATGCTGAAGGAAAAACAGAGAACTAGGCAAATTCAAGTTTAACGTTACCTCCATGAATGGTTTGGGGAATTGTACTGCACATGTTTTAAGTTTCGCTGCCATCGGGAGTGATGGGCATAGTAGCAGGTTAGAAATTAAAGTATGACAGGAAGGAAGTACAGAAATGTCCACAGAGTATGATTATAACATTTGCCGGCACAGGCCTGGGAAAAGACGCATGCTTTATAAATTAAAATCATAATGGTGGTTGTATTGTGTTTGTGGGATTGTGCATTTTTCTTTTCTTTTTTTTTAACTTTTGCCAGTTAAAAGTCAATAAACATATGAAGTGAGTTTCTGAGGGGGCCACTTCCCCCTCAGAAAAGAAAGTATTCTCTTTTCAAGACAATGAGAAAAGAATACAGACTTTAAATACAGTCAAAAGTCAGTATGGGCCCAACAGTCGTACTTAGCAGCACCTTAAAACAATTACCTGTAGAGCCGGCTACAAAGAAAAGGAAACAGGCATTCTGAGTAACATGAGTTTTCTCATGTTACGAAGCATCCAGAAGGAAGAAATCTTAACTCTCAGATCATCTTCTCTTTTGTTTACAGAAATATTGTATCTGGATATTTAGGTACGATTACATTTTTGACAAGTGCCTTTCTCATCAGAAACCTGTCCACCAAGTCTCTAATTACAAATATGAGGTGTATAACAAAGAGGAATAAAGGTAACATTTGTTTTAATTTTCTAGTCTTCACACTGACATCATCTCTGCTGAGTAGATCCTAGCATCAGGTACTTGTGGGTCACTGTGAATACAGTAGGATTTTATGCTTTCTAAAACCACCCATGAATCCTGCTTATGGCATTGTTCTGCAGTTTAGGTCTTTATTTCCACTTCCTATTTTGTTTGGAACATAGTCATGCTAATCAGACACATAATGCATATCTGCCCCTATCATCAGTCTATAGGCTCCTCAAGAGAAAAACTGGTGTCTTCATCGTTTCCCAGTGTCTACCATGATTTCTAGCTCAGCGTAAGCTCAATAAATGTTCAATGAGTCAATGAATCAGTGAATGGCCGGATGGAAAAACTAACTAAGTCCTTCAATGCACCCATCCCTAACTACCTAGTGGTTTTTCAAATGTGTGAATTAATACAGGTTTCTCTGAGTATTAGTCAGCTTTTCACAGACAAATTCATGAGCATTAAGCCCTGTAAAGGAGTATCTCAATGTAACTAATCTAATTTAGTTTTCTCTTTCCTATAATTTAAAAAACCTTTGGAAAAAGTAAGGAGGGCTATAACACACACACACACACACACACACACACACACACACACACAGTTACTTCGGTTAGGAGGGACTGTGGGGTCATTCATTTATTCAGCAAATATTTATTGAGTGTCCACTATTTGTCATCTGCTCTAGAAGAGAGTGAGGAAAAAAGTATTGATTCATTTTGACACTTTCCTGAGTAGCTGAAGGAAGGGAAGCTGGTGGTGAGGAAAGGAAGAGACTAAAGGAACTTAACTGTGGATTGTGTGATCTTCTGGAGGATGTAAGGACAAGTACTCTGTCCTCTAGGTTTTGTGTGTGTGTGTGTGTGTGTGTGTGTCTGTGTGTCTGTGTGTTTTACAGCTCCCTAACCAACCAGCATAGCTGTGAATTAAAAATGTGGGCCCTATCAGTTAAAGTTTTGTTAATTTGGGATGGGTTATTATGACTTTTCTCTCTCCATCTTGACTTCAGGCGATGATTTACTCAGGCATCAAGTTATGTAAAATTTTAGCTCTGAAGACAGTAAATTTTAACATTTTCAATGGTAGGCTGGCATTTTCCTTATTAGCCTTTATAGAGCTACAATTTTTCTTTTAATTTTATTATCAAAATTAAGACATTTTAAAATACAAATCAATCGAATACTTTTATTGGAACAATGTTTAAGGGAAACTAAATGTCCTTCACATTTTTAATTTTATTTGTAAAACCCCCTTGGAAACTTAAGAAGCCTAAGATTCTCTCTCTCCCTGCATCTATGCATGAGGCTAGCATGTAAAACTATTTTAAAGTTCTCTTGTGTAAAATGCACTTCACATTTTAAATATAATTTGGTGGCATAGGTAATAGCTGTACTACCGGAACCAGGAGTGAGATGCAGTAATCCTGAACTTAAGAATCCTTCAGTGTGGGTTCAGCAGACTTTCTCTGTAAAGGGCCAGGCCATCAGTATGTCAGTTTTTATGGGCCACATGGGTGGATATGTATAGCAACTATTTCACTTTGCTGTTGTACCTCAAAAGCAGCCATAGAAAATACCTAAACAAGTGGGTGTGTTTGTGTGCCTAGAAAATTTGATTTGCCAAAACAGGGGGCACTTCAATTTTGCCTTCAGGCCACAGTTTACCAACTCCTGCTTTAGAGAATTTGACAGGCACAATGCAACCTCTTCCCAGGAAGATGCTCACGGGAATCCTCATAAGTGTGCCCATAATTCTAGGGACATCAAGAGTACCCTGAACCTATCAGTGAAGGTCAGTTTAAGAACCCCTGATGTACACATTTATACAGCCCAGATTGCAGCTCTGGCTTCTAAAGCCCGTTACATCTACCTTCATTGACTAAGGAAGGAAGGAAATACGTGGAATATTTTGGCCTGTTTCTTGAGTTTCTCATTGCTCTGAAAAAAATGGGCACTGCATTTCTTGCCACTGTGGGTAAATTTAATGAGCATCCATTCGCTTCACTGGTATGAAATACTTTCTGTATCGCACAGCAGGTACTGGTGAAAGGTGCGCCAATGGGTAATTATTATTTTCTAGTGGGATGTCTACTTGAATTCAGTTGACAGGAGTTTGACAGTATGAAGCCTCAAAGAAACTATAGCCAAATTACAGCAAAAGCAAAGGACAATCATACCATACCATAAAATATAGCATCTTATATCATAAAATAAATCTTGACCTTCCTTCACCTATCATGTGTTCTCCTCTGGAAAACAAGAAGCTTCCCGAAATGAACCACATATCATGTAGAAAAATTAAGTGAATGTGATAATTTAAGGGTAATATTCCAAGTATAAAAGAAAATCCCAGTAATTCCACAAATCTTAGCTTTTCTCTCCCATGTATTACACTAAAGTATAATTTCTGAGTAGTTTAGAGAACACACTTGCTGGCTTATGTCAGGATTTAAAGTAGTCCCATTTAGGACAACCTAATGTTTACATATCCACATGAAATCTGTATGAGCCTTAAATTCAAAAATCAAAAAGGATCAGCCAACGCTGAACCTAAAGTCATAAATGCCTCTGGAGTTTGCTACGAACTATTCAGTGGGACGTCCAGGTCCAAATAACTGCACCCACTGTATCCCACCCAAAACTACCAAGTTAGGTAAAATGTACTTTTGCATTCTTATAGGAAGTAACTGGAACTTTAGCAAAAGATTGAAACCCACTAAGATAGTTGAATAGATGTAGATTCTGCCAAAGGGTTCAAATCTATATGGACACATGGGGTAATGTGACATATAAACCTGAAATTTCTATTTCTTGTAACAACCGGAATTAAAAAGTACTAACAGACTCCGGGACCAGGGGGGAAAAATAAGTCAAGTTTAAAACTCACATTGTTAGCAACACTTGAAACATGCAACTCAGACACTTCAGACTTCTTAGCTCAGCTCCGCTTGGAATTCTCTTCCCTGGCTCTTTTAACAGCTGCCTCCTTAAGCCTCTGGTTTCAGCTCAAAACTTACCCTCCTCATTCCTCACTATTCTATGCAAAGTAAAATTCTCCCCTTTCTTCTAGTTTACCTAATGACATCATCTTTTGTTCTTCTTGTGAGAATTTTCAATTACCTTGTTTATTATATATATGCTCATTAGAACAGAAGCTCCAGGAGAACAGGAGTCTCTTCTCTTTGCTGATTTATGAGACTGTCCCCAGCCCTTACCAAGAGGCGAAACAGACATGCTTACTGAGTATCTGCTGAATGAAGAAAAGAGCGATGCGGCCTTAGCCCAGTCAGACTCACTCCTCAGAAGCAACACCTCCATAGCACCTGTGTAGATCACAAAAGCTGATCCAAAGAAAAGAAAAGGCAATCGCATGCTAAAGGCCTAAAAAACAAAAAAACGAAAATCAACTCTGCAACGAAGGCCAGGAAAGAGTTGATAGGAAACCAAAGTAGCTGGGCTCATGTACAGTGTAGCTTCCAGAGCTATCGCAGACTTTTAATACTTAACTGATTTGTAATCACCATTTTAAAATTCAATGCCTGAGCCATGAAATTAATTCTGGATGTGGAAAGAAACATTCCCCAAGAGCATGCATGGGCAGAAACGTAACTTTTAAATGATCAATTTCTTTAAGCCCTACCGTCACCCTAGTAAAATGCCAAAGCAACCAGAACAAGACCTATCTTCTGAGGAAGAGGCAGCTTGGGTCTCACGTTCCATTCCATAAGGCTTCATCAATCATGTACAACTTTTGGACAGTCAGCGACATTTCAGTGCCTTAGCTATAAAACCCTCCAACCCTTCAGATAAGCCTTTGCTAATCTTTCTCCAGTTGAAAGACAGGTTATAAGGCGGAGGAAACGGGGAGTGTAAGTTTTGACTTAAATGAAGCTCATGTTTTCCCCCCTGACAGTTGTATAGGTTGCCACCACTAATTGCTTTCTCCTGGCCCTGGCTGCCAGGGGTTAGTTTACATAAAGACTGCTGTTCAGGGACACCTCTTCTGAGATATATGAACAGCGCATAACCTTTTATCACAGCGGTTTGTGTGTTTTAACAATGAATAGAGCCAAAGCAGAACTGCCCATTATTAAAACACAGAGCCATTTGGATCCATCAATCATTTATTACTGTCATGAAAAACCCTCGGCTTCCCATAGAGGTAACTCCTTGCTGTAACTTTGCCACCCTGTAGTTTTCTAGTATATTAATTCTCCCATTCTCCTCTCCCGGAACCTTTCGTCTTTTCTTTACTGGGTTAATTGGGGTTTGGGTTTCTTTATTTTAACATGACTAGTTCATGGCTGATGTACTTTATAAAGTAAACTCAGTTATCCATGAGGAAGCTAGAGTATGAAAGACAGGAAAAAGTAATACATATATTTTTAAAACCATGAGTATTTTGTTTTAGAATTAGCTAGCCTGTGAACTAATTTGTACTTCTTGTGAAGCACTTTTTCATACTTTATCCTACTTCACCCCCAGAACAAATTCTGTCAGACAAGTATTTATTAGCCACAGCCATCTGAAACTAAATTAAGCAATTCTCCCAAATTAGCATGGCCAATATGAAGCTAAAACATAGCAAGGCTAAAACGACCCGTCACAGAGATACGGAAAATTAAAAAAAAAAAAAAAGACTGTTACTATGAATTCTCTGTAGACTAACCTGGAACGTTTCCACTTTCTCAATTCACCCAATGCCACATTTCTCCTAGCTTCTCTGAAGGCTGCTGAGAATACTTCATGGATGGTGCTATTGCCTTAGCTTGAGTTGAGTTGTCCTCTCTGCCTGGTTCCTACATTCCACACAGGAGGGTAATTAGGAATTTCTGTTCAAGTTCTTTCCCTGGGTGGAAGGTCACAGGAGGCGGGGGAGGGGGGCAATTATATCTGTAACTAGACTCTTCCCTCAGTTCTTCTTCTGCTGAGCTCTAGACAGCATGTAGAATAAGAATCAACTACGAAAGGAAAATCAAAATGCCGATAGCAACAAGGTAGCTAGTTCTCACCCCAGGGGATCTCAGGAAAATGTCTAATTGACCCTGTTTCATAGAAGCATGCTGTGCAAAACAACTGTATGACTTCCATGAACAGCATCAAAAAAGTTATCCAGAAATGACAGGGCTCGGTTGCTAACATGCCATTCTTAATTATTCATGGTAGTGGGGAAATTGGAATAACATGATTAAATGGCATTGGCAGATTATTCAGGCTTTTCACTTGGACATATATTAGTGTTCCCCAAACCTATGCATTTTCCAGTTGAATCCACGATATACTATTAAGCCCTATAAAGTGAACAGTAGATTGGGAGGTAAAGAGGACACTAAAATAGCATTATTTTAAATCCAGTAATTCAATGAGATGATATGTGATCTTCACTAAATATCTTAAAGCTTTTAAAAATTGTGCGAACAACCAAATGGCAAGTATTCAGCCTGGAGTCAATCCAGTGCTTTTCATTCAGCACACCTGGTGATCTTTTCCACTATATTCTAAATTTTCTTTGGACAAGAATCATGTACTTAGGTTCTCTAGATATACTTTTTCCTATTAATAGTCAAAATGCTGAAAGGTAATCCCAAAGGAGGAATTAAGGATGTGACTTAATCAGGAGCTGTGTGAAACCTTGAACTATCGAGGATCTAACTAAAGGAGCAGCCTAGAAATGGAAGGGGTCGATGAAGGCTGCATCTAAATCATCAAAATATCTTCGGTTGCTTTGATTGGTTTGTACATTCCAGGGGACAGTCACATTAGCGGGCTTATTAAGTGGTTAACAAGCAACAGGACCATATGTTCTGCACTAAAAACCAGGTCACGTGCTATGGCAAAAGGAGAGTTGGTCTTTCAGTTTGAGTTTTCGTCTTATGACAAATGAAATGGAATATGAAACTACACTCTTATATTGCAAAATTTGGTAACATGAAATAAATTATCCCGAAAATCTTCGATTCAAGAATTTTCATAAAAATATGTTCACAAAAAATGATTGATTGCGTGGATGACACAATGTAAAATGATTAGAGATCAACCAATGGATCTTCTGAAACACTTTCATTAACAAAACTTTGGGAATCGTTGGCCTTTGTTCTCACTCTTCTACTAACTAGTCTTTCACTAGAGCTAACTGCACTCTCATTAATCAATTCCAGAGGATGTCCTTCCCCCTATCATTATATTATTAGCTACTTACATGTCTAAAGCAAAAAGAAATATGTTTGGGGGTAGAAAAAAATGTAGTTTACTTGAAAAGGAAGACTGCTTTTTATCCTACGGTTTTTCAACATCAAAGCCCCATACTAGACCTCCCTCCCAAAGTCCCTCAGCCAGACTATTCAGCATAGAAATCTTTGGATTAGAGGATTGAACTGAACATTGTACCTTCAAGGGTTTGTTTGAAAACGAATGTGAGATTTCCAAAATTAAAGCATTTAAAAAAAAAAGTCTCTCTTCTGCTGACCTTGGAAACAAGTAAGGACGATGTTATTTTAATTTGCATTCAAATTTTAACAACACAGTCACACAGCACCACTGGGATCCACACTGGGTTTCCACTGAAGATTGCTCATCATTTCATTATGGTTCATTATGTTGATAACTGTCAGAAAGCATTAGAAGCCAGGGCTTTGAGTAATAGAACTGAAATGGTAATTTTAGAACAATACACTTTCTGGAGGAGATACAGTGGCACACTAAATTCAATTAGAAAAGGCAACTGTAGAGACCAAGTAAGTGATGTTTGCTGTTTGGAGTTAGGCTGTTTCAATCTCTTGATAACCCAAACCTGCACGAAGTTTTTTCAAATCAGGACCTTTCTTCATAGATCTTGGTAAATTTGCCCTCATTAGCTCTAAGCAACTCCAGGATAAATTGTCTTAAAAGCTGCAATTTTGGAATATTTTAGACCATGTCTAAGTATCAATCAATCACTCTTTGTTTGTTTGGCACAGCTGACTGAATTATTCAAGGCCGTTTAGTTGGAGACAGATTTGTGAAGGCCCTTCAAGTTGGCAATCTGAAATAATAATCTCTTATTTACACAGTGCTCCCAATCACGAGGCTCTAATAAGTTTCATCAAACAAGTTAAATAAAGGGTACCCAAAAGCACGAGGACAGATTTCCAATTGAAAAAGACAGAAAACCACTTTGGTAATGGTGCTCAGAAGTAAAGTTGGCAAAATAACAAATTAGCTATTTCTTCCTAGATATGCAAAGCCAATTTACTTCTTCTAGAAGGCTGCCCTCCCCCCCACCCGACGCTTTGAAACACAGTAAAGGGTTGGAAAGTTACCTTAAATGCAATATTGGTTCAGCTTCCCAACGGGGGAAAAGAAGACCTTTCTATTATAATCACAGAACAAGTGCTAAATGACTAAGGCAATCAAAGTCTTCCTGCACAGGCATGCAGCGGACTTTTCCAACACTGCTGACTGTCATCAGACTACATTCCTGATGATGGGAAAAGGTAAAGGGAAGGTGAAAGAGATCTGGAGGGGAAGGGGGGTTATCTGGAGAGTTAAGGGACATTATTAGTTCCACCAATAAAACAAAATCACATTGAAATTCCTTCTAAAATATGATTCACAAAATCAAAATTCCTTCATCAACTTAATTGGCGTCTTGATGTGTATCAAGGTCTCGTGTCTGCCTGGCTAGCACTGTCACAGAAAAACCCCAATGCCTTTCTTGACTGGTACATGGATCCCAGGTGAACATTTATATTTCCACTCCCTAGCAGTTACCTAATGGGACTCCGGGAAAAAATAAAGAGGAACAAAGCTCCACAGTGAGTGTATTGGATTATCCAACTTCAAACCTGGTGGATTTTCTTTCTGGAAGAGGCAAATCAAGTATTCAATTTCCATTTCAAGGAGAATGTTCAGAACCCTGGAAATCTCTTCCTAGAGTCACTACTGTACGGAAGAACAGCCCTGAAAGTGACAGGCGTGGAAAAGAAGGTCTCCATCCCCTGCCATCCATCAGGAAGGAGCTAACTCTTTGCTACAGAAAAGTGGTCCACATACCAGCAGCATCAGCAACGTCTGGGGACTCGTTAGCAAAGCAGAATGTCAGGCCTGACTTCTCCTACTCGCTAGGTGATTTCCATGCACATTAACATGTAAGAGGCATTGTTCCAACTCTACTCTAACAGGTATGGATTAGTTTCTTGAAAATAGTCAGATGATGCTTCTACTGAAATGCTGTCCATCCGACAGGTCATTCATGTTAGCCTAACCACAGGCTCCATTAAAAGTCCTCCCACAGATAAAGTTTATTTCCCATTACATTCTCTCAAGTTCTCTAGCAATATAGATGGTGTGAAGAACTTCTTAGGTGTTTCCTTCTAAATTAGCCAATGCTGCTGGTTTTCACCTGGTCTAATCGTTCTCCAAGTAAACAAAAACCTGATTTTACAAGCCAGTGGAGCAGAGTCTCTCTTTGGCTAGAAGAATGAGTCTCAGATAGTGTGTTTTATTTCTTCATTAGTGTGCCGTCACAGTGAGCGATCACTAAATGCAGGGCTGCATAAGAATGCTGGGGTTAAAGACAGCATAATGAACAAAGAAGGTGCCTGATTATCATGGCTGTCAGCACAAGGGAATTGGGTTTGTCACCTGGTTTAACCAACTGGTAAGAAGTGATTAGAGGCTGGAATCAGTTTGAAAGGATCCCTGATGTTTACGTTCCTTTTCATCCCCACAACTTGTCAAGAGAATCTGATAAAGCTGGGGGTGGGGCAAAGAGGGAGGGCTTCATTCTGTGGCTTATTTGAAAAAGAAGTTCTCAGAGAAACTCCCACTGTCTTCTTCTCTATTGAAATGTCTACTGCAGACTGTCCCACAGAACATTCTGCGGTGATAGAAATATTCTACAGCAGTGCTGTCCAGTATGGTGGCCACTCACCACATATGGCTATTGACCTCTTGAAATGTGGCAAGCATAAGTTAGAAACTGAGTTTTAAACTGAATGTTCATAAGTTTAAATGGAAATAGTCACGTGAATCTGGCTGCTACTGTATTGGTCAGTGCAGGTCCACTACATCCATCAGGAAGGGAGAAATAGGCTAGCATAGGTTCTAATTCTACTACTTAACTTACTAGTATACCCGTTAGCAAAACAGGGTCACCTCCCTGATGATCCCTGTCTCAAAGGAGGTCTTCAGAGTCATACGTAGTGAATATTGATTACATTTAAAAAAAACTTAAAAATTCAACTCTGCAGAAAAGTGCTGTCAACTTTGTCTGTAGAATACAATGATGAGGGCAACTTTTGAAAACACTGATACCTGTGTCCTACCCCTGGAAGGAGATTCTGGAGTGCACGGCAGCCTCTGGGTATTTTCATTGTACACTCAAATGAGAAAACCACCATAGAAAAGCAGTGAGAAGCATAGGTAATCTGCTGTGGAGGGAGTCTGGGGGAGGAAGTGAACAGCTAGGATAAAAAATAATAGAAAGAGAAAGAGAGAAAGAGAATAAATATTTGTTAGATCCCTGCCATGTGCCAGACCTTTGCAAATATTTTCTTATTTAAATTTTAAAACTGTCCCACAGGTAGATAGTGAGAATCCCATTTTACAGATGAGTAAACTGGGACTTGGAGAGGTTAAACCTCACAAGTTTGTGACATTAACAACAGCACTGTGTCGCCTCTTAATTTGGGTCAGAGGGATGCAATACACATTAGAATAATGCTACGAGTTTGAGTTAGTACAGTGTAGGAAGATTTCCAAGAGGATGGAGTAGGATTAAAAAAAAGGTCATATATAGCTTTGGTATTTTCGTGGACCTTTTATCAATGACACAAAAAGCCATCAGGCTTCCTCTCTAAAAAATGCAAGAATTACTTTAGTTTTTAAACTTTTTGTTTCACCCATATGCTAAAAGTCAATATTTGCCTTTTCTCATTTGCATCCTCAAAAGAAAGCTAACAATTTATTCCTACAGAAATATAAAATTTCAAGGGTTCAGCTGCCACACTTACTCATACGACCAACGTTCTAGTGACTCAGGCATGTGGCAATCTTTGGAGTCTCCCTAAACTTCTACACAGCAAGCGACAGTAATTAAGTGATTGGTGCATGGTCCTCTGGAATGCTAAACAACAGAGCAGAATCGTAAGACTGAAAATACCTGGGAGAATGAGCCAGGCCGGCCTTCCGTCCGCGATGAATTGTATGAGGTTCCTCACACAACCAAGACCCAACCTAGAGAAGGCTTCACCTTGGACCATAGGTGGCGGAACACTTGATGGCAATTATCACACTGTCAGTCCACAGTATTTCCCTGAGTTTGCTAAAATCCCACAACTGGAGAACTGCTTGCAGTGTGTGTGTGGATACAGGAGAAAAGTTTATTGAATTTGACTCCAAAGGCAATGGAAGTAAAAACTAAAATAAACAAATGGGATTATATGAAACTGAAAAGCTTCTGCACAGCAAAAGAAACTATTGACAAAATAATGAGGCAACCAACTGAATGGGAGAAGATTTTCGCAAACAGTTCCTCTGATAAGGGGCTAATATCCAAAATATACAAGGAACTCATGAAACTCAACAACAAAAAAACAAACAACCCAATTGAAAAATGGACAGAGGACCTGAAGAGACATTTCTCCAGAGGACATACAAATGGCAAATAGACATATGAAAAAATGCTCAACATCGCTAATCATCAGAGAAATGCAAATGAAAACCACAATGAGATATCACCTCACCCCAGTCAGAATGGCTTTCATCAACAAAACAAATAGTAACAAGTGTTGGAGAGGCTGTGGAGAAAAAGGAACCCTCATACACTGTTGGTGGGAATGCAGACTGGTGCAGCCGCTATGGAAGGCAGTGTGGAGGTTCCTCAAGAAATTACGAATAGAATTACCATATGACCCAGCAATCGCTCTCCTGGGTATCTACCCCAAAAATATAAAAGCATTTCTCTATAGAGACACGTGTACGCCAATGTTCATTGCAGCTTTGTTTACGGTGGCCAAGACATGGAAACAACCAAAATGTCCTTCAATAGATGAATGGATAAAGAAGTTGTGGTACATATACACAATGGAATACTATTCGGCGTTAAGGAAAGATGATATAGGAGCATTTGTGACAACATGGATGGATCTTGAGAGAATAATGCTAAGTGAAATAAGTCAGACAGAAAAAGCAGAGAACCCTATGATTTCACTAATATGTGGTATATAAACCAAAAAGAACAAGACAAACAAATGAGAAACAAAAACTCATAGACACAGACAATAATTTAGTGGTTACCAGAGGGTAAGGGGGTGGGGGGTGGGTGATGAGGGTAAAGGGGATCAAATATATGGTGATGGAAGGAGAACTGACTCTGGGTGGTGAACACACAATGGGATTTATAGACGATGTAATACAGAATTGTACACCTGAAATCTATGTAAATTTACTAACAATTGTCACCCCAATAAAATTAATTTTAAAAAAAGTTTATTAATAAAGTAATCACACACAATGGAACATAAGATAAGAACTTTTAGATAGGAAGAAAAACAGAAAAGGCTGGGACTTGAGCCTGTCAGATGTATGTGGCCATCCGGAGAAAAGTACTTTGTCTGTGGAAGGACCAGAAAAAGAAGTGGACAAGGAAATCTTTGCCCACTTACGTTCACACTTAAGGCTGGCCCCAGTGCATTCCTTCCCTCTGGAAGTTTGTGCTTGACCTGGGGTGGCTCCCATCACCCCAGTATGTAGGAGAGAGGGGAGGCCTTTGGTTGTGTAGCCCTGTCACTAAGCTGGGGTGGAGTCTTGCATATGCTCTTTAACATCTCTGAGTTGCAGTAATCTCCTCCCTAAAATAAAGATGATCCCTATCTTATAGATTTATTATAATATGAGCCCTGTGATAAGGTGTATTGAAAGCCTAATATACCACCGGAGTATAATTATAAAATGGTTGTTATTATTATTGCTTCTGGTTATGAAAGAAACTCCAGCGTGGATGACAATTTCAGCACAAATTTGGGATGGACCTAAAAGTCTTTCTCCCCACTCCTTTTAAAGGTGGTTCTTGACTGGTCTAGAGAATAGCCTCACAACTGGCTCAACTGCTCCCAAACTAGAAAATACTTCTATTTGCAGTGATGTTGGCTCCAGGATGGCCAAGATGGACTTTACAGTAGTTAGGGGACAAAATAATAGTCATCATGACAGTAAAAACTAAACTATATTGAGCAGCATCATTTTATGCATTTTACGTAGTATGCAAACAACATGAGGGTATTGAATAGCAATAATCACGAGGGAGGGAGTGTTCTCAACTCCTTTCCACAGAAGAAGAGACTGAGACATAAAAAGCTAAACAGTCACTCAGCTACTAAATGGTGGGCTGGGAAACAAAGCCAAACCCCGTGGAAAGCCTGTGTGCTCGGACACGAGGCTCTGTCCCTCCATACACAGACTCACCGAAGGGAAACATACAGGTGGAATACCTGGGCACACCACTCCCAGTTCTGGTCAAGGTCAGAGTCATTGCAAGGTCTGTGAAGCCCTGAGTGTACATGAAAGGAATGCCGACACCTAGGAACACTGTCCATATAAAGTGTAAGAAAAGATTTCGCTACTGCTCTGCATACCAAGGTGCCAACCCCAGGCATTCATTAACCCAGCGTTTATGGCCTGCCTAGCATGAAGCAAGGATCCAAGCCTAAATGTTATGAATACAAAACTATGAGGAAAGAAGGAAGAGGGGTAATAACAATACAAGCTATGACATCATATCACACAGAACTGAAACCACTTGTCCACACGCGATCCCACCCTTGGAACCGGAACCCTGCCCTGTACCTGTTTCCCCCACAGCTGTCAAGCTTCCCCAAGAGTCCTCAATGAAATGGTAAGCCATTTATAAACTCCAATCTCAGCTCTAATTACACTGTCAGACAACGCCTGAACGCTCCGTCTCTGCTCCACAAAGTGGTCTGTTGGCAGCTGTGCGTCTTGAAGGCAAGCAGAACAGCCTGAGCGAGAAAGATCCTTTTTTTTCATAAGCATTTCCCTTGCCACAGTTGAGAAAAGATGCCTGTTGGATCTAATTTGGCCCCTGCACAGATATCCTGGGAGAAGACCTGGCAGTGCCCTGCTGGGTGGTAATGAAAGCTATTGGCATCGCAGAAACGGGAGACAAGCACACAACTTACGGGTGCAGGGCATAGAAGCAGCGTCATTGTCAGCTCTGAAAAAGCCTCGGTCACAGGTGCACGATGTGGCTCCTTCCCAGACAGAGTAGCTGTGCGGTGGGCACTTGGCACAGGTGGCATCTGTGGAGAGGGCCTTGTAATATCCAATTTTGCAGGCTAAAGAGAAGAAGAAACAAACCAATGTGAACCACTGCTACTGCAACAAAGCAAAATGTCATCTCCTTGAATCAGGAGACATTTTTGTCAATCACTAGTGATTATCTGGCATGAGACGCAGGTAAAAGCATCCCCAAAACAGTAATGGATTACCTTTAAGGGTCATTACCATTTCTGGTCAGGTGACCAAGGAGCCCTACAGAAGAAATTTTCTTACATCTGGTGGCATCCAGAAAATCACAGCTAACGTTGCCCAAGTGTTTCCTATGTGCCAAGTACCCTGCTTATATGCATGATGTTTAATCCTTACGACACCCGCTTTCCACAGGCACTGTTATTAGCCTTACCTTAGAAATGAGGAATATCAGCTGTGAGAGTAAATTGCCAGGACCTGATCATGCATCTGGTAAATGTCAGGGACCAGCTCTGACCCCAAATGATCTGCCCCCAAAGCATGGACTCTTGATCACATGCTATGAAATCTGAGAGCATGGTCTTGAACCAACCAGTTGGAAGCGTGTCCAAGCGCTAACAAAAAATTGGTTGATGATTATTTCCTAATTATAGCCACAGAGAGGACCCAAAGTGAAAGACCAAAAAAAAAAAGCAACCAAGCATAAAAGAAAGAGTTAGTAAGATGCGGGTCACAATTTCAGGGGAAAGTGCTCGAACCGACTAACGGTTGATTCTAGAATATACTAAGTTTTTTATAAAGATCAGCAGATAGCTTGTATTTATTTTCAAAATAATAAAATCCTCCTGTTTTCTCCTCTTTCCATTTTCTCAACACCCCCCTCCATCCCTCCACACACACCCTCAAATGGCTGGTACAGAGAACATGGGCCATATAGTTCTTTATGTACCTGATACACTTTCCACGACTTCATCTTTACAAACATCATCACCCTGACACCGAGGACTGTATTTACTAATGTGGAAAAACTCACTAATTCTGGGAAATTTTACAATTAAAAATAATTAATATAGCCTTGTTCTCCTTTTTTCCCTACCCCTTCATGATCACCTCCCAAATCTGTCTGAATCTGAAATAAAAATTGATCAACACCATCACTATTAAATCCACAGTGACAAGGCCATTAAACATAAAGTTACTTCATAAGCCCAGAGGTAAGAAAAAAAAAAGTGACAGTTACCCACAATCTTTCCAGTATGATTCAGTCTCAGTTCTCTCCATTTATCACATCCTTACGATGTTTCTGTACTATCAAAAATACCAGGGGGAGAAGAAGCCATCAGGCACTTTTCCATCAGCCTGACGACCAAAAGAGACCAACCATGCCAGCAAGCCAGCAGATTTTATTCAAATGAGTAGCTAGAGATCCACAAAACTGACTCTCTGAGCAGATATGGCCACATTCCCTCGTCGCGTTACTCATCCATCAAACATCCGTATGGCTTCCACTTGAAGTCTGTTCCTCCCTCTTGCACATCCTGTTGGTATTTTCTTAATCATGCTCTTGTAATGGCAAGCGGAAAGGGAGTTTAGCAGAAGCTCCAGAAAGGCACAGTTACTTCACCACTATTAACTAAAGTTGTTTATGGAATTTCCTTTAACGAGTTCAAACTTTATGACGTGTGGAGCACCTACAATAAAAGCGCTTGGAGATCAATCTCTCCCTTATTTGCTTTCATCTTTCACTGGACCGGAGCATCTTAGAAAAACAAGTTGCTCCAATGACTGAGATTTATGTGTCTCAAGTTTATACACTTCACATAATTAGATAGGGTTCAGCATGCAAGGTGCTTTTTGGTCATGCTTAAGATGGCCCCAGGGTTTCGATTAAAATTAGAAACCCCAGCTTTGGCAGGAAGAAGCACTGCGAGTCAGGCTGTCCATTACACATCAAACGCAATGAGTCCCTGAACTCGGACACAAAACCACCGAGTCCAATCTGTCACTCAGTCAGTCACAGTCCACAAAGGCAACTTTCAGAAACCTGGTACCTCAGTACAACGACTGCTGGAAACGCATAAATGGTTTGTTTTTTCATATCTGGATGTTGGAGGAAAACCCTTCATGTTCCTGATTGATCTTTGTGCTCCTTCATTTCATCAGGCATCAAAATCTAAAACTTCACAATGGGACGGCAAGGTTGACAACAAAAATTGGTCTGTAACTGATTCATTGCAACGTGAAAACAGCACATTCAAAACCTTGTAAGAAAAAAAAGGGGGGTGGGGAGCATTGTCGATTCCTCAACTTCTACGACTATTTCCAATTAAATTCACAGTTCACAAAAATCAAATTGGAAGATGTCTTGAATTTCTTAAAGTTCAAAGTTAGTTGTGTGTATATATGTATATATATATATATCTATATTAAATTAACAAACATACATATGTTAATTAAGCAAAAATGATTTTGGAACTTCATACATATTTTTTTCTACATTTCCTTGAAGCTGGTATTAATATGTTATCAAGAATATGTATACATGATTTCGTTTAGAGAATACATTTTTATTCCCATTTGTAAAATTGAAGTCTGCTATTCTTGAAACACACTATTTTTTTCTTCTTGCTTTTACAAGCACAGGCAGAAAATTCAAAATCGTCATGATGCTATTCTCGGCAATCTTTGCTACCCCTTAACACATTCCTTTGTCTTCAACTACATTAAGACCATGTTATTAATATTTCAGGATTCTTAGAAAGGATCTCTCAAAATATAGTAGTGGTTTCTCATGCACACAGCCATTTTGCTGTCAACATTCAAAATGACCTACTAAATTGATGGTTCAGTAGTATATTGCTTTGCTTTGCGTGGCTCACAGCCTTCCAATACTTGGTGCACAGATGCGTAAGTATATCCCATATTTACTCACCACTGATTTACATCTTAAAGTTTTTACTACATCTTTCATTCTAAACAAAATCCCCATGAAAGGTGAATCTGGTATAGCAAGCATTGATTCATGTTAGGATTTTCCACCATTCTCTTTTAGGTGAGAACGGTTACACTGTGCTTTGGAATGGAAATGACTTGGAAAGACAAATTACACACCCCAAAAATAACTTCCTTCGGCCCCCTTTTTGGTGAAGGTTCAGTAGATGGGGTGAAGTGTGATGGAGCATTCTGAATATGCCATTGTGGGAAGATTAGTTCACAAGTGCAATGAAAACTTTGAATTTATTTCTTTTAGCTTTCCCTTAATTAATTAGTTTGTCCTGCTTACTCTAAATAAAACAAAAAGATAAATGAGGACAAGCAGGAAGAAAAAAACTATTTTCTTTCATTGACTCACCCACTACCATAAGGAGGTTTCATTTTAGGATCAAGTCTTCTGTAGAAGGCTCTTTGTGGAATGCTTAAAAGTAATTACTTTTGGTTAAAACCAAAAATAAAAATGTTCTTAAGGTTCTGTAATATCGTCACGATTTCTTGGTGCGTGGATGACTTACATGAGATGCAAAACCCAATTTTAGGAATTACCCTGTTTCCCTGAAAATTAGACCTAGTCGGACAATCAGCTCTAATGCATCTTTTGGAGCAAAAATTAAGAGAAGACCCAGTCCTATTTTACTACAATATAAGACCGGGTCTTATATGATATAATGCAATAACATAACATAACATAACATAACATAACATAACATAACATAACAACATAACATAACATATAATACCGGGTCTTATATTAATTTTTGCTCCAAAAGATGCATTAGAGCTGATTTTCCGGCTAGGTCTTATTTTTGGGGAAACACAATAGCTAAACCTATTCTTAAAACATGTTGTAGATATAGATGGTATGGTCATTTTTCTTTTTAGAGAAATACGGAAAGATCAATAGTACCTGATTGTCTTTATAGTAGTTTATTTTTAAACTAATTTAGTTTGTATTTTGGATTCTTTTTTTTTCTTTCCCCCTTCTGCTGCCTCCCCCCTCCTCTCTAGTTCAAGCAGCTTACGCCAACCTCCAGCTACTGGCGGCAGCCCAGCTCCAGGGAGAGCCGTTGGTCACAATCTTAGCTGTACAGGGCACAGCTCACTAGTCCATGTGGGAATCGAACTGGCAATCTCGGTGCTAGCAGCATGGCGCTCCAACCACCTGAGCCACAGGGCTGGACCTGTATTTTGGATGCTATATTGAGTTAAATAAAATATCATTAAATTTAATTTTACTTTTTTAATGAGATTACTAAAATATTTATCAGTGTGGTGTGTATTATATTTGTATTGGGCAATGCTTCCTAAAGATTGAACCACTAAGTCTCTTGTGTGCTTGTGGGGATGTGCACACGTGCACGCAGCTATTCATGCAAAAACTGGGTTGTGACAGTGGTGGGGGATACGTCATCATCACCCTAGGATCCTTATTCAAAACTTACCCTTAGCCCACCTCACAGATTCTGATTCACTTCTACTTAACTACTGCTCTCAGTCAGCTAGGTAATTAGGAAAATAAAAAATAAAAAAATAACTAATTTGAGCTAAGGTATTAACAAATAGACATTAAGGGGTTCAAAATGACCTTCCTAGGTAACAAATTTACATTTTAATATTATGGATCAAAGCTGAAATTCCAACAGTGGCTTTCCGGGGGAAATTTGAGCCATTTATGCAAACTGGTACTCAGGAAACACTTGGCTCTGGGAGGCCTGTAGGTCCCTCCATCCTCAAGTGGGCATGAAATTAGGCACACAGTTCCAAACAGGTACTATGGGGAGCTCTGCCTTCGGTGTATTAAATGTATAGTATTTTCGGTATGCTTAGGAATGTATTTTAGAAATATCAGAGTCATTTAATGGTGATTATTGAATTAGTTCTGATTAATTGTTCGCTGGCTAGACTATTTATTATAATATGAATAATGTAAATGTACATGATGGGAAAGGAAAACGGTCTGTCAAAGAGGGTTTCTGCTTTGAGGTTTTTGTAAAATGTACAATCCCCAGCCCTCTCCGGGGAAGCTGTGCACATTAATAAACAGATTCTCCATTAATAAACAGATGGGGAAACTGAGGCAGATAGGTTAAGGATTTGCCCAAGGCAGGGTTGGTTTTCTAACCCAGGCAGTGTAGCATAAACTACTATGCTTATAGACCTCTTCTCTTGCATTGGAAACCTACAGGGTAAAGATGAACAACTGTTAACAGGGAATGGGGCTCTGCTTTGAAGCAGTCTCATTCTATTCCATTTGCAAATACTAGCAAAATATGACCAAACACTGGCCAAGCCACTTTGTCCCAGTCATCTGCATTCCACAATTCATTTTATTGATATGTGCTGAGAAAAAAAAAACACACAAAAAAACTGTGTTTTTTTTTAAGGGACCTCAAAGGTCACCTAATCCAGGGGTAGGCAAACATTTTTGCAAAGAGTCAGATAGTAAGTAATTTAGGCTTTGCAGGTCAAGAGGAAGACCAAGGATATTAAGAAGGTATTTACATGACAAGATAAAATTCTAACAAATTTCTACATTGTTCAGTTGATGTAGTTCAAAATTAACGGTAATGAAGTCGTTATTTTTTTATTTTATTTTATTTTTGTAATACAGATTTACAAATGAGAATGGAATTCCTATAGGAAGAGATAACTTTTCATTTAAGTTTAAAGAAAGCGTTACCTATTATCAAATTGATTGCAAATGTCCTCTATGAAAACCACTCTTAGCTCTCAGACCATACAAACACAGGTTGGTGAGCCCGGGGGCCATACTTTGTTCACACTTGATCTAGTCCAACACTTTCATTTTCAAGATGAATGACTTGCCCACCATTTCTAGAGCATGAGAGGATCAAGTCTGGAATCCAAGATTCCTTGATTTCTATTACCCTGCAGTGCCTCCCTGAGTTTTGAACGACAACATTTAATTAAAATTACTATCTTACCATCGCTGCAAAAGAGTAAACTTTCCATCAACCATCTTTTCGGAAACCGATTTGACTCAGTATTATAACAAGTAAATTCACCTACATGTTGATTTTCTTGATCAAATGATGTAGCCTGATTTGGGGATATTCCTCCTCCATTTCGGGGGTAACTTCTCTTGGCACTTGAAATTTTTGCAATTAGATGTTATGATTAATTTTCATATTACATTCTTTTAGGTTTTGTCTTTTTTTTCCCCCTGGGAATTCTGAGCTTGAATTGTTTTTCATCTATGAAATAAAAGAATGACACTGACTTTTGGTTTCTGAGTCACTAAGATTATGGAACTAAAATAATAGTTGAAATGCTTTGCATTTACGACTCGTGGACAAATGCTGTGGTAACCTTCTGCCAGTGGAGATAGGTTTACTCTCAACCCCAACCTAGATGTATGCATAGACATAGAGGTGGTCAAGCATTTTGAAAGATACAACTGGTCTCGTAGGTCATTCTCAGTGTGGCCCAAACTCTGGTTTGGGACATCAGTTGACTAAAGAATCAAAGAGGGAAGATGAACTGCATCCAAGTTCAGCTAGGATATCAAGCTACTATTCTCAGTAGCCGTCATTCTCAGATTTTGGAATGCATCAAAATGAGTAGGAGGCCCCACCAGATAATCATAAGCTTGGATTGGGACCCAGTAATTGGTCTTTTAACAAGTCCTCCAAAGATCATAGACAAGCTAGGCATCAGATAAAAATTTATTTTTATTTTAAAAATATGTAAATACACTTTTTAATTAAATAAATTATTGGATTGGGTTTTTAAGGTTTCTTCTTTCCACCAATAGTTTATGATTGAGACCATCTCCTTAAGGAAGTCACTCAATCCTATTCTCTACACTCTATCTCCTTCCATTGTTTCCACTCTTACCTCAAGAGTAACTTTCATAAAAACAGGCAAAGGTAATTGACAAAAAAGAAACAAAAAAAATCTACGCCAAAAATTGACTTGCTTCTTCAAGAACAGAATGCAGTATAATCCCATAAATAGGTGGGTAATTCTAAAATGTCAGAAGCAGACAGTTTTCATGTAAGATGCAGTAAATCCTCTAGAAGCAAGTTCACATAAAGCCTGCTAAATTGAAATTAACTCCATAAAAATTACTGAACGCAAAAGAATGCAATGGAGAAACAATTTATTATTTCCCGTTTGCCTTGAAAATAGACAATCTAATTATTTGAGGAGCTATTTCTCTCTGGTGAATTTGGGGAGAGTCAAATTCACCAGCCTAAGTTCCAAAGTAGACAAAGTTCAACTAAACATGGAAGAGAAGCAAAGTACTTAGTAGAGTCAGCATAGTAACAAGGGTTAATTCCATTGTCAGAAACTCTGCTTCAAAGCAGTCTTCCTCTGTATAGGTGCAAATGTACTGATAAAAATGAAAGTTGCTAGTTCCAATCTCTGCACCTCTCGTCTTTGGCCTGGGATCTCTCTCGTGGGGGAATTTTGAAGGCAATTAGGCTTCCGAATTTAGACACAAGTGACTTGACTGATAGGACAAGTGAAGAAGGACTTCATTCAGTATCTTTGAAAAAGACCTAATCTATTCTGATCTAAAGTCCAGAGGTTGCTACCAGGGTTGACCACAGGCAGTGTGGTGAGAAACATTTATTTAGTTTGAGCATCACAATTTTCTTTAAAATGGGAGTTAGTATGAATTTGTACATCGAACAATCGAGCATCGTTAGAAACAAGTTATTTCAATTTAATAAGGGTGACAATTTTAAAATAGGCAGCAATCTGCAATCACAATATTTTTTACATATATATGCAGTTTGTTAAATAAAGATTCCTGATTTCTACTCTAATGCTTGTTCTTATTCTCCCACTTAGAACATTGAAAATCTGATATATATATATATATATATATATATATATATATATATATATATATATATATAGACACACACACACACACACACACAAATTATGGATTTCAACATTGTCTTGAAAACCAATTAATTTGGGGAAACAGTCTAATCCCCAGAGCACTACACATTTTGTGGGTATTTTTTCCCTTTAATTTTCTTTGGCAAACTTTGAGATTAAAGAAATGTTGGCTTGATTTTTTTTTTCAGTTTCTCAATCCTACTGAAGATATAAATTGAAGTAGATTTGAGCAGAACTCAATTGAATGACTTAAAATTATAGTTTTTAAGGTTATGACAAAATTTAAGCTTATTGACCCTTCTCATACGCTAAAGTTTATATCAGGAAACACATGGAAGGTAAAAACCACAAATGATCACAATATAAAAAAAAAAAAACCAAGGAAAACAAATACTTTAATCATGTTTTTTAAAACACCTAATCCCTAGCTTGAATTTGAATATAAAATTACTGAAAATATATGGGAATACTACTTCTGAAAGCTTTCAATACGTGCAGCCATATAAACTACCAATCCTGCCCCAATTGTACCTCAACCACAGGGATAGCATGCAAATCCCAGCCATTCACACTGAACTTGATTACCCCTGACATTTCAGAGAGCGACAGGCTTTTTGATGAGCCGCTATTGTCTTCTTCACCCTTTGATATTTGGGGTACATAAAGACTAGTGGTTCATTACACAGCCACTGATTGCAAATAACAGGTCAGAGCTCTGAATAAAGGAAGCAGCTGTTCTTTTCTTCCATTCCTCACACTACCTCATCTGAATTTAACACTGGAGTCTAGGCAATTAGCATCATTATGTAAAAAAGAGTCCATCTATTAGGAGGTATATGTATTCATTCACTCATTCATTCATTCACTCATTCATTCATTCACTCATTCATATTTTAGCAAACACTTATTAAGCCTTGACCTACTACTAATAATAGTAATAACGGCAGCATTTATTGAGCACACACTAAGCAAGAGGCTGAAGAATGTGAAGATTTTGTCTCAGGGAGGGAGCAGACCACTGCTTATGGTGATATCTGAAGGAGCTCGGTCTGGCAGAGGTGCCTGCAGGCCATTATGGGGCCCTATCCTGTGCACCTAACTTAGACTGTCTGCCTACAGAAGGAACTGAGTTAGAAAAATGGTATCTGAAAGATTAGGTGACCCCTGAGTGGACTGTTCCTGAAGAAAACGGGTTTAGCCAGTGCTGAGTTCCACCCAGAAGTGAATGTAACAGTCAGTGATTGGCAGGAACAAATCACTGTGGTGGCCACTGGGGGTGTTTCCATAACTGACTTAGAGAAGAACCCTCTTTTTAGGGAGATCACAACTCAGTTGGCATTTCTTCTCTCATTCACTCTACTACATACATCCTAGACTTGTGCAGTCCCTCCATTTAATATTAAAGGTTGTAGGAAGACTGGAAACGAATGAAATATGTTCTGAAGCCAGGACCAGACGAAGAGGGACACGAGTTAAATAATTATTTGATTAACTCCGTGCTAGTCATTGTCATCCCAATGACTTTATAGCCTGAGTTGTCACAAACCATGATTTATGCAGCTGAAATGACTGCAGTAATAACTGCTCAGTACCCCCTCCTCTTCTTTTTTGTTATGTTGATGGGGCCTGAGCATCTGAAAAAAAAAAGCTTTAAAAGACTGACTTCCCCAATGTTACAGTTATTAGCAATGCATTAGGACTCTCTCCCTTTCCCGTTTACTTTCTGAATATTATTGAGAATTTTTTGAAAGATAATTTTAAGTTTTTAGTATTCATGATTAAAAACAGTGACTTATGTTAATGGCTGTTATCAGGTGAAATATCTGTTTTCGGTATTGCATATAGTAGATTAATGATTTTACATAATTACCTACCAGCATTTCATATTACATGTGTTTGACTATTCTAATACAGCTTATGTCTGAGAGAACAAAATAAAAATTCTCAAGGAGCTCCCTGAAGAGTCCTAATCTAGACCAAGCGAACTTTATAAGGAATTTGTACTGTCTGTGTTTGGAGCGGGAGAGGCAATCTGAGAGATCGGAGCAAGAACCAGCAGACCAGACAGTTGAGATGGCATTGAGGACTTCACTATTACATAAAATAGTGCTAGTAGTACCAACCCACCCTCTGCCACTGACTCACCCTTCCTGTAAGCTGGGGGGATTTGATGATTTATTTCATGCATTGTGAACACATCCAGTTGATAAATCACTGTCCCAAGAAAGCAGTTTATCTTGCTCGCAGGAATATGCAGCATGACATGGAGAGCCCACATGCACCCAACTGAACAAGAATGACCTAGGCAACGTTTCAAGGCTCACCTGTGAGTTTCCTAAAGGACCCCCTGGACAAAAGAGAAGTGAGGAGAGCTGGGCATTCACAGATCTGAACTCCACAGCACTAGGGCAATTTCCTTGCTTCCATTTCTTTGAACCCCTCTTATAAAACACAAAGGGCCAGTCTGGAGCTCCTCCACACAGGCTGGCAGGTCGGGCTGGTCCCACCCCCAGGGGTGCTGGGAGGTTCTCCTGCGGAAAGTGCTTTGGCAGCCACAGCTTTCTCTGTCATCAGTTTAAATTCATGGGAAAGGGCAAAGTGCCAAAAGTGCTTGCAGGTGAATTCTTTGTCCCTTTCAAGTGCGTCTGACTTACACTGGTGACTTATAAGTGTGTTTATCTTTTGTTGGGAAGGATTATCAGTTAGGTCAGTAAATCTTTTCCAGGTATAAATTACGAATCACCATCAGGGATGCCAGGGGAAATACCAAGTCATAATCTGCTCGTTTGTCTGTATCTCATCCCAAATATCAAACACGAGCAATCGTGATGAAAATTGATGTTCATAAAAACAAAAACAAGACCATCATGCTGACATGTTCCCACAGTGTTGGGTCACAAAGGAAGACACAGCGGCTGACTCCCCTTTGTAAAATATTGATAGGATAGCAGTGAGAGATGACCCATTTAAAGAAAGTAGAAGAACAGATCAGGCAGATTATCAAACACAAAGGAACTGAGAGCCACTAACATAACCTCAACTCATCTCAGATGCACAGAAATCTGTACCTATCCAAAACAAACTCCTGGACCAACCTTCAAATATGATATAAATGGCACAGGAAATTGAAAACTTTCTCTAAGTTTTTATTTACAAGAAGTAGCCTACCAGGACTCAGGGAAATGGTCTAAACCTCTTTGCTAATTACTGTTCCTTTCTGTACATAACAAAGCAGTTGAAAAATCATTAAAAAGTCCTTTCAACCAGCCATCAAAAGTAGATCATTTTTGTGTCAGGAAAGCTGAGACCATGAGAAAACTTGTATTTTATTTATTAGAATAGGAAACTTCTTTTCCTAGCCCTGAGGCAGGAACATTCTGAAAGAGGCTCAGATTTGGCGGGGAGGGGGATAAGGATGAAGTCATAAATCCTTGCCCCACGGGGGTGGGGGGAGGGGGGTGAGGCATTTAAAAAATTTGGCAGGTGGATGAGCATTTCCATGAACAAAATGGAGCTTTTTTTTCTCCCTCAAGGCTATGTCAAGGTTACACTTGGTATGTCCAAAATACAACCGGAAATCCACAGCATGCATTCCTAGGTTCAGGAAGTGGAAGCAGAGAGCCGACCCGCCCAGAGACCAGGCTCTGTGGGGAGCAGACCTTGATTCCAGTCCCAACATTTCCCAACTTAAGGACTCTGGGCTTCAGCCTCCTCTGGAGACACTGGACTAAGTGGTTTATAAAATCTCTTTTTAAACCTCTAAGATTTTTATTGTAAGTCTATATTCTTCCCATGGTCTGATAGATACAATAATTCTGAAATAGCCTAAGACGCTTTAACAAACATTGAAGTAAAAACTAAAACAAAAAATAAACAAATAAACACTGAAGTCTTTTACAGTGTGGTTCCAATACTATTCAGCAGATGAGTTCGGTGCATTTGCTGTCCTTTCCAGGACTGGTGTGGGCTCATCAGGGAAGTCACGATCTGAGCTTCACCACTTACCAGCTGTGGAACCATGAGCAAGGAGCCGAGTTATGGACTTACCTAACAATCTTTTTTCCCCCAATACATTCTTAACTTCAAACTCTGTATTGAACTTTCTCTTATCTGTCTTAGCAGAGATTTTTGAGTGCTTTTATGTTCTTTCTGCCACTTAGAAAAATCAGAAAAGAGAACGAAAGAAAGAAATGTCTTTTCTCTACAGTGTCAAGGTTCCCTCATGCCATATGTCTTGCTAAGTACCTACATGTGCCTGGAATAGGAAGGGGGTGACTGACAAGGGCTGTGCTTTAGAAGCACACATACTTCAGTGGCAGGGATATAATTTAACAAGGGAACAAAACCAGTGATGGGAAAGGGACTGAGGGTGGGGTGGGGAAAGGGCTTAAAGCAGGTGCTCAGGAAAGGCCTTTCATTCATAGGTGATACAAGAGTTGGGCCAGGCTAAGAAAGGAACAGCAAAAAAAGATGTGAAGATTTCCAATTACAAAGGAAAAGCATTCTGAGAAAAAGAGAAAGCTGTCCAGGTCCTGCGTTGAGCAGGTATTCGAGGAACAGGAAGCATAGTGCTACTGTCTTTGGTGAATGGTTGCGGACCGACATCAAGGTTGGGCTCCAAGTGGCCATCAGGGTCCATATTAAAGAAGGAAGAGTTTAGAGCTTATACTTAGTATGGCAATGTGATTTTTCTAGAGATTTTTCAAAAGATCATTTTGGCTGCTGGTGGAGCATGGATGGTTGGAAGTACTAACAGAAGCAGGGCGACAAGTTAGGCGGCTCCCAGAGAGAGATGATGGTCACCTAGACCAGCGGGGAGGAAGTGGAGCTGGAATCAGTGGTTGAGTACCAAGAGAGTGACATAAGAGACTAAGCTGGCTTTTCCCCAGGCTCACACGATGTTCCTTTAAGCGAATTTAAGATACCAAACAAGTAACATAAGGGCAAATTTTGATTTTTTCCCCGTGGCTCTGTCCTTCAGAATGAGTCACGTCTAAATCTACCTGAGCAGACTAGGCCATCACTTCCTTCCACTAATTGCAGAACGCCTCCCACCTTTGCTTAACACAACAGCCTTCACCAGGCTGGTAACCGAGCCCTGGGTTCTGACCACTCACCGTGGGCCACACCTTGATGGCAGATGCATGACAGCACCCACTGACTCAAGGGAGCTGGCCGAGGGGCCAAATTCCTGAGCGTGATTTCAACCAGAACGAAGAGCATAGCTGACGAGAACTTGTCGACAGCAACGTAAGCAAATAAAGAGTTACTAGGTTTCGAGCTGACATGAGGTAGCAGTTGGCGTGGGCAGCACTTTGTTGTTATTTGAGTGAGATCTTTACTTTCCTGTTTCCTCACATAGCCCACTTTGACCTAATTGGGAGGCTACAGATAGCAAGCTGGTGTCTAGGAAAACTGAAAAATGAGAGCAGGATTTTCAAATCTGGTGCCATTAATGCCCTTTTTATCCCGATTGCCCCTGGGTTACAGAGCTCAGTCCTTAGCCTCCAGTGCAAAATGGTCCTCATTCCAGCTTGTTAGAAACAAGTAAACTCCCTTGGTGCTTGTACTGGCCACGAGGAAAGCCTCTCCTACAGACCCTCTCCTTCTGCACAACGGTAATTCAGTCATGAATTGTTTTTAGAGGTTTATTGTCCATCTTCTCCTGTAGAACACACTCCAAACTCAGCAGCAACAGCAACCGTGCCTATTCTGTTTGCTATGAAATCTCTAGCACGGAGTACAGTATCTTGTAATGGTAGCTGCTCATTACATGTTTGTAGACTAAATAAATAGATGAATGAATGATGACACAATTGCCTTTAGCATCTAAACTATGATGACCATCTTTAGAAGTCTGGACACAGGAGGCAACTCAGACCATCCTGGCTGTGAACCTAGCTTTAGAAAGATCATTTTCCGGTTCACTTTTCCTATTCCAATGTGTCTTGGCCACTGGGACTTCGATTTCCCTTCAAACAACCTGGTAACATTACAGGCTTTGCTGAAAGTTGCCAAAAGGGAAACAGGACAATCCTAACACAGGCAGGCGAGAAGGCCTCCGGATAATACTTAAAGGGTGGGAGGAGTGGGGACACAGAATTTTAATGCTCTTAAATTTGAGTACCTGTCATTCAGAGGCGTAGGAAACCAGTGGTTCAGATCACCCAAAAGAAAATGAATCCACAGAGTAGATTAGTTTTTTAAAAAGTGAAAATATTTAGATATGAATAATTTGGGTAGGAAAAATAGCAATGAAGGTTGGAGAGGGCGGGCTGGTGGGGAAAGAAATAAGTCATATCAAAGGCAGCCTTGAGAGTTCGGGCAGATAGGATAAGAGATAAGGCCTTTGCTAAGTTAGTCACACCCTCCCACATACAATTCTCTTGGCAAAGGTTCTTTTACTAACAAAGCAGGCACATGTTTTAAACAAAACAGTGCAGTGTAACAGCTAGGATGGCTTTAAATGTAGTTTTTAAAAAAAATTTTTAAAGCATCAAAGTGGGCAAAATATAAGAAAACACGATGTATGGTTTGAGAATACTTAGATTACTAGGGCCCTATGACTACAAAGGAAACACAGATTTCCTCATTGTGCTTTAAATGATGGGGGGCGGGGGCGTTTGGACTTGAGTCACAGACAACAGAGCTGACAGTCATCCCAAAGCATGGTGAGGAGGAAAACAGATGGTGTTTCAAAGCAAGAATCAGAGGAAAAGGAGAAGTAGAGAAGAGAAAGGGACAATGGACATCAAGTAAAGTCATTCCCTTTTCTTCAGCTCTCCAGGCTAATCCAACAGAACTTATTTCTTCTGCTCCATCTATAAAGACATCCCACCTAGGAGACTCTGGTCCTGGAGGGTATTAATGCTGCTGGCATTGCCACTGAAATTCAACTCTACCTCTAACTATCCCAGAGGAAGGGAGCTTTTCGGGATTTAAAAATAAAAGAACATTAAAAGACCTGTTAATCAGCCTCCAATCAGCCTAGAGGTAGAACAACCAAATTATCCTTTCAAATGCAAGGCAAAGATAACACTCTAAACTCAGCGCAAATAAACAAAAGCAGTCTACCTCCAACACAACCTAGAGTTCCAGCCATGCCCTTTCTATGTCTTGGACTGAGCTCTTTTTTTCTTCCTATGCAGCTTCTGCTTCCATTTCCTTGACCAGACATTAGCTAGATTTACGGTGAATTGTTAAATACCCATGTTGTGTAATAAAGAAAATAGGATGCTCATACTGGTCTACAGATCGTGTCAACGCCTGTGTTTAAAATCTTTGGGAGGCCCCCATTGTTAATATCATAAAATTCAAACAAAAGAGGAGCGAAACTAAAGAACCCCATACCCAGCCCCAATTTGTCCTTCAAATGTCCTACACTTCAATCAAACCGGACTGGGTACCATTTGTGCTCATTTGGATCATTCGCACGTTCTCAATCACTTCGGAATAAGGGCATCTTAACCTCTCTTCAAAGCCTACAATCAGTCACCACCTCGTCTATCAAGCATTACTACACTCAGAATCAGAACCCAAATTTATTTTTGTGTACAGAGCACTTCCACCTTAATGCTTGTTTGCACATATATTTATTTTCCTTAATATCCAGCAAGCAACTAGTAAACCCAGACACAAGACTTATCTTAGACACACACACACATACACACACACACATCCATTATCTTATCTTGAATATAACAGATGTGTTTGTAGGAAATAGTTCTAAACTTACTTACTAGTCAAGTGTTTTGAGACTTTCAGTTGCAATCTCTCTCCCCCCAAATCTTATTTTTGAAAGCTCAATTGTAATCTCTGGCATTTTTCCCTATTCATTGGTGACTCTGAACAAATGAAAGTCAATTGTCCTTGAAATCCATGTTTCATAATACAACATCTTAACATTTTGATGAAACCTCTCGGCACTTTTAGTATGCATTACTTGGAAAATTATACAATGACAAAAGGCGACTACACATTCAATAACTCTTTAAACTAGATTTGCATTTTATTAACCATAGTAGCATCTGCATAGATTTGAAAAATAGGATTGAGAAAGACTGGTTTTTCCATATAGAGTAAGGTTTGGCCTGGTCTATATAGTGTTAATCCAGAGACATCTTTCAATAATTCCTTCCCTATCTTCAATCTCTCGAATTCTGTGACCTACTATTGTGAATGTCAGTCAAGTAGCTATTGCTTGGCCTAACTTCAAGCAACCAACTTCACTTCCAAATTTCCCCTTCAATGAGGAAAGGAAGAAAGAAAGCTCTATCCAAGACCAAACCAACAGTTCTGATTAGATGTTGCAGGATATAGAAAAAGTGAAAGGGTGTCCGGTTAGCTCAGTTGGTTAGATATAGCATGGTGTTAATAACACCAAGGTTGCTGGTTCGATCCCCGCAAGGGCCACTGTGAGCTGCACCCTCTTTAAAAAAAAAAGAAGAAAAGAAAAAGTGGAACTGAAACTGGCCTTAAGGTTTCCAGACCAAATGCTTAAGAGAGTGGCGATACCATAATCAAAATGGGGACTAGAGGAAGAAGAGTCAGTTTGGGAAGGAAGGGCATGAGGTCAGTTAGGCAGTCATTAAATCTGAGATAATTTGAATTGAGATGTTCAGGAAGCAATTGGAAATAAAGGTCTGGAGGTCAGCACGAGCAGAGACAGAGGTTTGGAAAACATCTGCAAAGAGCACAAGACTTATAGGAGTGCGTAAGTTGTAGATTCAGAAGTTCAGGAAAAGATCTTGAAAACATCATACTTCACATACAGTTGGAGAAGAAGAAATTAAAAAGGCAGGATGATAAGAGAACACAGAGTAAGAAGGAAGCTAGCATTTACTGACCACCACCGGGGAGGTGACCAGGTACGTCAAAGATGTGATTTCACTTAACCCTTGCCATTTGCTCTTGACACGAGTATTGCCAGTTATCCCCACCATGCAGATTAGGCACCTGAGAATTTCAGTGACCAATTTCCCAGATCAAAAGCTAGATTCATCATGGGAGAACCAGGAGAGCATATGAAGAAAGCTAAAGGAGATTAGAATCTCAGACAAAGAGAGTATCAAGGAGGATGAAACTCAGAAAGACACTTGGATAGTCAACGTCAAAGATGTTTGTAACCTTTGAGAACAGTACTAGGGGCGTGATGTAGGTGGAAGCTAAATTGAAGGTTTGATCCAATTGACAAATCACAATGAATCAAAAAGTTAGCCAATAACATCGCCATTTACATAATGACCAATCTAGATATTATACAGACAACAGATTGCTGTTACTACAAAGCTCATTATTACAGGGATTTAAACCCAATAGACATACCCAATAAACACCCACCACAGAACATGGTTCTAGAAGAGTCTCCCATAATTCAGTGACTTGTGTTCCATTTTCATGCTGTTTACCTTCTGAGAGTTCAATAATGCTCTTATTATCTTAACTCACAAACTAACACCCCTTGCCTTAAATTGAAGATGATAATGAAAATTAAATCCTAATTATTACAACTTTAACTGTCTATCACCACCCAGAATTTGAGAAACCTAGTATGCCTCCCACATTTATGAAAACACTGGATGATAGTTTGGGTGATACAAATAGCAAGTAGTTCATTTTGTTACTTTAATTATTCCTTTCAACAATTCTAAGAAGTAAAAGCTATTATTAATTGAGTAATTTATCCAACAAATATTTTTTGAGCATTAGTATGTGTTAGTCAGTGTTCTAGGGATAAAACAAAACCTCTTTCATTAAAATGATGTGGGGAGAGAGGGAAGTGAAGAGAAACAAAAAGCCAAATATATATAAAACGCCAAGTGGTTTGAAGTGTGTTGAAAGGAGGTGAGGATAAGAAGATGTATTTCAATTGAGAAAACTGAGGCACACAAACAATGCTTGACTTACAGAGGGCAAGGAAGTGTTTATTAAGTGGTGGGCTAGACGTCAGATGCAGAGAGAATCCGGAGGAAAGACTTCTAACCACTCCTGTATGTTTCCTCCTGTCACATGCTAACCTTGCTCCTTAGCACCAGTACTCAACAACAGAAAAGTATTAAAGCCATCAGATTGAGCCTGAGTGCACTCTAATGCCATACTTCTAGATGAAAGAAAAATGAAACTTGCAAAAGCATAATCACCTATGTACAATCAATAAGGCAGGTGTAAGTTAAATGTATCTCACTATTCCTCCAGTGCTTGCCTGTCTTTTCAGGTATTTTTGTTAAAGATGAGAATGCAAAGCAAGGGTTAACCCATGTTAAGTTGTGGTAGATCTATAAGTAGTTAGGACACACCAAGTTAGCCTTATCACCAGTTTACATGAGGGCGAATGTTACCTGGGTAGTAGAGTTGTCATTTCGTAATGAAGGAAGCCTCCGTCTAATGGAAAACCAAGAAAGTATAATTCTAAGAAATGACCTTTCAGAATTTCCCAAATGCCTAATCATCTACATAAATTTTAAACATAACTTAATGGCTTTACTTAAGCCAGGAAAATACAACATATAAAAAATGTGTACTTGGGGAGAATGATCCAAGATGGAGGAGTAGATAAATGCTGTGCTTGCCTCATCCCATGAACACATCATAATTACAACTAAACAATACAACAATCAAGCTGGAGAACCATCTGAAGAATGGCTGAACAGAAGTTTTATAACTAAGGATATAAAGAAGAAGCCATGTTGAGACTGGTAGGAGGGGAGGAGATACAAAACAGGTTGGCCCCAAACCTCCATATGTTGGATAAAGATTGGGAGGAGTATCTTGGTCACGGAGTTTCCCCAAGGAAGAGGAAGAAACCACAGTCCTGGTGCGAGGAATAATGGCCCTCACAACATCCGACTGTGAAAATCAGTGGGGATTCTGACCGTCCGCGTGGGATGGAAGGCTGCAGGAAACCCAGGCGTCCTCTTAAAGGACTCATGCACAGACTCACTCATAGGCACTCATCCTGGACTCCAGTGGAGGGAGAGTGACTCAGGGGCATCGGAGACATCCAGGGGGCAGACTGAGGTGTGTAACTTTGGGCAAGGCCTGGAAGACGGTCACCATTTCCCCTGTGAGGAAGCCTCCTCCTGTGGGTGCCATCTTTCCTGTGTTGAGCCAGCCCCTATGGGCTAAATCTGAATCTGATTGGTCTGGTGAGCTCCAATGCTCCACCCTATGACTCACTGAGACCTGGCTACGTCCATTATGCTGCCTGAAACCATTTAGATGGATGTTAATTCACACTACACTCAATGTCCATGTGCATTATGTTAAAAGTTTAATTTTCTGACTTGTGGTCTAGATGTTAGAGTTGTGGAGGAAAACAAGTTAGTTATCATATGCTCCCTAAATTACCTTTCAGTGAAACAAGATAAAGGAGGTGAGAAAGGGATAAGCTCTTTATTTAGCTTCATTAGTTCCAGCAGTGGGGATGCTCATGGTGACCGCCTTTCTTATGTTTCATCAGTGGAAGCAGAATAGCCCCCAATGGTTAGGCACACAATCAGAGGTCAGACAGGCTTGAATTAAATGATGGGGATGCCACTTAGCAATGAGATGTGACACTTAACTCTCAGCTGTGTCTTCCTAAGTGAAATAAGAACATAATTATGTGAGGAATAATGAGAAACTGCCTACAAGTACTTGGCATAGCCGTCAAAATGTATTGCTACTAGGCTGCCCTGAGGTCCTCACCAGGAAAAAAACTTACAGCGCCCCCACCTCCAACAAGGGAGGTTCACCTGGGTCTGCTCAACACTCAGGTGTGTTCAGAGCCACAGAACCTGGAAGCCCATTATTTCTTAGGACCACCTTCTCAAATCCTCAAACATTCAACACAAAGATGACGTGGATCAGTCCTGAAGATATCAATGGCTTATATATATCCCACAACAGTCTTATGACGTAGATACTATTAGTATTATACCAGTTTACAGAAGAGGAAATCGAAGCACAAAAAGATGAAGGAACTTGCCTATGACATAGTGAAATAACGGATGGGATACGGTTTAGACTGAGGCAATTGGACTCCAGAGCTCACTCTGTAAACCCCGTCTTTTAATGCACCTCCCCCGACCCCAATTTCTGAGGCTCAAGAGCAGAGACAAAGGAATTCTTTCACATATTGAAAGGTGTTTATACATCTTTCCCAGGCTCCACCCCCACCCAACTACTCCCTGTTTCCCCTCCCTTCCCTTCTCCATGCACACACACAACACAAACCTTATCTGTTGTTTAAAACACAGAGCTATGCCTGTCCTGTTCACTCTTGTGTAAATACAGCAAGATTCCTGATATGGGAGGCCTGTAATCCCTAGTAAAAGTCTGATAACAGTCTCTTAGGTGAGAGAGCAAACATATTAGCTTTACAGGAGAATGTACTCATTGAGTTAAAAATACACAGACAAAAAAAAGAAAGAGTGACCAGCACAAAATAGCAAATAAAATAATCCTAATTCCAGGCTTCATAACCAACTTCACAGAAAGTACACATGAACCATTAGGTGCATTAACAACAACAAAATCAATCAGCTAATTAAACATTTTACCTGCTCACCCACCTACAACTCCCAAACACCTTTGTTCACTTTATCCTTTCTTTGAATCACCTTGGACAAGTCTGAATACCTTTCTCATTGTAATAATATTACCTGATTCTTGCAGTGCTTGTTTGCAAATCATCTGCATAAAGAGTACCTCATTTCCTGAACTGAATCATCAGTACAACCCAGAAAAGTACTCCCACTTCCCAGATGAGGAAACTGAGCTTCTGGGAGGTGACCAGGTAGCAGAGCAGGACTCTGATTTTCTGTTTCTCAGTCCAGTGCTGCTCCCTCCCTTTTCACCAAAGTCAATCCCTTAGAGGGCCATCTCCATACCTTTCCTTTTCTATCCTAGCTTTTGTTTTTCAGGTTCTCCTATGCCATCATCAAATCTGCTACATTTTTCAAATGCTCACACAGCTAAAGACAGGCTGTTAGCTTCTGTCAGATAGGCCCCTCTGATACAAACAGATAAAGAATCGAATTAGCATTTGCAGTCTCTCAAATAAATTAAAAGCAGAGAGAGCATTTAAAAAAAAATAATCTGTCCATATGAAAAAAAAGAGAGAGAAAATGATAAAAATCTCAAGAATATACATAATATAGTAATAGTGGGTCTCTCTGAGTGATAGGATTGTGGGTAATTTTTTTCACTGTAATACTCTATACTTTCTAAATTTTTATATAATTACTATATATTATACGGTTTGACATGGGGAAAACATGATTTTTAAAATGTTAGGCAATGAAAACATTGAAAGGTCAAGTCTCCTAAGGAAGCAAAGAAGGGAACAGTGGCCACTGGAGACTTATTTTGCCCAGTCTGGAGGGGGTGCTGTGGAAAAGGTGGGTGAAGGCAGCGCCACCATTGAGAGCTCAGGGTGGAAACTGAATGGACGGCTCCCTCTCTCCACCAGGAACTGTGACTTCTGGGAAACAGGCCCCCACCCCCACCCCAGGGCTGCTAACCCTTCCCACATCTAACCACGCTGACTTGTGCCAACAGAGAATGCCTAGCCTCTAAAACAAAGATGGTTTGGCTCTGAGCAGAGCTCATTATTTGGACCTAATGCTTTGAGATCCCCCTAGTACCAAAATCTGACTCACAACCATCTCAGCGGTCATCACAAATTGTCTTTAAGCCCAGACTTAAAAGCAAAATTTGAGATGGTACAGAAGGGCATAGGCTCGAACATTTCATAACTCTATAGTGACGTCACTCAATGAGGCAGATGAAAGTCAGCTCATCAACTGTAAAGGTTTCTGGGTGCGACACATGGAGCCTTTAGACCCAAATCAAACAACCATTTTTGTTCCTTCATTTGGGCAAACCCACCCGTATATTTTCCTCAATGTGAAGACAGAATACTGGAAACAGAAAAGGTATTTTAATGTGAGGGCTGTTTTCCTAGGAGGAAATCCGACCTACCACAAAACCACTCCTGAAGAGGGAAAAAACGGCTTCAGAAAGTGAAATGATTTCAAGTGTTATGTTAACTGAATATCAAAATAATAAACATTCAAAGCAAACAGGCCAGTAGGAGCAGGTAATAAATCAAAATACTTGTGGGAATCGGACCTCATTAGGTTTGAAAAAAGGAACACTGTTGTACAAACTGGTTATTAGCACCAGGTTCTCTCTCCTTCCCTTTTTTTTTCCTCTTAGAAAAAAATTGGGACAAAGCCCAAATCTTTTCATATGGAAGTTCTTTCCTTATTGTACATGTCTCAGCAAATCACCATCGGCTGTTATTTGTTATTAACGATCTATATAAACATCAAGGTGAGGAGACTGACTCAGGTATCAGAACAGGAAGAGAAAGGATCTGATCACACTTACTTCCGATGGCCTTCCTGTTCAGAATTAGGCATTATAGAGGAGATGGCAGTTAACATTCTCTAACACGAACACATCTGAGCACAGTCGGAAGCAAATTCAAGAAAGGCACAACACAGCAGCAGGTGGGCTGATAAATTTAGGGAGGGGCAAATACCCATGTCCAGCATGGCACTAGAGGTGTCTCTGCTACACAGCAGAACTGTGGGGGTACCAGAGGTGGGGTTGGGGGGCGTGGAACCCTGGGCATCTCAGGGAACCAGGATTCATTCCCCGGAATCCTAGGAACCCAGGAGCAGAGCTGCTAGGCTAGGAATCCTTCAATCCGTGGGCTGAGGACTCGGTGTGTATGATTTCGGAATGGGGGACAGGGAATTCTGTTCTCCAACTCCACTGGATGTATCCAGAGCCAGGAAGGGAAGAATTACAGCGGGATATTGAAGTCTGCAGGAAGGCAGTTCTTTTTGTTGTCCAAGAAGGAGCACTCAGCCCATACTCTCAGCCCAGATTCTACTACTCCTTTGTGTTATAGTAAGTGTCATTCTTTGAGCACCCTCCTACCCCCCCCCCCCAGGACCCCGGAAGTCCTTCAAATACCATCTACATAAGTGGTTGAAGGCAGAACTGACACCTCAAAGGCCGGGGTATTAACTTATAAAGGATCGTTTAGAGTCACATGACCAGCCCTGTGTACCCAGCTACAATCAAGTTAGGAAAAGAATCAGATGTTAACTAGACTTATTATTGTGGTGCTCATTTTGCAATATATACAAATGAAAACGATTACAACTGAATCTAATATAATGTCAATTATAGCTCAATAAAAAATATTTTAACAAAAGGATTAGGGTACAAACTGTAGCAAACAAACTGTAGCAAATAAATATGTTTTAAGGGCACTTAGGAAAGCAAGGTCAAGCAAGAATTATACTAGAAAACTCCAACAAGGGTTTCTATGTTCAGTGTTGAAACTGCAAAATTAGAACGGTAATGTTACACTTTCTCTCTGAGATAAGCTCAGAACACTAAAACCTAGTTTGAAAATGTTTATTCTGGGGGTTTATTACTCTAGTATAGATTAATAGATTAACCACTTCAATGCCTTTGAAATACTGATCATTTCTTACATTCTTCAAAGCATTAGACCTGTTTCTGCTTGCAAAAACCAGGTGTACTTTTTGAGCTTAAAAAGCTAGTATACCTGGGACTCAAAATCCCCTTTCAAAGAACTTTCACATGGTATAATTTTTACAAAATTCCTTGCAGTCCTCAGGCATGATTTTCATAGTAATCACAAATGGAAGAAGAAAAACAAAAGATATTCTAATTCAAGACTGAACCATGATAGAAAGGAAAAATATGCAAATTTACTTCCTATACAAATAAGCACACTTGCCTTCCAATTCAGGGCTGATTCTGGATATCCTTTTTCTTCATTGATGTACAAGAACAAAAGTAATATAAACAGCATAATAGTTATATCCATCTATCTGTATCATACCTACATCATACCAAACAATTTCAACATATCTAGATATAGACAAAAGCATTTTATCTAGGTGTCTATTTTATTTTTATTTTTTCACATTACAGCTCTTCAAACCTAAACCGAATTTTGTACTTGTGCAAATTCCATGCTTTGATTTTCCTCTCAGTAAAACAGAGACTTGAAAGATAAATGTTTGCTGAATCAAGGAGGAATTAATGAGGGGATACCATGTGCAGAATTTCCCAGTGAAAATGTGCCCAGAGCACGGACCTCTAACTGCTTTACTGACCCTTTTCCTTTATTAAGGGAGTGCCCACTGCTTTCAAAAGGGGGCCCACTGAGACAAATCAAACACATGGAGACATTTGCAAGGGAAATTTCAAACATGGGATCCACTGTCACATGGATATTTGAATGCATCCTATTAAAAGATGAGAAAAACTGATCAGTTGAGATTAAACCATCTAGCGCTCATTATTGGCCACTTTAATTTGCTAAGTAGACACATGAATTAACCAAGGTCCTCATCATTATGAGGGCAGTTTATTAACTTCCAGTTCCTGTTCAAGGAACCAACATTTCTGAGCCATTTTATGAGCGTCCGGAAAATAAGAGGGAAAGTCAAAGAAGTCATGTCAAAGTTGCCTATTACATCTCATGTGAGTCACACAAATAGCCTTGGCATGTAAACTATGAGAAAGGTACATTTAACAATGTACGTGTATTATAATAAACCCACTGTTTATCCTTATCAGTTGGCAGCTGTACATCTCCAAACACTGGCTTCCCCCCCCCCCCCCTGCTCCGAATACGTTACAACAAATCATAAGCCTGGTCTATCTTTTTTTTACTTGGTATTTTTGTTTTGGGCCCTCTGCTAATGTTTGAACGTGGAAATGGAGGCCCTGGCAGTGACCATCCCCACCCCCTGCCCTGATGTGTATCAATAAGGGACACAGACATCCTCTTGACTACAGGGGTGGATGACTTTGAGGGAGTAGGAAAGCTGAGGTGTTCAAAGCACAAATTCAAAGGTGTGTCCCTCAGTGTTGAAATCCTCATCTACACCTATCTGGGACTCCTCAAATCAGCACAGCTTCCGACAGACAGATGGTAACACACCGAACGCATTCTAGTTTACGGAGTTTTAAAAAATATGTAACAATGATGGTTCCTGGGACTGGGCCTCTTCTGAAGAAATCAGTATGATTTCAGACATCCTGACATTTACTTTTTTTGTGACTACTTTGTTGAAACGATGCTTGTGAGATAGGCCTGGGGTTGTAAAGATTGAAGCGATAACCTCTCCTGTATGAAAATCGAAACAACCTTTCCTACAAGGCTATTATTACATTCCAATTTCCAACTCTTTGTCAACTAGGGGCCATCCTGTGAGAGAGCCAGCAGAGCCATACCAGAAGAGTGGGGACAAAAGCCAGTTGTGAGACCACCTGCTCCCACATCTCTGGGGCACATGTTTCATTCCTAAGTAAATAAAATGCACACATAAGAAAAGCCTTAGTCTGGGCACCCACTGCTTTCTACTGGTGATTATTCAGGTTGCCTCATCTGGATTGCAAATGTCAACGCAACTACTACTTCTCTTAAAGGATAGGAGCAGGGACTGTTTTAAGTGATATCTTTATAAGATAACTGAAAGGATGCTTTGAGAAAGGCCCGTGAGGACAATCAACTCTACCTTGTTTACTAAAGAAGGAATTTGTGCAAAAACAGACCTCCAATGAATAAACAAATCATTGGTGTTCTAGTTACCTAGAGATGGTGTTGGAAAATGTCTGCCCTGGTCCTAGCTCTGGTGCTGGCCCTGATTCTATTTCCTGTTGTTGATCGTCTTAGCTAATCCACATCCAGTCTTGCTCTATACAAGTTTCCTTTTTAACCAAAAAGCTATGCTATAACTCCAGAACATTCTAAGACTTTTAACCTGCAAATGTTCCAAGTTCTAACCCTGGCACCTAGGAAGAATCACCCTCCCCGAAAAAATGCATCTTGCACTGTACCTGCCAGATAGCCTGAAGTGGCCTTCCTGGTCTGGCTGCAGTGGGAGGGGTCCTGTGAATTTCCCTACCTTTCAGAGAGAAGAGAACAAACAACTTCCAGGCTGCGACTACCTTGAAACTCAAAATCAATTTGCTAGCTCTCTCTAAAAATCTCAATAGTTAATGACTTTTTGATTGGCTCAAAAAGTGTTCTAGTAGGGCAGCCTTATTTGACAATTTTATCCCTGCAACCAAACTAAACAGCCCTTCTCTTCCGTGCAGTTGTATTTCCAACTACATTTTCTCCCAAGAAACAATTTCTGTAGAAAAGAGGTAAAGAACTCACCTCTCCAGGAGACAAAACGGCTCTTCACTGGAGTATGTACATGATCTATTTTTTTTACAGAAAGAACATTATTCACAGCATTCAACCAAAAAGCGTGATATTGGCTAAATTCTGGCTATCTGGGATTGACCTCATTGGTCCAGATGGGTGCAGGCAATGCATTTTCTCAGATCCATAGTATCTAAGATCCACCAGGTTAAAAAGAAACAAGCAACACTATTATCTCCCTTTGATCTTATACTTAGCCAGGGGACCAGCAAACCACTATCAGTTCAGTGTCAACCAGGATCAGTCCTAGTGGTGGGGCAGCAGATAGGTTTACGAAATGCTATTCCTTATCCTAAATTTACCAGAACCGTCCGTGGGCTTGTTAAAAATTCAGATCACAAACTCGAAACTCTTGGGATGTGACCTTAAAAATATGTACTTGTAGCAAGCACCCCAAATGATTCTAATATACAAAACTCATTTTTTGAACCACTGGGGTTTATCGTCAAAGAGAAAAGCCCAAAAGCAATCACCTTCCACCAACTTATATTAGGCCATTCTTACACCTAAACGTATGAACAACCATCTGTTGACCTTCTAGAACAGTTCCAAATTCCAAATCTAAATAAACACCATCATTATTTATTTACCCTCCTAAATTACCCATCTACAGGGTAATAATGCATCAATCATGGCAAATCAAGGGCACCTTTTTTTTTTTTGCTCTTCAAACAACAGATTTGTTATTTTCTCCTTTATTTAAATAAATCCAATCATCCTTTAAATATAACCTTCAAGTCAACTTTACTCTGAGGCTTTCCTTATCTTTCTCCTGCATACCTAAAATAGTAGAACAAAGATTTGGGTAAACATTACAAGCCTTCAATCAATGAAACATTCCCTTTAGTTGAATGAAATATCTAGAATTTTCCAAGATCAAGGGCTCTCAATGGCCAGAACGCAGCAGGCAATCAATGACTACCTGATGAATGAGCCAAGAGGGAGACCAAACTCCCTCTCTGCCCTTCAAAAGTCTTCCACAAATCCAGTGTCCTCACCTCCCTGTTCTGGGCTCAGGAGGTATTCATTCCTCTTCAACCACCTTTATTTATCTACATTTTATCTAGTTTCTCTTTTCCTTAGAAGCCTTTCCAGATAACTCCAGTCAACACAGACTTTGGGTTTTTTTTTCTGATCTAAAGGGAAATAGCAGCTATTATCCTATCACACATTTTAACACTTAAGAGCTAAAAGGCATCCTGCAGATGACCTATTCCAGCTAATTATTTTCTAGATGAGGAAATTGATGTGAGAAAGCTAAGGCAGTGTCTATGATCAGATAATTGGATACTTTCAGAACAGAGGTTAGAAGCTCAGTGTTTTCACCCCAAAGTATTCTTTCTTGGCAAAGCTGTAGGCCTTTGGGGAGTGTGGGCTTTAGATGAGAAATTATTTTTTAATGAATGTCCTAGTGCTTAGTCTTTCACTGAAGGCTGACCTTCAGATTGCTTGCCTGGGGATGTTCTGCGGTAGACCCTTTATATTCTTGAAAGATATTTCCCTAAATCGTCATTTATTCCCAAATTAGAAAATCCTTTTATAGGATACAATTCAGCATTCCCTTATCTCTGGAAGGGGGTTATACTATCCCCAGCTTAGTGTGATTGAAAGCAAAATGTGAGAACATGTATCAAATAAGAAAAACAAAGATTCACTGAAAGAAAGCACAGAGTCTTGGTCATAAGTGTCAGAATTCTCAGACTGAACCCAGACTCCTCATTTACCTGCTGTGTGACTTTGGGCAAGTTGCTTCACTTCTCTGAGCTTTAGTTTCCTCCTCTATGAAAAGGGGATAAGGACAGTCACTACTTCACCAAGTGGTTGTAATGCTACAATGCAATATTGAAAGTAAAGTGCTTAGCACAGGAGCCAGCCTCACCAGATAAGTGCACAGCAATTTCAAATGACTTAAATGAATGCGGAGGGGGAACACAGGGGGGCGGGGAGATAAACTACTCTATGCCACAGGCCTTTGAGGGCATTTGGAGCTGCTGTGACCATTCATTCATGCCTACTAGTTTACTCCTCCGTTCATTTCATTAGCAGCTAAGTGTCAGGCTCAGTTAGAGGCTCTGAGGATGCAGCATGGAACAAAATAAGCCCGCCTTTATGGAGATGACGCTGAAATTGACAGCTAAGTCCAGCAACGCTGAAAACCTACCATGTCCTTATTCTACAAATGTCAACAATGCTCCGAATAGTTCTTTTGAAGCTGCATTCAAAGCAAGTTAAAAGTTAATCGTGAAAAGAGTTTGTTACTTTGCAATCCCTCATTGTTCTGGACTAAAACACAGTATTTCACAGCGTGATTAATCTCCTTTATCGACAACCTTGTCTACCAAGTATTTGACTCCCCCAAATGAAATTCACCTTAAGGGACAAAAATTGTCCAGGACTCAGCACACTTGAAAAGAGAGTATTACACATTTTGAAAAAGCCAGCTCTAAAAAGTTACTACATTATAGTAATCCTGTAAAATCATCCAGGTAACTGTTTCCAAGGATCCTTTACATGCAAGTATCTGTATTTATTCTTTGAAAAAAATCATGTTGTACTTCAGAGTTACATAGACTTTTGTGTATTGGAATATAGACTTATGCTCAGCAACAGTGAGGGCTGGGCATGTAGCAAGCACAAAATGAGTAATTTATTGAATTGAACTAAGAGCCTAAAACATCCTAGACGGAAATAGACATGTGAGTAGGGTGATAAGTCTTCTAGTCTAAGACACAAATGAAAATCTCCTTAGGGATACAGCTCTACCTGTAATTTATTTCGACATTATTCTTGTGTGTAATATTATTTTTGGCATGTTAATGTGTTGTCAAAAAATTCCAATCTAGTGACATGACAAAAGCTGTATTTTATTTTGGAATGTAAAAAGTGTGAAAATCAATTGAATTATATATCAATGACATGCAATAAGGATAACCAGTATATTCTGGGTAACGTCACTTTTCTAGACTGATTAGCAGCCTCGAGCTATTAATTAAGAGAGTTTTATTCTTATTATTATAAGCAATTGGTTTTGCTGAAGGGAGACAAAGACTCAAAGCTCTTTTCCCTTTTTTCCCCAAGAAGAAAGAGTGATTTGCCAGAATCCACACAATTCAGATGATTAACTTATTTTCTTGGCACTTGACTAAACCCAGGAGTTTATGCTCACAAATAAAATAAGTGCTGAAAGTTGAAGTCACTCTTTGATCTAGTAAATAAACCCACGGAAAATTCAGCCTGAATTACACTCTTTAAATTTATGACATACCCAGTATTGTAGAAGACGGTGACAGATACTGGTTTCTTACGGAAAATACATGATACATTATACGAGTGTGCTTCAAAAATCAATGGGCTGCTTAGCGATAAACAAAATCACAGTGACATTTTTCTTTTTCCACTTGTTTATTCATTCATTTCACACAAATGAATGATCACAAAGGGGAGTGCCAGGACAGAATAAAACTCTGTACTACATTGTTTCTGGCACTACAGGGCATGCAAAGAAAGATACACGGAATATATATATAGACTTACTCATGGAAATGCATAGATTCTGTTACTAAACTGCCATAGACATTGAACAAGGATATGCAACTGAAGGGGAAAGTGGGATCTAAAATGGAGCTTAAACTCCTCCCACCAAGCTCAGAGCCCTGACATGGGCCATAATAACCTAATAGTAGTTTATAGGAGGAGTAAATAGGAGGAGGAGGAGTAAGAGCTAATATTTATTGAGTGATTACTATGCTCCAGGCATGGTTTATTTACAAGTATTTACAAGTTTAATCCACACAACTCCCGGATGGAGTAGGTATTATTATTACCTACATTTTATATACTAGTAAACTAAATCACAGAGAAACTAATTGACTTGCCTGATTTACAGCTAAAAGTTGTAGGGAGTTTCGTCACTAAGTATGCTCTGCGGCCTGAAAGTGAGAAAATGTCAATAGAAAGGACAAGTGACATTAAGGAGCACGATCAAAATATTAGGTTGGTGCCAAAAATAATTGCAGTTTAAAAGGTTGAAAACAATTGCAAAAACCACAATTACCTTTGCACCAACCTAATACTTGTGAAAATTGAAAGAAATAGTGCTGCTTGAGCAGGGCCTGGATTCTGACAGGCAGGAATGCATGTGGGGCAGGTGGACAAAAGCCCAGCAGCTGGGAGCTTAGAGCAATGAAGGAACACTGAAGAAAGGAGGAGCTTCGACCACCTTTCCCTGGAGGGCCTTCTGTAAAAGCCAGGCGTGGTTTCATGGTAGGAGGGTCACATGATCACCGCTCAGGTTTACAGAGATTTCTAATCCCAGAGTATTTACAGCCTATTTATGCGTGTATCGCCTCTCGTAATTATATAATCCAACCCATATAGCGAAGGCTGAACAGGTTTGGAAGAGAGAAGCAAATAGCAGAGGGGAGATTTGTCATTATGCTGCTTCATTGATTAGCACTCCATTTTTACAAGACAATTTTCTTAATTAATGCAATAAATTTCTCCATTCAAAGCAAAATATCCAGATGCTGCTCTTGCGATGACTCAAGTTTCCATGATGTGCAAAACAAAACAAATACACATCCAACTAGTGAGGCCCTGTAGCCAGTGAATCAAGCTGTCTTCCTCAGTTGTCTTAACATCAGACAGCCGTAAACAGGATCCATATGTAATTGAAACAATTTGGCCCATGCAGCTTAAATTACCAAACAGGCCATTTTTGATCAATGTATTCTTTTTCCTCCGTTTTATTGATATGACCTGTTTAAAATTTGATTTTACATTTGAAGGGCACACCGCAAAGCCTTCTGCACCATACAGTGCTCTCAGTACAGGGTTGGGGTAACAGCAAATGACAAAGTTTTTATTGAATCTGTGAGTGGGAGGGACAATTACTGTTGAATTGTGATAATCTTAAAATCATGAGGGACCAGAGAGCAGTTACTGCAGTCTCTCTTTCCAGTGAGGGATGCTGCTGACTCTTCTTTTACTCAAGACTGCCTCTAGTTTCTGCTTAAACATTTTCCATGGCGTCCAGCTTACTGCTTATCTTGGATGGGCTGGCTGGCCAGGCATGTAGAAACCTCACTGACACAGACAACAGAGCAAGACAGGAAATACTGGTAACTGGAATCTAGGGGACGAGAGCTAAGGAAACGGACGTAGAGCCTAAATGTTGTGGAGAACTATGTCTTGATTTAAGACATCAAATTCTCAGGGCATCCATTCCAACGAAAGGGCAGAGAACAGAAGCAGCTACCGGTGTCCTAAGAAAGGACCCCTCTAGAAGCCAGGTAAGCGACCCACATGCAAGTTCCTGCTGATTGATTCAGAACAAGATTCCGTGGGACTGAGAAATAAGGTGCAGCAGCTTAGGGGAAGGGAAGGGCAAGTTCATTCATAGAGGATTTCAGGCTCGCAGCCAAAGGTGCTGTTCCCAGTGGGAAACTAGAAGGCTAAACTGAAAAGAGAGACACAGAAGTAGTTCCTGGGTCAACAAAGTGTGTGGGAGCTATAACACCATAGGCATGTAGATACCAGTATACGTCTCAAGCAGGACAGGAAGGCAGTGTACAACACAAAACCAATCCTTACCCAGCAAACAGCAGGTTCTGGGGTTACCGATGAAGAACCACTTCGTTGGTCTGCACAGGTGGCGGAAAGGAAAAGGCCAGCCCCGCCACGCAAGCAGAGTAAAGCCATTCTGCGCTTGGGCACATGGGATAAGAAGCCAAGATAAGTGCCAGAATGTTCCCCAAGGTTCACTTTGTGTGTGAATGTGTTCCTTTCTCGGCACGTTCCCTATTGTCTATCATGAACAGAATTCGTTTCGTGGATAACATGTGTTTATTCATTCAACAGAAAAAAACAAAAGTCTAAAGAATAATATGGTTTAATTTTTATACTGCCATGAGATGAGTGGCAGAAGGTAGAATGAATGTTTTAGGTTCCAGGAAACGCATCGAGGGATTCATTGTCCTTGGAGATGTTACACTATTTCGAAGTGACCTGGTCTTCAAAATTAGAGCCAGGGTGTGCAGGATTCTTGTACTGAGAAGGAGAGAGGCAAAAGGAGTGAGGGGAGAGTGGGATGAAAGGAGAAAGCATTCTTCTGTATTCTGTCCGTGCACTTGGGAAAATAATTTGCAAGGTGTTTGATTTGTTTTTAAAAGGGGAAGGGTGCAAAAGCAAACTAGATAATTAATATTCCATGGTGAATAAGTGGTTCTGGGAGATGAGCCCAGGGAATGCTAGCACAGACACTTAGTTGAAAGGTTTGAGAGCTCTGGAGGGTAACAGAATGAATTTTGAGGTCACAGAAACAATTGATTACATAACAATCAATTCATTTAACTCATAAAGAAGGACAATTAGCCAACCCTCCAGGGATTTGATGTCCTGGTTTGTGTGTGTGTAGGTATTTTAAAGTTCATGCACAGTCCACGAAGTCGTGCTCCCTTCCAGCTGGTGAAACCCTGAAGGCATTCTCTAAAATCAGAAGACACCAGTACCTAAGTGATTATATAAAAACAATCAGCTTCATCACGCTTATTTTAAAAATGTCTTTTTGAAACGCAGCGTGTCTCCGTGTTGGGGGAGCAATGACGCCCCTTAGATGGGGGAGCAAAAAAACTTATAATAGACTTAGAGGCAAAAATTTACATCAGGTGAGTGAATTCTATTATTCCCCCCCTCTTTTTTTTTTTTTTTAAATTGGGGAATATTGGAGAACAGTGTATTTTCCAGGATCCATCAGCTCCAAATCAAGTCGTTCTTTTCACTCTAGTTGTGGAGGGTGCAGCTCACTGGCCCATGGGGGAATTGAACCAGCAACCTTGGTGTTATGAGCACTGCATTCTAACCAACTGAGCCATCCGGCTGCCCCTATGTCATTCTTGATATTAAAGGGTATCCTTTACATGACAGGGTAGCTGCCCACAGCTGTCACAGGTAGCTCAAGAATCCTACATTTGTTTAAAACAAGCATAAAAATTAATTGATTTTTAGAATAAAAGGAAAGGCCCTGTTGGCAAAAATCCTTAAAAGAAGTTTTCTCACAGGCAAGTGCTAATGAGCGAAACTACTTCCCTTTGGAGTTTGTGTTGTTAATGAGCATTGCAGGAAATTAACATATCATGTCACTAGAGGTGTGCTGTTCCTCATTGTTTCAAGCTTAGGTAAGCATGGATCTCAAAACTGAGTATCAAAGCCTTCAAAATCGCATTATCTTTCAACCCAACAATTATTTGAAAATAATGAAGGCTATGGTTGAAGATTTTGCTGTGAGAATATTCGGGGTAAGATTAAAAGCACCAAAAACAACTGAAATGTCCAGCAAGAGAGGAGAGCTGAAGAAACCGTGGTACGTTGAAGCAACAGAAAACTCTGTGCCATTAAAAATGATGTTATAGTTATGTTTCTTGATCTGGTAAGATTTTAGGATCATGCTGCATGATCAATAATGGGGTGTGTGTGTGTGTGTGCATGTGTGTACATCAAAGAAAATCTGGAAGTACAGAAACCAAATGATAAGCATGGCTCTCAGTACATGGTGATATTACAGGTGGTTTTGCTTGTCTTTTTACTTGCTGTATATTACCACGTTTGTCTACAAACAACATGAATTTCTTGTTTTTGTTTTCTATCAACTGGATAACTTTGTGATTCGTCATTTCTCTTCAACATGGCTGAAAACCATATTTAGGTACCCCCATAGGTAGGGTTTCCCATGCTCTACTTAGCCGATAGGCACAGAAAAAAAGCGGGGTGCGATGAATAAGAACCCTTCCTACGCTTTCGTCTAGGAAGTGAAGTATTGATCAGCTGAGATTAAAAAAAATATTACACTATCTTCTTTAAGCAAAGACATAGCAAATGTATCAATAAATTTGACATGTATATGACTCATATAAATTATACTGGGGAACGAAAAGGAATAGTATCTCCCCATCACAGATGAAGGATACGAGAGATTAGCGACAAGAGGGGCTAAGTAATTCGTACAAGATCCAGATTGATACAAGAGCCCTGATCAATAGGGTTCAAGTTCTAGGCCACCAAGCCACACTGTCTTCATGAGAAACCCACACAGGCATAGACAGATAAACAAAATACTCCCCAAGACATGAAGATAGAGAAGTGATGCAAAGGTTAAGGCTTCACAAACTGCCACATGTTCACATAACTTACAAAACCAACAGAACGGCAGTTTTCAGCTTCTGTGGTAGAATGGACTGTGTCCCGCTACAAATTCGTACGCGGAAAACCGTGCTCCTGATGTGACTGCATTTGGAGACAGGGCCTGGGGGAGGTTACAAGTGTGGGGCCCTAAAGCCTGCAGGAATGGTGTGCTTGTAAGAAGAGGAAGAGACACCAGAGATCTCTCACTCACCGTGCACACGCAGAGGACAGGCCATGGGGACCCAGTGACAAGGCAACTATCTACACCCAGCAAAAAAACCCTCACCAGAAACCCACCAGGACGGCACCTTCATCTTGGACTTCTGGCCTTCAGGAGTGTGAAAAAAATACATTTGTGTTTAAGCCACCCGACTGGGGTATGGTGGTATGGCAGCCCAAGCAGACTGAGATACTTCCGAAATGGTGTACCAGACTGAAGCCTCTCAAAACTTATTTTTCTACTAAGTCAAGCTCAGAACTGAAAAGCAAACAAAAACATGATCATCCTCCTTTCCTAGATGGTATCCTCATCCATTCATATATTCTACATCTAGCAAGTATAAACTAATCCTTCATTCTGCCATGCCAAACCACCATCCCTGAAAAATTACTTCATTCTCTATGATTTCCTTAATCTAAAAATGGAATCACCATACTCTGATGGACCAACCTTAAAACCTAGAAGCTACTAAAAACTTTCCTTTTCACGCATGCTCTATATTCCATAGGCCACTGCCTCCACTTGTGGGTTTTATATCATATGCATATTTGCCTCCCCACTGAGTAAATAATTAAGAATTATTTACTATTGAAGTCAGCTGTTCTTCAATACTCAATTTCCAAAAAAGTTTCCTTCACATCTCATCCACAGTGGGACTCAGCAAATCTCTACTCCAGGTCCTCACCTGAGCTTACTTCACATATCACGTTATAAACACTTTTATAGGGCTGTCCACTCCCTTAGGCTGCAAACTTTGCAAAGGGAACAGTGCATAGAAAGACATATACTGATGCAGACAAAAAGAGGCATCGTATATTCGGGGAATTCAAGCCATTATATGGGGGGAAAAGTTGACTGAAACTCGAAGGATTGCTATAAAGGACCAAATCTGATCTCATTTCTGAAGCCTTAAGATGGGGGGTAGTCTTAGGTATTTGGTTCTCCAAGGACAACCTCAACGAAATGCAGATAATACTCCACTTTGGCCTCCCCCATTTTTTCTGGATTTTTCTTCCCTTTAGCATGACCAAGACAGCAAGACTAAAATTCTAGACTTCAGGTGCCAGTCTTTATTAATTTATTACGTACTTCATTAATTTGATTCTCAGTGTCTTCATGTATAAAATGAAAAGTATGAACCAAATAAAGGATTTCTAAGGTCCTTCCAGCTTGAATATTCTCCAGTTCTAAGAAGACAAGAAGCCACAGCATGGAGAAGAGGGTCCCCCTATGCCTCTGTCAGCAACAGAACCCAAACTAGCCCATCTTGCCCTCAGGCTGAGAAGGGAGGACAAATAGTCTCCAACATGTTTCCGTAGTTTATGGGACCATAAAGAAACTATTGGGAAGGGTAACGACTCAGCCTGGGCAAACATATTATAAGTTTCCTATGTGCAACATTTGTGTACAGAAAACTAGTTTGCATGCTCAAGTAATTGCCATGTTAAAGTAATGATCTCCTTTATTAATTAGGGTTATGTTGCAATCAACAGAAAACCTGACTTTAAATGATTTAAGCTTTAAAAAAAAAAAAAGGAGTTTTTGTGACTAGCATAATTTACCAATTCAGGAAGTAATTGTTTTTAGGTGCTGAAAGGTGAGTCATTTCTACTGAAGTTACAAGGTAGCAACATAATGGTGAAAGGATAGAATAAATGTGTGGGTACCAAAGGAATGAACATATCCCACCATTTGCAATTGTTTACCCCATCTTTTTTCACTTTCCCCTGATTACATAAATGAACTGCCTTCCAAATTGTTTCATTGCCGTTTCCTTTTTTTTTCTGCACACATTTGCAAACACACTCTAAATGAATCAGCTTAAAAGCGCACACACACAACAAAAAGATTATTAAAAGTTAAGCCTTTTTAGATTGATTTTCCTTCTAAATCTCCTGCACTTTTTGCACAGCATTTGCAAAATCAAAAAGTTCTTATTTGGTTAGTGTGGGGACAGAAACTGCTCTCTAGGGGAGCAGTTTCCAGGCTCTCGGCCTCACATGGAAAGGTGCTGGCTCAGGTAGTAAATGGCCATCACCTGTGATTGGATAGCCATCCGCTGTGGTTAGTTGGCTGTCAGCAGTAACCAGTGAGCCATTGGCCACTAATGTAACGGCCAAGGCTACACTAGCAGAAAAATGGGGGCAAGCAAGAAGATGGTGGCTGAGCCTGCAAGCGGTGCAGTGAGGGTTGCGAACAGTGTGGCTCCTGCTTCCTGTTTCTCCAACCCAGCCGCCAGCGAGAATATAGTGGTATGACTCCCCTACCTATGGCTCCGTGGGTGTTCCTTTTTCGCCTCACCATGTCCTGTGTTCTTATGTGGGGAGCGGGACCAGAGACCCCGCAGGCCGTCCCGCACGACAGTTAGGCTATCCTCCTGTTAGGATGAGCTGATGCTCTGTCTTTCATAAACTTGGGTCGATGCTTGTAACCAACCTCTCTGCTGTGATACAGAGTCAAAATAAGAATAATTCAGTAATACACTCTATGCCAAGATCTTTAGCCTTAGTGATCGGGAAGTCACATTTTGCTCTTGGCAAGGCCATTGAAAATAATACAAAGGCAACTCACTGGCAGATGAGTGTTTGACAAATCTTAGGGTACACACAGGGAGGGCACTGTTTACATACTTCTGTAACTCAGGCATTTTAAATATTTTTCTTACCTTGTAAGACTACAAAGTGGCTCCCCTATTGTTAGTTAACTTGGGGCAAGGTTTCTTTCTTTCTAACAGTTCTTCCCCCGAGGAAAGTATGGTATAGAGTTAGCAGCTGCGGGAGGCTAGAGCCAGTCTATCAGGTTTCAAGTCATCTGGAGTAGTCCACATAGCCTTAGGCCCCTTTCCCTGCCTCAGCTTTCCCAACTGTAAAATGGGAATAATAACAGACCTGCCTTATAAGGCTGTTTTAGGAATAAGAAAATTAAAGTCAGTAGAGCTTGGTTGATGGTCATCATTACAGTATTATAAAAACGCATTATAAAACATTGATCATTTCTTCCAAAAGACATTCCCCATCTCCATTCATTGGTGCCTACTGGGAAAATACAATATCGATTTTGAAATGCTGTGGTATACACTTAGATTTCAGGAAAATAAAAATAGAGAGGTTGATAGTTGGGATTGTTTGAAGAACTTATCCACCTTTCCTATGCCACAAGATATTAGACCTAGATTACCTACCCTACAGGAAATGTAAAATATTTAAAACAGCGTACCAAATGTCCTACTATCTAGATAGAGTTGCAAGTAATCTTACAGTTTGTCTAGTCTAGAAATTTACAACTACAGAAGTATCCATTCCTGAGGCATGTGGAAAACTGAGGAGAGGTATTGGCCTGTCAGAGTGACTGGAGGATACCACGGGCATCCATTAAGAGGCAACGAGTGCCCAGGGACTAGTCAGGATATGCAGGGTATTAAATACCTTGCAATGTGCATGCCTGCCGTGCACAGGACAGACCCACAATACTTGGTAAATATTACTCATGGAAGCATCATCCTGCTCAAAATGACAAGGGTGCCCCTTTTGAGCCACATGGGGTCTCTGATCTCCTACTGCAGGGATACTGTTAGATGCCCTGGGGTCATTGGCCAGAGTGCACACTGGCTCCAAAGATGCAAACTCATCATCTCAGAAGGCACTGCACTCCACTCATGTCTAGTTCAACATGTTAGACCGTTCTTCCGTATACTGAGGCAATACCTGTCCTCTGGTGTTCGTTCTGCCTGTTGTGGCCCACAGAATAACTTGAAAGAAAAAATAAAACTTGCCAACCCTCAAAACCAACAGAAAAAATTTACAAATTATTATGTCAAAGTTGCAGCTCTAAGGAGCGCCAGATGTTTCTACAACAGAGGAACTGTCATTTCGTGTTCTCTCTCTCTCTCAATAAAAAAAGAGAGCAAAGCACCACAGTTCCAAGGGGCTAAATCCACATTCACTCAGCAGTGAAATGCAGCTTTCCCAAATGGGCTATTAAATATTTTCTCAACTAGATTCTCATTAGCAGCCAGGTTTATGATTAATGAATAGCTCAATCACGCCTATGCACCAACTCCAGGTTTAACGATCCCATTACCTTTAACTTATATGCTTAAGATCTACACAGGTAATGAGAAATCTCAATAATGTAATTATAGATGACAGCAACATGGCATCTTCACTTTTTACCCTAAAGTTAGCAGAGGCTGGGAATAGCCCAAATCAAAGTCAAAGAACACGTCTACTATGCTGGACTGGAAAAGCCATTTATGTGACTTGGAAAGCAACTGAACAAGATTCCAGAGCCAGTTTCCTTTCTGTGGTTGTTGCACTTTTTATTGAAGTCTAGCAAACATACAGAAAAGTGCCCAAATCATAAGTGCATGGTCCAGAGCCAGTTTGAATGGTCAAATCTTTTAAACTTGCAGAGAAATGCTAGTTCTCAAGTACATTAACTTCCTACAATGTTAATTAAAAAATAGAGAATTATCATGATTAAGTTTAAAAATTGACTATAATACTAAAACTTGGTAAGAATAGGAAAAGAGAGAGAGCAAGAAAGAGAATTAGAAAGAGAGAGAATATGTAGGTTAATATCACTTGAATATTTATAAAAGATTCAAAATAAAATAATAAAAACTTCTACATTTTGCTGAGCACTGAATGGATGACACTTCTTAGGTGAGACTTACAAGCATTGTCTTATTTAATCCTAAATACACCCATGGGGTAAATATCGTTATTCTTATGTTACAAAGTAGACAAACAAAGTGCTATATAGTAGCTAGCCCAGTTGCATTGTAAGTGACAAAACTGAGATTAAAATTCAGTTCTTATTCCAAAGCTCTGGCTCTTAATTGCTATTTTCAATTAACAAATAAGAATTTAAGAGTCTATCAAACTCCCCTGCCACCTTATAGTTTTTCCCCCACCCACAAAGGCAAAGAGAATTTATGATTTATTATCAGAAAAATCTACTAATAATTCGATCTCATAAAGACAGTAAGTCAAAAAGATCACATAAATGAAAAGAAATACTTGAAGTAATTTAACAAAAGTCAAATTCTATCCAAGAAATGTTTAACACTCGGTAATATGGAATTAAGAAAATATATCTCGTAGCACAAATTATACCCACTAAAATTGGGCATAAAATAAAGATGTTCACAATCTACACTATTATTTATTACTGGTTTAAAAATTCTGACCAATGTTGTAAGATAAAAATCAGAAATAAGAGGCCCAATTTTTGGAAAGGAGAAAGAAAAAAATAATTGCTTGCAGTCAAAAGTATTAGTTCTCCAGAGAACCCCGGAGAATTAACTGAAAACCTATTAGTATTCACAAGATAGTTCAATAAAAAGATTGGATGCAAGATAAACATACAAAAATCAATAGCTTCCCTGTAGATCAGTGATAACCAGCTAGAAGATATAATGGAAAATATTGGAAAAACTCAATAGGTTTGTGTATTTCAATCATTATCTGTAGTAGAACTCAACAATCCATTTTTGGAAAGGGGTCACTTTTTACTCCATCTATTTTTTAAAGTTGCAATAATAGTTGTGATTTTTATAAGGTCAGACATTATTTTTCTTCAATAAAGGACTGTCTCTCTAGGAAAAGATCTAATGAGGCACTTAAAAAAAGTTTCAGTATACTTGCTAAAATCACACTGCAAGATTCTGGCCCTATCAATTACCCATTTAAAAATTATTAGAATCGTTATAGCTACAACATTTGTGAATGAGGACCCCAGAATCCCTCATGGAGTTTAGAATAAATTATGTACTTGAGTTTATTTTAGCTAAGGATAGTAGCTATTTTTGCCTTATGGAGGGTAACTTCCTAAAAGTAAGACCATTAGAGACCCTCAGGTTGTGTGTTTCAAGCCTTTTTTTAACGCTTTTTGTTCATTCATGTAATCTTCTCACTTGTAAATCAACATGAGTTCCTTTCTTTAAAAAAAAAAACACACAAAAAAACAACAAAAACAACAACAAAAAACCCAGCACATTTTTCTATTGTTTTAATGTAGCCCTGCATTAATGCTAATTTTAAACTCTAGGATACAAATAGAGAAGCAGATATTAAAGAAAATGCTATAAATGGAAACCTCAATGTTCAAATAATACTTTCAGCTGCACGTCTCTGCTGGCACCTCACTTAGAAACACAGTAATGAAATCTCAATTTCTCCCATTACTTAATTAGCACCTTTGCATTTTAAGTACTGGAAGCATTACACTGTTAATTATTTACAAGTCCGCTCTCAAAAATCAGTGGCTGCTTATTTTGTTTTTCTTATGCATAGACTTACACAACCCTTAAAAAAAAAACACCAACAAACCTATAAGATATTCTTCTCCGTGCACAGGCTAAGTGTTACAAAATGGAGTGCTCTAACAGCGAAAGGTGAGTTCAGTCAACTAGTGCCCTTCTATTGATCTCTTATTTCTCCCAACACTTTTCTTCTAATCCTCTCCATAATTACATGAACTGCAAGAGCTTTCCTGAAGCTGTCAATTCCACTTGCATCCATTTTCAAATGGCCAGAGGAGCCGCAGTCTGGGCACTAGATCAAACTGTCAGTGTTCCCCACTCCAAAATCGACAAGCCTCTTGAAGTCTCCTGGCACATCTGTCAAGGGCCCCTCAGGTTCTTCAAAACTCTTCCCCTTGGGAAGAGAGCAAGAAGGGTGGAGGAGCCAGAAACGTCTTGATCTGTGCTTTTAACATGGTAATTTGCCTAGGGGCTGCTTCAGTCATTGCCAAGCAGGACACTTGTAAAGGAAACTGTTTTTCAAAGTGGGGATGTCTTTTTCAAACACTTAAAACTAAAACCAAATGAATCTAAGCATCAAGTTCACGGGGACGGGGCAATGCGAAGGAAGTTGGCCAAACAGCAATGAGAGAGCTGATATATTGAAAAGTGGCCTAAAATTAATTGATGATAACAAGATACCTGGAAATTTGAAAGATAATTCAAACTTTTAAAGCCTCTGTGTGTGCATAACAACCAATTAGAAAGTAGCCTATGGAGTTAGGGAGAAGTAGCCTATGGAATTAGTAGCCTCGGGAGAAAAATTAAGACTGATATCATTAAACCGATGTAAAGCATTAATAACATTGATATTGATGAATGTTTGGACATCTCCATAAATGATGAGAATGGAAAATAAAATCGATTGCTCATTTAATGACACGTGTAACTGGCAATACACCATGAAGGCAAGACAGAAAGAGCGGCGAAAGGGGGTGGGAATGAATAGCACTGTTATTAAAGTATCTTTGTCTTCTGCCTTTGTTATCAGTTTATTATTTCATCAATGAAACATACAGTACAGATTAAGACGACAAGACATGATTAACTGTGCAAAGATTGCAAAGTATTACCATCTTAAGTTTGTAAAATGAATTAATCAAAAGAGAGGATTTGCTCATACTTTTCAGGTCGTGTATTTCTGGGGATATAGTGTTAGTTGGGGGGGGGGGAAACAGCCACATAAAAAGAGAAGGCAGAGCTCATAACGAAGTAGGTACTGGGAAAGCAAGAGCTGGGAAACTTGGTGTCTGAAATCAGGGACGTTCTTAAGGACAATAGCCCCCGAGAAAGGCATTCCTGACTGAGCTGTGTCTTAACTGATCACGAGGTTGGCCCATATTTACCTGCCATGGTATGATGGGAGGAAATCAGTATTCTGTTAACCTCTGACCTGTGGGATCTGAAGCAGACAAAGGACCAATCTGGAGCCCAGGGAGAACACAGCCAAATGTCAAACAGCAGGGAGGCGATTGTTAGGGAAACATTGGGCTTGGGTGCAGCCAGCTTCATTGGGGCAAACTGCTATTCACAGAAACAAGCCATGAAGAGATAACACCATAAAATATAAACAAAATGGAACCTCTTTTGCCTGGCTTCTGAATTGTTGGCTTATGGGACTTCATGCTGAACAGTATGAAAAAAATCCAATTTGCTTTGAAGCGCATTAGTCTGTCTCTCGTCCTAATTATTGTTTGCATTGCCATTTGCCTTCTATTAAGAATTGAATAATTACCCAGCACTTCATAGTTTAAAAATACAAGCAAACAGGATTATCTGGGTAATTAAGAAACTGTACCATAGCTTTGTACTGCTGCGGAAAATATCTGCACACAGAGGGGAGATGATAATTATCAATCAACTTACTTCAAATGGAATTTTAAGGATTTCGGGCAATTTGAGATCTGTAACTTATTAAGAAGAGGTTAGTAAGATCACCGTTGAGAAGTGTGGGTCTGTTTAAATCCATCCTTAGAAATGAGCCAGATAAGCAGCTGAATTTTCTCATCCACTAATGACACCAGAGAACACACCAAGTACAGAGCCTTCTGCTGTTCTTTAATCCTAATAATCCATCCCAAATGGACTTTGAACAGCATCATCAAACTTTGTCAGACCATGTGGAGCTAAACCAAAGCTCTTCCACATTTAGATGTTGTCTTAGCTGACCCCGCCTCCTCTTAATTACACTGGGAAGTCTGGCTATGCCTATTTTCTGCCCTGTGAAATTAGCTTAAACTAAAAACTAATTGAACTTCAAAAACATTTCATGCAAATGTCCTCTTCTCCTAGGCTATAGATACATAAGCTCATGGGCTTCTGAAGATAGGGCTGTTTTCAAGCAGAGAGTGAAGTTTGTTGGGCAAAATATACAGTGTGCTTGTTTGTCCATTCTAGGGGAATAAAGCAAAGGGTAAAGGAGATTTGGAGACCCTGGGTGGGTTGGGAAGACAGGAATCCAGAATGCAATATTTCACCCAAGATGAATACACGTATGGAATAAGGAACAGAATTATAGTCAATGCACCTTTTAAAGAAATTTATCTGGGACATAAGTGATTCTAGGTATCACAGCTGATGTATTCATTCATAAATATAGAACCACAGATGAAAATACCGATGGTGGTTTGTACATTATCCACGTTCAATATCTATTTGTTGAAGAAAGGAATGAATGGGCTCCAGCTGTGGAAGAAAAAGAGGCCACATAGTAAACATGACAAGCCAGCATGGCAGGTCCTTCAATCTGAACAGACAGAAATTAACCACATAGGATGGTGTGAACATAAAAATTCCTAACTAGAAGTGGGTCATGGCTGTAGTCACGTCCTGGGCCTGTCGCTTCCTTGACAAAGGTCAATCTTTACCTTGAATGAGCCGGTCTGTGGTCTTTTTGCATCTAAGATAACATACCTTTGTAACGTCAGAGTGCTCTCTTTTTCCAGAACCCTCAGGGCACAACCACCACCACCACCGCACAGACCATAGAACCCCTGGTTGTTATCTTGCTCCCCTACTACCATCTCTACATGCTGTAAATGTTAATTAACTTTCCTGTGCCCACCAATGTAAAAAAAAGTATGCATCTCTCCATTTCACTTTTTATCCAATCCCAGACATTTCCCCCCTTTGCTCTCTCTCACTGCACTGATGGATTTTGTGTAACCCTCCTTATGTCTTCTCCTTTGATGCTGATGTACAAAACAAGCTGCAAAACTGCTATGCTCCGGAGCATTTTCTCAATCCGTTGAGATTTTGTTTCCTGGCAACTGTAGTCGGTTTTCCCTAGAAGTTTGGACATTTCTTAGGTCGACACAGCTCACAAGTGACCTAAAGCTTATCTTTGGAACTTCCTGAGATCTGACCATTCTTTTTCAAAGAACTTTATCTTTTTACTCTACAATTTTTCAAGCCTTTTGTTGGGACACTTTTAAACATGCCTCACATAATCTGGAGCGTTCCATTTCATCTCTTCCCACCTCAGAAAGTACGGCAAGACTCCAGGTGAAGCTGGCACTAACTAGACAAGCCAAGGGATTCACCAACTGCAAGGTTTCTTTCCAAAGGTGAAAGTAAAACGAGCAGCAGAAGCTTGGGTTGTTTTTCATGGGGCAAAGGGCCAGAGTGACAAGCGGCCACCACGGATCAGTGGTGGGAGGTGCACAAAAAGAGCCCTGTGCAGAGTCCATCCTCCGCCCCCTACCCCCAACTTCTGGAAGCATTCAAATCAAAACTGAATTAATTTGCATGGCATCTAAATCATTGGGTTCTGCATAAACAGAGGGAGATTTTGGCTGGAGTTGCCAAAGGAAGCCTTCATTGCCTTTGTGAAAGGGGGAAATGGGTGTGCTGTTTTGCAAGAGGGCAAATACAGAATATGCAAATGAAGAATCTGCTGCCTGGAAAAGCAACCCTAGGCAGACAACTGACGACCCAAACTCACCCAGAAAACGCTTGGTGTCTCCAAAGGGAGTTGTAAGCAGTACTGACTTGACTGTTTCCCAGGAAGCCAAAATAGACCCTGAATATTCATAAAATGTCCATTTATTCATGGGACTATTAATTATCCTCCAGAGCGTAGAACCCAGTGACCTCACCTGCTCTCCTCCCCAAAACAGCTCAGAGGTACCAGCTGTAAGGGGATTCAGTGAGAAAGGTTTTATGCTCTAAGTGAAAAAGATACAGTCTCTGAGGGTCTTGGGGACAGCTGAGGCTTAGTTTAATCATTCCTTCTCACAAAGACAACGAAACTAAAGAGAACTGAGCCATGATATTGGACACAGATAAACGGTTTTCCAAAAAAGCCAAGAGCTATAAATTGCTGTCTAATTTTATAGAAACATCTAAAAAAGGTTGAATAAACAAAATGCCATTCTCCTAAGCTAGCTAAATCTCCCAGATTCTGAAACAGTTTTCAGAGCTTTCTGATTTCATTTTAAGTTTGGAAGTGTCTGTACCTGCCAGAGAAACTAACAGGTTGCAGTGGTTCTCAAACTTTTGGGTCTCGGAATCCCTTTACACTCTTAAAAATATTGAAGAGGCTGAAGTGCTTTTGTTTGTGTGACTTAAAACTATCATTATGTCCCACTGAAAACTGAAACTGAAAAATTTGTAAGTAATTATTAATTCATTTTAAAACACCAATAATAAACCCATGATATGTAAACACGAATAACATTTTAATGAAAAAATAACTATGTTTCCCAGAGCAAAAGAAATTAGTGAGAAGAGTGTTATTATTTTTTTTTTTTTTATTTATTTATTTATTTATTTATTTATTTATTTATACTTCTTTGCAAATCTTTTTAATGCCTAGCTTAACAGAGGACAGCTATATTCTCATATGTATTCAATCTGATGAGATAGTACATATCAGGTAGCCTCTGGAAAACTCCACTCAGGAGAGTAGGACAGGGAAAGGGCAGATAACATCTTGGGGCAGATAACATCATAGTATTATTAAGAGAGTTTTAACCTTGCAGACTCCATGACCTTGGGGAACCCAACTGGAACACACTTGGGGAACCACTGTACTAATGCAGTAACTTGGGGAATAGAGGACTTGACCAATATAAAATAACCAAGATCAGCCATTTCACCCCATCCCGTACCCCTGATGATGTGTCATGTGACATCGCTGCACCCCTCTCCCCCCAAAAAAAACTCTACTGTGCACCAAAACAAACTGCTTTCCTTGTTGAACAGACAGTGACCAAAGAGCTTATAATGTCACCATTATTTCTATCAAACAACAAAAATTTAACAATAAATTTCCACTGATTGTTTCATGATTCCAGGCACTGTGCTACACCCTTTATGCATAAATGCTTATACGCATATGTGTGTGTCATATATAGTAACATCCTATTGCCATCAATTTGCAAATGTGAATTTGAGATGAGAGGGGTTAAGTTAGTCTCCAGGATCACACATCTGGTTAAGTAGCACAACTAGAAACTAAACTCAAGTCTCAAACTTCAAAGGCAGGGCTTAGCCAATTTGTACTACAATAACGTGATGTTAACTCATGCGCTTAGCGATTTCTGAACATTCAGGCACAGAGATGATTCATAAACATGATGAAAATATTTAAGATCCAACTGAAGCTAAGAAATGTAAACAAGGCCCTCATTAATACATTAGCTGCATACAAAGATTTTGATATATCATGTTGACTTCATGAAACATTACTCCACCAAATAAATGTTTAATATGAAACAGGCCGCCGTTCCTTATGTATTTATTTATTCATTTATTCAATGAACATTTAATGAGATCCCACCATGTTCCATAATCGTCGCTGGTGTCACTTGTCTGGTTATCCTGGACTGCACTCCTCCACATACGTTCTCATGATAGGAAAGTTTTACTAAACTCACTTGTCCAGAAAAGTTACAAAGCAAGACTAATCATTCCTTGTTTCATAAAAATTTACGTGTATGATTTATAAATTAAAGTGTTTATTTAAAAAGATTATCAAGAAACACTAAGAACCTAAATAGCTACTAATAAGGGAAACATTAAAGTATGAGATATTCATACTGCAGAATAATAAACATCAATTGTGAAGAATGAAGAAAAGTTATTATCTTCATGATCAATAGTCAACAATCATAAAAACAAGATGACAAATTAAGAGGATAACTCCATGTTATTTTTTAAAATACACGTAATAAAGATATATTTGCGTTACCTGCCAAATTGTAAAGCGTGGTAACTCAAACAAACTGAAGCCCGCAGTTGTCTGGTAATGTTAAATACATCAATTAAATGCCGCTCCCCCCTCCCAAGAACAACTTTAAAGTTCAATGATGTGAAAGTGAAATTTATATCATGACCATCTCTGCTTCGCATAGCAACTGAAAAGCCATTCAATCAGTCTTTCTAAAGTCATATGTCTTAAAAGAATAATTATGTCTCAATTCATTTTTTGAAAGGTATAAGGAGGCTCAGTGAGACTAAAATAAGTCATCAAATCTAAAGTACCATATTCAAAAATCCCGAACTGAGATAATTCATGTGTGATGCTTTGGTGAACTCAAAATAGACACTATTGCATCATTCCCACTCAAAAAGAAGCCTGGTCACACAAAGGAGAAATAAAAAAGTATAACAGAAAAAGGACAATAATTAAACCCTGCTCTTCTCGTATATGAATAATTGCATCTTTCTATGATCATAGCCACGCTTCAAAGCTGGAGATAAAAGCAGCCGTGTGATTCCAGCAATTGAATCTTAATGACATGATTCAAAGGTAGAAGAAAATTTCAAAAGTGGAAAGGATATGAAACAGCATCTCTCTGAACTATATTTTAAATGCTTCCTTTCCAGTAATCTTTCTCCGAAGGTCCTTAGGAAAACCAAGTAATCTTTTTATTTTTTTTAAACAGCTCAGTCTCTCTTTTCAGAGCACAAACTTGAAATATTTCAGTTTTACAGCCATCAAAGTATTTCTGTCTTGTTCTTTGTCAGAAGAGCTTTTAATAAGATACCTTTTGCTGATATGTAGGCATCATATATGTAATGATATATAAGTCCCAGATATATATATGACCCCAAAAAATTTATAGCAAAATTGTGTATTTCAGCAAGGCCTGATTTCTAAATTTTGTCACAGGTGTGAATATTTACTTGGCCTTAAGAGTCGACTCTATAAGAATGTTTTCTTTTTATTAGTTTTATTTTTCTATACACTCTCTGAACGTATTACTCATTAATATTTCACAAAGGGTAAATCTGTGACTTTTCTTTCATTTTTCAGCTTTTTCATTAAGCAAAAAATAAGTTCATAAAGAATTTTTTCCTCTCGTCCTTCTGCTTAATATTTTTTCTGAGGTAATGAAAACAACCCTGTGAAACACCTGGAACATTTCCTCACTGGGGTGTGTGTGTGTGTCAGGCGAGGGAGGGTCTGAGGTGGATTTTGTTTCCTTTCTCAGACAGTCTGAGGAGGCCTTGTAACTAGACTAACTAGAATAGTTTCTTATCCTTTGCACCCAATCACTAGGCAAGTGAGTGCTGTGACCTCCAGCCAGCCCCTCTCCTGGGGAGGACAGATGAGTGGCTCACACTCTTTTGTTGTTCTGCCGAGACTGAGCCAAATAGGTTCAGAAAATGTTATTCAAGAGCAGAATGAACTTGCGGCTGCTTCAGAGGGCAAGCCCGCCATCACCCTGCCCCTCTCCACACTTTTGACACAGCTCTCCATCCTTCAGTCTCCATTAGCATGTACAGCTTGGAAGTAAGAACTCCAAGAGGAAGTGTAGTTCTGTCCCCAAGGTCCCTCGAGGACTCCAGCAGATGACCAGGGTTAAATTTAAACAACAGCGCACCCCAGGCGCCCTCCCGCCCTGCCCATTTTTGCCAAGGGATCCTTTGTCAAACATTTAAGATCTTAATCAATCTTCACTCTGACCTCCCAGACCCCAAGGAAGATGGATGAGGAAGTAGGTGACCTTTCACCTGTTCTTCTATTTGTCCTGCCACAGTAGACCCATTGAAGAGACAATTGGGGAGGAACCTGCTGCCAGGGTTCTGAAGACTTGCCATTTCTCCATTATATCCCTTTTTAAGCTGTCTTTACACCCTCGCTTTCTTGTCCCACCCTCAAATCACTTTTCTCTCACTCAAAGGAAAGTTAGTTTTCTTTCTTACAGGGGAGGGAAAAAAAAATGACACTCTCCAAATATCATTTGCAAAATGAACTGTGAAAATAGACATTATTCTTTATTACGGTAAGGCAATGTTTCTTATCTTTAGTCTTAACTTCCAAGAGTGGCTGGGAGATGGATCTCCCTTTTACCACTTCAACTCAACATCTTTAAAAGTCGTTAGCTATGACCTTGGGAAGAGCAGAGCAGTAAAAGAAATGCTAGCAGCAACATCGGTTTCATGCTTTGTAATCTACAAGTGACTTTTACCCATCTTACAACACCATGTACTCATAGCAAGTCTGTAAGCTAAGTATAATTACTATCAATTCATTTTATAGATGAACAAACCAAGACTCAGAGGATTTAATAAACATGCTCAAAGTCACTTAGCTAAGTGACCACACAGAGACACATTTCCTTATCTTGATGTTCCTTCTGTACCACTTGGATGCTTTTCCGATACCCTGGTAATGATGTCAAAGATGAAGACAAGATGAGGAGTTTTTACTACTCCTAAAATTTTTACAGTCGCATCATCTTTTCAAATTCTCACTCAAGTTTGGAATTTAAGAATCCTTTGTCATTCTAGATATTCCTTCCTTCCTAACTTCATCAGAGATTCTTACTTGGTAGCATTAAAAACAAAGAAAGGGCAAGGTTTTGCGCAAAAGGTATCTTCTTGAAAGAGTTAATCATTTTATCAGTAGCAAAGAAAATACCTGGATAACAGGTGTGGAAACACAAAAGAGTCTCAAAAGTGGCTCAGCCCACCTTCCCCTTCTACTCAATGTCTAACTTTGTGTTAGGAACAGTTTCCTCAGAAATGGACTCACCCTAGAACATGGAGCCTCTCCCCTTCCGTGTGTCACATGATTAACTAGGTACCTGAGATTATTTCCATAAAGCAAACCACTAACATGTTCAATTGCCTTTATACTCACTTCCTCCTCCATCTTTTTCTCTTTTCCTTCTAATTTGGGTTGTAAAACTGTCAAGGAGTTTCATACTGTAGCAACGTATGAGTTACTGGGCTCTGTGACAATTGAAAATCAATGACACATTAGATAGATGTACCAATGCCAGATATGTGAACATCTGAGCAGGAAATGGAAGGCAATGGTGTTTTTTTTTTAATATATATAAATAAGAATCTTGACATGTGAAGATATGTAAGTCCTATCTTACAAAAATCAAAAAGGCAGAATACTCTAAAAAGTGATGCGGTGTCATTGCCCTGCTCCTTTCACTATTCCTTCTATGATTATTGTAATTTACGTGCCAATAGCAATGCATTTATATACTTTATGATACTAATGCCAGAATATACTCCAGGGTTTAAATTTGGTCCAGTTTATCTAGTAGCTGCTAACTCAACAACAAATAAAATAGTAAGAACTTCCTTTAAATTCCAACTTTTAAATTTCCAAGTTAACCTTATTACTTTATGTCAACAGAAAAGGTAGTCAGCCTTTATTCTGTTTTATTTATGATTAAGTTAAAAGACATTCATTGTTAGTTACTCCTAGAAATAACTATAGCCAATCAGGAATTCAGGAATGACACTTTAGAAAAGTATAAACGATGAAAGGAAAAACACATAACTCGACACCAAACTACCAAAAACGCAATTTTTTTTTTAGGTTATAATTGTTAATTTCCAGTCAGTCAAGTGGATTACCCCATAGTTAATCCCACCCTTTCATTAAAATGGTTGAAATGCCTGACAAATTGTTTGGCAGTCAGGCTCTTTAATCACCAAATCAGATGAACCATGGGCAATCCAGTCTACAGCTCAACAATCAACCTGAGAAAAGATTAATCTGATCGGCTCTATAGATGAGACCACAGTTACAACACTGTTTAATAGTAACCATAATAAGATTGGCAGTAGCAGACTATGGATAACCACTAAAAATAAAAACCAAGCCAAAAAAAAAAAAAAAACCCACACGTTGGATAACTGATTTTTTAGCCTTATTCCACACATGAAATGAGCAATCCATGTACAAATGAATTACTTTCATCCCTCACCCAGAAACAAAGCTACCATAAGAAAAAAATTTTACAAACTTCCCAATATTCCAACGGAAAGCAACATAAGGGAAGAAGGAATTGCATATACTGAACTTTCGGTGAGAAAAAAAAAAACAACCACTTCAGTAATATGATACATAGGAATCAACATGATAAAAACACTTAGATTTCTTCTAAAACTCAATAACCAAAACGGATTACAATTTAGTATTGCCTCTGACCACAGATCAAATAAGAAGACTCTTACTAGCTCTTCATCACCTCCTCCGGGAAATAAAGAGGTCTTTTGTCAAGATTAATTTCACTTAGGGACCCTATCAATGGATGCTTGGCGGAACAAATGGACTTGAAACACTCCATGTCTATACTGAATCACGTCTACACTGGCCCACAAAGTGGGCAAGGCTGGACTTTCTTCGCCGTTGGAGGAAATTGGAACAACAATCCTAATTTCACACATAAATTGTTCATGTACATATGTATACGTTTGCTGAGAGTTTTTACCGGTTTACCATGGGTATCGACAGGAATACTATGGTTTGAAAACGTGTCACCCTCGTTAAGTAAGGATCAATCAAGCCCAGTTTCTTCAGAGTGTTCATTTACATCAAGCCAGTTCAGCTCTAAGTGCCCGCTAGCAAATGTGTTTGGCCTTTACTGATTATGGCCGCATCATTTATTTTGTCAGTATTAGGACGGCCTTAGCCTTGCCACCTGGAGCTACAGCACTTACTCATTAGAACCCTCTGTCCCACCACATCCCACAGGGGCTGCTAATTACTGGCTTGACTCCATTTAGTCTCATCTCTGATTTAATTATGTGCACTAAACCCTAATGAAAAGTACAATATGGCTCGTCTTACCTTGGCATTCTCCATTCCGCTCTTCATGTCCAGCATTGCATAGACAGTTGCCAATGGGTACCAGCCACTCACCATCTGCCCCACAGTACATTTTTGGCACGTCTTTCTCTTCTGAGTTGTTGACACAGGAGCCTCGGACTTCCACCAGAGAAGACGTGTCAGCCCCTGTGATGGTGTCTGGAAACTGGGCCAGATTGCGAACTGTGAGCGGACACTTCTTGTAGAACACACGGACCGATACCAGGGCGATGCAGGCGCCCACATCCTGAAAAGCGAGATAAAACCCCTTTTTGCTCAGTGGCCCTACATCCCGGATCTCGGTGTTCAGCTTCATGATCCTGTCGCCGATGTCCACTTGGGTGAAACTCTCATCAGCGGCGATGGTGTCGATTTTGGCAAACTGGCTCTCTCGGATAAAACGCTCTTTGTCGTTATCTGATTCATAGTAGTACAGGTTAAACGTCTCCTTGCAAGTCCCCATGACGCCCGGAAGACTATTGCAGTCCCTCAAGGTGAACTTGATTTCAATGTACACCCTCTGAGCCCCCTCTCGAGTGATCCAATCAGTTCGGAGCCAGTTATTCTGGCTGGGTTCCATCACGTTGCACACTTGGTAGGTTCTGATAGGTGTATTTTTTTCATCCATAATACTCACTTCCTCCCACTGCAAAATTCCAAAGGAAATGTATTAATTGCAAAACTTTCTAATGCAGTGCTCTGACAATCCTGCATTACTCTCATAAGACTTTCGTGATTTGTGTTTCAATATAAAAACTGAGCACCAATCCTCACTAGTAAAGTCTCTTATGTTAATAAGACAGTGTTTTACTGGGGAAGTGGTTTCTTTTGTTTGTTTTTTTGTTTCTTTTTTTAATTGTTCCATTCTTTTGCCTAACACCCAGAGGCAATGGTGGATTTATTGCTTAAGAGTTCTCAGCAGTTCCTTGTGGTGGTCTAACAACCTGAAATTCACCTATTACAACAGCTACAATTTCAAGTGGCAACAGTTCAAATTTAATCATCAATGAAAAACTAGTATGCATATTGTTTCAACAACAGAGCTGAGACCTGCAAATTAAGAGCAGGAAGAGTAGAGCTTGCCAAAGGAAGACAATTATCAGTTAATTAGTGGTGCTCCTGTCAGAACTTTGCTCTCTAATACCTAAAAAAATGTCAGTCGATTTTTTTTCTTTTTTTTTTTTTTGTGGGGGGGGCACTGTCACTACTCTTAAAAGAGGAAAAGAAAATGTCACCATTCTGGTTTTGGTAATCTGGGAAGATAGTAAATTTTCTGATTGGATTTCTCAATTACACTGTCATTTATAATGGTGGAACACTTTTAAAGAGCATTCATTCAATTCAATGTTTGTATATTGTTCCTATTTTAAAACATATACACATAAGTAAACAAGAACGCACATATGCTTTGCTTCTAAATATTCTGAGGATGTTGAAAATAAAATGTTAAGTGGTATTTATGATTGAAAGCCCAAGCAAATTAAAGAAGGACGGTAGAGATTTCTTCGCAATCTACTTCCTAACATAAAGATTCCAATGTTGGGGCAACCTGAATTCACTGTGACTACAGTAATAATTTCACTCTCACATAGCTTTAAAAAATAACACTAAAAGCAGGAAGATTGTTTGGGGGCTCCTGCAAGGCTGGTAGGCAGCCTCCAATTCTTCATTAATATCTACCGTTGTGCATTTACACAGACGTGGTATAAATCGGCTTAAGTATCTAACACATGACTATAACTAGAAGAAAAAAAGATAGTTTAAAAAAATGTGTGTTGTATAATAGCTCCACTTAAAGCTCCATTCACTAAAAGGAAGTACATACAATCATAATGTATCTTTTAACAGGTTTTCCATCTGTACATTGGAAAACTATTAATGAATGGAAATGCTACTATGTGAAGGGCTTTAGTGCATCCAATTCTGAATCGCTTTCATCTGCTACAGTTACCAAAGTTGGAGCTGGGAGGGATTAAGTGCCCTGTGGTGATTAAAATTTCTTTTTATTCACTAAGTAATAAATTACCAGTAATTTACTTATTTGGGGAAATTCATGTAAATCCAAAAATCGATCCCCACCTTCAAAAATTAAAAACTACTCAGCATTCTTCTCATCCCAGAACAAAGAGAATACAGAAAAACACATTTATCAATGGAAATGAAAGCATATAGAGAGTATCTCTCCAGAGTTCATTCAGGATAATTCAGGTCTAACATGAATTTTCCAGGCTGAACTTGATTATCTAAACACACTATCAATTCACCAGAACAATGACAAATCTCCCCTTAGTTTTGTATTTCACAATCCACGTCAGAAACTCAATATACTCCTTTAAATGAACACTGCCAAGAAATTAATTTTTTGCTATAATGTTGCCATCAGGAGCTATCACTTTCCATTATTCTCATGTTGTGCTTGTGATAGAAAAACCAGAGAATTAGCGAGTTGACTACCTTTTATTTTTTACTTGGTAGTATTGTCAAATAAGATTTGTCTTTTTTTTAAAAAAAATAATAACAACGACAAATAAATGTTATTATTAGGTAAAATTCTAATGCCAAATTTCCAGCCAAGAAAGATGTGATCTGTTCTAACTGTAAGTAGAGATTTCAAAATAATCAAAAGACTCACATATGCTTTACCCCTCAGCGAGGAAGAATTTTTGAAAGGAAATTCATCCCTATTTGGGAGACATCTAATTCATCCACCACTCTAGGCGTGAAAAAGTCCTCTTCGATTACAAAATCTAGAGATTAATTAAACTTTACAATTTGGGACATAGTTTCTCAATGGCTACTATGTAGTTTGGAATGACTATTTCTCTTATGCACAAATAAAATTTCGTTTCTAACCCCTCACAGTAATACTTAAAATGTTACATACAGAATATTTAAGGACAGGAAAACTCTGTCTACATTCAGCCCATAAAAAGTTCTGGGTTGTATACAACAATCAGTATGCATGTGTTTTTTTTTTTTTTTTAGAGACCTCAAGAGAGACCAGTTTTTTGTCTAGAAAACGTGACCAGGTGCTTTTTCAGCAGTTTGAGGGAGGGGGTGGGGTGAAGGTGGGGGGAAGTCTGCAGCATATTAAATCGCAATAAAAGCTTTCCAGAAACTAGATAGACCATAGACTGTAGAAAATGTATCACCCTTTGCTTTTAAATAGGTCCATGTATATTTAGTGTAACAAGTCAGATCCAAAATCATACATGATGCATTCTCTCTTCAAACTTAAGAGCAGCCAGTAAGAAAAACAAGGCTCATTAAAAATTTTAATGGAAGTTCTGACACCTTCCATCCTCAATTTTACAGACAGTTCTAATACATTCAACCTACAGAGCAATAGCCTTGGTGTAGCATGGGAAAGGCTTCCAGAATCAGTGACCTTTCCAGGGTATAGGATTAACAAGAGTCTGACTCTCACAAGATAAAGCTGTACCTTTCTTCGCATTCAAAGGATGAGGGCAATTGCCTGCAATCAGTGGTGAATACAGCCTGTCTACACTGCCAGAGGCCTGCCAATCATTCTCCCTCCCTTTAAAAAAATGGTTTTGAGGGCAGACTGGAATTTTTTTCAACAGAGACCCAACTAACTGCAGTCAAGTTCAGGCAGAAAAACAGGAAGGCAGGGCAATCTCCGTTTTATTTCAAATGAATTACAAGACCTGCTTTGGAAAAAGACCGCTTAAAATTCTCCATTTTCATGACTATTTCTTGCCTTGTCTTATTTTTGAAACCTGTCTTCTATAACATTTTTTATGGATCTTAATTTTTTTTAAAACCTTTTATTGCTTATTCAGTGGACAGGATGAAGCACCATACTGGGTGTTGGCATTACAATTTTTGCCTGGTTCAGACTCCTAATCTTTCTTTCCTCCCTATTGTTTTTAATCGACACCGTCATAGACTATCAAGCATGTAAAGGTAGGATGATATGCTTAATTTTTAAAGGATTTGAGAGTTATTTCAATTTGGCAGAAGCCAGAGATACATGTTGTGCTGATTTCTTTTCAAAGCTGATTCATTCTGATCTTTTATTAAAGGGGGAGGATAAGGTAGGAGATTGTGGCCACTGACTTAATTCTATTCTCTCAATCTTCCAGTGGAGACAGTGATGGCAAATTTGAGAATATATGAACAGTGATGTGCTCCCTCATACTTTATAATCCGGCCTCCCCTTCCCCAAAGATCCAAGATTTCAGGTACTTGAACTTTTCACATTTAACACCAACAATGCTCAAGTTCTGCTGTTGTCTGCATATCCTGTGCCCCTGGAACAAGTTCATACTGCTTTCTCTCAGTGTGCAAGAGGACAGCAGCTGCATTGGGGTCGTGGTGACAGCAAGGAAAAGAGTGTCTGCTGCCTCTGCACAGAACTATGTCTGCGTCAGTTACAATTAGAAGTGTTTTCTCCCTGCTCTCTTGACTTACTCATTTTCCTCATCTGGAAACAAAATGATTGCTTTAATATCAACCCTGTCAGGACTTCACAGCCATCACCGTAATAGACATAAATTCTAATTTGGTCCCCAGATTGTGTTTCTTGTCAGTATATTAGTTTTAAATAGACATCTAAGTCTATGCCTCTACCAATCTCCTAATTCTGAAAACCTTTTCTGCCCTTTTGGTTCCATGACAGACCTATCCAAGGGGAGTATAGGATTTCTGCAACAAAGCGTAATTCACTTCATAGGCCGAGGCAGAAATCTGACCCCTCACCACAATCAACAAGAATCAAGCCATTAGGACTCTCAGAAAGTTGCTAATCACTCCTTTTTAGCCTTTGGAGCAGAGAGGAACTCGGAACTTACCCCTCCCTCCAGAGGGCTGGCTATCCACCCAAGTTCTCCCTGAACGGATCTGGAATCCAATAAGGTAACTGTAAAAAAAACAAAGAAAAATAGATTAATTTCCAATTGCAAAAAGCCAATACTACAAAAACCATTTGCTTGAGCGTTTCCATATGTGCCGAGGGTGCACATATCCAACTCTGATCAAAACCTAAACTTGGTCTCACTTATGTAAATAATCATTACTCACTTGATCTTCTCCCCTCTTTAAATCTGCAAGTTCTTATTTATTTAACTTGCTTAGCATTTAAAATTCCATCCCAGGACTCAGTTGATTCATTTTCTTAAAAGGATGAATACAGAATCTCAAGTACAATTCAAAAAATAAATATATCTATGTAGGGCAGTTGCACTCCAGAGCAAAATCTGCATTCATCTTTGTCTGGTATCTACTGGAGTTATTTGTTTTTGCAAGTTTCAGATGACCACATAACTCATCATCATGGTGACAGAGCCACAAGTGAATTCTATCTGAGAGTACTCAAAGGGTCATGAAAAGGCTCTCTCCCCTACCATTTTTTCCCCCTCCACCATCAGCCCTGGATGTGGTATCCGCTGGATTTTTAAATATCAAAGTTTCAGAAGGGGGAATGGCAGACGTGTAGAATTAGAATGCAAATGAATGGAAGTATTATCTTTCCCAGGTCTTTTTGAGGACAATCGGAGACTCCTTCTCCACCCAAGAGGAAATCACGGAGTTTGAATTTTAGGTCTAGGCTGCTGCCTAATAGATTTTGTAGGCTTGTGGTACACGTAAAATTGTGTGTCAAAGATTCCGGGGACCGGGAGAGAGGCTACCCAGCTGCTGTACCCCTCCCGGGCTGAAACAGTCCTGGGCACCTAGGACATTGAAAAGGACGCAGTAAATTCCTACCCTCTCCAGGTTCCCTTTCCCACCGAGATCTGCAGGCCTGGAGGTCGAAAGGCCCATCTCAAAGGAACCACTGAGTTATTAATTTGCTCGGCGAGGCTGGTTCTTCAGGCTGGGGGAGGGGTGGGAATGGGAAGCTTTCATCCTTGGCCCTGCGCACCCCGACTCTCCGTCTCGCCCCAGGCCCCTGAATTCTGCCCATTTCTCCTCTCATTTCTCCCCGAAGTCAGAGGAGTTAAAACCAGCCTCTTTCCCCTGGTTTTCCCGAGAAGCCTGAATTCCTGGGGTCTGTTAATTATTTTAAAATGTAGAGCCTGCCCTGGGTCGCTGTCGCCCGGAGTTGTGCCCCCATCCCTGGCCTCATTCTCTCTTCTGGGTCCCTAGAGAAAAGCCCGCTACATCCATTTGGATTTATGTAAGGTGGATTAGGGACACAAAGGGAACAATAAGACCCAATTTACAAAAAAAGGGAGGGAGTAGAATGGGAGGGTAAAAAGGAGAAAAGAAAACGTGATGGGAATAAAAAGCAACAAAATGAATTAATTTTCAAGGGGGAGGAGGGGTCCGAGAGGGGGGCAACTTATCCCCCCCTTTTTTCTTCTACCTAAGCCTACGGCTCCGTCAGCGCCTTTTTGTGTCTAGGGCTCCCAAGTTTTGCTTCCAAAAAAGAATAAAAAGAGTAAAATAAAAAATCTGTGCGTCTGGTGCGGTGGGGTCTTGGGGACTTCCTAACAAGTGTGCGAAGTAGTCAGGAGAAAACGGTTATCTACGATTCCGCTTAGAGAAATGACCCTGGGGACCGAGGGACGGCAGCGGCCGAGATGGCACCTGGAGCTACGTCGGAAAAAGGGAAGCGACCGGGAGGGTGAGAGAGAGAGAGAGAGCCCCTGTCCTCCCACGCAGGGTCTGACGGCAGGTGTGTGACTCTCTCCAAGCCTCAGTCTGGCGAGCTTTGGGTACCGGCTGCCCAGCTAAAGCTAAGTTGGTTTTTGGCTCCCTCCTTCGGAGCAGGGAAAATGATAGATTGCATAGGGATGGATGGACGGATCCTGGAGAGACGGACAGACGGAAGGATGGATGGATGGATGGATGGATGGATGGATGGATGGATGGATGGATGGATGGATGGCTAGGGAGGGGTGAAAGAGTCGGCGAGACACACGCAAGGGTAGACGCACAGAGACTCGAGCACGAGCATTCGCCGGAACACTCGCGCACACAATCAAGGGACTTGCGCACACACAATCGTCCGCGCGCGGGTACCCACGCACCCCACACTCGCATTTGCGCGCGCGCGCACACACGGACACACGCACACACACACGCACACTCAATTCGCTTTTCTCTGAGATCACCAGAAACTAAATCATTAACCCCCACCTCCTCGACACAGACACACAGTCCTTCCAGCACGTCCGCACAGACGCACAGAACACCGCACTGAGACCGGGCCAGTCGGTTCCTCACGTTCCCTCCAAACTAACCCGTGTATACACTTCTGGGCCAAAACGCAAAAACTCGAGTATATTCAACTTGCGGGTGGGCTCCCCAGGTCTGAGGGATGATGTGAGGAGCCTAAGACCCCTTAGACCAGTGATCGCACCCCCGGGGCGCGGAGCCCAGCGGGGAGAAAGGTTTCTGACGCCGGGTGCTAGAAATCAGGTCACTGGCGACCGGCGCGCGGCACCACGACCGCTGCGCAGCGGAGGCCCGGCAGCCGGGTCCCGGGAAGCGCAGGGTCGTGAAACTTTGCAGAAACCAGAGCTTGCAAAGCTTTTACAAGAACCCGGGAGCGCCAAGCCCTCACTGGGCTCCAGGTTTCCGTTTCCCCTCGACCCGGGCTGGGGTTAGCGACGACTAGGGCCACAGAATTATTGTTTTAAATCCTGGGCTTGGCTCTCGTGTATTCCACCGAGATGCTGGCCTCGCTGGCGGACGCTGATAAACTTTGTCCTTTCGCTACAAACTTGGGCACCGCAAGCACGGGTCACCGACTCCGGGCAAGCTACTCCGCTGCTCCCCGCCTCCCCTTCGTGGATCCCTTCACCCCGGTCCCTTTCTCCCCAGTCGGGGCGCACTGCTCACGCCGGGATACCCCTCCACCCGTCGGCCTCGCGCTCCCGAGGAACATTCACCCGCGCGGATCGTCCCCTCTCGGTCCCCAACCGCAGAAAGGCTGCCCACTCTTACCTTCATTCGCGGGGTACACCCTGGAACCCGTGACAGCGTCGCAAACCCCATAAAGAAACGAAAAGAGAACGAAATAGAATATCCCAGCCATGGTTCGCTGGTGCCAACGCTGCTCCTGCCGCTTCTATCCCAGTGGAATAAATGCTTAAGTTAGGAGTGCAGCAGGCTGAAGACATTGCCAAGGGGGTGTGCCCCGTCCGTGACGTGCACCCGCCAGTCCGGGGCCTGCGGCCAATGGTCGTGCAGACGGGGAGGCCTGGCACCCGCCCCTCCGGGGCCGAGCCCGTCTGTAGGCCCCGCCCCTCCGGTCTCGGCGGGGCGCGAGTTCTGCCCCAGCTTGTGAGGGCGAACTCCGCGGGGGTCCCCGCCCCCGCCCGAGGAGGCGGCGGGGTCCCCAGACGTCACCTCAGGGGACCAGCCCCTGGGCGATGGAAGGAGCTTCGAAAGACTCTGAATTGATTGGGGGGAGCTCGAGGAAAGGTTAGCAAATCCTTTTTACCCCCACGGAAGGTTTGAGGTGGAGGAAAAGGCTCTTTTATTACAATAAAATAAATCTGAAGTTGACCTGCCTCTTTGCTGTTGCTCTCTTTTTGAGGGCAGAAGTGTTCACGTCTGCAGGGCTGGGGGTGCACACGCCTGCGCACGTCCACAGCTACCCTCTGCTACCTTGCCCTGTCTTGTGTCTTTATGGCGCATCTCCACAAGAAATGGGTTTTGAAGGGAGTTTTGTGGCTTAATTACCCCTTTCTTCCCGGGCTCCCCAGCCGCCTGGGGAGAGGGGACCTAATCGGTCCCCAACGTCGAGCGCAGCGCCTGGCCGGGAGCAGGGCTCAGTCACTGTCTCCAGAGACAGAAAGAATGGCTTTCTAGCAACAGAGAAGCCTCCTCTAGTCCCATCTCGGCGCTCACGCTGTGGGTTTCATTCCGGTCCCGGGACAGGACTCCCCACCGCGGCAAGACGCCCCGAAATGGCCCTGGCTGCAGGGAACCAACTGTGTGTTGGCGCGGAGGACAGAAGCGAAGGGCATAGCTACGTAGGGAATGGGGACCTGCAGCTGCCCAGACATCGCAAACGGGAACGCAGAAGCTGCCCGGAGCGGCTGCTGCGGCTCTGCTCTCGGACCGCAGCCCGCGCTGGTCGGGACAACTGTCCCTGCCGCAGGAGAGGGACAGGACCCGCAGACATTTGCGCAGCTGCCCCAGCCGCGGTGCCGCAGGTGTCACTGCCGACCCCCTGGGGCGCTGACACCTTGGGCCGCGGTCCATCCCCCAAGGCTCAGGCCGGGGGTGCAGCCCCCTGAGCTCCGTCCCGCCACCGCATCGCAACCGGCGATGCAGGGACCGGCCCCCGACGCGACTCCGTGCATTGCTGCGGAAGTTTGCAGGGGCCTGGATTACTGACGAGGCCTCCCTCTTTCCCTCCTCCTAGGCTGCCCCTTCTCTTGCTCCCTCCCGGGTTGGGCCGGGTTTTCCTCCGGAGCCTGGGTCCCAGCGGGAGAGCGATCTCCGAGCGGTGGAAGCGCCTTTTGGTCTCTGGCCGCGGCTCATCGTGAACCAACTGCGCCACCTGCCGGCCACACGCGGGAGTACGCGACGCCGCCGGAAGGGCACGCGGACAAAGACCGCAAAGCGCAATCCGCACCCCGCAGAGAGATGGGTTGGTGAGGCGCCTTTTCATCCACCCGCCCGTGTCCTGCGCACCCAGGCAACCCCTGCGGTGTGGTGGCAGGAGGCGGTGGAGAGGACCGGGGGTCCTGTTACACTCCTCGCCAGCTAGATTACGCTAAACGGGATCGAAAAGTCAACATCCCAGGGGTTGCCTGAGTAGCTGGTGTCCCTAAAAAAAGAATCCTAAAGTGGAAAAGGTGCAGAACGCCGTGCAAGAGAGAGCAGATCGCGGCCACGATTTCAGGTCATTGGCCTCCGCAGCACATCGTGTCTCCTCCGTGGCTGGACAGCTGCTCCCGTGCAAACTCAGACCCGGGGGAATGAGATGGGCAACTTTTTACTGCAGCGCCCTTGGCAAGACGCTGGGCAGTGGTTGGGAGTCAGTGGACAGGAGCGGCAGCTTGTGTGGCTTCAGGCATTTGGGCATCTCGGTGCGAGACCTGCTGAAATGTCAGACCGAGGCAGTGGATTTCGGTTATTGCAGCTACTGACTTCACATAAGTAAAAAGGGGGCGGAATGCACACGGGGGATATGGTATGTGTGTGTGTGTGTGTATAAATTATTTAAAATAACTGCACGAAGTTCCTTTAAGGAATGCATTTATAGGTTCGTTCATGTGTCTTCCTGAGCATTTCGTTCATGTGTCTTCCTGCGCTGGGGAGGAAAAGATGAGGAGTATTGGTGCCTGTCATTTGGTACACAGTGTCAAGAAGGAAAGCCATCCGAACTCCGTTTAACACATTTGAAATGATAGTTGCTGGCCGCCTCTCTGCAGGAGCTTGAGTATTGCACGTGTGTATGGTTGAAATGGGAAATTGACTGCCTGCGCCTTAAAAACAGTGAAATTTCTGAAACGTACCATTTTTTTCTCCTGGTATACATATTCTGAATATTAAACAAACAAAGTCTTTCCAGCCGCAGCTGCCTGAACGCAGGCTTACTGTGCTAGGGTACATTTAGTGACTTCCCATTTTTCCTTCCTCTTTTCCCTTTTTAGGCCTCAGAGCAACCCAATAATCTGGAGATCCAAGAGACAGGAAATTCCAACTGGGAAAAACTGAACTATAACTTCCTCTTGAAAGCAGTACTGGGTGGAAGACCAGGAATGAGCTGTGGAAAATTCTTCTGTCCATTTTGACTACCTAGAGGAAAAGTGTTCTACTCTGACATTTCTCCTAATAACAGGGCAACATGAAAAAATGATGGTGGCCACGGTCCACCATCATTGCAGAACGCCCCCCCCACACACACACTATTGGAAAACACCCATGAATTTCCAAACACTTGAGAGCATTTATAACAAAACAATTGTCTAGTGGAATCATAAGCATGCACTAGAATACCACACTTTTAAAAAGTACCTAAATCACCTACTTTAAAGATAAAGTAGCTTGATTCTTGAGTAAAAACCCCCCAACTGCTATAAGAATTTGAGGATATTTTGAATCCACTAAGAGATATGTCAAAATATATATGCTTCTAAGCTTAAGGAACATAGTAATTAAATAATTTGAAAATTTCAATATACTTTTCCCTTTTTTGTACAGTACCTATAACAAAGACGAGCTGCAAAGGGTATTTTAAATGGTGAGCTGCATTAAGGTTGAATTTCAAAGGTATTTCTAATTTCTAAAGACATTTTAAAACAGCACCAAGTCTCCCAGTGTTTCCACCTCTATGTGGAGAGCCAATTTCACCAAAGTAATGAGAAAAGGGCCTTTGACCTGTGGACAAATAAGCAACGATAAAGAGAATGCATGGAAGCATAGAGAGAGAGTGACTATGAGAAGGTGAATGCCCTCTGCCTTTTACTAGACACTCTGACAGGTTTATTTTAGCTAGTTTAGTGGGACTTCCCTGGATATCAGCGTTTTTAACAATAAAATGGAGCCTCCAACAGGACTGCAAAGACTCTGTCATTGCCAGAACCAGAGTTTTCAAGACAGACACATCGTCGGTTTAACTTATATATTGTCTTCTACTAGCTGTGTGTCTTTGGGTAAGTTACTTAACTTCTCTGAGATATGGTTTCCTCACCTGTAAATTGTAGTTGTGATGTGATTCTTCTAAAAACTGAATGAATTTTGGAGAGCACAGAGTGTAGTATCTGGCACATGGTAGGCAGTTATTACTGTAAAACAATATTTCATTAAGAACTATTTGATAGCTAATAATTTAATATTAATAATTTAATATTATTAAATGCAAAATCATTGATTCAGCTTAAATCCTCCCTTCCATGAGGAAACCAGGCACTGTGATTTACCTTTTGAGCCCCCTGAGAGGAGAATGCTTAATTTCACCAACATCTGCAGTAGCAGAGGAAAATAAATTCTAAATTATTCCCTTCTTTCATTGTTCATTTGTGACAGCTCACACTCAACTTATATTCCTAAGTGATTCTATTGGATTTGAACCTAAGGAATGGATCTGTCTCCAAATATAATAGTTTCAAAAAGAATTAAGTGAAATGCGATGTGAGGAATCAAGAGTCTCATAACGAAATCAAAAGATTGGTGATACTGAATAACAAAAACTCTGCCTGACGAAATATTCACCTATGTCAGAACAACACTCCTTATCAAGAGCTATCATCTGAAACATAGTAACCTGGAACATTTGGTGGGTTTCCTGGGAGCTGTAAGTTACATCTTTTGATCTCCAGGCTTTGGTGCTATTTCTTATGCAAAGAAGAAGCAGGACTCTTGTTAGTCCTTTCAATCAGAGTGGGAAAGACGGGAACAGAGCTCAGGTCTTGAGTCAGAAGCGTGAGAGAACAAGACATAGGGAAAGTCTTTTGGGGTCACCAAGATGGAAAAGGACAAGAAAGAAAAGCTGAGTTTTCAAGAGGGCAAGACTTTTCTGAAACTGTTTGGTACTATACCTAAATTTTCATTCAGTTGTAACAAACATTTCTCAAGCACCTATTATGTGCCCAAAACCACTTAAGATGAGCATTTAAGATGTCAGAGGTTTCTTCTGAGCAATGAGCATGCCCACCGTGAGGGGATGTGGGACCCAAGCAGGAACTTTAATTCTCCTGGGTGGCTGCAGACAGGGAGGTGCAGAGAGAGGAAGACACTCCCTTTAGTCCGGCAAAAACTATAGATCCCTAGAACTAAATATTTTGTAGAGAGGATGAATTTTTCACCAGGGGAATTCGGAGGAAATCATGTGCATCTGTTTTTGGCTGTATTGGGAATGTGAGTTAAATATCAAAACTATGCTTAATTTTCAGGCATAAAAGCCATTCCCCCAAAGAAATAACAAAATGTTTTTTACTTGGAAGCCCTCAATACAACATCTATGAAGTGGTCTTCACTCATTCTAACTCCAAATGCCAACATAAACCTTCAAGTTACAGCCATAAAATATTTCAGCTATTAAATACTTGAATATTTAATAACTAGGTTGATTTATGATGATTAAAAGAGCTTTCAGAATTATAGTTGTTTCATAATGAAAAACTAAAGATAATATATATGTGAATAATATAAACTGGTATAGTTTTTTAGCCATTTTTAAAAGAGAAATAATTATCTAGTTAGAGAACCAATTTATGTGAATACTGTCACAGCTGCTCTTTTTTTCTCTTTTCTTTTTGAAAAACAATGTAAAATTGCAATGACATGCTGTAAGTAAGAAAAATATATATACATGTGACCATGAACATAATTTATGATTTACCACATAATGAGAATGTAAGTTTGGAAACCTAACTTTTCTTTCCCCCGTCATAGTCCAAAGCGGAGTACTATGTTACAGAGGATTTATGTCTCAAGCATTTATTTTGTACTTTTAAAAGTTCTTTGAGTATTCTAAAGATGTCTAAAATGACAGATAATGTACTTTTATGTAAAATATAAATCCTTTACATGCTTTTTTAGATAATGGAAATTTATAAGCACACTTATAGAGCAAATGCTACTTTTGAAATTGTATTTATATTTTACTTCTTTGACCTAATCATTTATGCCAATTGGTAAATTAAAAAAGAAAAAAAAAGCCTATTGCCTGCAAAAAGCCTATTGTGCTCCTTGACCGTTCATTCAAAAGAACTAAAGAGGAAACTCAGTATAGGTTTTTTTCTTGAATAATATTCTACTTGAGCTCCACTGTAAATTAATGAAACTTTATTAAAATCAATTGAACATAAACTCCCTATGTAAAGAAATACAAAAGAGAGATTTATAAGCATGGTTTGGTTAGAACTGGAATTATTTGGGGACTTTCTGGACATATAATGTTTAAAAACAATGAGGCATTCATATAAAATAAATGTTAACTCAAGGGTCTATATACATACATGCATCATACAACTTTAAAGTGTACTCTGTAAGCAGCTTTCGTCTACTTAGTTATATGTGCAATCACTTTTTCTTAGACCTCGACTATCTCTGCACAAATAAACTGGCTTAAATTCAGGCAGACAATGAGTTATTTGAAGTAGAGAGGTAAAAAGAAATTCAGTTAGTAACGGATCATTTGACTCAAACTGACATTTAAAGTATATCAACTCAATCATTTGTTTTTCTTGTTATTCAATTCTATGCATACACACCCCAGGTTTTCTTTTTGCTGGGCAATGAGAGAATGAGTTAAAAAATTAGGCATTAAAATACAGAGAATGGTATTTTCATGAGATTTATTATTTAAATTTGTGACTGTGTGTGAAAATAGCACTCTAAGAAAGGTACCCTTAACCATTTCTATCTGGATTAAAGACCGAGTTATCTTAGTTTGGGATAAAACTTTTTTCTATATGGAACATTTCTACATTACAAATGTTATAGGTGGGGTTTACTTCAACACTGAGGATTAACTGAGGATAATATGTATGTCATCACTTTTAAGTCTCAATCTCCTTCCTCTCCTGCAGCTCTGCATTAAAACAAATTTGAATCCAAACACTCTGAGATGATTATGAGAGGGATTCCAACATTCGTTAACTTGAAGAGTGAGGTCCCATCGCTGCAACCCAACCTGCCTATTTAAGTTACATTAGACACCTATCAGAGGTAATTGAACATCGGTAGGAAATTAATTAAGTCTGTTCCATTAAATGGTCAGTTTACTGCAGCTCAGTAAAGCTGGGCCTCACTTCCTCTGTGTGTCTCATTATGTTCTCATCTGAAACTTTTATGGTTTTCACTTGGATTGTCATCATTTAAATTACTTCGATAAATGCCTAGTTGTGCCCATTCTGCTTAGCCAGCCACTCTGGTCAAGTTACTCCAAGAATGACATTTGCAATGTGGAAATCACTTCAAAGGTTGAACTGAAAAGGTAATGAGGAAATTCAGGATGCTTTGCGTCTTTCCACTGACAGCTTTCTTTAGCAATGCACTTCTTGTGCCACTTTACAATGTGTATTTATGTGTTATAGATATCCATCTATTTATAAACTTGAGTACTTGTTTTAGAATCCTGACTTCGATTAAAAATAAGATTAGCCAGCTTTAAGTCTCCTAAAGCCTTCTAAGACTGGAAAGGTCTGTGATTTAGAACCTTCCTCTTGCTGTATTCTGATTTAATCTGCTCAGCTCTCTGTTTCTTTCCATGTCCACCTACACACAGCTGTCCATCTCCCTGCAACCTTTTTACTGTCAGTCAAGTGACAGCCTGGGATGGAAGCTTTGTTTCCCCAAGCCTCCTGAGCCCAGCACTACATTTAAATGGAAAGAGTGGGGGGCCACAACCAATTCTTTCAAAGCTGGGGGTGGGAGACTACTGGTGGGAGGGTTGTGATCCATGGCCCTTCAGAAACTGCTTTTTCCAACATAGGCAAAAAATGCAAACACATATGCCAACCCCCCGCACCAGTAACCAAAGGCCAACGTAACGTGAAATTATCCCGGGAGGGCAAGCATTCCAAGGCTTGTTGATGCAAAGAATAAAGCACCCTTGCTGAAATTTATCAGGGCTTGGTGCCCAAGAATAGTGCTAGTTTCTCTCCTAGGGTGAGGGAACAGATGTGTCTAGCTTCCCCTTTCTTGGATTGACTGATTCTTAGCTGACCTGTAAGTACTAACATCTCTTCATAAAATTACGCGAGAGTATTTGTTCTTGCTAATTGGAGAGTAGCTGGAGGAATGTTCTGCTTATGACTCTGTACAGATTGCATCCTGTATAATTTAATGTCTTAATATCAGAGGGAGGCTGCATCCTGGAATATGAAACCACGCTATTGAGACATTTCTATTTGTACAGCAGATTACTTCCCCGAAAAGTCAGATAGGTCATTAGCATAAATTAAAATTTTGATCTCTAGAAAGGGAGCCTGCATTAAGATATAGGCCTTATTTTAATTACTTTGTTTTTATTTGGTGATATCTGCATTCTAATTATGAGTCTCTTAACTTTGACATCATATTCCTGACCAGCTAACGTCGTCGTATCTTTAAACAAAATTTTCAAAGTTTATGTGAAAATCACTAGGAGCCCTGATATCCTCTAAACAGATTAATTTTCACCTTCTCACTGGAAATGAAATATATTTGCCTCCGTTTCAGTTAAGGTACATGTCACTTAACATATAGAATACATTATAACATAGTATAATGCATTATGCTTTACTTTTTGTATTAACTAGCTGTACTCACGTTTTACTTTCATTGTGTTTCTATTTTTAGTTTTGTTTTGTACTGGAGATAAGAACACATAAAAGGGAAAAGTGTGACTGATACAAATTTGAGTATTATAGTTCATTGTCCTATATAAATGGTCTGTTTTGCTGTCTTTCTGGGAGCACTGTCACTTGTAACAATTGGGTTTCTCGTCTACCAAGCAAAAGGCAGCAGTTGTTCAGGGGCAAGAGTATAACCAATAAACCAGAGTAAAGAATTTTATAACCCTGGAGATTATTTGGGATGTTAACACAGATGCTTGGCAAATCCACTGGGAATGTTTCACAAATGTTTGATTCACCAGTGCCTTAAAGCTGTTGAGTGTAAAGCTAATAATCACCAAGAAAATAATTTTGTGATTTTTTTTTTCTGAACCCAGCTAACCTTCAAAAACAGTGCTTCTTCTGGTATATAGTATAAAAAAAATAGAACAAGTCTAAAAGTAAAGAATTCTGGAAAATCATACAAACACAACTCACACACACACACACACCTCTGAAGAACAACAGAGACAGTAAAGACTTTAACTTTTAATGTTAAAGCCATATTATTGATTATTCTCAGTTTACATAGATTCTTCATCAAAGATTATTTGCCTCTTTATTATTCTGTAATATGTTTTGCTCTTCAGGTTTTGATAAAACACACATGCATAATTTAAATCTAATATCACTTAGAGTTCAACTTTTTTGACAGTTGATTAATTTGCAAAATGATAAAATCGGTGAGAACAAATGAAGTAGTACTTGGAATTAATATTTTAAAACTCTGGAAACCTCCCACCCCCCCATAAATTACACTTACTTGTGGATAGAAATAGGCTTTTAGTAAACTCTCTTCTTAGTAAGATAATGCCAAGAATACTATTGGTCTTTAGATTTCAATTTGGGTTGGTTTGGTGTATTTAAATACAAAGTGTGCCTCGGGATTATCTGTACAAATTTCACACACACATGTGCACATACCTAGGAACAAACTCATACAAATCTAGAAATACTCTTGGTAAGCCACTGAAGTTCATTATCTCTAAAGAATATTACTTAGAATAATACCATCTTGCCTTCTAACTCAGAATAAATGCAATTTATATGGGGGGAAGAAGGAAGGATGGTTGACTGTTAAAGAAAAAATAAACTCTGTAAAAATTGGCATCTGTATAAAATTGCCTCTTTAAACCTCAAAATAAGTTATTGATTTTTGCTTTTAGGTCCATATTATTGAATTTCTTTTTAATTCTTTCTTCACCATGGAAAAATACATTTTCCATTGTGTATTTAATTTGGGAAATAATAACCACAAAAATGAATTTCAGTAGGTAGTCACACTGTGTGTGGAGGGGTGTTTCCCCGTATATGTATTCCAAATAAATTAAGTTGTGATTAATCTATTCAATAAAATAAAATTGAACTAGCTGATGGTGAAAATTTTCCCAACATTTTGGAAGGTTTACTTCTTTTCTGTGACCAGATAGGATTTGCATTGACTTTCCTACTGGGGTACATCCATTATAGCCATTTGGGGAATAAATTCAGATTTTCACACAATTACTTGCTTGCTGTCAAACCAAAATGAATGGCCTTGTGTTATACCATATTGGACAAATGTGCCCACCTCTCTAAACAGAGTATCTAATTACATTCTCCATTGTCTCTGCAGTGGAGTTTTGATTTCAGGAGCTTAAAGATTGTCCCCCAAACCACCGACCTTTTCTTCTTTTAGTTGATTATTTGCTCCCAACAAGAACAGGAATAAAACCCCAAACAAACAAAAATAACTCAGCTAATTGTCAGCAACTGTGCTTAAAAGTTAGATGGTTCAGAATGTCCAGATTGGTGATTAAAATGTGGGTTAGAGAAACAAATGCTTTTATATTTTCTCTGGATCTCACTTTTTTTCAGGACTCAAGGATAATTTAGAATTGGCTGACCTTTCAAAAAACATGGTCAGAATAACGTATTGTGTAAAAATCTATTTCTTCATGGTTATAGTGTAGCGATCCAATGACAGATTTAATGTTGAAAGTTTTGACCATTTGAACGTGGCCTCAATTGCCTGTGACATGTGATTTGTAACTTTATTGAGACTCAAATTCAAGTTTCGCACTTTATGGACGAAGCAAGAGGGGGAGTCACTTAATTAAAGGATCCTAACTGTCCGTCCAATATTTATCCTCATCTGAGCTCTCACTTTTTCTGCTCTTCGTCTCACACACAGTAATTTTCATTATGTCCCAGTTTCTTTATCTGTAAGTGGGGGATTAAGGATTGTTATAGGAGTTAATTAAGATATATACAGCCATGAACAGAATACCTGACACAAAATTATTGTTTGCCATTAATATTATTGTACCTTAATTTGGTGTTCAATGGGTGCGGCACTAGGTAATTAGGGCAAGTCATTTTTTAACAAATTGAACCATATGTTTCTGTTATTTAATAGAATTGTCTGAGATGTTTTTAAAGAGCATCACGAGTACTTTCCTGCCAAAGATTACTGTTTCTATTGTCATTAGTCTTAACTTCAGAGGTAGACTCATTGTGAGTCCACAGAGAACTGTCTCCTTTCCACGTATCATATCTTGCAGACTAACCTGTTTGTATAGTTATAGATTGTATGTGTTAGGCTTCCTCTGTTGCAGAATGCGTGTGTGTACGTGTGGGCACGCGGGCATGCACACATACACTGCTTTTTTGTTTGGCTGTCACAAAGTATGAGCCATTACTTCTTTCTTATACCTGAAATTTATATTGAAATATAGATGTCAGTCAAAATTGCTCTCTCCCAAACACAGATGACAAAATCTTAACTCATGGAATGTGGACTCTGTTTATAATATAACAAAGCGGAGCAGGGAAATTAAATAATTTAGCTCAGGGTGCCACATAAACTCATTAAACAATGAAAGGAATGTCCTATTAGAAAGCAAGAGTCCTGGATTCCAAATTGCTTGATGTTGGACAAGTAATCACATCTCTTTAAGCCTCAGTTTCCAATCTATGGTTCCTTTCAACTCTAATATAATATAATCCTAGTTCTAGTGATTGCCACACTTTTTTCCTTGGGGGCAAATAAAGCTTCATATTCAATCACTTCAAAGTAATTCTCTGCTATTCATAAACAAAGCAAACACTGAATGAGTCATATGAATCTTTTTTTGTATGTAAAATCTTGAGTTCTGTAAAAATTCTATAAGGAGAATAGCTAAAACTTATTTTGCATTTTATATTAAAAAGCTCTGTTTTTCAAAATTACATTAAAAACTCAAACCTATTAAAGGAATATGAAATGCTCTGTATACTTAACTTTTGTTGTACTGTTAACCTTTATTGTGCTTATGAATGCAAGCTTATGATTTCAAAACTCACAGTTAGAGGGTCTTCATAAATAAAATCCACTTAGAGCTGCATGTTTCAAATAGCAAGACAACAAGCTACCAACAGATGGATGCATTTTTAATTAGTCAATCCATTGCTATCTTTTGGTTAGAAAAATTTCTTATAGGTTGTAATAAAATCATTGGGTGCAAAAATAAGGACTATCTGAGAATCACAGTTTTCCTAAAAGAATTATATATTTCAATACTTTGATAACCTATTCAGATTTTGTATAGTGATAAATTAAACTAAATTATTGGTGGAAAAACAAATCAAGCAAAATACTTGGAGGCTATTGTAAATCTGAGACGTGAATAAAATTGCGATCAGTATCTACTTGCATTTATGTTTAGTGATTTTAACTGAGTTAAGTAAGCCAGTATGATCCAAATCAATTCAAGGCTGTTTTTGAAATATTGTAAGGAAAAAATCTACAATATTATGCTACAATTTTTAATTTACATTATTCTGACAAAAAATCTTTTTAAAAGATGCTGTTTGTTTTGGAAAAATTGCTGTAAAAGTGAGAAGATAATATTTATCAAAAGAAGCCAGATGCAAAAATATGAAAGGTTTTCAGAGATTATATTGGGTGGTTCCCAATTTTAAATGACTGTCTTTTTCTAAAAAGAGAAAAAAACAACATAGTCTATCAGATTATCTCTTCATATGCACAGAGCAAAGGGAATGGAGAAATGAAGTAATTATTTCCGTAATTCAGGCACTTAAAATTTTCTTTTGAAATATACAAATGATTGATATGATAATTTTGACTGAATTAGACAAATTACTCTTTCACAGTTTGCCTTCTCATTACACGAGTAGATACAATCTAAGTGTGCATGTAACATTTATAAATGCAGAACACCAAACTCTTACTTATGGTACTTTTCAAGATTCATTCAATTATATATAATCACTTGCCTTTGGCAACACGGATAGTAACAATTTATCATCCTCGTTTTCAAAGGCACCTGTTTAGAACTTTCCCTCTGGGGCCTTGTAGCATTGCTATACAAAAGATTTCAATGTATGACACTAGACCATTATAACCACACAACTATTGCTGATCACAGTGGCATATACAGATATGAAATATAGGTGACAATGCAAACATTGAGCTCAGAATTAAATGAATAATGAATTTCACAATATTTTATTAGTCCATTGTATAAAATGTGTTGATAGAAAGATAGTATATGCTTCTGCAGAAGCTACCCTAAACAAGAAAACATCAGTCCCAAATGGGAAATGAATGGATTGTTTCTATAGAAAATCTGATGACAATTTGTATAAATTTTTCATTTTAAGTGATTACATCTTTACAAGTTGGAGACATAGTATAGAAAAGAAAAACAAGTATTCAAAGCCTTCAAATGGTCTACTAGTAAATCCAGGTATAGAAACCAAGAGAGCCTCGTGGAATCTATCTCATTGTTTTGATGAAAACTGTATATGTAAAACTAGGGGTACCTTTTGCTTTCAGAAAATGAATAAGGAACAGATTTGTTGAGCATGCCTGAGGCAAGATGCTTTAATATTAATAATAAAGGGAGAAGGTAGAAGACTTGTTTAACATAATGTTCCTTCTTTTTCACCATGATGAAGAGAAAGGCTTTCATACTGGGAAAGCAAGGAAAAAAGATTGAAAATTTAAGCAGTCAGCAATTAGGTCCAATGTTAGATGCCAGACTACGCTGGTATCCAAGGCAGATACAGTTTCCCCAAGATGGGGGAAGAGAAAGAGGAGAATTGAGAACAACTCTAAATAACTATAAATCTCCAAGTACAGTTGAACTCTTTCCTAGGAAGATGAAATAACTTCTACAATTGAGAAATCACTGTTGATAATTTTAAAGACACACTAAGAATTAATAGGTTGTAGAAAAACTCGCAAATGACAAAAGGCATCCTGTTATTTGAAAAGTGAAAAGGTTGGACTACAGAAATTATAAACCAGAAAGATTAATAATGCTTTCTGGAAAAATGTCCTAGCAGTCCTCACAGGTTATTAAAGACATAGTTTGGGAACACATATGGGGCATCAGTAGGCATCAGAATTGTTCCACCAAATTTAAGTCATACCTCAGTACTTCAAAACTTTCTGGCACGTAATAAACACACAATAAAGAGTTGCCAAATGTTATTTTTTCTGGTAGAACAGACCATGGAGTATCTTGATTGTAGAAAGACAGGTGACAAAGTCTCTCATATTTTAACGGACACGATGGCTCTGTCTAGGTCAACACATTAATCCGTGATTAAGATGACACAAAAAATGATTAATAGCATCTTTGGTACACAACTGACAAGAATAGATAATTTACTGAGCGAGAACCAGACTTCAAATTTTCTTGGTACACTAGAATAGTAGAATGAAGCCCCCAAAGTGAAATTTTATTAAGAGAAACATTAAGTCTTGGGTTTCAATTTTAAAAGATTAATTACGTAAGTCTGTGACAAAGAAGCTAGGACTTCATACCAGTTTATATATAAAAAGAGATCTGTTAGGTTTAATGGATAAAAAGCTCCAATGTGTCAACAATGGGAGATCGGAGATAAGACAACAAAAGCAGTTTGGGGCTAAATAAACCAAACTCTGGTGTCTAGATGAAAAGATGGAATGCTCTTATCATCTTCTACTCAGTGTGCGTCACATCTGGAATTGGGTGTTCTTTTCTGGGTTCCACATTTTTGCAGGGACATTGACAAATGGCAAAAATCCGGAAGGGGACAACAAGGAGTCTTGGGCCTCAAAGCCATGATTTATGAGAAATTGTCGAGGGGAGTGGGTAATGTTTAACAAAGAGAAGCTTAGTGTAGCAGACCATGACAGCTGTCTTCAAGTAAATGGAAGGCTGTCATGAGGAAGCCCTCCTTACTCTATTTTGTGCCAAGGGCAGAACTAAAACCAGCGGGAGCTTTGATAAGGAAGCAGATTTCTTGTCAACGTAAGGAAACACTTTCTTACGATTTGAGTTTTTCTCTATCTGCTCTTCGGTAAAGTGGTGGCCCCGAGGAAAGGCTCAAGCAAAATCCAACAGTTAAGCATTTATCAGCCATGCTTTCAAAGGAAATTCCTCTCTTGATGGGAAAATTGAATTCCTTAACCTCTAAGAATTTTTATGAAATTATGGCTTAAACAAGCAAATTGGTAGGCAATCCAAAAAGAATTAGGTGTGGAATTTCTGCCTGGGATAACATCGACTATCAATTCTACAAGGATTAAGAAAGCAGCGCTGATCAGAGGGGAGATTTGGAAGACAAATCCATCATCCTGGACAGTGCTGCCCACAAAAATATAATATGGAACATATATGTGAACCACATATTTAATTTTAAATGTTTTAGTAAACATAATTGAAAACAAAAAGAGCAAGGTGAAATTGACATCAATAATACATTTTATTTAGTTCCATATAGCTGAAATAGTTCCATTTCAACATACACTCAAAATTAAGAAAATTATTGAGATCATTTACACTCATTGTGTTCATATGAAGTCTTTGAGTACCTTTGTGTATATTATTAGCCTTACAAAGCACACCTCAGTTCCTACTAATCGCATTTCAAGGGCTTCATAGCCCCGTGTGGCGACAGGGCTACTGTATTGGACAACACAGACTCAAATCCCCAGCATGGCTCGCTAAAATAAAAGGAGTTATTAGTAAAATCGAGCAGAACTGTACAGGTTACCAAGAAATTCCAGAGACACAGCCAAAAGAAAGAGGGTAAAGCCGTGGAATTTTTCGTTCTGGCAACCAAAGTGTGGTAAGAGCCAGAAATCCAGGTGGAGCTTGACCAAACCACCGAGAAGCCATTTGAGGCTGAATTGCACCTGCCCCACTCCTGGTTGCTCTGGCAACCAGACTCCCTCCCCCATGCTAATGACATTATAATGAGAACATCCACATGCAAATGAATTAAGCAGTAATTACAGGCAGATCTTCACTTGTCTACTAGCTTCACTTAAGGGGGTGCTGGTTGACAGAGGACTTTGGGAGAGTTTGCTACTGCACAGAGGAGGTCACAGAAGGAATGGATTTGAGTCACAGAGTAAAATGGTACCTGGAGCCTGGGCACCAAGCAGTAAGATGGTACCCGGGGCCTGGGCACCTGGCAGTAAAGTCATATCGTTCACATCCGCATTGTCCCATCTGTTGGACTTCCCTGCTTCCACCTTCACTCAGAGGGAGAGAGACCACACGGGAAAGAGGGAAAAGAACAGGGAGACACAGCAATTCTGCAAAGAAGGAGCAGGTTCAGGGATAAAAGCCAACTCTTTTTCCACACACACACCCCAACAATGTCAAAATAAGTTACGAATTGCTCCACTTCCAAACCCACCCATGGGGAGCTACAGTGAAAAATACTGAACCTCTAGCACAAGAAAAGAAGCCTGTCCTTTATTCTTGGGTCTGGTTTGCTCTTAATTGCTTTTTACAGTTTTCCCAAGTAGATCAGAGCCACATATTAATTCATAGTGAACAAATTGGATATGGAACTTCAGAAACTTGATAACCCTGGCAACCAGGAGATCTTCGCTGTGGGAACAGTGAGTATGCCGAGGTTTATGCATCATGTAGAAATTTTTAGGTTTCCAGAATCTTTTAGGGCTGCTCAGGATAAATAAATGAATAAATAAATGAATGAATAAATATATATATATATATATATAGAGAGAGAGAGAGAGAGAGATAAATATATATATATATATATATATATATATATATATATATATATATATATATATGTAGAGAGAGAGAGAGAGAGAGATTACAAAAATCTGGTTGATGATATTTTCAGAAAATACTCAGCAATTGGTCAAACAATTAGTGCATTAGAGAGTGCATCATTTTGGCTGCCACTCTACTAGGCACAAGAGCATTACACTACACATCAGTAATGACCTTCAGATGAGAGTTGATAAAGAAAATACTATAACACTCTTTCCTTTCGGAATAATAGTGAATATTATAGTGCTTACTATATGCCAGGGACTATTCTAAGTTACACAGTAATCTTATGAAGTAATTATTATTGTTAGCCAGTTTTACAGATGGGGAGATAAAGTAACTTTTCTAAGCTAGTAAGTGGCAGAGATAAGAACTGTTTCTATTAGCCTGACCCCACAGTCCTCAGATGTCTAGGATAAAATCTTCCCCAAAATAAACCAATTTTTGTCAATCATTTTGCTATCTAATAGGTCTACTAACATAGAATTATTTAGTTGGTTATTACATTTAGAAAAAAATGGAATCATGAGTAGGCCAGTTTGGCTAGAATGGAAAGTTTGTATAAGGCATAAGAGGAAGGTGGTGGTAAAGGCCCAACTGTCAAGGAATCCTAAAATAGGGAGGTTCCAGAAAGGTATCATTGAAAATTTTTGGTGTGGGGAACACAGTATTTGAGGGAATTTAATTTAGCAGTAAAGTATAAGGATAGGAGGGGAAAAAAGACTGGAGCTACTGAGACCTGTGAAAGTATAAATTTTACCCAAGTGCATGCATGCAATGATGGTGGTAGTAGGAATGAAGAAAACAACCGCTGCCCAGAAATTTCCAAGGAAAACACCCAAGTGAAACTATGGATATTGAATAGAATAGGAAACATGAGGAAAACAGAAAAGAAGGATAACAACTCAGGATTAAATCCAGGACTTTTGGCCAAAGTGACCAGGTGACAGAAATAGGGAAATTTCAGTGGCAACTGGGTGAGGGCTGGGTTTCAGCCTGGACACTATGTATATTGGGGCGAGATAATTTCTTGTTGGGTGTGGGCGCTGCCCTGTACACTGTGGGATATTCCACATCAACCTTGGTCTCTACCCACTCGCTGCCAGTAGCACCCCTCCCCAGTGTGACAATGTCTCCAGACATTGCTAAATGTCCCCAGGAGGTAGGGTAGGGGGCAGCAGCAAACTCACCTTCAATTGAAAACTACTGGTGCAGGGAAATAAGGTGTGAGTTTAATAGACTTTGAGGGAGTTAACAGGACAATGAGGTGAAAATATCCCAGAGGCCAGGTAAGTGCAGAATTGAAATTCAGAGAGAGATGACAGCCCAATAGGAAGATTTTGCAATATCTTGCAATGAAGCAATAGTGGATGGGATATCTGAAGTGGAGGGTTAGAAAAAAAAGCTCTGGAATAACCAAAACTCGAAAGAAGTAAAAGCACCAACGACGGAAACAGAGGGCAGCATCCTGAGGTGAGAAGGAAGCCAGGTTGGGCAATGTGATCATTCCCAAGGAGGGGAAAGACTGCAGTTCCCGGGGTGACTGAGCTGCCAGTGTGAGGGGAACTGTTGGTTAGGATGATGAGCACATCTCAGTGATCCTGGAAAGAGAAATTGCATGAAAGTGTGTGTGTGTGTGTGTGTGTGTGTGTGTGTGTGTGTGTGTGTGTGTATTGAGAGGAGATTCACAGTGGTGGTGGTGGTTTACAAATTAGACTTCACAAAGTTAAGGAGTGAATGCTGACAAAGAGATGTTGGGAATGAGTCTGGATTATTCTTTGAAGAATTTTGGCACTGACCACTACAGGAAGGATAGACGACCTTAGCAAATGGCAAGGTCAGTGGAAGAATGTTCCTTTTCAGGATATGAGATTATAAAAATTTCAGTCAGTTAGGCAGGCAGGTAGGCAGGCAGGCAGGAGCCATGGAGATTGTCTCTCAGACATTGCTAAATGTCCCCAGGAGGTAGGGTAAGGGCAGCAGCAAACTCACCTTCAATTGAAAACTACTGGTGCAGGGAAATAAGGTGTGACAAGGGAAAGGCCAGGGTATTGGAGAAAGATCGAGGGCCCTGGTTTGATCCTTCAAACAAGAAGGCAGAACTTCTAGAATGAACATCACACTATAAACACTTCATCCTAGAAGTTCCCAAGAACAAGATGTAGAACAGAAACGGAGATGCAAATTTACTTCTTGGTGACACTGGGAAACCAACTCAAAAAAACTTTGCAATGGAAGGGGGTTTTTCACTTTTGTATTTTTTGATGTTTGTCTCATGTAAATGTATATAAACTTTTGCAAAAAAAATGAAATAATTTTGTTTAACGAAAGGCAGGAGCTGGAAAATAAAATATCATTTTTTGTTTGTTTGTTATGTTTTCTCTCAAAGAGAATTCTAGAATGACATTGTGCACAATTTTTAAAACATATTATCTGTGGGTTTGAGACTATGTAAAATTGGTCTTCAGCCAATTGTTTAGATGAATTCAGTCAGTTGTTTGGATGGTGAAGCCAGACAACCATGGTCATAAGTGCAGCTGAAGGGGACTATCTTAGACAATTGGTAGGAAAAACAGATTTTTAAGTTTTGGGAATCATCCAGATTTTTTTTCATGTGTCCAAAGTATAATCTCAAGTGCCCTAGAGGAAAGAATTTTCAACACCCAAATCTCTCATTATGAAATTTACTTTTCTTTTTATCAATGTTTCCACCTGTCAATGCATTTATTTTTATTATTTTTTTTAATTAATTAATTTATTTATTAGTTTCAGGTGTACAAAACAAGGTAATACTTAGACGTTCATCATTTATATCCCTCATACTGTGAACCCCCCTCCCCCCATCCACTATCCCTCCGACCTCACACTGAGCTAACTAGAATTAAAGGTGTTTAATACATAGACAAATTTCAGATTATTTTTAATTATCAGTTATTCTAGAGTTACACATATTCAATGAAACTTTAAAAATAGTACACATGCTATTCTCTGGGATCATGACAGTCTCCCCATTTATTGCTGCAGTTGTTCGCCATCAAGAAATCTAATGTAGGCATAAATAATGTATCCTTTTTGGCAAACAAAAAAATTGTCTAAAATTCAGAAAATCTAAGTATTGAATACAACATGCTGGACTTGGTTTCATTTAATTGATTTTACAGGCCTTTATTTCTTGAGTCCTGGAATAATACCATGAGGATTTCAGAGACTTTAATCATGGAGCTCTGTTACGTTTCATTGGTAACCTTCTTTCACACTCCCTTTCCAATTGCTCGGTGGAAAAGTACTTATTGAAAATGATTTACTGAAAAAGATTATTTGTGCAATGCATACTAAAATACTCAGTGTAAAACACTTAATTTGAATGAAATACTTTATATTACAATTGACATTATAAGATCATAATTACACACCTGCAAAGCCTTCCTGGTGTTCTTCTTTTATCTGTTTCCAAAAGAACACATGTTCCGTATATATATTCAAATATTCACACATATTTTGTTGAGTGTCAGGCACTATGTGAAGTGCTAGAAATGCGATTAGGACCAAAGTAGCAAAGTCCCCATCCTCCTGGAGGTGAACTTCTAAGGGAGGAGAGGGACAATAAAGCAAATGACCAAGTCACACGATGTAATAAATGATAAAGGTCACCACAGCTGAAAGTGAAGGAACATTGCTGCTACAGGAATAAGATGTCAGAGAGGGCCACTCAAATGAGGTGACACACGCATATGTGGACTATGTTCTCTGGTGTGTCCTCAGTGTTTATATATGTAATGTACAAATTATATATATATATATATATATATGGCGGAAATATATATATATATATATATATATATATATATATATATATATATATGGCGGAAAGTTTGCAAACTTAATTGTCCAACCAACACACACACACACACACACACACACATCTTTATGCTGAGTTAAAACAAAACTTTACTCATCAAAGGTAGAATGTCGGTCACCAAGTGCCTGACCTGAACAGATACTTAAAATACTAATTAACTTATTTTAGCATAATCTCTTCCTTTCATTTAATATGTTTATTTAAATTATGGTTTAATTCTAACAAGAAAACATTATTTGTAGGAAATATATATTGAATAAATTCTTACTGTCCTTAGATTGATATTTTTGTTTGAGTTTAAAAACTAGGTTAGATACATTATCTTCATTGTGTCTTAAATAACATCAACTGTTCTTAATAATTACTAATAATTACGTGTTGGATTTTGTTTTGTTATCTCTCCCAACTCAGATTTTGGTCCACAGTTTATAAATTGAAACTACCTGTGAAATTTCCATCAAACAGAATAAGAACTTGTCATTTCCACCAGGCCATCTCTGCCATTTTTATACTTGTATAAATATAAACTATTTTTATTGCATCAATGCCCAAAATAAAAGTTGTTTCAGGATGAAATGCAAGATTGAAATTGTACCAACTTCTGGAACTCAAACAAAAGAATTTATTGAGGAATGGATACAATAACCTGACCAGAATATAAATTGTGTCTTTTCAAGTGTGTGGTTAAGATGCATAAAATATCAGAAGAAACAATAATTAATATCTAAGAAAAAGTAATTAATATGGACATATACAAAGGATATTGGAATAGAGATGAACACAGTACACAAAACCTCGCTTATGTGGAATTTATTTCCTAGCTAAGTGTGAAGTGGCAACTTTAGTATATGGCTAGTTTAAAAATCCTGAAACTCATCCAGTCAGCCAGAATCCTAGTGACTGGACACTCAAACAAGTTATTGCTCTGGAAAGTGTTCTTTATTTGTAGTTTTTATGGATTCCTGAATTCCATACACACAGACATAGATTCACAGTCAAGTGGGCTACTTACACAGGGGTATAAACAAGCCTAACACATAAAGCATTGCCATAATTTTGAGGATATTAACCTGAGAAAGCATTCTGAACAATCATAGAATCTTGGGCTACTAATATCTTCAATTCAAGTGATGACATTTAACTGCTTAGTTTTCTATTTCTTTACCAAGGTCTACATCAGTGGTGTCCAATCTTGGTTTTTTTTACTCTATATATCGTCTTCAGTTTTCTTATCTAGTCTTTGGAAATATGAAAAACAAAAACACTTTTAAGATCAGCTGATTAGCCATGAAGCAACTGCTATGTGTCCAGTGTTGAATTATGTCCTCTGAGAGCCAAAGGGATAGCATGACTCATGGTCCCTGCATCTGGAGAGCTTGGGAAGGTGAGATAAAAACAAGTATTATACAGAAGTTAAAGCAAGAGAATATAATACAAATTTAATAACTCATTCTAAGTGTGTGTGTGTGTGTGTGTGTGTGTGTGTGCGCGCGCACGCGCGCGCACGCCTGCATGCCACATGGTAGTTTAAAATTAAATGAACAGCACTTGGATATAAGTGACAGGCTGCTATCACATAGTGATATGAAAACATAGCTTATATATTTTACTTGCTCATCTTAACCTAATCTGAATTTTAAATTTTGAGATAATTAGTGAAAAGTAAGCCATGTAAGGAAAACTGAAAGAAGTGAATGGAAGCCTCTGCCTAATCTCTGTGTCTCTGAGCAGCTGTCTGCATGGGGGCTTCGGAGTGGCCATGTGTCCTTGCCTGGCCCACATTGTTCTGACCCTCTTGGAACAGTGTGGCTGTGCTAACCGAATTTATGAGGTCCAGCAACATCTGGTGGCATTGGCTGCCTTGTTCAGCTCTGACTGTCACTCCCTGACACGGGATGAATGTGTCCTGAGTGTCTGTTGGGGTGGGTGATAATAAAGCCTGCATTAGCAAACGTTGGGGCGGGGGTGGGCAGAGGCATTCTTGGGCCTCTCCATGCACTGTAGCAAGTGGGTGACAAAGGCGAGGTGGCAGGCTGCACAAAAGTGCTGATGCCAGAAGGCCTGACACGCTGCAGGCGGTACATGACATCTCATGGCTTTTGGCTGTTGTTGGGTGTGATGTATGTCACAGTCATGATGGATGACTTTCAGATCGTTCCCATTATATCATATCTGTAAGAAATTCCCTTTCCTCAAATGCCTTTTTGTTCCCCCACCCCTGAGCCGCAGATGGCATCTACCCACGCTGTCCCATTGTGTGAAGCCTACAGAGAACGTCACCATTCTTCTGGGGATCTTGCTCATGGCTGAATTGGTACCATTTCAATTAAGACTTTAAATTATGGCTTTGGGCAGTTTAACCTCTTTTAACACAAAAATAATGGTAGTTTGTGACCATTTAGGAATTTCCACAGGTGCCACAGACATATTTCATTAAAATCTGGAAGAATAGAATTAGTGGATACAATAAAGGCAAGTGTTTTTTCTATCCACCTCAGAATAAATTACTCTTTAGAACGAACATATATTCCCTTTAGGAATAAAGCCATTTGTATACATACATGAATTCCTAACAAATGTGAGGCATTCTCTCAGTTGCAAAATTCAGCCTAACAACATTCATATAGGTAGAAAGATTAAAGATGCATGTGTTGATAGTAAGCCAAAGAAATAGGTTTTTCTCTCTCTCTCTCTTTAGCTCAAGGATGTAGGTTTTACACATTTGATTTATGCAGCAAATATTTTTTTTTTCCTTAGGAAAAGCTGCAATGATGAGTAATATGGAAAGGAGCAGAGTGATTACACACACCCTATCCTGCTCCTTTTTTAGGATTGTTGCAAGCATTATATAAAACAGAATGTAGAAACTGTAATGATGGATAAGTCAGTGAATGGGCATAAGGATTTCTACTGAGTTATAGAAAAAAGATCAAAATGTCATGTGGGTGCTCCCAGTTTCAGTGTTCCCATATCTCCCATGATATGTGCAACGTGTGGGTGTCTTAGACTACTCAAATGGAACACTCTAAATTAATGTTTAAATATTTGTGGATTGAAGTAACATTAGTTATAGAGGGTGAAAACTACACAGATCCCTGGAAATCTCTGATTTATTTTAAATAATCAGACTCACACCCCAGGTTATGGGTCAATTGGGCTTAGAAGGTATGATAAAGGTGCATACCTTGATGGTTATCAGTGGAATGTTAGAATTCCCAGGAAGGGCTCTTTGTGTGCACAGATAAAAATTAAATGACTCTTGGAAAAGTCAGTATCAGGAGGAACACTCAATTAAAAGGAGAGATAAGACAGCAATCAAAATAGGAGAGTTAATGAAACAGCGACAGGAATTTGGTGAAATGCCTGAGTAAAAGAAAGACGGGAACCACAGATGTAATAAATACACTGTTCAGGGCCACTATCTGCAAAGGCTAATGGTTTTTGAAGGCTGACCTGGTGAAATGATAATTCTTATCTACACTGGGGATATGGGAATATGACAAGGGAAAACAATAATATCTAACATTTATTAAGAGTTTGCTATGTGCCAGACACTTTTCTAAGTACTCTTTATGTATCAAACAACCTTTTGATCTTGAGCAAGCTGTCTAATCTGTTAATAGTGTAATATGGTGTCTTTTGTAGTCTTCCATGGATGTGCATTCTTCTAAGGCATTGTTTTCCAAAATACCAAATCATATGACTCTCTGGGCACTATTTAAAAATATAGATTTCTAGGACCCTTCTAAGGAGGCCTTAGTTGGGCTAAAAGACTAAGAGACTTTTCTTTTAATAAGTAATCCAGGTAATGCTTATGCTCAGGACATTTTGGAAAACACCGACTTTAGAAGAAATAAAAAGTTTCCTAGATTTCTTTTTTTCCCCACTTTTTATGACAATATTTCCACATTCTGAAGTAAGTCTACCAAAAATTTATGCTTTACCTACCTTTCAGGCAGTGAACAACCAATACATATCTTTTAATGATTCTATGAAAACCTTAGATTATAAAATATGACTAAAGAAATGTAGCCTAAACTTCAAGGGTAGCTTGACAATGGATAAGAGGAATTTTCTAGTAAAATTCTTGCCTGACCTGTTTTAATCAGAATCCTTGGAAATAAATGACTTGCAATGAGTACACTGCATGTTACTAAATGACCGCATGACTTCCTGTCCCGTGTATCCTGTCACAGTGTGTGTGTCAAGGCTGGTTTCTGAGACCATAATGGTGTCGATTGAATGTCTTTTACTGAACTGTGAAATATCTACAGGAGGGTGTTGCATCTGAATCAGATGCTACACTAAACAGCATAAGCAAGCTCAGTCTCCTTCCCATCAAATCCAAATCGTCTAGAATTCTGACTTGAACTAGCAGGACTTTATGAGTCAAAAAGACTAGAAAAGAAGATATTATTTGTTTCTTTTTTTTGGAAATTCCTACCATAGCAAGCCTCTTATTCAAAAAATGCATTTGATTTTTCGAGAAAATCAACAAAAATCACCTTTGTGTTACAGGAGAAAAAGGGGTACAAGGTGGTTGAAAATAACTTCCTTTTTATGAAAGCCATCATCTGTAAAAGACATCAAATAATTTTTCAAAGTAAAAATGTTACCTATAGTATGCCTAGCTTCCAAGAAGTCCCCACACAAAGAAAAGTGTAAGTAAGCCAAGCCATTTCTGGGCATCAGACCCCTCATCATGAGAGAGATACAAAAGTGAAACAATGGTGTGGAGAATTACTTCATCTCAACAAAAGGCTTGGGCTTAAGCCCAGTTGCTAAATTATGAATCCAAAAATCAAGCTGAATATTTATAAAACTTTAAATTTTCAATGCATGAATCTGAGGCATCACAAACATCATTGCTGTAAATGGATTATGAATATGTGATTGTTACCTAAGAAAAGTTGTGATTTGATTATCCTTAAAGAAAATATAAACTTTATCTAGAAATCAGAGTAAGTGGAGGGGAGATCCAAGATGGCAGAGTAGATAAACATTGTGCTTGCTTCCTTCTGTGAACACATTAAAATTACAACTAAATTATAGAACAGTCAACCTGAAGAACCACCTGAAGTCTGTCTGAACAGAAGTTTTATACCTAAGAATATAAAGAAAAATCCACGGTGAATTAGGTAGGCAAGGTGGAGATACAAAACGAGCTGTCCTCAAACTTCAGTGTGGCGGTTAAGAACCAGGAGGAATACCTCAGCTAATGAAGATTCCCCCCACCCAGAGAAGTGAGAGACCTCAGCCCCACACTGACCTACCCAGCCCAGAGTACTGGTGCTGGGAAGAGGGACCCCCCACAACATCTGGCTGTGAAAAACAGTGGAGATTCCAATCATCCAGGTGGAATGGAAGGTGGTGGGAAGCCCAACATCCCCTTAAATGGCATGTGCAGACTCACTCACTTGCAGGCACTCACCTTGGGCTCCAGTGGAGAGATGGTGACTTGGGGAGAATCAGAGGCATACGGGGCCAGACAGAGGTGAGTAGCTTCAAGGCCATGGATGGAGGACAGTTGCCATTCTGCCTGTGTGGGGCCCTATTCCCATGCATCCAGCTGCCATGTTTCCTATGTTGAGCTCTCTGTCACAGGCCAAATCTGAATCTGATTGGTCTGGTGAGCTCTGCTGCTCCACCCGGGTGACTTACTGGGACCCTGGTGCACTGAACTTGCCGAAAACCAGAAGCACTTTCTCCGAGAGCAGCCAGCCCCACCCACATTGCACTCTGAAAAACTATCAAAGTCTAAGGACCCAGGCAGGCAGCAGCTGGCCTCGGTGTGCTCTGAGACTTTTGCTGAGTAGCTCCAGGCTCAGCCACTGGCACCAAACCAAAGTCACATTAACCTGGTGACCACAACTCTTGCCACTCTAGTGACTCCTTAAGACCCTGCCTCATCCAACTTGTGTACCACAAAAGGCTTTATCAGGGACTGAACCTTAAGGGAGCTGGCAGGTGGCAGCAGGCATCAGGGTGTCCTGGCTTTTTGCAGAGCTACCGGAGGCCCAGTAATGGTTTCAGCAATCCTCAGTTTGCAGCGTGGCTACTCCCACATGCCTCCACGTTTAGCACAGGCAGCAAACAACCCCGGACCACTTTGTAGCTCCTACCAAGTAGTTCCCAGATAATCACAGGCAGAGGGTGACCTAGGCCTGCACTGAAACCCCTCCCAAGAGATCCCAGAACCAACATACTTGGAGATTGGCTTCAGACCACAGCAGAGCACCATCCAATAGCCCCATTAATGGCACACCCAAAGGGCAGACTCAAAAGACATTAGTGGGGCAAATCCCACTCAGTGGGGTAAGCCCCCCAAACAGCTGCCCACAAGCTGTGGACATGACCAAACCCCATAGCCAATCAGCCTGAGGGTCAATCTCACCCACTGATATGCCAATAACAATCAAGAATCAACTATAACAGAAGGGCACACACAACCCACACAAAGAACACTCCTGGAGCACTTGGAACAGGTGATTAAGGAGACTGTGCCAGGACCCTACAGGGCACCTAATACATAAGGCCACCAGACAAGATTGGGAGACATCGCAGATCTACCTAATACATTGAAACAAACAGACAGGCAGCTACAATGAGGACACAAATACATCCCAAATGAAAGAACAGGAAGCAACTCCAGAAAAAGAGCTAAACAAAATGGAGGCAAGCAACCTATCAGAGACAGAGTTCAAAACAATGGTTATAAGAATGCCCAAGGAACTTAGTAAGAACTTCGACAAAGAGACAGCAAGCATAAAAAGTGACATAGAAACCATAAAAAGAAAGAAAAAAGAACCAGTCAGAAAAGAAGACAATAACTGAAATAAAAAATGCTCTAGAAGGAATCACCAGCAGACTAGATGAAACATAGGATCGAATCAGAGATTTGGAAGACAAAATGGTAGAAAACACCAAATCAGCACAGCAAAAAGAATCCAAAAAATGAGGATAGTTTAAGAGACCTCTGGGACAACATCAAATATAACAGCATTCACATCATAGGGATACCAAAAGGAGAAGAGAGAAAGCAAAGGATTAAGAACCTGTTTGAAGAAATAATGACTGAAAGCTTTCCTAACCTGGTGAAGGAAATCCACATACAAGTCCAGGGAACTCACAGAGTCCCAAACAAGATGAACCCAAACAGGCCCACACAAAGACACATTATAAAGTGGCAAAAGTTAAAGACAAAAACAGAATCCTAAAAGCAGCAAGAGAAAGTACCTTATAAGTGAGCTCCCATAAGATTGTCAGCTAAATTCTCAACAGAAACTTTGCAGGCCAGAAGGGACTGGCACAAAATATTCAATGTGATGAAAAGCAAGGATCTGCAACCAAGACTACTCTACCCAGAAAGGCTATCATTTAAAATCAAAGGACAGAAAGAGCTTCCCAGACAAGGAAAGACTAAAGGATATCATCACCACCAAACCAGCATTACAAGGAATGTTAGAAGGACTTCTTTAAGGTAGGAAAAAAAAAAGATCAAAATTATGAATAATAAAATGGCAATTGCTACATTTCTATCAACAATTACTTTCAAAGTAAATGGAGTAAATGTTCCACTGGAAAGACATAGGAGAGCTGAATGGATGAGAAAACAAAACCCTTACATATGCTGCCTACAAAAGACTCACTTCAGATTGAAATACATACACAGACAGAAAGTGAAAGGCTGGAAAAAGATCTTTCATGAAAATGGAAATAAATTTTAAAAAGCAGGGATGGGATAGCACTAATTATACCAGACAAAATAAACTTTAAAACAAAGGCTATAACAAAGAACAACCCAGTAATCCCACTCAGGGTATTTATCTGAAGAAACCCAGAGGCTATTTTGAGGGGACATGTACATCCATATGTTCACTGCAGTACTGTTTACAGTGGCCAAGGTGTGGAAGCAGCCTGGGTATGTCAATGGATGAATGGATAAAGAGGATGTGGTACATATGTACAATGGAATATTGCTTGTCCATGGAAGGGAATGGATTCTTGCCATCTGTGGCAGCATGGATGGACCTGGAGGGCACTGTGCTGAGTGCAGTGTAAGACAGAGAAAAACAGATGTTATGTGGTTTTGCTTATATGTGGAATCTAAAGAACAAAATATACAAATAAAACAGAAACAAACTCATAGTTACACAGAACATTTTGATGGTTGTGATGGGAGGGGGATTAGGGGTGAGTGAAAAATGGGAAGGGATTAGAAGTACAAATTGGTTGTTACACAGTAATCATGGGGATGTAGAGTATAGCATCAGAAATATAGTCAATAATATTGTAATAACTATGTATGGTGTCACATGGGTACTAGATTTATTGGGGTGATAAATGGGAAGGGTTGGGGTCAGGGTGAAAAAGGTGATGGGATTAAGAAGTACAAACCAGTAGTTACAAAATAGTCATGGGGATGTAAAGTAAAGAACAGGGAATATAGTCAATAATATGGTAATAACTATGTATAGTGTCAGGTGGATACTAGATTAGTCAGGGGGATCGTTTCTTAAATTAAGTAAATGTCTAAGCACTATGCTTTACACCTGAAATTAATACAAAATAATATTGAATGTCAATTATAAAGAAAAATTTAAAAAGAGGGGAAAAGGTGAAGGGGAACAAGAGGTCCAAATTTCCAGGTATAAAACAAATGAGTCATGGGGATATAATATACAGCATAGGAAATATTGTCAATAATATTGTGATAGCATGGTACGGTGTCAGATGGTTGCTGGACTTATCATGGTGATCACTTTTTTAGGTATATAAATGTTAAATAACTATGGTGTACCCCTAAAACTAATATAATATTGTATGTTAGCTATAGTTTAATAAAAAATATTTAAAGAAAACAAAGAGTAAGTGGAGGGAAGAGTGAAGGGACTGTCTAATGTAGGATATTTCAATTTCGGCACTATTGACCTTTTGGGTAGAATAATTCTTTCTTGGGAGGAGGGCTGACCTGTGCATTGGAGAATGTTGAGCAGCATCCTGGGTCTTTACCTTCTAGATGACAGCAGCATTTCTCACCTCATTGTGACAACGAAAAATGTCTCCAAATATCGCCACGTGTTCCCTGGAGGGGAGGGAGGATTATCTCTTCTTGAAAACCACTACTCTAATGTGAACGTCACTCAGAAGAATGCTATTCCATTTCATCAGATCATTTTACTGGCTTGTCAAGAAAATGGCCCCAAAGGTGTTTGTGGTCATTGGTGGTACAACATTGTTCTTTTTGGCTATGGGACAGTATCTTTTTTTTTTTTTTTTTTTTTATCCTGACATTTCTAAAGTCCCTGAAAATGGAGTCTATAAAAGCCTCCGAGGCAGGCCAACTATAGCAATGTTGACATGAATGGATGGATTGGGGAAAAGAGCATTTAGAAATTCCAGAGGCTGCAGGAAGAGGACTTACTTCTTAAGTAGTCCACTCTTATTCTTCCAAAAAATAATGTGGGAATATCTGTGATTGGGAAGTGACTTCCCTTCTCTTCACAAGTTTTATTGTTATTTGATGGTTTCACCATATTTAGGGCTAAGGAGACATTGGCCCCAGTGCCTTCTAGGTTTATTTATAACAGCTTGTATTCCCCTCCCATTATAGCCCCTTCCATATTCCACTAAACATAGCCCTGGTTTTCTTTGACTTTACACTGCAATTGAAATCACTGTGATAAGAAATCCCAGGTCCTTGAATGGTGCTTTTTCTCATGCAGGTAAAGGCTACATTTTTCTTTCAGGTGAAGTGAGCCCAGGAAATTAACTTATGAAACATGTAAAGACCTTTGACCAGAATAAAAGTCAGATAATACTCAGGGGTCTAGAATGATATGAAAATAACACTACAATAAAAGAAATGTCTCAAAATGAATTCAGGGATATGGTTGGGCACATTTGCTGCATACAAACAGATTGCCCCAAATTAATATTATTTTTCAAAAAATTGTTTGCAATTATTATGTCTGTATTCTAAGGGTTAAAAAGTATGTATATGTTAATGTACATATCAAGGCTAAATATCATTAGGAAATGCATTGCTTCTTTTTTTTTTTGGTTTCCAAGAATGAAGTTCAGAAAATTTGCACTAAGTGCTAGCAACATATCTGATCAAACTTTACCTTGGAAATCTGTCTTCCCCCTAGTAGGCTAAATAGAACCACAGATTATTAATTTGCCATTTCTCCTCTTTCTGCAAGTATGAGCTTACATTTCTGATAACCATCTGCTCTCAAGTGTTCTCCCTCTCACTCTGTTCCATGCTCCCTCTCCTCCTTCCTCTCTCTCCGACACCATTACTGTAGAGTGGTAGAAAAGAGTTAAGGTCATTGATTTGAATGAGATGAAAGATCTGTAAGGTCAGAGACAGAGACATTTTAAAAAGACTGAATTACTTAAAATTAAGTGTATGCAGTAAGACACACTGAAAGAGCAGTGTCTAACTAAGAATCTTAAGAACTTTTTTTCCAAGAAATCAGCAATTGTTATGTAGTGTAGAGGACTACTTAATATTCACTTCAATCAATGTCCCATCTCTAATGATTGCTTCTTTGAGCAGCATCCACCCACGGCTCCAGTGATAAATATTTAATAAAATAAAAAAAAAAAGCTCCTCCTATTTTTTTTATTCCTTTTCCCACATGCATTAAATTAATTACTTCATTTTAACAAGCCAAGCTGCTCTCTGAAATGCTACTACCTCCATATTTCACACTCTTGAAAACTCTATCTGTACTAGGTTGATTTACAGTGAAACATTTTTAAAGATTGGAGTTTTGCGGGTGGATTTTGGCAGGGAAAAACCAAAAAAAAAGCGTAAAAGACGTTTGGACCACAAAATAGAAGGTTTGTGACATGTCTCCTTCCCTCAGATTTGATGAACATTGCTCCACATTTGGTTATTTCAATGGAATGGCAGAGACATTTTGCTTACTGCGAACAGGGAAAATAAAGACATTTTCCTTGCTGTGTGGAGGGTTTGATTTCACAGAGACTTTTTCTCCCCCTCCTTTTCTTTTTTGAGTAGAGTTCTCTGTGTGCTGAAGACATTTTGTTCTGGTGAGCTTTGCATTTCTTACTCATGGCAATTACGCTCACATCTTTGATCTTGGATGAGATCTCTTGTGCATATTTTGTTCTATTTATGTCTTTGATCTGGTTTCTTACAATTTTTTTTTTAAAGTTGTGTTTTTACTCAAAAGACATTCAGCCTACAATATTTAAGAAGGGAAAAGAGGTGAAATTCAGTTTGTCTATATGACATTGTCCTTTTAGGCATATGGGTAAATTAGACTGTCTTAGTAACTCTCAGTTCCTTCTTCCAACATCCCAATAATTTGTGTTTTTCAGCTGTCATAACAGTGAAAAGCTCAACAATCAGATGGATTGCAACATGGTTGATCAAATTCAGCTCAATAGTTTTGCAATCTTGTTATTCCATTTGTCATAAAAGAATCAAATCGGTCTTCCAGTGATAGAGATGGTGATGTAGCTTGAGAATAGTAAGGGAATAAATTCATAGAGCTCCTGCTAATGGATGGCTTAAGGAGTCTTATTTATTTGTTATCAGCATTATCATTTTATTTAATATGAATTTATTTTCTTGTTTATGTAACATGTCATTTATACTCGGGTTTCAAGAATTCACCCAGGTAACTTAAAGATGATATGTATTACTAAGGGGAGATTAGATAATAAGATAACAGCTAGCAGTTGCTGTAGTTATGGCAAAGTGCTATGAATCAGGGGGCCGCCCGGGACCTGGGAATGTACAAGACAAAAATTGGTCACCATGGCAACATTTGAGCAGTGGGAGACAGGAGCTGAACTGAACAACACAGAACCGCAGTGGCCTGATTGAAAAGAACTGCCTATAATTCAGCTTGACTGACTTGTTATGTAATATGTTTTCGGTACTATGCAAATGATTATGGAAATGTGAGAATCCAAAACAGTCTATAGATTCAGACTGCAAAAAAAAAAAAAACCACGAAAAAAATACACCTTCTTGGGGGGGTTAAGATTGGGAATTCCGATTCCTAGCAAGCCAGAGTGTTCTTCGTTCCTAATGATTTTCGACTATAAGCATTATCACAGGTATTTCTCTATACAGCCATGTCTATAAATAAGATTTCCATATTTTAGAGGCCTATTTATGCAAACACTCAATATCATTTTTATAAAAGCCAATGAAACCAGAATTAAAAGGCATAGAGATGTAGCACAAATATAAGCAACTGCTAAGTTGGACACCTTCACATTAACCTTCATCATAGAAACTATACTTCAATAAATTTTAATTTATTTCTAGCAAGCTGTTTGCTCCTTGAATTACGTGGATAATTGTCCTTGTTTTCTTTTCAATTGATTTGTGTGGCATAGCGTCACAAAGACATAAAGCACCTCAAACAACTAGATGATCTGGTAGCCAAAGGCTAAATGACACTTTTGTTTTATTATTTGCATTATAGGATAGGGGATCCCAAAGGAGTGTGGAGAAGGACACCCAGAATATAACCTATTAAAAGTGTTCTAAGAATAACAATGCTTCAGTCAATAAATCTTTTAAATATGAATTATCTTCCTAAGATTTAGTAACGCCGAGCATACAAGCACTTTATATATCATGTAAAACAGAATTATGAAGTATCATATAGCTTAATGATAACAGTTCTGCTAAGCTGCACATGTGATAATAGCAATAATAACAGTAAAATTATTAGTAATCATAGAAATAATTAGACATAAGACTGAGTATTCTGTATTCTCCAGGTACTAGGCTGCCTCAATTAATCCTCTCTAAGTTTCTGCAAGGTAGAAACAAATTTTCTCCTATTTTGCAGATAGAGGTTTAGAGAGGTAATGTAATTTGCCCAAAGTTACATATAGTAAATCTTTCTGATTAGAACCTAGGGCCATCTGGCTCCAAAGCCTACTTTTCTAAGCATGGTCTCTTTCCATCAGGTATTCATATGACCTCTTAATGAAACCTTTCTTCTCTATTCCTATTACTAACACTTTTCTCTGCCCAGCTCATCTCTTATCAATGTAATGCAGCCCTTCCTTGAAGAGTCCCAGCTTCCAGTCATGTACCCAGACACTATTATACAAACTTACCTTCTTTGCTTTGTACTCTAAAACTCACAAATTGGTCTCTTACAAATTTTCTAATTGTAAAATTTCCTTATATTTTAAAATTTCTTTCAGATTATAAAACTTGGATCTACAACGTACTTAATACCTTTCCAAGGCAGCAATCCCCAACATGAGTAGGGTTTCAAAAGTTTTCTCCTAATGGATTAAGAGTTTGCAATAAAAATTTCACAGGGAAACAAAGTTAGACATACTCAGATTGCTGATTAAGGTCACATTATTTATAAACCAGTTACAATGTTTAGTGGTATTGTGTTAATTTTCTGGGGCTGCTGTAACAAATACTACAGATTAGGTGGTTTAAATCACAGAAAATTATTTTCTCACATTTATAGGGGTTTGAAGTCTGAGATCAAGGTGTAAGTAGAATTGATTTTTCTGAGGCTTCTCATCTTGGTTTCTAGATGGCCATCATCTCCTTTTATTTTCAAATGGTCTTTCTGCTATTCTTATAAATATGCCAGTCATATAGGATTAGGGCCCACCTTGGTGATTCAGTTTTAACTTAATTATCTCCTAAAGACCTTGCCTATAAATATAGTCACATTCTGTGGTACTCGAGGCACACATTGCAGTGAATAAATTTGGAAGGGGACACAATCACGCCAATAACTAGTGTAGAAGGAAGATTAGTTGACTGTGGTAGTGTAAGTATCTACACAAATTAAACTTTACCAAAGTAAATGAACTTTTGTGACAAATTTCAGGTTGGCAGTTTTCAGCTGGGTTATTTGCTTTTGATGACTTCTAAAGCTTCCAGAGTGTTACATCTCTCCCCAACAATAATTCAGCATCCATCCATGGACAAAAGTGACTTTGTGGGAATTGGTGGCTCCAGGTAAGAGATTATGAAACCTAGTATAGTACAAGAACAAGGAGAGCTGTTTCAAGAAGACAAGTTCACATCCAGGTGGCTTCCTTGCTGACCATGGTCCCAGCTATACACCTGGAAATAGCTCCATACCCATGAGGATTTGACTACAGCCTCATTTGGTTTTGGTTCTGTTACCAGCACCATATACCAAGGGACCTGGGAGGAGTCTCGTCTGTCTATACCTCAGGGAATAGGTCTGAAGATCTTGGTGCTGGCTGTGGACTCAAAGTGCCTCATTAACTGGCTCTAGTCCCTCAGCCTGGTCTGGGAGTCCCTGACGAACACTGTCTTAGACAATCACCCACGGATGAGAAAGCCTTTGTGAATGTCCAGGAGTCCAGTCTAGAAATGTCAGTATATCATTGCAGAAAGAAAATTGATGTTGGGTGCACTGGAGAGGGTGAGAGGAACAATTGGACTTTATTTGCATCAATCAGCATCACTGTTCAGTGCCAAGAGAGACTTTCTTGGCCCTCCTGCTAAAGAAAGTGGGAGTGTGTGAATGAGCAACTGGCTTCCGCAGCTTTGCAGACCACTGCCACAGAGGCCCATCTCTCTCTTGTCATATCCAGAGTGCTGAGTTGTGAGCTGCACGACTGTGGGGTATGAGCGACTGTGACAACAGCAGCCAGGGCTCAAAATGGAACATATTAAGGGGACATGGATCCTACTAACGACATCAGGGACTTAATTGGGAGGCTTGCCCATGAGTCACTGCAAATGTCTCACATACGAATTCTCCCAGCTGGCTTATGGTCACCCACTCCATGTGCCTCATTCACACCTCACCCCCACCCCAACGGGTCTCCCTAGATACGTGTAAGATGCTGCCAAGAGCAAACTTTTGCAGTAAGCATGTACAGAAGGCCAGCCTCCACCCGTGGGCCTGAGAGACCACCATTGGGAAAGTAAAAGAGAAGTTGTCCATGTAAGGCCTGGTTCTGCAGGATCTAGAGAAGGTATACAATCTCAAGAATTCTGCCACAAGGGGGAGCAAGAAGTGTGGAAAAGGTGTATTCAGAGAAAGCCTGAGAAAATTTCAGAATACCTAGCAGGTATTCTGCTGAGAGAAGATATTTCTCTCCTGAAGCCGGTCAGTAAAAACTGGAAGAGGTGCTACTTCAAATGTGAATACAACAATGCAAAACTTCAAGGACCATGAAAAATCAAGGAAATATAACACTACAAAAGGATCACAATAATTTTCTAGTAACTTACCCTGAAGACATAGAGATCTGTGATTCACCCCATAAAGAATTCAAAATAGCTGTTTTAAGATAGCTCAATGAGCTGTAGTACAAGAAAAAACAGCAAGACAATGATTTCATTTCCTCAATGAAGTCAAGAAAACAATGCACAGAAAAAATGATAATTTTAGCAATAAAATATAAATCATTAAAAAGAACCAAACAAAAATTCTGGAGCTGAAGAATACAATGAATGAAATAAAAAGTACAATAAAGAGCATTAGTAACAAATGAATCAAGCAGAAGAATGAATCTGTGAATTGGAAGACAGGATATTTAAAATTATCCTGTCAATGGAAAATAAAGAAAAAAAAATGAATAAGAGTAAAGAAAGCCTACTTTATCTATTTGGTATACCACTAAAAGAAGTAATCTGAATTATTGGAGTCCCAGAGGAGAGGAGAGAGAGAAAGTGTCAAAAGGCTTATTTTAAAAAATAATGGCTGAGAATTTCTCAAATATGGGGAGATTTGGACATACCAGTTAATGACATTCATGGGCCCACAAAGTCAACTGAAAAGTATCTTCTCCAAGACACATTATAATAAAACAGTAAAAATTTCAAAGAAAAAAGGGACTCAAAAGCAGCAACAGAACAGACACTTATAACTTACAAGGGAACTCCCATGAGCTATCAGCAGATTTCTTCACAGAAATCTTATAGACCCTGAGGGCATGGGATGATATATTCAAAGTGCTGAAAGAAAAAAAAAAAAAAGTCAACCCAAAATAATCCTTGCAGCATAGTTGTCTTGAAATAAAGGAGAGATAGTCTTTTCCAGACAAACAAAAGCTTAAGGGGGTTGAGCATTTCTTCATATGTCTTCTTGCCTTCTGTATGTCCTTTTTAGAAAAATGTCTCCTCAAGTCCTCTGCCCATTTTTTAATTGGGTTGTTTGTTTTTTTGGAGTTGAGTTGAGTAAGTTTTTTATAGATTTGTGATATTAATCCCTTATCAGATATATCATTGGCAAATATCTTTTCCCATTCAGTAGGATCCCTTTTTGTTTTATTGATGGTTTCCTTTGCTGTGAAAAAACTTTTTAGTTTGATGTAATCCCACATGTTTATTTTTTCTCTTACTTCTCTCGCGCGAGGGGATATATCAGTGAAAATCTTACTCCGGGTAATGTCCATGAAGTTTCTTCCTATATTTTCTTCTAGATATTTTATGGTTTCAGATCTTACATTTAAGTCTTTAAGCCATTTTGAACATTATGTTAAGTGAAATAAGTCAGAAAGAGAAAGACAAGTACCATATTATCTCACTTATATGTGGAATCTAAAGAAAAGAACCTGTGAATGAACTGATCAGAGACAGTTTTGAGGACACAAAGGAAAAACCGAGAGTTGTAAGATGGGCAGGGGCGGGGGGGGGGTGGGGATAAGGGGAAAGGTGAAGGGATTAGGAAGCAGCTGGTAACCACAAGATGGCCTCAGGGTTTTCTGAAAATTAATTTGGGGAACTTATTCAATAATGTTGTAAAGATTTTGTTGGGTATCCGATGGACATGCGTCCTATTTGGGAGACCACCTCAGAAATAATGTGGATGCCTGACCATGGCATTGCACACCAGACGCTAAACATTAATGAATGCCAACTATAATTTTATATATATAATGTGATGGCTCTGTGTGAGGTCGGAGGGATAATGGATGGGGGGAGGGGGGTTCACAGTGTGAGGGATATAAATGATAAACGTCTAAGTATTACCTTGTCTTGTACACCTGAAACTAAAAAAAAAAAAAAAAAAAAAAAAAGATGTCCCATGCAATATTTGGGACATATTCATACAAAAAAAAGTATTCACTATTTATCTGAAATGCAAATGTAATTATATTTCATTCTGAAAATATATTTATCTGAAATAAAAACGTAACTATATGTTATACTGAAAAAAAAAAAAAAAGCTTAAGGGGGTTTGTCACCACTAGACCTGACTTACAAGGAATGCTGAAAGTTCTTCAAGCTGAAATAAAAGAACACTAATTAGCATAAAAACTTGTGAAAATATTCAACATAGTGGTATAGGTAAGCATGTAGTCAAATTCAGATTACTTTAGTACTATAGTATGGTGATGTGTTAGCCACTTAAGTCTAGTGTAAATGTTAAGGGACAAAAGTATTAAAAACAACTATAGCTACAATAATTTTTAAACGAATACACAATAGAAAAGAACTAAAGTGTGACATAAAATATATAAAAGAGGGAAAGTAAAAGGGTAGCGGTTTTTTATGTGATCAAAGTTGTTATCAGCATAAAATAGACTACTACATCTATAAGATGTTTTATGTAAGCCTCATGATAATTAGAAAGCAAAAATCTGCAGTAGATACACAGAAGATAAAAAAAGGGAATCAAAGCATACCACTAGGGAAAATTATCAATTAACAAAAGAAGCCAGCAATACAAGAAAAAAGAAAAATAGGCCAAAAAACAATAAGATGACATTAGTAAGCCCTTACCTAACAATAATTACACTATATGTAAACGGATTAAGTTCTCTAATCAAAAGGCATAGATTAGCTGACTGGGTAAAAAAAAAAAAAAAAACAAGACCTGACTACATGCTGCCTACACAATACTCGCTTCAGCTTCAAGGGCACACACAGGCTCAAAGTGAAGAAATGGAAAAAAAATATGACATGAAAGTGGAAACCAAAAGAGAGCAGGATAGCTATATTTATAGAAGATAAATATATTTTACTCAAAAGCTGTAACAAAAAGGCCATTATGTAATGACAAAGGGGTCAATTCATCAAGAGAATATAACAATTGTAAATATATATGCACCCACCATGGAAACACCAAGAATATATTAAGAAAATACTAATAGATCTGAAGGGAAAATTAGACAATACAATAATAGTAGTGGACTTTAATACCCCACTTTCACAATGGATAAATCACCCAGGTAGAAAAATCAATAAGGAAACAGATTGAAATTGTACTTTAGACCACATTAACCTAACAGTTATATACAGAACATTTCATCCCACAGCAGAAAAACACACATTCCTCTCAAGTGCACATGGAACATTCTCCAGGATGTCATGTTAGGTCACAAACCAAGTGTTAGCAAATTCAAGATGACTGAAATCATACCAAGTATCTATTATGACCACAATAGTCTGAGAGTAGAAATCAATAACAGAAAGAAAACTGGAAATTTGACAATAAGTAGAAATTAAACAATACTCTCCTGAACAACCAATGGGTCAAAGAAGAAATCATACAGGAAATCAAATACCTTGAAACAAACAAAAATGGAAACATAACATACTTAAATTTACAGGATACAGCAAAAGCAGTTCTAAGAGGGAAATGTATGTTGATCAATACCCACAGTAAGAATATTATTCATCATGGTGGCCAAGAAGTATCCTTTGATAGGTGACTAGATAAAAAGATGTATATATATAAATGATGGACTATTACTCAACCATAAGAAAAGATGAAATACTACCATTTGTGACAACATGGATCGATCTTGAGATTATAATGCTAAGCAAACTAACTCAGACAGAAAAAGTCAAGAACCATATGATTTCATTCATATGCGGATATAAAACAAAAATCAACAAACAAGAAAAAGAAGTTAAAACTCATAGACACAGATAACAGTTTAGTAGTCACCAGAGGGTAAGGGCAGGGGGGTGTAGAAGAGGATAAAGGGGGTCAAATATATAGTGATGGAAGGAGAATTGACTCTGGGTGGTGATCATACAATGTGATACATAGATGATGTATTATAGAATTATATACTTGAAACCTATGTACTATTATTGAGCAATGTAATCCCAATAAATTTAATATAAGTAAATAAATAGGGAAACAATATTACTCAGCCATAAAAAATAAGGATATCTGAAAAAAGAAAAAGGGATATCTGCCATTTGCGACAACAGAGATAGACAAATACTATGTGATCTCACTTATATCTGGAATCTAAAAAAGCCAAACTCAGAAACAGAGAGGAGAATGGAGGTTGCCAAGGCTGGGTGGTGGGGCAGATAGAAAGATGTTGCTCAAAGGGTTGAAACTTCCCGTTAAAAGATAAATCAGTTCTGGGGATCTAATGTACAACATAGTAACTATAGTTAATAACACTGTAGTATAGACTTGAAAGTTGCTAAGAGACAAACGTTACACACACACACACACACACACGGGACTTATGTGAGGCAATGGAGTTGTTAACAAACCTTATTGGTAATAATTGTGCAATAGGTATGTGTATCAAATCATGACGTGCACACCATAAACTTACTCACTGCTATATGTCAATTATATTTCCATACAACTGGGGAAAATTCCAACAGTTGTAAAGTTTCTCCCTTCCCTTGTGAACTTTCACTGTGAGTGTTTGTGGGGATTAACCCCACTTTTTCCATTCTCACTTACTTTATTGTGTGGTACTGAAGATGTCAATCACCAAGTGTAGCAATGTTCCTAAGGGAAGTGAATGCTAGAGCCAACATGAATGCCAGTAACATGCTGACTCGTAACTGCAGGCCTAGAAGCAAGAGCAGAGCTTTCTTTCCACACCACTTAACCTTCCTATGTTGATTGTAGGATGGAAGCTACTGGTGGGGTTTCCTATGGCCAGACAAAGAAGATTTGAGGCTTGGGATAAGAGCTCCTTATGCTCTGAGTATAGAAATCAGGGCAGAAACTCTGGAATCAGGCATGTAATATGAGGGGCACACTGAGACACTGGGACAGGTGCATGGGAAATAACAGGAAAGCAGGGGCTGGGATGAGCAGGGCTGCAGTGGGGAAAAAGAAAGGCCTGGATGGAGAGAGTGGTTCATGGTCATAATGGTGGAAACAAGGCATAACTCTGCCCCTCCTCTGCCTTTGCCGTTCTGTCTCACCTCTCTTGCCATCACTGACAAATTGATAAGAAGGGTATTTAGAGCAATGGAGAGAATATAAGGGTTGGGTAGGAAAGAATTGCAAGGTCTGCAGTAGCTGGAGGAAGGAGGAACTGATAGAGAAGTGGGGGAAACAGTTTCTATAGAAACGCAGCTGGAGTTGCTACCCCAGGAATATCTAAATGTGCATTCCCATGTTCATCATAGTAAACGCTCATCGTCTTTGAATCATTTGTAATTTTATGTTTTGTTTTTTCACCAGGAACCATGGGAATGTAGTCATTCTTTTCCAATTGAAAAAAATAAATAAATGATATTACAAAGACGAGCTGAATTCGTTTAATTCGTTTAATGAAGTCATTCAGATATGAAAGTTTTTGAGCTCTCTCCATACACCTACATCCTTTTCATTTGCACCTTTCTGTACACTTATTGCATATATTGTCAAAACAGCTCCTCCTGTGCATAGGGCCACATTCCCACCAGAGCCATTAGCTGCATATGGTGATGACATAATTCTAAATAAATAAGTCATTGTCTAGGTTCTCTTTCGCGTCCTCATTTCTGTTGTCCATCTGCCTCTTTGCATTGAACCCTTACTAGAAGAAAAGCACCATGCTAGCTGTGATAAAATTTTACCTGGTTTTAAGAAATGCTTTTCTGCCCTTCAGCAATGTAGGAATTAAGTGGGTGACAATCATCTCAATTCCCAGCCTATATGTGAGGAGAGAGGACAGTCATATGGCTACATCATGATGATCACTCTGCAGAGGTGTTCTCCTCTGCAAGCACAGAACACTGTGGCCTTTTCAGACTCTACATATATTAGATTTGCTGTCTGAAAGATCTGTGCCATCTGGGACCTGGTGGGATGATTAAAAGGACCACTTGTGGTAGTCCCTATGATTTTTCAGGCAGCTAGGCAGTAATGCTGTGTGAGCTTGAAGCCGTCCATTTAACAAGGCTCTTAATGCATACAGGGTTGGACATGGAGGAACATTTCTCTTTATTCTGAGAAGACTTCAGAGGGCAGGTGAGAAGCCTGTGGAAAGGAGACACAGTGCAGGGGAGGGGCAGGGAAAGAAGCTTATTTTTACGAATTAGCTATTATTTGTATTTACAATAGAGTCAAGAAGAGGGGGAGAAAGAAGGAATGGTGGTAAGTGCTTTCCTTGTTCACATGTTTTGGAAATAATTCATTCAGGAAAGACTTAAATGGCATGTCTACTGTGTACGAGGGAGTGTCCTACATCCTAGGAAGACAACCATGAAGAAAACAAATACCCTCACTTTTCTGGAGTTTATGTTTTAATGGAGAAAGACACAAAGCAAAAAAAAAAATAAATAGATATGCTATATATTATCTTAGGAAGTGACAAGTGCTATCCTGCTAAAAGTAAAGCAGGATTAAGAGAATGGAGGGTTATTATAGGAAAGAATGGCATTGTGCAGAAACTGGAAAGAAATGAGGGCAAGCCATGGGTAAGACTGGACAGAAGAAACAAGGAGTGCAAAGTGCTGAAGGGCAGCAACGATAATGTGAGAAGGTCAGTGTGCCCAGAGTCATGAGGGGAAGGCAGAGCACATGGGTGACAGTAAGATAGGAACGGAAGCCAGACTGCTTTGGGCCCTAGTGAGGACTTTGGCTTTTACTCTGAGTCAAGAGGGCAGCCATTGACGTTTGAGCAGCAGAATGTGCTCATTCATTCAAATATTCAGTGAGCCTGGGTTTCAGACACAGTGTTGTGCCAAATAATAGAGATAATAACGGTGAATGCGAAGGTCGTCTTTGCCCTCAAGGAATTCAATTTATTGGAGAATTCGGTCCCTGATGCCACCTGATAAAGGGACATAGCAGGCTAGGAACAGGAGTAGCAGAGAAAGTGGATGGCTGTCAAAAATTTTAGCTGTGGGCAGTAGCTTGGGAAAATCATTTGAGAAGCATGAGGAAGCCTCATCTTCAGCGAGGCCCAGCCAACCTTTACAAACCAGCCTCTGGAAAACAGTATTCCCCGGGGTGGGTTTTTCACTCTCTGAAGCCTGAAATGTCAACAGGTACATTTAATGGTCTCTGGTAATAATATCAAATGGTTTTGGAGGGAGGGAGTGTAGTCCTAATCTTATTATGTACTATACCATAGTTAGTAAAAGGAGTTTGTATCCTCTCCTTTGAAAATGTTTTTGAATGGAAAAAAAAAGAGGAGAATCTGAAATGACAAAATGCTTGAGGTGGGAATGGGGACAGAGACAAGGGAAAGGCAGGGACTTACCATTATAAGGTTTGGTGACACCAAAAGTAAACAAATCTTGAGAGACAGAGTAGTAGGACATGGGCTATGTGACTGAGTGAAGGTATAACCAGGTGTAAAGGAGGTAAGCCAGATAGTGACAAAAACTATGGAAGATGTTGTCGGAGAAATGAGTGAATTTAGTCAACAGGATGGAAACTAAAGCATTATCAATTGGTAATAAACTGAATAAAAAGTGTGGAGACAGAATCTCCTACTGTTTTTATAGTGCTTTCTGAATATCTGAGTAAATGAACTATACCCGCGCATTTATTTCTTCAGGACTGCTCCAAAACCTCAATTTTCCTCTAGATGTTGATTCTCATTGGGATTACCTTTGGGATACCCTTTTGGAATTGATCAGTATCAATTAAGTCAGTATTATTGTCCTGCACATTTGGATGTTTTGTGCCGAGAGAGAGAGAGAGAGAGAGAGAGAGAGAGAGAGAGAGACAAGAAGAAGAAGAAGAAGAAGAAGAAGAAGAAGAAGAAGAAGAAGAAGAAGAAGAAGAAGAAGAAGAAGAAGAAGTAGTAGTAGTAGTAGTAGTAGAAGCTGTCATCTTATTTCTATTTTGTTGTTGTTGTTAAGGGAGAAAATATCTAAATATTTTTTGTGTTCAACCAGGAGTTGAAAAACATCTTCTGTATAAAGCTGTAAATATTTTAGGCTTTGCAGGTTACACCTTCTCTGTTATAGGTGCTCAGGTCTGCTTCTGTAGTGCAAAAGCCGCCATAGACAGCATGTAAATGAATGAGTGTGGCTGTGTCCCAATAAAACTTTATTTACAAAGACAAGCAGTGGGCCAGATTTGGCCCACCAGCCACAGTTGGCCAACCTGCATTATATTTCCATCTTTAAAATCTGTCTTTGATGTGACTTGTTTTCAGTCCTATTCTCTAATATTTTATATCCAAATGTAATGAATTTAAGCAGAATTTTAAAAGGTTAAAATTTTTGTGTTTTCTTTATTTTTCAAATTTCTATCTTCTATGGACATTTAGGATGGACACAGTGTTAAAGCTTTTGACTGTCTACTTTCTTTTTACTGAAGGAAATAAAATTCAGTTTCTTGTGTCATTTTATGCTATAACAGTTATGTCCTCAGTAGTTTTCCATTGTAAATGTAATAAAAAAAGTGAAAATTAATTTTCTATCATTTGAATCAAAGTGTCCCAATGTCTCAATATGGTGCTAAAGTAAAACTGTAAAGTTAATGGAATATTGTAATCTGCAAGATGCTCTTTGTTGAAGAAGGGAAATTGGCTTATCCTCCACGGTTTGAAAGGTTTATAGCAACAGAACTACCTAATCAGCAATTACCAGTAAAAACACCATATAAAAATGGATTGGTCCCATCCTCTTTACTGTGAGAATAGAAATTCCTATCAAAATACTCAAAGATTCTTTCTGTTTCATTTTTAATACTTAGATAAACAAACTTCTCTGCTTCTAAATCTTGCATTTAAAAAAAAAAGATTAGCAGTATTAAAAAAGAGCAACATTTATTGTTTGCCTGCATGGCAGCGATTAAAATCTTGACAGCATACCAATGTCCCCAAGCTTTGTAATAACTGCCATTACAACTGAGCACAGATATAGAACCAGGGTGGGATTTATTGGTAAACTGCTCTGCTGGGTCACAGACTCTCTGCCTCTGTTTCATACGGGCATCTGTTGTTGCGTTTTAAAGCCGTATGCCAAACTTTGACAAAGGCAAAGATTCCATATCATACACATTAGTTGCTCCGACAGAGCTGCATTTGGTCAGTTTTCCAGGGCTGAGACCATAAGCGTTTGTTCCTAGAAATTGACACTGCATTTGCCCCCATTTTGTTAATATCCAAAACATTTTTACTTCTTGTACAATCTAGGCTTAGGAAATGATGCCTAGTTAGATTTTTCATTTTTGGCAAGAGAGAGAATGAATGCTTCAGTCAAGCCTCACCAAATAGGACTTACAGCATCTTTCAGGCATTTTCAGTTTGTCCCAGTTTGTGGAGACTCTAATCACACGTCATCTTCTGATGACAACAGCTTCAAACATGGCTGTACCAGTGCTACGGAGCTACCCATTTAAAAAGAGAAGCATGTAAAATCCAGATTTGAAATTCAATAAGCGGTTCAGAGGAACGTCTAGCATTCAAGCCATCTTCTTGCTAAATGAATAGGCAAACTATTACACACATACAAACACAATTCTAGAAGGCAACCAAAGGAAGCCTTGCTCACTAATGTCTGAAAGTAGCTCCGTCTGGAAAGGTATGCTTTTAGACTAAGAAGGCCGAAAAAACTAATTAGACAAGAAGCAACCGTGAACAAACATGTTAGCAGAATCAATAACTGGAACTGATCAGCTATTTCTTTAATTGTGCCAGCTGGGCTTCTGTGATGTGCTTAGCAGAGCATAATTACCAGTTTCCATCCCATAGCTAAGATCTTTTCTTTTTCCTTCTTTTTATATAAATAGCTGGGCATATGTCATTTAATAATAATCATAATATTTTTTAAGAACTGAAAAAATTAGTGGAAATTGAGACACCTCATGTAAGATGATATTTTATGAATAATTAGAAGGAGGCCAAGTAAGTATGCCAGTTGTGCTAATAAGAATGTGGGCTATCAAGGAAATGTAACTAATTTCTTAATTTGAAGGCCATTATGCGCTCCGTCTGCAAAGCTGCATTATTAAAAAGAGGGATAATTTACTTTGCTATTTTAGCATGAGGTCCATAGTTTGTTCTCATTTGTAGAGCTATGATTGACTTGAGCCTAAAGGATTGCATCTACTACAACCTCAGGGACCATGCAATACAGTTGTCTGGTACCATTAGGAGAAATTAAAACAGACTATGAGTTGTATAAGTAAAAGGAATAGAAAAGAGAAAGGTTTCACAAATTAATTCCAAGACCAAAAAAAAAAAAAAGAAAAAAAGAAAGAAAGAAAAAAGAAGTGCTGGCCCAATTGATTTGTACACTTTTTCCACCCGAGTGACAGCAAAACAAAGGTTTGTAAGCATGTAATAGACTAGAAAGACCAGTGTTTAAAACTCCACGTTTAGCTGTGTGTAACCGAAGAATGCTTATCGTTTCTGACATATTGCTGTGGGAAACTGGCCTCTTTAGGGCAGTTGTCACATGGAAAAGTGACATGTTAAAAGAAATATGTACATAGGGAGTGAAGGGCAAACCAGAAAATACTGGAAGATTCTGATAAAAGTAAGGATTTTCTGATGCATATTCAAAACTTACCTAAGAGGTCTTTTTCTAGAAAAAAAATTTCTGCTCAATTTTTTTGAAAAGAATGAAAGATCCCATAATAATAAATGCCTTGACACATATGCTCCCAGGGCTTATTAGTTAAGTAAGTAAGTAAATAAATAATCATCAAGTGGCAAAGGGTCTTAGGTCCTTTTTTACCCCTGAGTTTCGTTGTTACACACGAAATTAGAAAGAGGACTGTTTTCCTCAGCAGGCATCACTTACTACAGCTGGACAGACTTGAGCTATATCAAAGTTGTTGATTCCTAGGTTCTACCAGCCCTGGAGAAATGGTCATTGTTTCTTCCATCATGTTCTGGAAGACAGATCCCTGCACCATTGCCCGTCATTACCAACAATTCAATTCAATTCAATTCAATTTTCTTCAGTTCAGTTCAATCCAACAAGTCTTTATTATGCAACTACTATGCACCAGCCACACAGACCATCAGGCCAAGGGTTTCAGCTCTACTCATTGCCACCCCTTCTTCCTTTTCTGCTTTTCATCAGTCTTTATGAAGTGTTTGGAGCACAGGGGGTGGAAGGGTATTTTAAATTATGAATTTATGGAGTCATCTTGAGTAGCGGTCCCTAGGATTACTATTAATTCTTTTCAGAATTTACTCTCAACTAAATAGAAGAGCATGAATGCATGTTGTGCTATAACAAAAAAATCCAGATTTAGTAGAAAAACTGTAAATGCCTAAATGATCATCTAAATTGAATTCTAAGCAAATTCAACAAATTCTGCTCTTGGCATCTTTGCATATGATAGTAGTCAATGAAAATAAAAGGTACATATCCACGAAGCTGTCAGAAATGGCATGTCTGCCTACTCCTAGCTCCTGCCTGCCCCCTGTCTAATTAATAACACCAAAAACTAGTTGTTATCCTCAACCTATAGCAGTGGTTTTCAGACTGTGTTCTGTAAGGTCCATAGATGCCAAATTGAGGAGCTCTGTCTTTTTGCTTTATATTTTGGGGTTCCATGTAATATTCCATTTTAAAGAAAGTTCCACGGCTATAAATGTGTTTGAAAATTCATGGTCTATGGTAGAACCAATCTGTAAATTGTTAACTATAATAGAACCTTGTTATTTTCCAGGATTATATCCTGCGACCTTCACAGTTCTCAAAGTAGTATTTACAAATAGCGACTACACAGTTAGTGTTCTTAGCTTTCTCATCTGCAAAATGGTCATAATAATAATAATTATATCACAGGTTGTTGTGGGAGTTAGATAAGATGATACATTGAAAAAACGGAGCTTGCAAAGCTGCATTGAGAGGTAAGTTGGTTGATGAGCAAGTCTCTCTTTAGTTAAGTGACTTTCTCTTATATCCTGCCTCAGAATACATGCAATTCTAGTTCTTGTTAAGGGGGAACATGACTATTATAAACTGTGACATTTGATTTATCAGTAATCAGAACTGCAAATGTCCACTTGAAAATGGCAAGAGCCCTTGAAATGAAAAGTCCCAAAGCCATCAAAACACCTTGGTCTGAGATCTCTTTGCCTTTCTAGGAAATGTCTATAAAACTACATGAGCAAATTGACCCAGGTAAATAAAACACATCTGAAAAGGACACTTTCATTTTTAGTAAATAAAATGTCCATAGTGTCTCAATAACTCCAAGATCAATAAGGATCAAAGTAGAATTCAGTGCCTAAGTATTTATGGAGCGCGGTGCTGGGTTAGTATTCTCCCAAAGAAATTTAGAGCATACATCTGAAATGTTATTCAACAATACGAGATAAGAACCCTCAGTGAACATCTGGAGGAAGAGATACATGCTAAGGAGTTCCGTGGAAAGAGAGCTCATCCTGGTGGCTCAGGATGAGCCAAGGATGCTTTATAGAAGCCAGGAGACTTCCCTCTGTGGTGAGGGATGCTGATGGGGATGGTGCAAAGGCAGTAGAGCTTAGTGGTTAATGACCTGGGTTCTGGATCCAGGCTTCCTGAGTATAAATCTCAATCCTGACTTTTTCTATTTCGTGATCTTGGGTAAATTACTTAACTACGCTGTCTGTGTGTTTTAACATCTGCAAAACATATTTTAATAATAGTACTTGCCTTGATAGTGCTGTTGTGAAGATTAAATATTTTAATTTTTCAAGTGCTCAGAACAGTGCCTGGCATCTAAATAAGTACTGTGCCAGAGTTTGTTAAGTAAAACAAATAAGGATCTAAGAATGGCGGACTTGACCCAAATGAATCAGCTTTTGCAGAGCTCTAAAAGCACTCAGTGATAGGAAAGGGGAGCTTTTCTGAGTAGTCAAACAGATGAGCTTGATTTCTTCTCCTGCTAAGATTGTTGGACTATTTCTAGACACATATGAAAACAGTGAGTGAGAGAATGGTCTTGACTCTCATGTTGCTTGCTCAGTGGTTTAGGCAAGTTAGATTTGTGTAGATGGAACAGAAAGCAAATTTCGATTAAATGCAGTATTCTATAAAGTCCCACTCCTTTCCATGAGTCTGGTCCTGTGTGGAGTAAGTTAAGCACACTGGTCTTTGATAGTAATTGCTTCTTCTGGTGAGATGAATTAGCTCTTCCAGAGTCCCAGAGTGTTGCTGAATATGTTACTTTTCCCAATTAGGAGCTCTAAAAGAAGTTGTATTTTTTTGGATTCTGTGATTTAAAATGTTCTGCTCCCTTGTACCAAATGTAATTTGGCATAAGTAGAATTAGACTACCTACCCTCTCTGCATAAGTTGCTATCACCCAAGTGCTAATTTGAAACAGCACCTGGAGAGAAAAAGAATGTAAATCTGTCATGTATGTGTGCACACCGAGGCTCGGAGGTAAGTCAACTTAAAGTCATGTAATTGTCAGCTAAGACAACAAAGCTCTTCGAAGGGTTCCTTTCTGGCATCAAATTACAGCCCGTCCAAACACAGAAAATTAAATTATACTGCTCATAAATTAAACCTCTTCTACTAGTGAGATTGCCGCTGCCCTTAAGGAAGTGTTGTTTTCAGGCAATAAGCAGCTTCAATGACATGACAGCTGCATCTGCCACAGAATTCATAAAGCTATTCAAAAAGGGTGTCTCCTTCTCTCTGCCCAGCTCCTACATCACTCAGAAAGAATGAAATTGGCACTGGCAGGCTGTCTGGAATTAGAGCTAGTGAAGACCAATCTGGGTATCAGAGGTTTGCCATGTTCATCCTTTTAGAGTGGGCTTGACAAGGTTGGTCTCCAATATTTGTGGGAGGCCACCTTCATAATTTGTCTTAGGAGAACCACCCAAAGATTGCCAAGCTCCGAAATGTCTTCTCCACTATTCTTCCATCAGATCCATTCTTTTGAGAGTTGTGCTTGTGAGTTAGATTAGGGAAGGGGTCAGCAAATTTTTCAGTAAAGGGCCAGGTAGGAAATATTTTAGGTTTTGCAGGGCCATTTAGTCCCTGTTGCAGCTATTGAACCTGCCATTGTAGACAACGTGTAAATGAATGACTGTGGCTGTGTCCCAATAGAACTTTATTTACAGAAAGAAGCAGCTGGAGAGACTTGACCCTTTTCATGGATATAAAAAAATTGGTTACATAAATTGAAAAAAAAAATCAGAGACGTATCAGTTTCCTTTTGTAAACATGGAACCGAAGAAGACATTGGAACAATGTGCACACACTTGTAAATCCCAAGATTTCTATAATCACTGAAGATATCCTTCACTTATGTGGTAAAGGAGAACATGTTCAGATATCTGGAACTTCACAAGTTGTACCACCAAAGAACTCTCACAAAGACTTTGGGAATTTCTTCAGCCAAATAAAAATTAAATTGGATCAAGATGGGGGAAGGAATATAAGAAACAATGATGAATAATGACTTGTAATATGTAAAGTAAAATTTAGTAAATTTAAAATTTAAGTGCATAATAATAATAAACATTACATGTTAAAAATGCACTTTTATAAAAGCCTAGCTATACTTTAAGAGAAAACTTATATCCTGGATTAAAAGCAACTATAATCAAAGAGCCAGGAAAACAGCTAAGGCTTAAAGCAAGACATGCTAAAGCAGCAGGAATGGTGTAGGCTTAAAATAAACTTCAGGTTTTGTTAGAAATACTCTTTTAATAGTTAACCTGACCCCAACGCAAGAATTCAAGACACTGAGGGAAGAGATCCAAGATGGTAGAGTAGATAAACCCTGTGCCTATATTTTTCCATGAACACATTAAAATTACAACTAAATTATACAACAATCAACCTGGAGAACCATCTGAAGTCTAGCTGAACAAAAGTCCTATAACTGAAAATATAAAGAAGAAACCACGTTGAGACTGGTAGGACAGCAGTGACACGGAACAGGCCCCAAACCGCCCTGTGGTGGTTGAGAATCAGAAGGTGTCATATAGGGTGCCACACAGGGTCTCAGGTCCTGCTCCCCGCATAAGAACGCAAGACATGGTGAGGCCTAAAAGGAACACCCACAGAGCCATAGATAGGGGAGTCATACCACTATATTCTTGCTGGCGGTTGGGCTGGAGACACAGGAAACAGGAGCCACACTATCCAAAACCTGCCATTTACTTCTCTCTGCCAACCAACCTCACTTGCTAACTGCAATCTGCTCTTGCTAGCTCAGCCACCATCTTCTTGCTAGCCCCCCTTTTCTGCTAGTGTAGCCACGGCAGTTATACTAGCAGCCAGTGGCTCACTGGTTATTGCTGACAGCCAACTAGCCACAGCTGATGGCCATCCAATTACAGCTGATGGCCATCTAATAACCGAGCCAGCACCTTTCCACGTGAGGCCGAGAGCCTTGAAACTGCACTCCGGGCTCTGTCCCCACAGGAGGGATATAGCTATGGAGATTCCCCCTGGAGGAGCGAGGGACCCTAGCCTCCAACATCAGGATCCCCCGTCTGGAGCACTGATGCCTGGAAGAGGAGCCCCAACAAAATCTGGCTGTGAAAAACAGTGGGGATTCCAACTGCTTAGGTGGGACGGAAGGCTGAGGGAAACTCAGATGGCCAGCACACAGACTTACTTGCTCGCAGGCACTCATCTTGGGCTCCAGCGGAAAAATGGTGACTCGTGGGGTCTTGGGGACATACAGGGAACAGACTGAGAAGTGTGACTTCAGGGGAAGAACTGGAGGACAGTCTGCATTTTCCCAACAAGGGTTTTTTCCGCCCCCATGCAGAAGGTAGTCAGGTGCCATCTTTAATATGTTAAGCCCGCCCGCCCAGGCTAAATCTGAATCTGATTGGCCTGGTGAGCTCCGCTGCTCCACCCTGCTGACTCAGCTGGGACCTTGCCCCACTCAACTTGCACACTGATGAAGGCACTTTCTCTGGAAACAGTCAGCCCCTCCCAAATTTTACTCTTTCTAAGAAAACTATCAGAGTCCACAGGCCCCAGGCCAGTGGCAACTGATCTCAGTGTGCTCTGAGACTTTTGCTGAGTAGCTTCAGGCTCAGCACTGCCACCAAACCAGAGTCTGCATTAAATTGATGGCCACAACTCTTCCCACTCTAGTGACTCACTTAGACCCTTCCTCACTTAATTCACATACTGCATGAGGCTTTATCAGTGGCTGAATCTGAAGAAAGCTGGCAGGTGGCAGCAGGCCTCTGGGTGTCCTGGCTTTTTGTGGAGTTACCCCAGGCCTCATACTGGTGCCAGCCATTCTAGGTTCACAATGTGGACTCTCCCATGCACCTCCAGGTTTAGAACAGGCAGTGAACAACCGTGGATTGCTTTGTAGCTCCTACCAGGTAGCCTCTGGCTAATCACAGGTAGTGGGTGGCCTGGGCCTGCACAGGAGCCCCTCCCAATAGGCCCCAGATCCAACATACTTGGAGTTTGGCTTCAGACCATGGAAGAACACCACCTAAATAGCCCCACAAGTGGTACACACAAAGGGCAGTCTCAACAGACACCAGAGCCCACTGGGGAAAATCCCACTCAGAGGAGTAAGCCTCCCATATAGCAGCCCATAAGCTGTGGACATGGCCAAATACCAGAGCCAGTCAACCTGAGGGTCAATCCCACCCACTGAGTGCCAATGCAAGCAAGTCTCAACTATAAGAGAAGAGCACAACACAAGGGACATTCCTGTAGCACCTCGCTCAGGTGACCAGGGAGGATATGACACTGAGCCCCACAGGAAACTTATGTAAGACCACCTGGCCAAGACTGGCAGACATAGCAGATCCACCTCATACACAGAAACAAACACAGAGAGGCAGCCAAAATGAGGAAACAAAGAAATATGTCCTAAATGAAAGAACAGGAGAAAACTCCAGAAAAAGAACTAAACAAAATGGAGGCAAGCGACATACCAAATACAGAGTTCAAAACAATGGTTATAAGGATGCTCAAGGAACTTAGTGAGATCTTCAACAAAGAGCTAGCAGGCATAAACAAGGACATAGAAACCATAAAAAAAAAAGAACCAGTCAGAAGTGAAGAATTCAACAACAGAAATGAAGAATGCACTAGAAGAAATCACCAGCAGACTAGGTGAAGCAGAGGATTGAATCAGCAATTTGGAAGACAAGGTAGAAGAAAACACCCAATTGGAACAACAAAAAGAGTCGCCCCAAAAAGAGGATAGTTTAAGAGATCTCTGGGACAACATCAAGGGTAACAACATTTGCATCATAGGGGCACCAGAAGGATAAGAAAGAAAACAGGGTAATGATGGAAAACTTCCTTAACCTGGTGAAAGAAATAGACATACAAGTCCAGGAAGGTCACAAAGAGTTCCAAACAAGATGAACCAAAACAGGCCCACACCAAGACACATTATAATTAAAATGGAAAAGGTAAAAGGCAAAGAGAGAATCCTAAAAGCAGCAAGAGAAAGGCAACTTCTACCTTATAAGTGAGCTCCCATTAGATTGTCAGCTAATTTCTCAACAGAAACTTTGCAGGCCAGAAGGGATTGGCACAAAATATTCAACGTAAATTCAATGAAAAGCAAAGACCTACAACCAAGACTACTCTACCCAACAAGGCTATCATTTAAAATTAAAGGACAGAAAAAGAACTTCCCAGATAAGAAAAAGCAAAGGAGTTGATCACCAGCAAACCAGAATTATAAGGAATGTTAGAAGGATTTCAGATGAAAAAATAATCAAAATTATGCATGATAAAATGGCAATAGCTACATAGCTACATATCTATCAACAAGTATTTTCAATGTAAATGGATTAAATGCCCCAGATAAAGGACAAAGGAGGACCGAATGAATAAGAAAACAAAACCTTTACATATGCAGCCTACAAGAGACTCACTTCAGATTGAAAGACACAGACAGAAAGTAAAAGGATAGGAAAAAATGTTTCATGAAAATAAAAGTGAAAAATAAAAAAATAAAAAAATCTGGGGTAGCAATACTTACACCAGACAAAATAGACTTTAAAAAAAAGGTTATAAGAAGAGACAATGGAGGGTCCAGTAATTCCACTTCTGGGTACTTATCCAAAGAAATCTAAGCTACTTTGAGGGGAACGTGCATTCGTATGTTCATTACAGCATTGTTTACAACGGCCAAGATGTGGAGGCGGCCTGGGTGTCCACTGATGGAAGAATGGATAAAGAGGTAGTACATATATATACAGTGGAATATTGCGTGGCCATAGAAGGGAATGGGTTCTTGCCATTTGTGTTAGCATGGACGGACCTGGAGGGTGTTGTGCTGAGTGGAGTGTATCAGACAGAGAAAGACAGACACAGTGTGATTTTGCTTATATGTGGAATCTAAAACTAACAAACAAAACAGAAACAAACTCATAGATACAGAAAACATTTTGATGGTTTCCAGATGGGATGGGGCTGGGGGGTGTAGATGAAAGAAGGAGAGAGATTAAGAAGTACAAGTTGGTTGTTACACAGTAATCATGGGGATGTAGGGTATAGCATAAGGGATAAAGTCAATAACATTGTAATAACTATGTATGGTGTCAGATGGGTACTAGATTTATTGGGGTGATAGATGGGATATGGTTGGGGTCAGGGTGAAAAAGATGAAGAAATTATAATGTACAAATTGGTAGTTACAAAGCAGTCATGGGGATATAAAATAAAGCATAGGAAATAGAGTCAATAATATGGTAATAACTATTTATATTTCTAGGTGAGTAGTAGACTAGTCAGGGGGATCACTTCTTAAATTATGTAAATGTCTAACCACTATGCTCTACACCTGAAATTAATATAAAATAATATTGAATGTCAGCTGTAATTGATAAATTTAAAAAGGAGAGAAAGGGGAATAAGAGGTCCAAACTTCTAGGTATAAAACAAATAAGTCATGGGGATGAAATATACAGCATGGGGAATACAATCAATAATATTATGATAGCATAGTACGGTGTCAGATGGTTGTTAGACTTATCATGGTGATCACTTTTTTAGGTATATAAATGTTTAATAATTGTGGTGCACTCCTGAAACTAATATAATATTGTATTTGAGTTATATTTTTAATAAAAATCTTAAAAAGAAAAATATTTTCAAAAAGCAACTATAATCAAGAGTTTGATACTGGCAAATGGTTAGCAAAATATATCATTGAAATCTAGATGTCCTTAGATATCATTAAAATCTGAAGTACAGAAATAGAAATAAAGGCAATTTCAAATGGAGACATACATGATGAAGGTAGTGCTATAGGCCAATGGAAAAATGATGGATTATTCAATATAGCATTGGAGCAACTGACTAGCTCTTTGAGAGACTAACAAAGGACTTCTATCTCACATACAAAAATTGCTTGCAAGAAGATTGAATATCCATGTAAATTGAAAACATCAGGAAAATATAGCCAAATATTTGTTAAAGTTGGAGGTGGAGGAGGCCCTCATCAGCAAAAAAAAAAAAAAAAAAAAAAAAAAAAAAAAAATTAGTATTTTTCCTTAAAGGATTAACAAGTTTGAATTTATAAAAGTACAAAGGTTATGTGTAAACAGTCTAGATAAAAGATAGAGTGAGAAAAATATTCAGAATGCCATAAATTACCCCAGAATGTAACAAAAAACATGAGAAAAAAATAAAACATTTTAATAGGCCATGACAGGTCTGCCTCTGAGTTAGCACCACTTAATCCCTACACATAACCTGAACTTTGATTCAGGGAGATGATTGCACACATAAACAAACAAAATGTATAATAACAAACAATAACACACACTAAAATGTAAATGTTCCTTTTCCCTTAACTGCGTAAAGAGGGTTCTATAGAGTCAAAATTGGATATGTAAAGACAATCTCTGCTCACACACTTATGTATACACACTCACACACTCTCTACAATCCATAAATAAAAAATATAGAAAAAACATCATAAGACATCTGAAGTCTTTTTTGACCCTCAGATACAATCTGAGGCATGAGATTAAATGCTTCTATACAAATCCAACATATAAGAAACAAAATTTAGAACTTTATCAAATATGTATTATCTATGTAATTCCTTAGGATATTAAGTAATAAAAGCGGAAATAAGTAAGATGAGAGAAGACTGGATTTCCATAAAAGTTTAATTTTAAAATAAAGTGGAGGCAGAAAATAGCAGATTGGCTAGTACAGAAAACCAATTCAAGTATCAGAACAAATCATGAATTTCTTTTATTCTAAGTAAGCACTCATAAAACACCCACATATTTTCCTAATTAAAATTATGAAGAAATGCTACAGCTGACTAATAACTTAATCATAATAATGTATTAAAGAATAAAGAAGATGTATAAAGTGATAACTAAAATAAATAAATCATAATTTATGTATAAATAATGGTTAGAAAAATGAAAACATTAGCATTCTTTGAATTTTATATTTTCTTAAAATTTTTGAGCAAGGAGGAACAAAATGTGTCTGTTTATGCATAATGATCTGTTTACTCCTATAAAATCGTTTTAAGCCTATAAAAATCTGGTTCATAAATTCAGAAGATAGAGGAATTAATTTTTTTCTAAATGTAGGAACCTCTATGAAAAGCATTAGAAAATGCTATGTATCATTTATTAGAGATGCATAATTTTTCTTTTTTTTTTCTTTTACTTCCAAATAACTAGCAGGAAAATAGAATGTATTCTTCAAGTCAGAGAATGTATTTTTCCAAATAAGACTTAATTGATATAACAAATGAGATTAAAAGATAAAAGCAATCAAGGATGCACAGAAAACAAAACAGTAGGTAGAAAATAGGAGTGGGAGGAATGGGTGTTTTGTTTTTGTTTAAATAAATTGATTTATTTAAAAAACAGACAGTACATATTTGGTTATTTAAATTAATGTGAATAGGCCAAATTTTCCTCATAAAAACAAAAATTTCAGACTGATTTAAGATGCACATGTAAAATAAAACAGATGATTTACAAAATAAAGCAGATGAGCAAAGACATGTAGAATAGAAAGAAACCAAAAAGAATTTGTCTACAAACATTTTATTTTATCATTAAAATATCTATAGTCTCAATTTGTAAGCAACCTTGTATCCAGTGATAAGGGACTGGCTAAATAATTTCTGGCACATTCGTACAGTGGAATCCTAAAAGTGTTGAAGATTCAGTGTTAACTTAAGAAAGTGGATTACAAAGCATTGTTATACTGACATCAATGTGAATGACATTTTAAAACTACACATTCTCCTTAAATTTGTACTTTAGGGAAAGGTGGCCTCAATTAGTTATTTGCTTCATAAATTGCTTGGAAGGCATGAAACTAGTCATATAACTCTCCACAGCTGCTTGATGGCCTCTGTACAGGAACACATGGCTGGGTATAAAAAAGGATGGCAGCTTTGGAGGTGGCTTCAAATGAATTATATCCAAAGGTGACGTAGACATGCTCTATGTAGAGAGTAGAAAACAAACTCAACCGAATCGCTCTTCAGGTAATAAAAATGCTAAAAGCATTTGATGAACTCGGATTAGATGTATAAAGGGAACGTCCTGGCCAAATTCTTGTCTTGGAAGCAATTGAATGTGGAATGGCTATACTGCTGATGGTTACTTTGTGTCCCTGTGCACCTCTGAAACAAATCCTCATTATTGATGTTTCTTCTTTGAGATCTTATAGAGCTTGATATATATGTATGTACAATATGACCCCATTGTTTACACAAATGAAGAAATATCTGGAAGTGTATGCAATAAGGTGTTATGTGGTTAACTCTGAGTACTAGCATCGTTCATGATTTTTTCCCTTGTTTTTATATATCTGCATTGTCTATTTTTTTCTATAATGAAAATGTACTATTTGTGCAATAGAAAAACAATAAAGGTTATTTCAAAATGAAATTTAATTTAAAGGCTGATTAATCTTATAAATGAACAACAATGCTTTCTAAGTAATTTGGTAATATTCATATATATGCTTTAAAATTGTTCAGATTCTTTGACCCAGTCATTATATTTCTGGGAATCTACCCAAAGAAAATTATCTTTGATACAGAAAAAACATTATGTATAGTAGTTCAGAATTGGAAGCAACCCAAAATATTCACTGAACAAAGTTTGGTAATGGAACTTAGTGGAATATTATGGAATAAAAGATAATACCAAAGTTTATAATTACAGGGAAAACTGCTTTTGAAGGAGTGAAACAAATCACAACTAGGGGTAAGTACAATTTTTATAATGAAAAATTAGGTAAATTATATATTAAATAAATAAGAATATAAGTAGAATAAGCATCACAGCTTTCTTTCCACCTTGATAAAATTTGACTATAATTCCCCAGGGGTGAGATCAGATAAACTCTGAGCTACTTAATATCACACTCAATACATGTTCATGGTCTGTACAGAGACTCCTAACCAATTACTAACTCCTACAATGCCCTGTTTAGCCACTTCTGACTCGTGGACACTACTTGTAGATGTCTAATTCTCTTTGGGAGTGAGGAAGAAAAAATGATGGAAAGAAAGAAAGTAAAATCTCCTAGTGATAGGAAGGACGCTGTCATCCATGAGTCTCATCCAAGGGTGAGAGCAGGATATACCAAGTCGTGGAAGACAATGTTTTGATACCTCTCCTTGGCTCTGAATCTGTCCTAGTATACTATCTTACCTTAAGGCCCAAGTACACCACCTGAAGAGGAGGTTTGTCCAATATGGAGCAAAGAAAGGGGTAGCAGATTGTTTAACTGGTCTTTGGACTTGCTCCGCAGGTATCTGAGATCCTGTGTCCAGTTCAGTTCATAAATATCTATTAAGCAGCCATTCATTCATTCAGTCACTTACTCAGCAATATTTGAGTACTATGTGGCATGCTTGTGCTGGGCTAATTGTCTCTGTTCTCCGTATAATGGGAAATCAGATTTAAATCAAAATCTTACACAGTATTTGAACACTGACAGGATATTTGGTAATTTAAAAAAAAATCGTTAATCTTTGGAATTCTGATAGTGTGAAAATATTTTATGGATTTTTTTTCTATTAAGAAACAGTCCTTAAAAAAAAAAAAAGAAAGAGTCCTTATTCTCTAGAGATACAGACTACAGTATATAAGGACAAAATGTGGTATTTGAGGAAGAAGTAGGGCAGTATAAAAGATACAAAAGAGGAAAGATCCACATGTTAATTATTAATGCAGGGAGAAGGAAATGGGAGTTCATTATATTCTACTTGTGCAGGTTTGAAAATTTCCATAATAAAATGCGGGTTTTTTTTTTTTGTGGATACAAAGAAAACTAGATGCCATTAAACAAAAATAATTGCACAGAAACATTATGAACTGAGATGAGTGCTGAAAAAGGGAAGATCAAACTAGGAAAATAAATACCATGTTTCCCCCAAAATAAGACCTAGCTAGACAATCAGCTCTATTACATCTTTTGGAGCAAAAATTAATATAAGAACCAATCTTATTTTACTATAATATAAGATTGGGTCTATAATATAATATAATATAATATAATATAATATAATATAATATAATATTAATATAATATAAAACATAATACCAGGTCTTATATTAATTTTTGCTCCAAAAGATGCATTAGAGCTGAGTGTCCTTCTAGGTCTTATTTTCAGGGAAACAAGGTAGCAGGGAACTTGACCTAGATTTAGTCATCAAGGAAGCTTGAAATAGTGATTCCTGGACTGACATGAGGAGGAAGAACCGTTAATCTAGTGAAATAATGGAGGGGGTAAAACATTTGAAGCAGTGAGACCTGCCTGTGTTCAGACTATTAGGTGGAGGACTGCATGGAATATTCTAGAACTGAAAGATAGTTGGAATATGAAGAACAATGGTTCGAGTTTAATTAAATTAGCTATAGAGGTCAGACAAGGCCAAACCATGCAAGGGAGTTTTATGCCAACATAAGGATGTGAACTCTTGTCCTGAAAACAATAAGAAGCCATTCAAGTTTGGAGACATAGTCCTATTTACATTTTTCAAAGATTACCATGACTGCAATGAAAAGAACAAATGAGAGTGGTGGGCTGAGGTGTGTGCAAGTACACATGGGATGGCCCAGTGAGAAGCTCTTTTAACAATGCAGGTAAGTGATAGATAATAGCCTTGTGTTTTGAGTGGAGGTGGAGAGACACCGATGGCATTGAAAGATGTTTAGCAGGTAAAGGCCATATGATTTAGTGATAGATTAGATACGGGGGACCAGAGAGAGGGAGAATTTCAAGGATGACTCACCTAGCTCTCTATGCTGTAAAAATGAGTAATGCTGTAAAGTTGAGTCTTAAGAGAGTTTAGAATCAAGGAGTGGGGGGAGATAAGCAGTTTGTAACTAATACAATAAATGCTAAAATAGAAGTAAGCTCAGAGCTCCTAGCAAGTACAGAGGATATGAGTAAACTTATACCCAGACTGGGAGGCAGGGAATGGTTCCTAGGAAATACACAGTTAAGCCAAATCTAAAATATATGAATGCAATTGGTAGGAAAAGGAAGGTGAAAATGGTGGTCCAGCAAAGGCAAGGAGTGGAAGATATAAAACGGTATGAAGTGCAAAGTAGAGACCAGGGTGAGGCAAGAGAGGTGTTTAGGGACAAAATTGAAGAAGGCACTCATTCTCAGGTACACTTGTATGATTCTGAGGATTAGTATATCTTTCAAGTTTCTACCCTAGATATCTTGCGTGTATCACGCCAATCTCTGACCTAATGATGTGTCTACTTATGGGTGCATGGGTCTGAGGCAGAAAGTAGTAGAAGGTGAGGTAGTAGGGATAAGCTAATTCCAGGTCTTGTTTTGTATACTAAGAAACTTGGACTTTATTCTACAGGAATAGGAGAATGTTAGAGGACACCATGCATGGGAGTTAGAGATCAATTTTATATTTTTTATAATTCTTTCTGATTTAGAATGTACAGGTAGAAAAGACTGGGAAAAAAGGGGCTTGTTAAGAGAGACTTGCATCATAATCCAGGGGACAGATGGTGATAGTTTGGTTAGGATGATAGTACGATAGAGAAGAGAAGTTTACATATTCAAGGGATATTTAGGAAAAGTTGGAAAAGATGAGTCAAAGATAACTTGAAGATTTTTGGGTAACTGAGTAGATGATAATGTCATTTATTGAGATTTCCTATATGCACACATAGACACACACATACATATTTTCATAAAGCCATTGTAATATTTACTGCAGTCAGCAACCATATTTTCTAATTATACTTCTCTGCTTTGGGGGAAAAACCCCAAAACTAAAAGTTAGCACGCTGTCTAGTTTCTACACCATGAAATATGACCCTGAATATTTTTCAAGACTCAAGTTTAATTAGTAGATAATAGAGGGAAATGATTTGCCATATGAAAAGAATTCTTTTCCTTTTTAACAGAAAGAATAGAAGTTTCATGACTGTAAGCTCTGTGAGATCAGTTTGAATCAGTTCTGTATAACAAATACAATATTGACATTAACACAATCTTATTCAGATTTGCACCATTTTTCTTACACTCATTTGTGTGTGTTTGCATGTATTTAGTTGTATGCAGTTTTTTCATGTGCGTATGTATCAAGATAGAGAACAGCTTCATTACCACAGAGATCAGAGATTTATTTTTGAATGGATGAATAGTGCTTAAAATGGAATGTAGTTTTGTGATCTGTTACTTAAGTTTCCCCCCATATCCTGCCTTGCATGTTTTGGAAATTTATCATTAAGCACTTCCTTGCTTCTTAAACTAGGAAACGTGTTGTGAGGTTCATTAGCAGTGTGACGGGCCTTAGCAGTGTGATGGGCCAAGGGTCCATAAAATTACAAGGAGAAAGTGCTACATCTACTGGGAGCACCCATTCTAGTCAATGGTAAGTAATTTTTAAATTTATTTTTACATTAAAAAACATGGATAAATTATGGAGTAGAATGAAATATACATATATACATATATGTATACATATATGTACATATATACGTATTCATACATATATATGTATATATATATGTATATGTATATATACCGTGTTTCCCTGAAAATAAGACCTAGCCGGACCATCAGCTCTAATGTGTCTTCTGGAGCAAAAATTAAGAACGGTTCTTATATTAATTTTTGCTCCAAAAGACACATTAGAGCTGATGGTCCTGCTAGGTCTTATTTTCAGGGAAACACGGTATGTGTATATGTATATGTGTATATATATTTATATATATGTGTATATGTATATATATTAAAAACAAGATTTCAAAGATATGCCACGCCCACTGTAGTCATTTGGGTCACATGTACAGATCCTCTGAATTACAAAACAATCTCTACTGCACTGGTAAAAACTTGTGCACACATTGGTAAAAACTTTGGTAAAAACATTGGTAAAAACTTTAAGAAGTACTGCTAGTTACTTCAGTACCTACTATTTTCCACCTCCTTGTTCAGGGTATTCCTTGAAGCTAGGGACTCTGCAGTTGCCACTGTAATATTCCTGGAAGTAGGTAGCACAGGGTATGCCACAGAAAAAGCATTCAGCAGATGCTGGTTGAATTGTTTAATGCCTTACTCATATCATCCTATAGCTGTATCCCTGATAAAAAGTCAGACAAACCTCAGATTGAATCCTGACTCTATCCCTCATGGTTATGTTAAGCTACTTACCTTCTCTGAGATTTCGTTGCCATCTCTGTAAAATCTAAGTAAAAGTACCCATTTCACAGAGTTATTGTAAGACTTCAAGGAAATATTGTGTAAAGCACCCAGCACGATTTGTCATACAAAATACGTACTCAAGGAATGAGAGCTGTTGCCACAGCTCTCATGACACTGGGGCATTGATGATAGTTTAATCTTAGCAACCGGAAGAAATAATGAAAGAGCTATAAAGCAAATTAACAGTAATGAATGGGGTAAAACATTTTAAAAAGAAAAAATGTTTTTCTTCACATCAAATATTGATCTTATTTCATCTAGTAAAAAGGGTAAAACTGATGTCTGCTCCACGTCTGCTAAGAGATACTAACTTAAGCAAACATAGTCATCAATATTCTCTTTCATAAATCTAAGTATTAATTGGAAGTCCCACGTCTTACTCATATTTTCTAAGTTAATTATGAGTCAGTTGTAATCAATGATATTATAGGGAAAACATTAAAAAGAAAACAAATGTGTCTAGGGGGAGAAGCCTTTAAACACAGCTGCGAGAAATGGAAACCACCAGAGTCATTTTTCTCTGTCCATTTTGGTGACAGCACTTTAAGAAGATACTTTTTCCCAAGGCTTATCGCTATCAAAGAGTGATAATATGAAAAAAAAAGTGTTCTCTCAGGCCTAGAGCATCTAATGAAAAATGTACAACCTTCTGTTCTCAGTACATCTGCGGGCCACATCCTGGAAAGGGACGGTTCTATGCCACCTCCCATATCAGTTCAGTCTGAGAGAATGTCCCCTCCACCTCAGCCTATCAATGAGGGCCGCACTCTCCACATTATCAAACTGGGTTCAGTCTTTAATCAGAAATCTTCGTTTCTGAAGTGGCTCATGTCTGCGAGTCCACCGTCACAGCAGTGCTGGCTGGACAATGGCTTTGAACATATCTTTAAGCTCCTTACTTCCTAATCATTTAGAGCCATTTCCTGATAACAAGAGCATGTCACTGCATATCTGTCTAGACACAGCCTGCTCCTGGAAGTGACTGTCCATGCAGAAGAACTCCATGTCCCCACCCCCCAAAGTGAACTACTTGTAGGGCAGGATGTCCCAAATGAAACAAATTCATGTGTCTTAATGTAGATCAACCATGGCTTATTTGGGAAACTTGGATGACCATAAACAACATTTGTTTTTCCCATCTGAATGCTGAACCAAGTGAGAAGTTTATACATGTCGTAGGTGCAGAGAAACAATGGGTTCACTGATACAGAATCGCCAAATTAGACAGACACAGCTGCTCAGGTTCAGGCTGGGTGGACCCTCCTCAGGCATCCCACCGGCCTGAACTGTAAAGCTTATATGGAGGAGTAGAGCAGAAGCCTGTGGGCTGCTCATTCCCAAAAAGGAAGAAGTGAGGAAAGTGCCAGTTTTTGTGTGCATATGTCCAAGTTTGCAGCTAGGTCTCACCAATCCCTGGATCACCCCCCTCTTCTGTTCAGGGAGCAGAGTGAGGCCATGGGTGTTGAGATAATGAAGATACCTCCAGTGGAAAGAAAACCTAAGGAGTGAGGGACCCCCTTTAACTGCTAAATAGCCTATGCCAGGGTTTCTACTCTTCGCACTACTGACAATTTGAACCAGATACTTCTTTGTTGGGCTGTCCTGCACACTCCAGGATATTTAGCAGCATCTTGGCCTGTATTCACTAGACACTAATAGCATGCCACCCTCTATGTTGTGGCAACTAAAAATGCCTCCAGACATTGTCAAATGCCCTGTTGGGGGTGGTGGCAAAATTACCCTCTGTTGAGAACTACTGGCCTAGACTCCAGTTCTGTTTGCTATAAATTGGTTCATTCTGATCACTTCTGTTGAGCACTGACTATATGACAGGCTGGGAAGATAAGGCAACAAATATCTACTTCTGGTCTTAAAAAGCTCATTTCTGGTAGGCGCCACAGACGTGTCTAAGGAGACATCTGGTGGTGTGCACAAATATCTAATCATTCCCCAGCAATGCCCTCGAGTCAGGAAAAGCCACGTTGGCCATTTGGACGCTGATCTGTCATTCCCTCCATGACAAAATGCATCTTAGGGAAATAGACATTTCTCTCCTGGTCCTTCGATTTCCGTTTCAAGAATGACTACTGTACTCAGGCTTGACATTCAGAATGTATGCTTGCAGCCTGTGAAATTTGTTTTTTTTCTCTGAGTAATAGGGCTCTTTCTCCCTGTCTTCCATGGCATCTGTGAGATCAAAGCCATTTTCTTCACGACAAATACTAAGGCCTGAACAACTTAATCTTGACAGAAGGCAGAAACTCTAGGGAAAATGCAGAGTTTAAAAGAAAATAACTCACTAATACCCTCATTCCAGTACTTCTGAATCTTATATACCAAATATATTGAACTATTCAGTGATATGATTGTTATATTTAGGATATCATGTCATCATTTTTAAGGAATTAACTTTCTACTTTCACTATCTAATTTTCAAGGCAGATTATGGCAGCCTAACTGTAAAGACCTCACAGGCAAACACTTTCTATGACACCTTTTCCACAAAGGTATCACATATCTGGGGACCAAAGAATAGGAACATTGGGCCTGATTTTTTTTGTTTGTTTTGTTGTTGTTGTTGTTGTTGTTTTAAAAGATTTTAAAGGAATAGGAAGAAAAATAATGTCTTTTTATAATAGCAGCTATCACATTTTCTAGGGCACAGGACATTTTTGTGAAAGATTCCCTTTGAGCCTTCTACTTTTAATACATAGAAACATTGCCAGGAAAAATGGAAATAGAGCTCCTATTTTTAACAGGATGCTGATTTGGGGAGGATAAGAAACACGATAGGAGTCAGTTGAGCTCTAGATCTGCTTCTGTCTATGAGATGACGTTTTAAGTAATTTCCCTGTTATAGAATTAAGGCTTAGAAACAAGGCTCTTGCTCGAAGTCTGAGGTTCCTTTTTTCCTGTCTTTATTATTATTGCTATTATTAGTTTCAGTTGTACAACATAGTGATTGGACATTTATATACCTCACAAAGTGATAACACCAATAAGTCTATTACCCACCTGACACTGTGCATAGTTATTACAATATTATTGACTATATTCCCTATGCTGTACTGTATATCCCGTGACTTTTTAAAAATTATAGCTGATATTCAATATTATTTTATATTAGTTTCAGGTGTACAACGTGGTGGCTAGACATTTATATACTGTATGAAGGGATCCCCAATAAGTCTAGTACCTATCTGACACTATACATAGCTTTTACAATATTATTGACTCTATTCCCCATACTGTTCTTGATATCCCATGACTACTTTGTAAATACCAATTTGTACTTCTTAAATCCTTCACCTTTCTCACTGAGACCCCCAAACCCACTCCTTTCTAGTAACCATCAGTTTGTTTTCTACCTATGAAGCTATTTCTGTTTTGTTTGTTGTTCTTTAGATTTCACACATAAGTGAGGTCATATGATATTTGTCTTTCTCAGTCTGATTTATTTCACTTTGCATAGTACCCTCTAGGTCTATCCATGTTGTTGCAAAAGGTAAGATTTCATTCATGTTTAAGGCAGAGTAATAACTCCATTGTATATATATGTACCACAATTACTTTATCCAATCATCTATTGATGGGTATTTCAGTTGTTTCCATATCTTGGCTATTGTAAAAGAGCTGCAGTAAACATAGGGGTGCATACATCTTTTCAAATTAGTGTTTTGGATTTCTTTGGATAAATATCCAGGAGCAGAATTGTTGGGTTATAAGGTAGTTCTATGTTTAATTTTTTTGAGGAAACTCCATACTTTTTCCATAGTGGCTGCACCAACTTACAATCCCACAAACAGTGCACGAGTGTACCCTTTTGTCCACATCCTCGTCAACACTTGTTTGTTGATTTATCAATGATAGCCATTTGGACAGGTGTAAGGTGATGTCTCATTGTGGTTTTTATTTGCATTTTTCTGATGATTAGTGATTAAACATCTTTTCATATCTATTGGCCATCTGTATTGTCCTCTTTGTAGAAATGTCTATTTGGGTCCTCTGCCCATTTTTTAATTGGATTTTTTCTTTTTTTCTTTTAGTTGTTGTTGTTGTTGTTGGGTAGTATGAGTCTTTTTAAATAAATTTTGAATATTAACCCTGTATCAGATTCATCATTGGCAAATATCTTCTCCCATTCAGTAGGATGTCTTTTTGTTTTATTGATGGTTTCCTTTGCTGTGAAAACCTTTTTAGTTTGATGTAGTCCCATTTGTTTATTTTTTTCTTTTGTTTCCCTTGCCCGAGGTGATATATCAGTAAAAGTATTACTAACAGTAATGTCTGAGAGTTTACTTCCTATTTTTTCTTCTAGAAGTTTTATGGTTATGAGTCTTAAATTTAAGTCTTTAATCCATTTTGAGTTTTTCTTGTGTTAGAGTAAGCAGGGGGTCCAGTTTCATTTATTTGCATGCATCTGTCCAGTTTTCCCAGCACCATTTATTGAATAGACTGTCTTTCCCCCAAGGTAAATTCTTGCTTCCTTTATCATAGATTAAATGACCATTTAGGTATGGATTTATTTCTGGACTTTCTGTTCTGTTCTATTGATCTATGTGTCTGTTTGTATGTCAGTACCATCCTGTTTTGGGTACTATGGACTTATAGTAGAGTTTGACAGCAGGTAGTATGATACCTCGAGCTTTGTTCTTCTTTCTCAGGATATTTGTGGCTATTTGGGGTCATTTATAGTTCCATATAAATTTTAGGATTATTTGTTCTAGTTCTGTACATAATACCACTAGTATTTAGATAGGGATTGCATTGAGTCTATATATTGCTTTGGTTAGTATGGACATTTTAACTATATAAATTCTTCCTATCCATGTGCATGGTATATGTTTCCATTTATTTCTATCTTCTCCAATTTGTCTCTTCAATGTGTTATACTTTTCTGACTACAGGTCTTTTATTTCCTTGATTAAATTTATTCCTAAGTAGTTTTTTTGAGGCAAATGTAAATAGGATTATTTTCTTAATTTTCTTTCAGATAGTTCATTATCAGTGTATAAAAATGCAACTGATTTCTGAATATTAATTTTGTATCCTGTTTTTTGGTGCAGTCTTTGGGGTTCCCTTATATAATATCATGTCATCTGCAAGTAATGACAGTTTTACTTCCTCCTTTCCAATTTGGATCCCTTTATGTCTTTTACTTGTCTGATTGCTGTGGCAAGGACTTGCAGTACTATGTTGAATAAAAGTGGTGAAAGTGGACATCTTTGTCTTGTTCCTAATCTTAAGGAGAGTGTTTTAGCTTTCCCTCATTGAGTATGATATTAGCTGTAGGTTTGTCATGTATGACCTTTATTATGTTGAGATATGTTCTCTCTATTCCCACGTTGCTGAGAGTTTTTATCATACATGGATGCTGGATTTTGCAAATGCTTTATCTGCACCTGTTGATAGGATCACTTGATTTTTATTTTTCATTTTGTTTATGTGGTGTATCATGTTAATTGATTTGTGGACATTGAGCCAAACTTGCATACCAGGAATGAATTAGGCGTTGATAGTGGTGTATGATCTTTTTAATGTATTGTTGAATTCGGTTTGATGACATTTTGTTGAGGATTTTCACCTTGATGTTCATCAGGGATATTGGCCTATAATTGTCTTTTTCTGGTTTTGGAATCAGAGTAATAGTGACCTTGTAAAATGAGCTTGACAGTCTTTCCTCCTCCCCTTGAATTTTTTGGAATAGAAGAAGAAGAGGTGTTAATTTGTTGTTTTGTTTTGTTTTTGTATATTTGGTAAAATTCACCTGTGAAGCCATCTTCTCTAGGATTTTGTTTGTTGGGAGCTTGTTGATTACTGATTCGATTTCATTAGTAGTAATTCATTGATTCAGATTTTTTGTTTTATCTTGATTCAGCCTTGAAACATTGTATGCTTCTAGGAATTTATCCATTTTCTTCTATGTTGTCCAATTTGTTGGTGCATAATTAGTCATAGTATTTTCTTAAATTATTTTTCTATTTGGATGATGTCCATTGTCACTTCTCCAGAATTTCTGATTTTATTTATTTGGGTCCTTTCTTTTTTCTTGACAAATCTGGTTAAAGTTTCATCAATTTTGTTTATCTTTTCAAAGAACTCACTCTTGGTTTCATTTCTCTTTTGTATTTTTTTTAAGCCTCTATTTTATTTATTTCCAATCTGATTCTTATTATTTCCTTCCTTGTACTCACTTTGGGCTTTGTTTGCTGTTTTGTTTTTTTTTTCCAGTTGCCTTCTGTATAAAGTTAGACTCTTTATTTGAGATTTTTCTTGTTCTTGAGGTAGGCCTCCATTGCTATGAATTTCATTCTTAGCACTGCTTTTGCTGTGTCCCATAGATATTGGGTCATTGTGTTTTTATTTTCATTTGTCTCAAGGTATATTTTTATTTCTTCCATGATCTCATTGTTAACTCATTCATTGTGTAGTAGCATGTTATTTAGCCTCCATGTTTGTGTTTTTCAGTATTTTTCTTGTTATTGATTTCTAGTTTCTTACCATTGTGGTCAGAGAAGATGCTTGATATGACTTCAATATTCTTAAATTTATTGAGCTTTGTTTTGTGGCCTAACATGGGTCTATCTTAGAAAATGCTCCATGTGCACTTGAAAAGAATGTATATTCTGCTGCTTTGGGGTGAAATGCTCTAAAAATATCATTTAAATCCATCTGTTCAAGTGTGTAATTTAAGGCTGCTGTTTCTTTGTTGATTTTCTGTCTGGAAGATCTGTTCATTGGTGTCAGTGGGATGTTAAAGTCCCCTACTATGACTGTGTTACTGTCAATCTCTGCTTTTATGTTGGTCAGTATTTGTTTTATACATTTAGGTCCTCCTATGTTGGGTCCGTAGATGTTTACTAGGGTGTGTCCTTTTGTTGGATTGATCCCTTTATCAGTATGTAATCTCCTTCTTTGTCCCTTCTTATCGTTTTCATTTTAAAGTCTATTTTGTCTGATGTAAGATCCCTACCCCAGCTTTTTTCTCATTTCACTTTGCATGAAATGTCTTTTTCTATCCCTTTATTTTCAGTCTATGTGTGTCTTTCAATCTGAGGTGGGTCTCTTGTAGACAGCATATGCAGGGCTCTTGTTTTCTTATCCATTCATCTACCCTATTTCTTTTGATTGGAGCACTTAATCTAGTTACGTTTAAAGTGATTATTGATAAGTACATAGTTATTGCCATTTTATTATTCATGTTTTTTATCTTTTTTGTTTGTTTGTTTTCCCCGTTTCTATTAAAAAACTCCTCTTAACATTTCTTGTAACACTGGCTTGGTTGTAATGAAGTCGTTTGGCTTTTTCTTGTCTGGGAAGTTCTTTATCTTTCTTTCATTTTTAAATGACAGCCTTGCTGGGTAGAATAGTCTTGGTTGTAGGCCCTTGTTTTTCATCACTTTGAGTATTTCCCCCCACTCTCTTTGGGCCTGCAAAGTTTCTGGTGAGAAATCAGCTGATTTCTTTGTCTTTAACATTTGCCATTTTAATTATAATGTGTCATGGTGTGGGCCTGTTTGGGTTCATCTTGTTTAAGATTCTGCACTTCCTGGGCTTGCATATCTATTCTTTCACCAGGTTAGGGAAGCTTTCAGTCATTATTTCTTCAAATAGGTTCTTGATCCCTTGTTGCCTGTCTTTTTCTTCTGGTATTCTTATGATGCAAATGTTGTTATGTTTGATGTTGTCCCAGAGATCTCTTAAACTCTCTTTGTTTTTCTTTCTTTCTTTCTTTCTTTTTTATTCTTTTCTCTTTTTGTTGTTCTGATTGGTGTTTTCAGATACCTTGTCTTCTAAATCTCTGTCTGGTTCAATACTCTGCTTCATCTAATCTGCTGTTGGTTTCTTCTAGTATATTCTTCATTTCACTTACTATATTCTTTATTTCTGACTAGTTCTCTTTTATGGTTTCTAGGTCCTTCTTTATGCTTACTATCTCTGCTGAAGTTCTCACTAAGTGCCTTAAGCATCCTTATAACCAGCATTTTCACCTCTGTCTCTCGTAGGTTGTGTGCCTCCATTTAATTTAGTTCTATTTGTGGATTTTTTCTCCTGTTCTTTTACTTGGGACATGTTTCTTTGTTTCCTCATTTTGGCAGCCTCTCTGTGTTTGCTTCTATGTGTTAGGTAGATTTCCTTCTTCTCTCAGTCTTTGCTGGGTGGCCTATGTAGTATGTGTCCTGTGTGGTCCAGTCTCCCTGATCACCTGTGTGTGTGTTCCAGAAGTGTCCTTTCAATGTGTTTTATGTGTTCTCTTGTTGTAGTTGAGCCTTTTTTGCTTTTGGCATGCAATCCCTATAAGTTTCCCCTATAATTACAATCTGCTAAAATTCCAAACAGATAGAAGGTTGTAAACTTCTTTTAAATTCTATTGGTAGGGTAGCTCTTATTCAGGCACTCTGAATTCCACCAAAAAGAAAAAAAGTGCAGGAGAGGAATAAGATAGACCAGACACAAGGAGTAAGAATGTCATTGGGATAAACACACAGGCCTAGATGGCATTCCTGAGACACACTTTCCTCTGTTCTTCCATTACTGTGCCTATAAGATCCTAAGCACAGTTTCAAAATCCTTTGCAACCCAGGCAGCCATGACCACTTGATTATCCTGGGTACTAGGTATGAAACCTAATTATCATTTGTTTTTTGAATAACATTTGTGGGGTAAAAGACAAGAAATAATGGTCAACTGAATGAAATATATTTCTAAACACTCATTAAGCAGATGACCTAGAAGGCCCAATCTGAAAAATGCCTTAGATATAAATTTTACAAATGAGGAAGCTAAGTTCCAGAAGGCTGTTCCTTGACAAACACCAATATAATTGATGACAACCATAAATTGTATGTTCCAATGGCATCACCATGTATACCATCCCACTTACCAATCAAAGGCAGGCATCTGCATTTTAAAATATGTTTATAATTGCTTATTATGCAAACCTACCATTCAGAAAAACTCTTGGTCCTATGTACTGTGAGTAATTGAGTCTCTACTGTACATGGTTAAATGATTTGCATGATCTGGACTCCAAGTTCCTAGCATGACATTTCCCTCTTTTCCCATTACTGGCTATTCACGGCATCCAAAGAAATGACAGAGGCCCCAACTGTGATGCCCTGGATCACTGCCAGGCCCCAGGCACTGAAGCCATGTTTGCTGCAATTCTCTTTGGCTAAGTTAGACATATGCCAAAATGGATACAAGAATCCCAAAGCAATTGCCTTGTAGGACACTTAAATGAAGGCAAGTGAACACAAGGTGGACAAGGGAAAGCTTTCAAGAACATTGAAATTGAATTTGGAGTCACTAATACAGCTGGGAAATGATAGTGCTGAATGTCTCAAGGTCACTTACAACAGAAAAGGGGGCTTTATTTCAAAGAAATTGCCCTGTCTGCCAAGATAAAAAGGAGGCATATATACAACAAGGAAAAGGAACAGCTGCTACAGAGCACTACCAAGGGAGAGGCTGCAAAACAAATCATCAGTGGGAAAAAGGATGAGGAATGCCACACACTTTTCCCTTCATTGGGCAAGGAGAGCTCTCCTCTCTAACTCACAGGATGAAAAGTAGGCTGGTTCCAAAATGCTGTTTAGACCAATAGGGCCATTTGCAAAAATGGGAAAAGTTAGAGCATGGTATGATTTTCTCCACTCTGCCAAATCAATGGCTATATTATTACACCTTCTGCAGCTAACGCATATTTGGAACCATTTAGGAGCCCATGGTCCCTACAGTCAGAGAATACTCCCAGAAATACCATTTTCTATTATGTGTGAATCAGACATCCAGCAAATTCCAGGAGACAGTGTAAATAGACTGAAATGTCCCTTGTTTCTAGAGGTTAAATAGAAGTATTGCAGAGCCAAGATTTTCTTCTATGGTCTCTTTTAGAAGTTTTAAACCTTTAGGTTTCACATTAAGCCTGTGATCATCATTTTGAGTTAAATTTTTGCATGTAGTATAAGACACGGATCAACATTTGAATCTGCATATGGGTATCCAATTTCTCCAGTGCCATTTTCTGAAAAAAATAATTCTTTCACCACTAAATTGCATTTCCAACTTTGAAAAGAATCAATTAACCCATATATCTGTGTGTCTATTTCTGGACTCTATTTCATTCCAATATCCTTTTACAATTACCACACTGGCTTGATTACTGCAGCTTTATAGTAGGTCTTGAAATCAAGTAATGTGAGTCCTTAAACGTTGTTCATTTTCAAAATTGTTTTGGCTATTTTCATTCCTTTGCCTGACCTACACATTTTAGAATCACCTTGTCTATTTACACACACACACACACACACACACACACACACACACACAAAATCCCTCTGGGATTTTTTTTATTAGATTTATATTGAATTTATACATCTATATTATTATTTTGAGATAAATTGCTTCATGAATATATATTGATACTTCCAGTTAAAATTCAGGATGACAGGGTTTTTTACTTACCCTCTTTTCTGTTACATATGGGCTTCTTTTCTTCCATACCAAATATCCTGGCTCTCTAGGACGTTGAAAATTATATAATTAGAATATTCCACATTACTTATTAACTTTATTCCTTATTACATACAAAATAATATAATAATAATATTTATACTATCTAAATAATAATATTCATACTATCACTACCAATATAATTACTGATAACAATTAAAAACGTTTTGTTTCTTTGTTCTCCTGTTTTTATTACTATATTTACATTTTCTGAACATATAGTCGTCCCATAATAAACACTATCCCATAGTTAAGATTTATGGCTGAAAAACACTCTCAGTTATACTCTGCCTCCTTCAAAGTTGATTTTAAGCTGCTTTAGAAAGAGGAAAATATAGCTGAAAAAAGGTATAGGTGATATGCTAATCATAGTTTAAATAAGTGTCGTAATTAAGCACAATAGTTAGGTCTATGAATCTTAATAATCGGATTAAAGGTAGAAATGTGATAGGTTACACAAACTATAGGTTACACAAACTGGTAGGTAGAAACGTGATAGGTTACACAAACTATAGGTTACACAAACTGGTAGGTTTTACAAAATGTTCTATTTTGTTTTGTTTTTTTCCTCAACACTAAATGCCAAAAACATTTCTTTCATTCATAGGAGATAAAATCTGAGATGTGTAACAACATTCTCAACAAAAGTTTCACAGAAATGCAGAAGTGAAATTCATATGGAAAACAGTTCAAAACATGATATTGAAGTGCAAATCAGTAACACTGCTTCATGACCTTGCTTTATGAAATATCACCTCATTTCCCTAATAGAGACAGCTTGCCCATTTACAGCTAACTAAATTCTTATTAACACTTGAGAGCAGGTGGGCTCTTTCAGAAAATCTTAACCTGATATAGACTGCACGATCCTATATTTTTTATGCTGACTTCCCTATTTACTTCTTGTTACCTTCTATTTTATCTTTGTACTGGGGAGGCATTCTGACCTCCTAATTCCTGGAGGGCTGCAGTTGACCAGAAACACTCTTGACTGTGGAGGGAATTGAGTGGGAAGTCTCGATAGGTCTTTTGGTCAATCACTTAAGGTCTATTTCATTTAAATCATTCCAGGACATTTTTTGTATTACTTAATCATGCTGTGCACCATTTGGCTTTTCTCTCATGATGTAAGGACACACAGGTTAATGTGAAAGAAGCATATCAAGTTGCTAATCAAAATCAAGCTTTTATAGTGGTAAGTACATGGGTTAGTTGTAATCCTGTTAACACCAAGTCCTTATGCTCTTTCCTTATGTAATACATTATTTACATTCATAAATTATTGACATTTCTTACGATTTGTCATAGAATGTCCTTATTAGAAAACACATCTTACCAATGGGAAACAAGATTATCACTGTAAAAGCATGGAAAATATATTCCCTTAGTAAAGTAAGACAGAAAGTCTGGTTTATTGGACAGAATACTGGACTTTGAGCCAGAGACATGGGCTCAAACCTACAGTCTGTAATTTACAAGTTGTATAATATTGGATGAGTCATTGAATATCTTTGGGCCTTGATGTCTGCAGTGTTAAAAATAGAGATAATGGTAATAATTACCTCACAAGATTGTAGTCATGATCAAATGAAATAATAGGTAAAAATGTTCTCAGTAAACGCTGGATATTCTGTAAATATAATCTGCAGCGTGTGGCTGTTTTGTTCAACTCCAGGTTGCTCTGTTTGCTCCCAAATTCCTATTTAGACTGTTCTGGTGTAGAACCTGCCTCCATGCTCCCATTTGTCCCAAACAGCTGTAATCGGTCATTAAGAGTTGTCAGTCATTCCCCCCACCTGGTGAGTGACTGGCTTGTGTACAATCCCTCTAAGCCCTCTAGGGACTAGGAGCCAGGGCGCTGGGAGGACAGGGAGTGACACTATCTCCATAGTCAGCACATCATGTCCCCACCACCAGTCATGATAGCTTCCAACTACAAAGAACCTCAAGGCAACTATTCCTTTCATCTTCAGGGCAAGACACTGGCTGCTTTAAGATTATGGCTGCTACTTTTATGGTTGAGAGCAGAAATGACCACACACACTAATATATTTTCATCAGCTTTTGAAAGACACCCTTCCGTCCACACCCCCTCCACATACACCCACTGGTTATGTACCAAAACATGCCATTAAAGAATAAGTTTTTCATTTTGCTGACAAACAAAATCAGATGCTAATCAATAGGAATTCAGTTGGCAGAGATGTCTTGCTCATCAGTGAAATTACATCTGGATCTTGTTGGCTTGATGGCAGAAACCCTTCTAATGGGAAACTAAAATGAACAAAAATGTCCTCTGTCACTTATCATAAGAAAACGTAAACAACCACAACGCTCAGTCAATCACGGCAAGCAAGCAAACAAAGTACCCCTCAGTTGTTAGACTGCTGCAAACCAGTTGTATCACTCTGTGTCACCCTTCTAATGAAATATGAGGAAGGAAGATATAATGATTAGATTTGCTCGTTTAAAATTTAAACGCTCTTTCTAGGTGATTAATCCTTACTCCTAAAAACAGTTGGGGCTCAAACGGGCCAGTCCTATTGGTTCTCAGATCACCTTAACAAGCCTGTGTCAGTCAGAAGGGACCCTTTCTGTCATATTCAATGAGATTACTATCCTAGCATTGTAGCTATTGTGTACCCTTTGAAAGGAACACATAAAACATTAGCATTTCCTGACAATAAGTCTCCCCAGGTGGTCTAACTTAGGTAAAAGCCCTTCATCCATCAGTGAAGATACGTCAGCCAACTTGTCGATTTAGGTTGGGTTTGACACTTTTGTTATTAACTATGCTAGTAGAACATGAAAAGGAAGTTGCTTACTCTCTCTTCCCCACCAAATGTTGTGAAGACAATAGAATGAGAAACACACACACACACACACACACACACACACACACACACACACACACACTATTTAATTTAGGATGGCCATTAGCCAGAATATAGCAGCACTGTCAGAAATATTTCTCACCTCACTTTAAAGAGTGTTTTTATTCCCTTGGATATATATACCCAAGGGAATTGCTGGTTCATTTTTTAATTTCTGGAGGAAGCTCCATGCTGTTTTCCATAGTGGCTCCACCAGTTTACATTCCCACCAAGAGTGCACAAGAGTCCCCTCCAATCCACATCTTTGTCAAGACTTGTCATCTCTTGTCTTTTTGATGATAGATATCCTAGCAGGTGTGAGGTGACATCTCGTTATGCTTTTGATTTGCATTTCCCTGATGATTAGTGATGTTGAGCACCTTTTCATGAATCTGTTGGCTATTTGTATATCTTCTCTGAAAAAAATGTCCCTTCAAGAGGTCGTTTGCCCATTTATTAATTTTTCTTTTTGCTATTAAGTTATATGAGTTTCTTGTATGTTTTGGATATTGACCCTTATTGGATATGTGGTTGGCAATTATTTTCTCCCATTCTCCAGGTTGCCTTTTTCATTTTGTTAGGGTTTCCTTTACTGAGCAGAAGCTTTCAGTTTGACGAGCTATCTGGATGCTCATCTTCATTGCAGCCTTATTCACAATAGCCAAAGTGTGAAAACAACCTAAATGTCTTGATGACAGATGAATGGATCAAGAAAATGTTATGTATGACACACACACACGCACACACACACACACAGAGTGGAGTATTATTCAGCCTTAAAAATGAAAGAAATCCTGTCATTTGTGACAACATGAAGGAATGTGAACAACATTATGCTAAGTGAAATAAACCAGATGGAGACAGATAAATAGTGCCTGGTACCATTTATATGTGGAATCTAAGAAAAAATAAAATAAAATTGAACTCAGAAACAAAGAATAGAAAAGTGGTTGCCAGAAGCTAAGGATTGGTGGAAATGGGTTAGATCAGAAGAGGTTGGTGAAAGGGTACAAATTTTCATTTATAAGATGAATAACATTTGAGAAGCTAATGTATAACATTGTGATTATAGTTGATAACACTGTGTTGTATAATTCAAATTTGCTGAGAGAGTAGAACTGAAATGTTCTCACCAACAAAAAAAGTAAATCTGTGAAGTGATAGATGTGTTAATAAACTCAATGTGGGGAATCCTTTCACAATGTATACGTATACCAAACCATCACATTGTACACTTTAAATATGTAGATTACAATTTTATTTGTCAATTATACCTCAGCAAAACTGAAAAAAGAGTGTTTTGAATTGGCCAATCCTTTAAAATAGAATATTGAATGCCATAGGCTTCTTTCTTCTTTCTTTTTTTCTTTCTATCTAGCTGTAGAATCATCAAATGCTTTCATATATAGCAATTTACCCTACCTTTAGAGAAATTTTAAGAAATAGGACTACTAAAATGATAGGGTATTACAAATAAGACTAATAATGTTTTTAAGGTCAACTAACTAATAGTTGATACATCTGGGATTCAAACTCAGGTTTCTTTTTTTTTTAAATTTATTGGGGTGACAATTGTTAGTGAAATTACATAGACTTCAGGTGTACAATTCTGTATTACATCATCTATAAATCCCATTGTGTGATCACCACCCAGAGTCAGTTCTCCTTCCATCACCATATATTTGATCCCCTTACCCTCATCTCCTTCCCCCCACCCCTCTTACCCTCTGGTAGCCACTGAACTATTGTCTGTGTCTATGAATAAACTCAGATTTCTTAACACCTGATGCAGGGATTTTACATTTTTTTTTCAATATCCCTAACCACTCCTTTGCTATTTAATTTAGGGGTTAAGAGGCTGTTGGTTAATCCAAACCTTATGGATGCATTTAATAGAATCAGTTCTAATTATGAACATCCAAGCAAGCAAAAAAGCATATTGAAAACAGTTTCACATTTCTGGGAGAACTACTAAAAATATCAACAAGAATAAGCATTTTCTAGCTTAATCCTTCACATAAATAGATGCTACTGCTGACAGTGTTTCTTCCAGAGCTGGACTTCCCACTGTCAGCAAGACACATGCTGAGATATTTACAGTGATTGTGTTCTACATCACGCCATCTACATCCTCCCTGCCTTGCTCAGCATTCTCTGAGCAAGGGTGATAAAGGACTGGTATCATGTAGCGATGACCTCAAAAGCCCCAGGCTGGGCTCTGTCAATATGGCATGTTCTGCAGCTTCCAGTTCTTTGAATGCTGGCTGAACAACTAGATGGATTGCTATGCACTTGCTTTTGTAATTTGGCCCCAATGTTAAACTGATTACCTCTCTAATTTCTTATAGACAAGGATGGAGAATTCACATTAAAACTGAGTTTCCCAACTGTTCTCACTCTGCACACTCAATGCTGATTATCTACTTGCCTGGAATAAAAGAGCGATGAATACCACCGCAGCTCACCAGAATGTGCCAGTAACTTAGATTCACTCTGATACCACCACGTTGTATGGGGGTGGTATCAATACTTTCAAGAACCAGAATGGAAAACATAAAAACCATTATTTAGGAAGGAGAAATAGTGAAAAGGAAAGGAAAGCAAAAGGACTACCAGAATGCACAGAGATGATTGGTTTAGCACAAGTTTAATTAAAACAACAACAACAACAACAAAACAGTCTCACAAAGTCTGACATTTCCCTTAGGTCCTTTCATTCTGATTCTTCCTCTCTGCCCTTGCTATCTTAAAGTTCAATTTCCCTGCACAAACTGTCATTTAGTCAGTTTCCCAAAAACATTCCCTTAGCAACAACTGTATTGAAATTCACCTTCAGTGGTGAGTTAGCCAAGAATCAAAGGCTGCCTTTTTGATCTCCAGACTGACACTGAAGGAAATTTCCCTTGTGCTGTTCATTGAATGCAACCTCCCCTCTCCAAATCTTGGCTCTTTCTGTGCCTCCAATGCCTTGAATTTGTGCTTCTTTTATAGCACTCATACTTTTGGGCATGTTTTACAGGGAATTGCTTACATATCTATCTTACCCTCTCGCTCATAATGTCCCTGAGACAGGGATTGTGTCTTTTTAGAAAATTGTATTCCATATATTAGAATAATGATGTGGACATAATGTGTCTCTGAAATCTCTAACAGTGGTTCTTAACAGCGTTATTCTGTCCCGTGCCCTGGAGATAGGAAGCAGGGTAGAAGGCATTTGGCCACGTCTGGAAACATTTTGGTTGTCACAACTAGCATCCAGTGTGGAAAGGCCAGGGATTCTGCTAAATGTCTTCCAATGCACAGGACAGCCCCCACTACAAAGAAGTACCCAACCCAAAATATCAATAGTGCTGAGGTTGGAATCACTTGCTAACAAAACAAACTATCATTCTCAAATAAATCCATTTGTATCTCTCCAAATGCGCTGTTTTTCGTAGGTAGACCTGACCAACATGTGTGTCAGGATTCACAGCTTCATCTAACCAATGTTTCTAGCACATTATGTCTTCTTTCTCCAGCATTAGCTTGTTTAATCTTCAAAATCCTTTGTGAAGCCTACTATTATTATTTTCATTTTAAGGAAATTGAGACAGAAGAGTTAAATGATCTATGCAAGTTTCAAACCTATGAAGGTGTCAGCAGAACTTGAATCTAGGACTTCTGGCAAGAAAAAAAAAAAAGTAAAGACCAGAAGGAATAAAACATCAGGGCATGTCGAGAGACCAGCATGTAACAGTAATGTGCTGCTAAATCTTAGGGTAGAGTAAGGTGAAATTGCCCCTTCAGCTGAATGAAGCTAACTTCATTTGAGGTCAGATGGTGGAGGCTCCTGAATGCCATTGTAGGCAATTTGAATTTAATACAAGTAGAGGGCTGGGATAGATCTCAGAGGAGCTGGTTTGAAATTTTCTTTAGAAAGATTACTCTGGCAGTAGATGGACTGCTTGGAGAAGAGAAGATCATTTAAAAGATGGCTGCAATTCTTCAGGTCGTGCTTCTAACCACTGGGAGTGGATAACAGAAAGTGCAACACATCAAATCTTAGAAGTTGCTAGAAGCTGCCATAGTCCACTTGAGGTAATGTCAAAGTATCTGGGAGGATAAATACCTACCCTATGGAGGTCTTTTTATACATTTTGTGTCTGTGCTACCACACGCTGACTGAAAGCCACAAATCCTTAGACTTTACAATTCAGACCAATAATCTAGACATCTATAACCTATAGACATGCATACCCTTGATACATGGTGAATAAACAATTAACTTACATCCAGAATTTGAAGGCAACATGGCAAGACTTCTTTCTACTTAAACAAGTTGAGCCTTTATTAACAAAGTGACACACTATTGTCTTTGAGGATTGAGAAAACATATTGTAGATGAAGGATATGGGAAAGGGGGTTCTTCTCAATAAATCTGAGACTGATTTTGAGTTTTATTTTGAGATGAAAAATATTCTAAGCAGCTCAGATATCAGGGAGTCTACATATGTTCTAAAAAGTAATATATGAACACAGCCCAGAAGCCTCCCACCAGTTACACCTGGAGTGAAATGTTATTCTTCTGTGAATGTATTTCTTCTTAACCTCCCACAGATGAAACAGAAGCCAGTGGCACCTGTGATCTATTTCTCACATAACTAGTGGTGGCAGCTTGTTTTGCATTTTTTTTTTTGCCTTCTTTTTAAACCTCAGACTAATCCATCATGAACAGCAATTGCTTTCATTGTATAGGCCTTTGAATTTCAGAATGTCTAATTTGTTTATTTAAATGAAAAAGAGTTTCCCAATGAAAGCAGAAAAGCTAAGAAGAGGTTTAGCTTCTCATTTGCAACCCAATATCCATTTTGCCTCCGGGATCACCATTTTGAGAGCTGTCAAAGCACAAATATTCATAAAAGCCTCATGAGAGGAAGGATCTCCATGGAAGTGGTCAGAAGACATGTCTGCAGATCACAGCCACTCTGACCTTCCAGCCCTTTGGCCATTTTCATGGTATGGCATACTTAGTGACGTTGTGAGAATTTTCTTCACAAACCTGTAATACCTCATCATGTGTTTACCCCATGCATCATTGCTCTGGTTCATTGGTATCTAGGATGGAACTGGAAATAATCTAAGACAAAAGAGATGATATTCATCAGTGAGTATGCTTCTCTCTTTTGACTTAGAGAAGATCTCAACTCTCTTATACTTGTTCTTCATTGCTAGCCAGGAGGGAAGAAAATTTTCCTAGGCAAGGCATGCCTTTGTAGACATGTCAGGAAAACGTTCCAGAACATTGGACAGCCATATTCCTGTCCATGAGTTCTCCTCTCTAGGAAAGCATTCTTTCTGCTCCAACAACAACACTTCAGAAAGATTTCTATCAGGACATAGTGAGGAGAGTCAATGACATTGGTGCAAATTTGGATTAAGCATCAAGCACTAAGAATTTACTGAGCTCCCATTGAGCGCCCTTTCCTGCGGAGGTTATCTTGAGCCATGATATGCATTTATACTGTCGTTGAGCACTTTAACATGTGGTTAGATGGCAATGCTGATTTACTCAAGCAACTGCAGACAGATAAACAATAGTGTCTGATCAGGGAGAAGAATCATGTGGTGCGGACGGTAAGTGTGCTCTTAGAATTCAGAGAAGGAGACAAATGAAGGTTGGCATGCTCAGGGAATACTTTCTTGAGGAGATAACACTTGAACTGGATTTTAAGTCTGAGCATTTGAATCTATCACAAATGAGGAGATGGAATTTCAAATCTGGAGAGCAACCTATATAAAAAATTGGCATGACACAGTAGGATTAAAGGATAGGAAAGTGGCAGGGTAGACAGGAGGTCTTTCTAACAAAACCTAGGTTTTATGTGTATTGAGTAAAATTGAAAAGACCACATTGGCTTATTAAATGATTCATAAATTGAGCAACATCCCATGTAGCAAAGGGAAAGGAGCTCCAGAGGGAGGGAGAGGTTTTAAAGGCAGAAAAAGGGTGAGACAAAGACATTATAAGCAAACAAACAGAAAAAAGGATTATTTTGGGCAAGCTCATCATCCTTTTGGGGACAATAGAGTGTGTTAGGAGGATTACCTTATTGGAAAGGTACATGACTAGGAAATTCCAGACTGACGAGTTGGAAATACATTTCTAGGGAAGGTTGAAATGGAAAATTAGTTCAGGTCTTAAATTTTGGTTTGGTATCTTGGGCTTAGCCCAAGTTCCTCTATTTTGGGCCTGTTGTTTCTTTTCAACAGATAGTAGAAAATAAGATTGGAGAAGCGTAACGGGAACAGATGGAAGGACCTGGAAAACTTATCAGAGAAGGGGGACTTGATGCCACATGCAAAGGAGTCATTGTAGATTCTTGGAAGAGAAACCTGTAGTGAAAGCAACACTAATATGACAAATTAATTAAGCAGAGCATAGGTTGGGGGATAAGTTAGAAAAATGTAGGTGTGAGGCAAAGAGGACTTGTGCTTTCAGACACTGAAGGGGAAGGAAAAGGCAGGGGCAAATCTGAGAGCCCTGTCAAAGGCTTGGTGACTGATTGAGAGGTGGAGGAGGGGGCACCATTGAAGGGATTCCAAGACTCAACGTGGGATTGTTATAACCCATAGAAGGTAGTGTTCACAGATTTAGGGAGGAGTTCCTGTCCCTTCCCCCAGGAGCAGAGACTCCTTTTAGGATTTCCCTAAAGAGAATCTGGAATGTTCACCACCCAGAGTCAGTTCTCCTTCCATCACCATATATTTGACCCCCTTACCCTCAGCACCCACCCCTCACCCCCTTACCCTCTGGTAACCACTAAATTACTGTCTGTGTCTATGAGTTTTTGTTTCTCATTTGTTTGTCTTGTTCTTTTGTTGTTTTTGGTTTATATACCACATATCAGTGAAATCATAGGGTTCTCTGCTTTTTCTATGTTTTTCAAGAAACAATAAAAAATTACAGATAAAAAAAAAAGAGAATCTGGAATGGAAAAACAAAACAAAATATAGCTATATTCTCTTAAAGCTGGTGGAAGACTAAATGGTATTTCTGAAGAATAAGTCCTTTCACACACAAAAAGTTATTGATTTGATGGAGTTCTTGATTTAGTTCATTTTTTATTCTATTATAACCACGTCAGGGTATATATTTTTTTGAGAAGTAAAATCAATAGAGGAAAAACATAGCACTCCATCCTCATTGTTTTATATTCTCATAATCCAGGCTCTTAACTGCATAGGGAAACCAAACCTCTTTCTTGGTCTGTGTTGACACAGCTTTCTTTTACCTTTTACATTTGTAAAATTCCTGATCACTAATAAAAAATCCCCTTCCACAGTGTACAGAGACTCAAACAGACTTCCACTCCCTTTTCAATGACCTCTGTCAGCTCTCCACTTTCCTACCATGAACTCTTCCCCTCTACCCTCAACCCCTCCAGGACAATCTAGTTAACTAGAAAGTAAGTTAGTATATGGAGTCTTGTATGCTTTATCTCAATTCTTTTCACTCTATGCCAAGTACCCATATATCTAAAGGAATGGGAATAAAATGCTTGGATTCCATGCTACTCTGGCCTCTTATGCAATATATAAGGCAGTGGAAAACAACTTTGGAAATAAATGTAGCTTTACACATGTAACCGGTCATATTTAAATATTAATATATTTCTATTAATTGTTTATTTATTTATTTATTTTTAAATTAAAATTTATTGAGGTGACAATGGTTAGTGAAATTACATAGGTTCCAGGTGTACAATTCTGTAATACATCATCTATATATTACTTTGTGTGTTCACCACCCAGAGTCAGTTCTCCTTCCATCACCATATATTTGACCCCACTTGCCCTCATCTACCGCCCTCCTCTCCTCTTACCCTCTGGTAACCACTAAACTATTGTCTGTGTCTATGAGTTTTTGTTTCCTTATTTGTTTGTCTTGTTCCTTTGTTGCTTTCAGTTTTATATCTTACATATCAGTGAAGTAATTGTTTATTTTGAATGTTATGCTGAAACTGCATGTCTACCACTTTGTTCAAACAATCTCATAGAGGGTGTTTTAAAGGAATAGCTTGACTGCAGTGAGCTTTAATTTATGGGGTTTTAAATCAAATTCATGACTTTTTGAATAAGAAGACGATGAGCAGAAGCAAATAGTGTAGAGGAAGAGCATTGGGTTTGGTGCAGAAATTGATTTCAAAAGAAGCTGGAATACTTAGGATCGTTCCAGTGTGCACTGATGATATTTTCACCAGCCTCTTCTCTTGCCTTAGCAATTGTCTCTTTCCTGATTTAGTCCAAGAGAACACTGGCTTTAAATGTGTGGACAAAATTCAGTCCGTAGATCTGTAGCTAAGCTTCTTCTCCATGAAGGTGTCATTTATTTGCTCCAATAGACTTTATTTTCAACTGCGGAATTCTAAGGCCTAACTTTTAGCAGAGAAGTTCAGAATATGGTCTCGAGCTAGATGGGAAGAACACCAAGGTTTGAATTCTGTCTTTGCCATTTGCTAGGTTTTTGACCTTAGCAAAATCACTTAATATTCTGAACCTTGATTTTTCTGTAAAATTAGAATCCTAATAACTACTTAGCTGTGCTGAAAATTAAATAAAGATTATATAATGGGCTTAACAAGCTCCTGATAAAATATTTAGCAGTGAATAAAATATAATTATTTGTCATGTGTTCTGTGAGCCTGAGGGACATCTTTATAATGGCGAAGTTCAAATGTCTGACGTTTGTTCTCTATAAAAGAGAACGTGTTTTATTTTCCAATAAAGCTCCTCTTTTCACCATTGTTGTGTTGACTAATAATATTATCAATCTCCAACTAATTTTAGGTTGAGAACTATTGGAATTTTTATTTATTTATTTTTTCCCCCAGTACCTTATCATCCTCCTTCTTCCAACCCAGTTAATCAATTCTGCATCACAGCTGGTCTTTCCTTTAAAACAATGGTTTTCCAACATTTTTGTGTTTTATAGACTACATTAAGAATTTGTGATATCATGAACCTTCTCCATAGAATAATGCACTCAAGTGTACAAAATTTTATAGGCCATTTTTAGGATAAACAGACTCCCCCAGATCCCACGTAGGTACCCTGTAGGTGTCTAGGAACTCAAGGTGGAAAACCCAAGCTGTGAAATATTTTTCGTCTAGATGATCCTTTTCATGTCTCTGGCCTCCACTCTAGTTTCACCCCTCCCCATCTCCTGTATAAATCCAACTTGGTCTCCAATTCCAGTGCGTCCTTTCTGCTCCCAGAACCTTGTTTTCCTAAAACAACATTTTTTTACTCAAATTCTCTTGAAAAATGTTTTGTTCTTGATACACAGGGATCCTCAAACTTAACTGTGCATCGTGAGCTGGAAAGATTCGGAATGTAGACCTTGGACAGGTCCCGGAGATGTATATACTTTTAAAAAGTTGCCTAGGTGATTCAGATACTAGTAGACCCAGACCACACTTTAAGAAACCATACTGAGATGGTCACTTGAGGCTAATTTCTTCACTCATCGCTTTCCTTAATTTTGCCTTTCTACTGTCACAAACAGTGTGTTTAGAACTCTTCTTTTGCTTTCATTTGCCCTTCAGTCTAGGAAACTCCCTTTACTCTCACAACTTTATTGAAAATCTACTTATTCTTTATTGCTCAGTACTACTACTAACTCTTCGGTGGATTCTTTCTTCATCAATGCTCCTCATAAGAATGTATTCACACTCTGTTCCAATGCACTGCCATTACAGCACATGGTAGACTTTCCCTTGAATTATTGCTGATTCTGTGCACATCTCTTACCATCACTACATTATACAATTCTTGAAGGTAGACCAGATCCTACCTACTCCTTATACTACCATAGCGCTCAACAAAGAGCTTTACAACATTGTAGATATTCTCAAATGTTTGCTGAATGATCACGTTTTCTGTGTTTCTCATATGCCACACTCCTTGACATATTGCATCTGTGTCCTCAGAGCAGCACACGTCACAGTTAGGGTCTAGAGGGTCCTCTTTAGAATCGTGAAGAGCTGTGCTGTAGTGCTGGGGCTGGCTTGTCACGGCTTGGAAGAACCATTTGTGTGCCTTCTTCCCAGTTCTGAGTTTAGTGATGTCTTTTTGGTAAGCTTAAAATCAGTCATGGGGATAGTATTTATACCACAGACAGGAGTCAGCAAAGGCTGCAAATCAAGTTATTGTTTTTGTCTCTTTTTGAGCATGATTTACCAGTACACCACTGCCAGTAACCAAAAGCAACATAGAATTCCTGTGTGCCTCCACAGAGTCCAATCTAATAGGAAAAACTCATTTAGTAAGCTTGAGAGCCACCCTTTGTAAGTAAAAGAGTGACATATAGACCAAGACCCTGAAAATTTTCCTGTGCCGAATGGCATGGAGTAGATTATACCAAAGCACCAATCTGGGATTTTCCTGGATTTTCCATTTAGAAATGATGGGACATTAGGCAAATTGCTTGAATCTCTGCGGGGGCTTAATGTCATTCACCTACACAGTAGAAAAATCAATGACTTTCCCTACCTACCTCAACAGCCACATTGAAAAAAAGGTGAGGGAAGCCATATGTGAATAAGCATTTTTAAAATTGCAAACTGCCATCAAAATGGATTCTTCTTTTTACCTTTGAGTTCTTTGATTCAGTTTTATAAAGGAGACCTCAGCCAAAAAGAGAGTGACAGCTCTTCATTTATCTTGACTAATCAATTTAAATTCATGAAGTTGGTGCATGTTTTAAATGCCACAAGCACTGCTCATTTTCTACCCATTACGACATCAGCCAGGTTGTAAATGTTACCTTCTCTGCCAAAGAGTTTCCCCTTATTTGCATAGAATTCTCCCTTTCTGTAGACAGTAAACCCTAGAATAATCTGATCTTTATCACAAAATTTAATGAAATACAGACATTCTGTGTAACAACTCTCTCTTCTCCCCCAATACAAAAATAAATGGAATTGATTAGTGATTGACTTCAAAGTGAGTAATTGAGCTTTAATGGGTTTATAAAAGGGATTGAAATCAAGGCAATAAATTAAAAGCAAAATAAAAGAGTAAACAAGAAAGGATGTTTTACAACTTGGTTCCATTACAGTCTATGCTAACCAGATTAAAAAGTAATTGCCATGTCAAGAAAAATTATAGTGGCCTCTGAACAAAATGAAAGAGCAATGAGCTCTCTTAGTGTGCAGGGTGTAAAATAGACAGAAAGGAAAGGAAAGGAGTACAGGGAGTGGGAGAGGGCAGACTCCTTTTTCCTCGTGGTCATTATGCTTTCAATATATGAGATCTCTTTATAGAAATAGACATTATCATCAGCACATGCTAATGAGCTGCTTGACTTCAACTGAACTCTTTAAAGTCCTCTATTATCTTTGTACAACATATCAGAGTATATTTATTATTGTGTGGTTTATCCATTTTAAATGTCCCTAAATCAATGACATTGTAAAGACAGAACATTCTCGATAATTTAGGGAGCTTTTTATATAGACCTTTTTTTTCTTTAAGTAAAAAGGGTCACATATGATCTAAAATAAGAGGCACTTGTGATTGGAGAATCAAAAGCCACCATAAAATAGGGAGATTCTGTAAGTAAATTGGACGTAGCTATCATCTCTTTGAGCCTTGATGATATGTCATGAGGCACTTACGGAATTGAATGCACAAAACCACAGCGTATTATCTCTGAGAATTCATGGATGGCTGGTGAAAAGCCTAAACAGTGCTAAAGGGCAGATGAAGTAGCAATTTTTAAAATTACTGTCTCTAGACTCTCCACAGAGTGAGAACCTGCTCTAAAAAACAACGGAAAAGACGCAAACATCAAGATTCAAGACAGAACGCTTGTTGATTCATCTGATAAGCAAAGCCGTTGTAATTTAAAGTGTATACAGGGGATTGTGCTGAATGCCACATCTATAGCAGAGAATAGAAATTAATCAAATGGACACATCTGTCCATTAATGGGGTCTTCCAAGTTAAAGTGGGAGGACTTGTACTGGATTCTTGAGAAAGTCAAGGTTGCCAAACGAACAATCAGTCATGAGATAATAAGAATGTTTGTTAGGGGTGCTGAGACCAGCCCTTCAGCAGGTGGAGAATCTTGACCGCTAACGAAGTCTTACATATCACAGAGAAAGTGTGGTCATGCCAGTAAAAAAGGAGGACGATCTGTTTGTACTTTTATCATTTGCTAAATAAGGACTAACACTGGCTTTTATTGTACATTTACTATAGAAATCTGTAATCCTGGCTAGATTGAGGTTAAGAAAATGCATAGACACATGTTCAGATAATCACACAAATTAATCACCTCCTTAAAGATTAGTCACTCACTTAATACTATTTACATTTATTATCCCCTTTACAAATCTTTCATTGAGTAGTTTTGGCTGGAGATGACATGTTGATTAAACTTAAAAGATCAATTGTTACTTCAAGTCACAATTGATAAGAATTGAGTAAAAAAACATAATAAGAATCGAGTAAAAAAAGTGTCTCTCCTTTTTCTAGTTTTCTTAAAAATAAATAAATACATTTTTCTTTCTTCAGGGTTTGTTTTAAAAAGCCCTTGACCACAAAAGAAGAGACACAGTTCAAACTGATTTAAAACCTTGGAAAGAATTTTATGTCAAGTTGAAGAATTGTTTATCCTCATTTGCATGATACTTCTGTTTTAAGTTTGTGTTATTTTAAGCAAGTTTTGCTCAGGTAAGTTAGCCCAGTTGCCTAGATCTATTGCAGGATTTTAAAACAACAACAACAACAACAACAACAAACATAGACTTCTTAATTTTGCAGATATTACAAAACAAAATATTGATTAGGAAAAAACCAGTGATCTAATTCAGAATGGAATGGTATATGACCAGGCAGGGAAAAAAAAAATATCACCAATAGTCCTTAGACATACTAAGATGTGCCCAAATTCTTTAAAGATAAAACTAGAAGCCAAGTAAAAAAATACTGGGTATCTTTTTTTTCTTCACACATCACAGTGACAAAAATCCAAAAATTTAAGAAAGCATACTTTATTGGAAAGCTATGGGGAAATAGAATCACAGAGATATTTGTCAATATCTAGAAAAGGTAGAAAGTGACTAAAGCTTGCCAAGTTACACTGTAGATATACTCATGAATACTACATATTTTCAAGGTCATTCATCCCATCATGGCTGTTATAGCCAAATAAATGAAACAATATTAATGTTTATCAAGAGAATACTGATAAAATAAATTATGGTAGATTCATACAATAGACTATTATGTAGTGGTGAAAAAGAATGAGAAGAGGTAAAGAATGAAATCAAACTCCCAAATAGATAAGAGCAAAGAAAGCGGTACGAAGAGCAGTTTGCGCAGTAAGATGTCTTTTGAACACCAACAAGCAGGAAGAAAACTGTATGTTCATATTTGCTTGTACATACCTAGAAACTCTAAAAGGATATACAAACATTAATATCAATAATTACCCAGACAGGCAGAAGAAGCAGGGTAAGAAAACATGCTCAATAATTCTAAGGAAGCACATTTTAAGTGACAGCCACAAAATATCTTGCTATTTTTCCTAAGATAATTGGAAAGAAGAACTTTGGGGAGTCTTGAATGAGTATTTCCTTCTTAATTCTGAAACTATCAGGGTTTGGCATTTTGCTAAACTTACGAGTTTTCATTTGTTTCAAAGTGTATTTAATTTGACTCATTCATTACAGATGCTAAAGTCCTAAATTCCAACTCTTCCATGAAGTCAGTTGACTATTCTTTACAGACTAACACATACATAATTAGATAGGGTAGACACATGCCTTTTTTCATGAGGATGTGTTCAGAAGGCCATATTGAATCTCTTCCTTTGCAAGTGTGGAAGTATCTCTATGTGTTTGGGGTTTTCTCCTGAGTCACATTTGCATTAAATGTCTCCTGTGTCCTGCACATATCCTCATATCAGAAAATAACCACCTTTTCAACTTCCGGTAAATGTTTATCTTTCCCATGATGATCATTTCTCAGGCTTAACTAGTTCCTGTAATTTACCTTCTTATAGCACTAACTACTTTCCTTGTACTTCCAAAGTTATTTCTGTGATTATTTGTTTAAAGCTAATCCATGACCCCCAAATGTAAATTCCAGGAGGAGAGAATGCATCTATGTTGATCTCTGCTGTATCCTGTAGGCATAGCACAATGTAGGTCAATCAATATGTGTTGAATTTGTGAAATATTGTTCTAAGTACACTCAGTTTTTACTTTCATTTTTATTTTCAATAAGTCTCTTATTTTTATCATTAGCTAGTACATAACAATGCATCGATAGCAGACAAGAAAATGCTCTGTGGGCTTGCATTTCAGGCAGACCTGAGTTAGTGTTGGTTAGCATTGATCCTCATTCCTTGTTTGTCCTTAGGCAATTTATTTGATGTTTCTAAGCCTCAGTTATTTTATCTATAAAATAGAAAAAAAATCATAGTGTCTTCTACCCATAGTGTTATGTTGAAGATTGAATGAAATCAAGAACACAACAGACTTAGCACAATGTCTGGCCTAGGAAAAGAACTCAGCAATGGGCTGTTATTGTTATCTTTATTCCTGAGCTGCAGAATTCAGCAGTTAACTATGTTCACTTAGTAGATAAGTCTGTTGCTCCCAAGCATCATCATTAAATTCGTGGGATTCAAATTTATGACACAGAAAACTGATACATTTTTGAGCCTTTGACCCCTCTCCCAAAGTACCACAATTGAGTATTAAGTCTATACATAGTTTATAGTTTAAATGAGTTGACTGTAACTCATTTAACTTCCTGGGGTCATCTAGCACTTGATTGGCGATTATATCTTAAGATATATGATTCTAAATGAATGTTCTGATTATATTGGGTGAGAATTTTCTATGGGAATAAAAGTCATTCCTCTATAATGAATCAATTCCAGGTATTTCCTTTATTAAAGTTTAACTATAGTATTTCAGAAGTAAATATTCAATATACTTCTCCATTAGAGTAAATAAAAATGGACTGCTATTTTACTACTAATATTTACATTGACTCTTTCCAAGAAATCATAAAAACTGTGTCAATGAAAGAGGTAAAACTCAGCTCTATGTTTTTGTGAGTCTATGAATTTTCTTTTGCACACATTCTTGCTCACAAAGCTCACCTAACCATAGCAGCTAATGCATTAAGAGAAGGGTTAAAGTGGTGATTAAAATCAGAGACTGGATTCAGACTATTTAATCTTAGCTCCACTACTCACCACTTTCTAGCTGTGTAGCCTTGAGCAAGTTTTTTAAACCTCTCTGCACCTCAGTTTCATTATCTGTAAAGTGGAGATAATATGAAGCTCATTGGACTGTTGACTAAATGATGCAAAGCACCTAGAAAACTGTCTGATATATAGATGCTAAGTTCAGGCTCTTCTTATTTCTTGTGAGGAAAGGATTATTGTCATCCCTCTTTCTACAGATCAGATTTTGAACCAGGTTTACACATCCAGGAATTGCAATCAAGACCTGAGCATAGTTCTTTCAACTCTAAGGCTCATATTTGTTGTTTTTTGTTTTTTTGATACCAGTTGTTCCTTAGTCTAAAGCACCTATTCTCCATAAGGGATGACATCGCCCCTCAGGGAGTAAAAATTGAGATTCTGGAGGGAAGCAAAAATTCTTAGCTATTACAATGGCTTGTGGCCTTCCGAAGCATTATATGTCAACAGATATGCATATCTGTGGTACTATTCAAATTTCATGGAAGGAGGTGACGGGGAAAACAATGTCTAAAAAGGCTGCTTAGGGGGATGATAATGAAATCAAGTTGAGAATTCCTGCTCTAAGAGTAAAACGGGGTCAGCCATATCAGTCTCCTCTCATACCTGCTGAAAACGCAAGTTCAAGGCTCATTCCCCATACCTCTACCCCTCCTGTCCCCACCTTTGTTAGAAAGTCTACCGTGGGGGCCTGGGATTTTGCGTGAACGCCAAGTACTCCCGAAATTCCCACTCAGGTTTAACTTTGAGACCCCATAGTCTGTACGCAGGCCTTCTGACCGACCCCGGTGCCCACACAACACACAGACGGCTCTCCTCAGTGCCCCCCACCTGGATGCTCTCTCCTCTGCCCGCCGAGGTCAGGATGAGCGCGGCATCCGTCTGACCGCTGTGATTTGACCATGTGCTTCAGCAGTGCCGGGCAGTAAATTTAGTGGGTTTCAGTGTTTTAAAAGGGGTAAAAGGTAGATTTCGACAAATAGGTATTGTGAGGGATTTCACCTCTGGAAGAGCGGAGGGGTAAAAATAAACTATAGCCGCTTCCGCCATTTCCCCTAGGCTCTGCACCAAGCTTGCGCTAAAATCATTTTTATGTCCAGCTCTTCCAACAGTACATTGGAAAGTGTTTACAAAAAGTAAGTTCTAGGAAAGAGAACATGGTCTATGTAAAAGAAGAACACCCATGTTGCAGGGCCAGAGGGTAAAATCTGCAGGGAATCCACAAGCAATGACAAGGGACTGGGGGCCTCTTCCCAGGGACAAGCCCACGTTTGGGACCTAAAAGACTATGTTTAAGTTATAGCTGGGCCATAACTCGCTGCAGCCATTGGATAAAGTCTCTTAACCTCGCGGGGCCTCATTTTCCTCCTCTGTGAAGTGAAGGAATTGGGCTAGATTTCTAGATCCCAAATAGATCTAAGTTCTTTGAAATTAATCATTAAACTCCACTGGGCAGGTGAATTCTTAATGAGGGAGGGAGACCTGAGCAATTAATTTGAGAGGGGGAGGGTACTCGTATTCCTTTCAGAAAGCTACAAAATGATCAGCTGTTTTTCTTTTGAATCTTCACAGACTAGGAGAACATAAGAATAGAGGTGCAGAGAGCATGGGAGTAATGGGAAGAAAAGGCTATCCTTCTTAATTGCTGAAAGCCAGTTGGGGCCCAGAGTGGGTAACAGGGAGGCCCACACACATCATGGGGCCAGAGGGTGGGAAGGGGCCAGGCTCAACCACCTTTCATAGCAATGCACATGCCCGTGTGAAGGTTTGCGTTGTTCTTTTAAACTCCATGTGCCCTTGGCTGGAGGGCTTGAAATGTTTTTCCACAATGGCTAAACCAGCTCTCTCAGTATCCCTGAGGCCAATCCCCATATTTAAAAAAAAGAAAAAGAAAAGAAAGAAAGAAAAATACACATATACACACATATTTCAGAATTATGTGTTAGGAAAAACTGTGCTTTCCCTAGAGACAACATATACCTTTCCCTTCTGTCATATGCAAAATTGTATAACTGATCATGCTTGCTTCCGTGCTTTATCCACCAGGGAGACAGGAGCCTGTATGATATTCAAACTTCAACTCAACTGTGTTGGTGGATGGCTCTGCACATCCATCTGGAGATTCTACTACCCGCTGTCCTCCCTTCCCCTGTCCTTGCCCTTTCCTGGCTCTATTCTGGGTCCCAGCACACTTGCCCCTCTACCTGCCAGCTATAGAGAGCACAGAAAAGCTAGTCACCTATATTTCCTTTGGAATGTTTGCTTGTCATCTTGCTTTACAGCTTAACCTTTTTTCCCCCCTAGTTGTACCTTCATACCACTTCTAGCCACAATTATCTCCTCAATCCTGTCTGTTGCTGTTCTCTTTGGTTTTAGTGATTCATGATTTTTATCTGTTTGTATTTTCCCATTTTATAAGTACTTTTATTAACCACCAAAAATCATTGGTGAAAAAAAATGAAGCATAAATCAACACAATTTCAAAATATATTTTAACTTTCCATGAAGGAAATTTTCAAATATATTTAAAAGTAGAATCCGCATGTACTCAAATCCATATTCAACAATTAGGAATTCAGGTCTCATTTTCTTTTATTTATACCCTAACCACTAAGCAACATTCCCAACTCCATGTTACTTTAAAACAAATTCCATTTAGCAGACCACTTCATTTGTAACTGTATTAGTATATAACTCTAAAAGAGAAAGATTTTCTAAAAAGATATATTTTTTAAAACAGACAACTGAAAATTATTGGATAGAAAGAAAATTATAGGTGGAGGTTTTGGTTCAAAACTAAGTAGTGATTCCAGAACCATGAACAAAAATATGGATATATTCCAGGTAAAAAGAAAATTTCAGGGTGAATTACTTACAAAACTAGGGAATAATGAGATTATACTAAGCAGTTATTAATAATACCTGAAGTCTGGTTTTGTAATAAGGTAGAGAAAATTTAACTACCTTGATAGCTAGTATCACAATAGCTACCACAAACCATAGGGAGACACCACCACCTTCCCACCAGAAAACTAAAATTAAAAAGATTGGCAACGCCAAGTGCTGCTGAGAATATGGAAAAATTAAACCTCTCTTATTTGCTTGTATGAGTGTAAACTGATATAACCATTTTGAAAACCTGTTTGGTGGTTTCTTATAAAATTAAGTGTACACCTACTCTATAGACCAGGAATTGTACTCTTAGATATTTGCCCAAGATATACAAAACCAAACGTCTAAGAAAGCAATTGTTAAAGAATGTTCAGAACAGCTCTTTCATAATAACAAAAACCTGGAAACAACCCAAATGTTCATCAACTTCAGAATGGGTACCATGGAACTAAATACAGAAAAGAAACAAACTACTGATACACGTTGAGTAACCATCATGGTTACTCAGGTAGTCAACAGATAAGTTTGTTAGAATTCATCAAGCTGTGTACACATAAAAATGTTATACCTCAATAAAAACTACCTTCAAGAAAAAAACGGACTTACCTGGAAACATGCATTGATCAGGGCTCATGGTAGAAAGTGAATCTTTCCTTGCCTCTCACTGCACCTTTCACTTCCCACCCTATGTGAGGCATCAGGGTCAGTGTGCCAAGGCTTAGGAAAAGGGACTAAAATTGTTCCACATAATAGAGTGAGCTTCCAGGAGGGAGAAGAGAGGAGAAATGGAGCAAGGAGCAATATTTAAGGACTGAAAATACAATGCCTTCCTGGTACCCCTTAAAGCTTAGTAAAATTTACCAAATAAAAAAATCTTTGCAAGTGGTTTTGTTATTGTTGTTGTAAAAACTAAAGGTGGGTCTAGATTCCACTTTGAGAAAGATCCAATGAGGAGGAAAACCAGCTGAAGAGGAAAGTAGAGTTCCAGAGGCAAACGAGGTAGGGACACATATGAGGTTGGACAATTAAGTTCGTCAACTCATCCTAGAAAAAGTGCTACATCCCTCATTGCTGAATGTCACTACTGTCACCTTCGAAGTACTCCCCTTGGGAAGCTATGCACTGACAGCAGCGCCTAGTTCACCCTTCAAAGCAATTCTGGAACTCTTTTTCTGGAATGGCCATCAGAGTTGTCGTCGTATTACCCTTGATGTCCTAAATGCCATCAAAATGTCTTCTTTTCAATATTTCCTTTATCTTTGGGTAACGGAAGAAGTCATTGGGGGCCAGATCAGGTGAATAAGGAGGGTGTTCCAATAGAGTTATTTGTTTACTGGCTCAAAACTCCCTCCCAGACAGTGCCCTGTGAGCTGGTGCATTGTCGTGATGCAAGAGCCAGGAATTGTTGGCAAAAAGGTCAGGTCATGTAACTTTTTCACACAGCCTTTTCAGCACTTTCAAATAGTAAAGTTGGTTAACTGTTTGTCCAGTTGGTACAAATTCATAATGAAGAATCCCTCTGATATCAAAACAAATTGTTGCAACAAGTTCATGAACTTAATGGTCAGACTTTGTATGTGTAGAGTGGTATGTGGTTCAGACTTCTTGGAGCTGTGCAGGTGATAGGTCAAAGCCATGTCACCTAGATCTCATGAGGCATGGAGGCCTCACAGAGGGAATGTGGATGAATGTATGATACCTAATTGTACCTAGCTTTTCTTATTTTTTGAATCATACTTTTGTTGGTGGTCTTAAACTATGCTCTTCGAGGGTTTTGCTCAATTGTTTTAATAGAATTCTTCTTCCTCTTCTCTTTTCTCCTCCTCTTTTCCCATCCTCTTCCTTCTTCTTCTTGGAAAAATTATACTTGATGAGTTTCATGCATATACTGGATTCTCTAAATTAATTCCCTGTTATACCAGCAAATATCAAAGCTGAACTTCCCATTAGCAGGAAGCTGGGGCTGACTAAAAAGCTAGGTGCCTAGAAAAAAATAGGCATCTCTATTAGTGGCATTAAATCTAAGTCAAGAACATGATAAACTACACAACACTCCATTTTCAGACGGTATAGGTTCGATAATCCAAATAACCTTGAATGGAGAGATGCTCAATAGAGTAAGTACTTAAGCAATAGTGAGGGACGGGACCTCAAAACTTCCTGTGGGCCAAGCCAATATAGATTTCACATGACTCTTGTCTTTGAATACAGAAGATAGTAAAAAAATTCTTTGTGTTTTTTCAATTTTATTAAGCTATGCTATGCAAAATTTGCACATATTTAATATACACATTTGAATGAGTTTGGATACATGCATACACCTGTGATACCATCAGCACAAAGTAATAGACATATCCATCACTTCCAAAAGATTTCTTGTGTCCCATTCCTGTGTGTGCGCATGGTAAGAACACTCTGCATGAGATCTACTCTCTTAAGTTTTTAAAGCACAGAACACGCATCATGAATCACAGGCTCTATTTTGGAGAGCAGATCTCTGGAACTTATTTGTCGTGTGTAACTGCAACTTTATAACCATTGATAACTTTCCATTTCCTCTCCAAGCATCCTTACCAATTATCATTGTATTCTCTGCTTCTATGAATTTGACTGCATACTTCATATAAATGGAATCACATTTATGTTTTCTTAAAATTGCATTCTTTTTATTTCTCCTGGTCTCCTTTCATTTTTTTAGCTTCTTATATTCGGATATCATGAGAGAGCCTGGCTTGGACCTGAATCTCTCACGTAAAGGCATTTACACTTGTTTAATTATCCAGTGAGTACTACTCCAAAAACAGGATGACTCTCACTTTCCTGTTAGATAATTGCCCAGTATCACCATGACACTGTGGAATTTACCATTTGCAAGATTATATATTAAGGGGTAGAAACTCCCAATGAATGATGATCTATACTCCCAGAACCCACTTATCTTCATATCATTTTGGGTTATCTGTAAAACACAAAGAAGTGCAAAAAAAAAAAAAAATCCTTTCATGTCTCTTGTTGCCATTCACTGACCTCTTGGTTAGTTCCTCCCATAAAGGAGGCATTTATGACAGTGAGCCCAGGAAACCCGGGGAGTTTTATGCCCGACGGAGCCTCATAAGCCTTTCATACTTGAATTCAGCTTTACTGAAAGACATATTAACAACAGTAAATCTTGGCCCCCGTGACTTCGTGGCATCTCAATAAAAACGAGTGTAAAAGATTTTTTCAGAATGCAAGTAAAAACTGATCAGAGATCATTAAAGGCAAATGCCACCCCCACCAGCTTTTTTCTTCTCTTTTATTGTGTCTGAAGCTCTTTTCTTGGCATGTTAACCATTAGCTAAATGAATGCATTGCAAATATGAGACAGTTGTATTCACACCAAAGAGTCCACTCTTACATAAAACTTAAATGGAAATCATCTTATGTTTAATAGCAACAGACGTGTATTTAAAATGTGAAGTGGTGGGAGCAGAAAACCTATAAAAATGGATTTTATTTTTATAGGAAGTAGAAGCAGCAGAAAGTCATTTTTAAAGGAATTTCCTAATTGATGGGGTTCTGGGTGATTTTATACACTTCTTTACACTTGTCTGAATTGTCTAATTTTCCTCCAATAAAGATTTTATTTTCACAATAAGACAAGATGTCTAAGAATGGGTAAATCATACATTTATTTAATGAATATGAAATTAAAGCAATAGGGTTTACTATATGAGTCAGACCTCTGTTTTCATCTGGTTGTGGGGAAGTCTAACAAAAACATCCCTAAAATACTCAGCAACTGGTCAGCTGCAGAACCTTTTCTAGCCTCAGTTTCCTCATATGTAAAAAGGGGCAAGTGAGGGTACCAATCGGATAGGGTTGTGAGAATTGAATGATGAGCTATGAAAAGCGTTGAGCACAAGGCATATAGCCAACATCCACTATATCCATTACTATAAATAATTCCACCAGTAAGGCTAAGCTAAAAGCTGTTTCTTCTTCCTGCTCTAGCTTAGAAAATTTTCTGTCTTGAGGGATGGGATGTTCTAGATAGCTAATCTCATTGCAATATTTTTTAGGATGCAATGTTCTTTGCTTCCAGTTGTGTAGACCTACTTACAAGCACACACACACATACACATGTAGCACACACTTCTGTGTAAAAATTAAGTGATTTCATGCAGTAAGTACAGGTCTGGAAGGGGGCAGTTGGGGGATACACGAGGCTCACCAGCAGCCACCAAAGTGGCTGGCCAAAGGGTGTGTGAGGGCAGATCCCTGTGCGTGGGGTGGCGGGGCTCAGATTATCACAGGTCATCAGGGCAGAAGGAGAGTGGGGACAAACCGGGACCCACATCTTTAACCCCAAGTTAAGTGAATGAATAGAGAAGATGCTTGAAACCTTCACCGAGGAGCTGCACACACAACCGGTCCTGGCCTGGAGAGCTGAAGGGAGGCAGAGCAGCTGTAAGCACAGGCACTGGCCTTTGGAATAAGGCGGGCCAACAACGTGCCGTAACACACCAGGGCTTCAATGTCACCTGACACTTTGCATTGACTTTCAGAGAGCAAAGGTTGTTGCTTCCCATCCACCTTCCCAACCTACGCACATGTCTCTTGGGGCCTGCCCTCACTTGGAACCACACTAGAAATGGGCTTCTTGGGTACATGTTTCCAGTTCAGCTAAGCTGACAGTGTACAAAATCACCCCAGGTGGCCTTCTGTTTAGATGCAGTTCCTTGTAGGTACAATGCTCATTTGGATCCAAGCTCAACTGACGTCTAAACTGTTGGCTCTGACTTTAATTGGCAAGATAGAAATACTGCTTTTCTTCTTTTCAGGGGAACAATCTCAGACTCAGTGAAATCTGCATAAAATGTATCACATGTTTCTGAAATCTGAGCAGAGAAAACGTCGATGGAGAAAACACTGCCGGGCAATCAGTTCCACTCATTCCCCCAGATCAGTGGTTCTCAAAGAGTCACCTTGAGATGATTGCTGGACCCACAACAGAGTTTCTAACATATACCCGTAGGTCTGAAGCATGGTCTAAGAATTTGCATCAAGCCCCACCTTGAAAACCTCTGCTCCCAGTAATGGCTGGAATTATATTGGGATTACCTAAGGAACTTTCTAAAATTCAGATAATCATGTCCACTACTCATCACTGAATCAGTCTTTTGGTTTGGAGTGGAAGGTGGGTCTTTTCTTCTTGAAAAGGTTTTACAAATGATTATCATATACACATCTATTTAAAAACTACAGTTTTGGATTTTTCACACAGCTTATTTCCAGCATGTTAATAGCTGTTCTCAGAAAGAAAAGAGGCTTCAGTAATCAAACATGCCTTGAAACACAGAATTCAAAAACAGTAAGCTGGCTCTATAGTTGACATATAACAGTCACTGGTATCAGGCATTTTGCATAAAGAATTAACCAGAACAGCAACCCTATGAAAAAGGTAGTGTTATTTTTATTTCCACTTTGCAGATGATGACACTGAGGTCGGAGAGGTTAATAACATGCCCCAGGTCACACAGCTAGTGAGTGGGAAAGCCAAAAAAAAACCCAGGCACTTGGGGTCCAGAGTCTGGACCCTTGACACCATGCTTTACTGATTTACCCAAGCCCTTAGCAGGTTAATGTGCCCTGGGAATCTCCATGAATAACTCATTCTTTTCTAAACTTGTTTGATTATGGACCATTTTCCCCAACCCCTTTTTGTTCTGGAGGAGCTTTCAGAACTAGTGTTCCTGGAAAACACTGTTTTACAAACTCTAAAATCCATTCTTAGATTAAACTAGGTTACCTAAATGTTGGTCATTCAGGAAAAAACATCAGTCTTCAATAAAACATCTTCACCTAACCATTGGGCTCTGGTGAGGAGCCATTCGCTTATATCAAGAGCTACAACGGAAACATAACCCCATGGAAATCATAGTTGCCCTTGTCTCAAGAGGATCGTTTTTGCATCTCACAGTGTCCTGGTTGTGTGATTCCAGCCTTGGTCCCAGGAATAAAGGTAACTTTTCAGACCTGAGCAACTGACTTGTTGGTTTTTGTGTTTTTAAAAAATCTCTGGGATACTATGAATCATATAACTGATTGTGTTTTGCTCCTGGATTTTGCTCCTGGAAAATGGGGCTCCACTCTTATAAGCACATACAAGGCACTAATTATTAGCACTAATACTAAAAAACAAACCCTTTAAATCAGAGATCATAATTTTCTAGTAAATGATTATGATGACTGAATAGGAAGTGGGAGATAGAATGCTGGGGTTAGAGAGGTTGATAGAAACTTCATGTCAAAAGCAAAATGACACAAAGTTGATTTTAAAAAGTATTTAACACACTTAGAAAATATGCATTAACATATCAACCAAAAAACAAATCTTACATTGATAATATATTTCACATTTCTTTCTGATAAAATTATGGTAGCTTAGTAAGACATCTTTCACATTTGGCTTTACTGTTAAGACATAGAAGGTCATTTCAGCAGAAATATTCAAGAGTTTCATCCATTTTTCCCCAGGGCCTTTCTTAATCTTTTGATATTCAAATCATCTGCTTTTGATGCATACACCAGTGGTGTCTTTTGCATGCATTTTCCCTTATTTAGTTGTTAACTCATCTAACTCTGCTCCATCCTCATTTGCCACTGACTTGTGATTCAAGCAGTTATTCAATCTGACTTTCAACTACTACATGGAGCCCTGCCTATTTTTCAGGATTTGCAAGTTCACTACACAGTGCGCTATGCTTGCATTGTACAATGGTGACAATCAGAGAGAGATCGACAGAGGACTCAGTTGGTGAGGACTGACGCTAGCGTTAAGCAAGGCGACCCTTTTCAGAGTGGGCGCTAATTATGGAACATCTTCATGATGACTTTTCTTTCCTTATGAAACCTTGGAATATCTGGGGCTCTGTAAATCAATTCGATCATACCAACTCCCTCTGTGTAACATTTCTTGGTATGCATATTTGTACCTTGACTTCATCCATGTCTTTATTTATGACCTGACTCTTGTATTTCTTGTGTTTTATCTTTCTCAATTGATTATAACTTATGTAATTCTGCTCTATCTTTTGCATCTTTGTAAGGAAAAGCATAGTGCTTTTGGAAAGGGGAGAAAGTGGAATAAGAGGATCAAGTCAGTAAATAGGACACATGTTATAGTCTCTTTCTTCACACTGTTGTGTATTGCCACAGTGTCCCAGGATTGTGACAGACACCCTTCACATTGCACTGCCTTTGATCCATGGCATATTGACCGGGTACCATTCAAGTTTACATCTCCAGTTAAACCTCGTGACACTTGGTTTAAGATCCTATCTAAACTCTCCTCCTGTGCTTCTGTTTTCCAAATATTTACACGAATCTTTATATTATTTAGATGCAAGAGAGGTCCAGCTGCCAGCATTCAGGACATCCATATCTAAAGAAAATGAAGTATAAAATGACTCACTGGGGCTCTTTGTCCAAAAGGCAAGTGAGAAACATGTTAACAAATATATGTAATCCTCACAGCTAATTATGATTTTTCTCATTGTAATTTTAATTATTTTTTTAAATCCACCTTTCTTTCATCCCTCATGGCAGTTTCATTGTCATTAAAAGTACTGCTCTATTGTGTACACCCTCCATTCATATTCATGAGGTCAGGACCATTCAACCACAGCAATTGAGCACTCTGATTGGCTGAATGTCCCCCAGTGGTTTAGAATGATACTGATTAACAAAAGGCACCAAAGCCTCTGCCATGATAGGAAGCATAATTATGTAGGACCCTAAACGGGGACTCCAATCATCTGACAATACCCATTGGACTTGCATAATATTATCTATCATTTACCATGTCACTCTGATTAAGTACTATTTAATTTTTTTTTTTTTTGAGGATTATCCCCAATAAATGCCTTATACCTCCCAACTCAATACAACTTCTTTCTGGGTTTCCTGGAAAGGATGCTTTTTCATCTAGTTTGGAAATCAGACATCAGAATATCTAAAATGACCACCACCAGAAGTGGCAAGATATTTTCAGGAACATCTTGATACATAATAATCATGTTGAATTGGATATAGATCGTTTTACTGCCCACTGGGTAAAGTAGGACTGTCTTTTATCTCATGGTTCCTTTCTTTGAACTCCAAGGGAGATTCCTTTTTTTATTTCTTCCAGTACTCTGGAGCCATATAACCTTTGGCACAGTATTTAATTGCTCTGGATTTCTGATACTTTATCCATAAAACAGTAGAGGCTAGGGAAAATGGTTCAGAAGCTGCCTTCCAGCTTTAGAATTCTGCAATTATATGTAAATTAATATCTGTTCTACTTCATGAATGGGATTTTTGCCAGGATTCCATAGCCTGCATGATGCTAGTAGGGGGGTCTTCAAGGGGAAGTCTGTGGGCCATAGGAGGCATATAAAACCATTTCCAGGAATATGAGAAGAACTCACTAGAACTTTACTTATTTATATTTATTTCAAAGTTACGTTCAAATTTTTTCTATTATATATTTATGTTCTGTATTCGCTAAGATTTATGGTTACTTAATTTGTGCCAGGCACTAATCTAGGTGTTTTGAAATTATTATTAGTATTTAATCCTTAAAGCAACTCTATGAGGTAGATACTCTTACCATACTGATTTTACTCATGAGGACACAGAGGTTTTGAAAATCGCCTGAGATCATACAAAGCTGGGTATATTTTAACTGATACTTGAATCCAGGCATAGGTTTAATCTCTTAACCACTCATTATTCACTAATAGTACAGTTACAGAATCCAAAATAAACAAACACTCAAATCAATCCTTATAATATACGAGGTGTGATAGATAATATAGGAGAGAGATTCTAAGATGACTCTCCCTACTCTCTGTGATTCCTGGTTTCTGATGTTTCTTGGTTTGTATAATCCTCTTCCTTTGAGTATGGATATAACTTGTGGCTCATTTTTAAAAAGCGTGCCAAAAATGAGGGGCTGTCAGTCCCACAATTACATTTGTTGACAAATTTGCTCTAACAGATTCTCCCTTTGGTGGCTCTGAAGAAGTAAGCTGCCATCTTGTGAACTGCCTCTGGAGAGAGGCACACGGCAGGGAGTTATGAGTAGCCTCTAGGAGCTGAGGGTGATCTCCAGCCAACAGCAAGCAAAAAGAACTGAAGCTCTCCTTTCTACAACAACAAGGAACTGAATCTCCCAACAAGATTATATGAGTGAATAAGTGGGTCCCTCCAGGCAAGCTTTGAATAAGGCCTCACCCCAGTGGACACTTAATTGCTGCTTTGCAGAGGACCCAGTTAAGCTGTACTCAGACTCCTGATCCATAGAAACTGTGAGATAATAAGTGCATATTGTTTTAAGCCTTTAACCTTGTGCTAATTTGTTACACAGCAATAGAAAACTACTACAGGAAGTACCTACTCATTTTTAGCCTAAAAAGATGAGATATTAAAAAATACATACCACTTTAGTTCCTCTCTCTAACCCATAAAGTGGAAGCAGAGAATTTGGTTTTGGCCTATTCTATTTCCATTGGGAAAGTCAAACTTTCTCAAAAAAAAAAATGTTTAAAAAATGGCATTGATTCATGCACAATTATGAAAAGAAATCTTGGATCCCTCCCCACTCCACTTTATACATTTGAAAACATTTTGGCCTATAAGAGAAAATGGCATAATTTTCAAAATTTACAAAGCTCTTTGTACGTATTTCAGAAAGAATCATTATAATGTCCCTCTCTCTCCTTCCTTTTCCCCTCCCTCACTTCAAAACCGAATTACTTTGGTAAATGTTCTCCAAAACAAAGGTTCAATTGACTTTCCAGCTTATTTCATTTGTTTTACTATGTTTTTATAATGCTGATAATACTTTTAATTATGGTCACCTTTATACAAGACAACAGCCCCCAGATCAATATTCTCATGTAAATATTAATTCATTGAATTATTGGTTCCCCAAAAGAGAAATTACTTAACATCAAACTTAATTCAAGAGAAGGCAGAGGATTCTGGGAAAATGGAAAGTTCCCCCTTTCTCTGCTCTCCACTCCAGTTCAACTCATCTGTCTCTTCTCAGTGAGCAATTCCTGAGGCCAGCAGTTAGATAAGCTTGGAGAGCATTGAGAAAGAGCCATGGAAGTCCTTTTCTGCTCTGGTCCTGGGGACCAGCAGAGGAAAACACCAGACATCTGAGAAGCACCTGGCCTGTGGGGAGTCCCAGAGCTCTCAGCAAAGTTTGCCTTCTGCCCGTGGGAATGTGTTGGGCCATCTGGCCCACAAAGACCTAAGAAAAGTGAGTAGGAGGGCAAAGTCCTCTCCACCCATTAGGCTAGGAAAACCCCAGTACAAGGGAAACAGATAGATTACATCAAGAATTCTGAATACCTTCCTGCTGCTGCACCATTAGCCCACAGGGACCACTGCCTCTTAATAGCCTCCTGCAGCTGGGTATATGACACTTTAGGAACACAATGGAGAAACAAGAAAGAAAATCTGTATATATAAGCAAACTCAAAACCTGGGGTAAGGAATATAAATAGAATAGTCTTCTAGTGAAATTGAGCTATTTAAGGAGACAGATGTCAACTTGCACAGTTAAAATAGTTGAGTGGATTTAAACCCAACACATGAAAGTCTTTCTGGGATGAAAAACACTATCTTGAACTAAAAAAGAAAATCCATAATAAATGAATTGAAATAGAGGACAGTCACAACTAACCTAAAAGATCAAATGGAAGAAATCTCTCAAATTCTAGAACTAAAATAAAAAAGTGATCAAAATTTGAAAGAGAACAGAAGAGACTTTCAGGATGGACAGATGAGACCTCATGTGTATGTAAAAATAACCATTGCAGGATAGAAATAAAAAAAAAATGAAGGAAGGAGAGGCAAATGTAAACTAGTCATAGAAGAAAAGTTCCCTGAGCTAAAGAACTGAACCCGTAGTTTTAAAGGGTTTGCCAAGCAAGAGTCATAAGATACTTTTCTAGGCATATTCTTAAAAAAATTACTGAATTTCAAGGATGAAGAAAAATTTCTTACACTTCTTTTGAAGAAAGAATAAAATGATTCAAATATATAAAGTGGAGGGGGGTTGAAATCCCAGATTTCTTTTCATAATTATGTATAAATCAATGACGTTTCTTAAAGTTTTTTTTTTTTTTTAAGTGAGAGTTTGGGTTTCCCAGTGGAAACAGAAGAGACCTAAGCCAAATTCTCTGCTTCTACTTTATTAGTTAAGGAGATGAGCTAAAGTGGTATATATTTTTAATGGCTCATCTTTTTAGGCTCACATCTGGCCCACAATGTGAGCCACATTTTTAGGCTCAAAATGAATGGGTACTTGAACAGATATAGGCTTAAATTGTCATCAGACTTTGTAAAGGCCACATTGGAGTCTAGCTACACTCATGCACCCGATTCCCAGCCAATATATGAGTATTAGCATCAACAAAATTCACAGTGAGTAAGGAGATAGCAGAGATGGCTATTGAGGGCTTTCTTTCCAGTGGGAGGGGCTGGTCATGAGAAAACAGGTTCAGGAGTTTATCTATTAAATAATATACTTGGTTGGGGTGCTCAGTTAGCTCAGCTGGGTAGAGTATGGTGCTGATAACACCAAGGTTGCTGGTTCGATTCCTGCACTGGCCACTGTGAGATGTACCGTCCTAAAAGAAAAGAAAAGAAAGGAAAGGAAAGGAAAGAAAAGGAAAGGAAAGGAAAGGAAAGGAAAGGAAAGGAAAGGAAAGGAAAGGAAAGGAAAGGAAAGGAAAGGAAAGGAAAGGAAAGGAAAGGAAAGGAAAGGAAAGGAAAGGAAAGGAAAGGAAAGGAAAGAAAAGAAAAGAATATCCATGGAGAGAGAATTATTTAATAAATAGTACCAGAACAACTGTTTATCTATATAGAAGAAAATAAAACTGGACTCCTACCAAACACTGTAAAACAATAAATTCTAGATATTTGTACAACAGGGAAAACAACATAGAGATATACACCATGGTGTTATTTGTAACTTCAAAGAGGCAGGAATAGAAGAGGTAGAGTGGAGGAGTGTTTGCCTTTGTATGTCTTTGAATGGCATGGAATACTGGAATACCTCTTTAAAATAAGTATATATCAAATTTTAGCTTGAAATATGTTTAATAAAATTTTAAAATGAAAAATAGAGCAAGGCATATTTTACTTTCTTGCTATTCCATATAAGTTCTTAATGGTTTTCCTCATTTCACAATACCATGTGGATGTACCATAGAGAATAATCATATGTGTGTGTGTGTGTGTGTGTGTGTGTGTGTGTGTGTGTGTATCTGAATTCAAATAAAAAGAGAAAAATCTTAAAATGCTAAAAAGGAAGAGAAAATTGAGTATCAGATGGTTGGAAAGTGTAGTTACACTGCAGCTGCACTGGGAATGAGCATGCTGAGGGGAATCACAGGATTTGTGGCCTCGGGTCATGAGTTTTTATGACTATTGTTCTTGGGTCTGTTTGAGGTACACTTGGAACTGAAACTCCCCACATTAAGCCAAACTTCTCAAAGAACTTCACAAAAGGACAGACCAGAAAACACTTGCTCATTGGCGTAGATAGAAAACAAGAAACTTTATGTTTGCCTAGATATTATACACCCTTGTAGTCTCGTAAGCCTTAAATTAAGAATTTACCATAAAAATCGATCCTTGGGTTGTGATATCCAAGGTGGGTCCTGGGAAAAGCAATATAAAACTATTTTCAAAAAGGTCACAAAGGATATTTCCAGAGGAAAGGCTATGTTATCATAAAAATAATTACAGTGCTGACTCAATAAATAGCAGGACTGGAATCTCACGAACTTGAGATAACAGAACAACAATCATAAGAGAGTAAGTATCAAATAATGTTCAAAATGTTTCAAGACAGAAAAGAACAATCAAAAGCCTCAAAATGGATGGGGTATTATAAACAAAAGACCAGCAGAAAAAGAAATATTTCTTTAAAAAACTGAGTATATTGATTAAACATATTAGATATAACCAATGAAGGACCTGACAAAGGACCATAAACTGGAAAATAGATATGACAGTTACACAGAATAAAGTTCAGAGACATAAAGGAATGGAAATTATAAAAAAAAAAAATAAGTATGTGTAGGACAGAATAAGGAAGTCTAGTATTCATTAGTAGAGTTTCCGGAAAAGAGAGTAGAGAGATGGAAAAAAGGAAATTTAAGAAGATAAGAATAAAATACTTCCAAAATTAAGAAAGGAAAAAATTCCGTTGATGGACAAATACACAGTAACCCATATCTAGACTTATAGTAAAACTCCAAAATATCAAAGGGAAAGGTCAATCTTAGAAATAATCATAAATACCTAGGAGTGGAATTGCTGGATCATAAGGTAGTTCCATTTTCAGTTTTTTGAGATACCTCCATACTGTTTTCCATAGTGGCTGCACCAATCTGCAATTCCACCAACAGGTATCTATCTGGAGAAATCCAAAACTCTAATTCAAAACAATTTATGCACCCTGATGTTCATTGCAGCAGTATACACAATAGCCAAGACATGGAAACAACTAAAATGCCCATCAGTAGATGACTGGATTAAGAAACTGTGGTACATTTATACAATGGAGTATTACGCAGCCATAAAAAAGAATGAAATCTTACCATTTGCAACAATATGGATGGACCTAGAGAACATTATGCTAAGTGAAATAAATCAGACAGAGAAAGACAAATGCCATATGATCTCACTTATATGCAGAATCTAAAGAAAAGAATAAATGAATGAACTAATCATAAATAGTCTCAGAGACATAGAGGAGAAACTGAGGGTTGCTAATGGGGGTGGGTGGGTGGGGATAAGGGGGTAGTTGAAGGGATTAGAAAGCACAATCAGTAATCACAAGATTGCCACGGGGATACAAAAGTCAGTTTGGGGAATATAATCAATAATGTTGTAAAGATTTTGTAGGGTATCCGATGGACAAGTCTCATTATGGAGACCACCTCAGGGAAGATGCCTGATCACTGCACTGTACACCTGAAGCTGAAGCTGAACAATAATGAATGCCAACTATAATTTTATATATACATATGTATATATATATATATATATATATATATATATATATGTATGTATATACTTACAAGAAGCAGAGTACAGCATTAGGAATAGAGACAGTGGAAATGTAATGGCTCTGTGCGATGTCAGAGGGATAGTGTTTGGGGGACGGGGGTTGACACAGTGTGAGGGATATAAATGATAAATGTCTATTACATTGTTTTGTGCACCTAAAACAAACAAACAAACAAACAAATAAATTTTAAAAAGAAATAATCATAAACAAGGTAGATGACTTTCAAATGAACAACTTCAAATGAAAAAGGCTTTAAAAAAAGCATTATCCTTTTTAAAAAGCACTATAAGACATACACAAGAGCAATACATGACACTAAAGGGAAACTTTTAAAAGAAAATTCCCAACTCATATTCATCTAACACCACAGGCTCAAAAAAGTAAAGCAGAAACTAAAAGAATTGCAGGGAGAAATCAACAGATCCACACTCATAGTGGGAGATTTTAACATACTGTTTTAGTAATAGGTAAAGCTGAATTAAATATTGGCATTATTTAATAATATAATTTACAAGCCTTCCAATAAATATTTATAAATATAAATACTGCACCTAACGATTAGAGAATACAGATTTTTTTAAAGCACACTTGGAACATAACTAAATATGAACACATATTATACCACAAAGCAAATCTCTAAACTATTGAAAAATCAATGCCTCATAGGCTACATATTTTCTCTAAAAAGAAGTTAAAAAAAATAAATAAGAGACAGAGAGAGAGACAGAGAGAGGGAGAGGGGGAGAGAGAGAGAGACAGAGAGAGAGAGAGAGAGAGAGAGAGAGAGAGAGAGAGAGAGAAATAGACTAACCATTGAATAAAAGTTAACCAGATTAAAAAAGCAGTGGGGTGTGATTGAAAATCAAGGAGACACTATTCTAGGCCTAGAGAAAAACTTTAGCTGATCTCCTTAAAATGGGGAACGGGGTTTGGCACATCTGAGTGAAAGAAAAACAGCGTGGCTGGAATTCACTAGTGGAGGAGGAGAAGCAGAGTAGCATGTAACCGGAAAGATAATCAGAAGCTTGGCCAAGCAACTGTTTGTGGATCATCATTTTTTGATGGACAAAGATTTTGGTTTTGAGTTGAAAACAATGGAAAGGCACTAAAAAAGTTTAAGAGGCAGACATAATTATATTTGCACCTACCAACTGCAAGGAGATTGAACCAGACAAGAGCAGGATCAGTTAGGAAGCAAAGTTGTAGCTCAGGTAAGAGATGATGGGGCTTTGGACCAAGATGTGAGCAGAAGGAATGATGGAGATGAAAACGAATGGACTAATATGAGAGATATTTAGGAGATATTTACAGGATTCAGTGATGTTTTAGCTGTGGGGTTAGAAAGGAGAGCAGGAAGAGTCTAACTTTGCTGAAATGAATACGTGATAGTGCCAATAAGAAAAGAGCCAGGTGTCATGTTCCACAATAGGCTGAATTCTTTCTTGCCTCTGGGCCTTTTGTGTGGAATGCTAAAGTTCTTGCTTTTATTTGAAATATACTACACATCCTGCAAGGCCCAGCGGACATCTCATTTTTTTCCCCATTTATGGTAATTGATATTCATACAGCACTATCTGCCCTTTACAATTTCACTTAATTATTGCAGGAATACACCCAAGCTGACCTGAAGGTCTACTCGTGGGATGGATGCTCAGCAATATCAATCTTGGAAACTGAGTTTTGATTCACCTTCAGCACTCAGAAATATACCAGCTATATTAGGGTTGTTTCCAGTTGAGTCTAGCAAGAAGGCACACATATACCCAGAATCTCCTGAAACACTGAGAAGGGACTAGAGAGTATAAAACTTCTGCTCATATGGCAAGTAAGTCCTCAAAGGACCTATGGGTTTTTTTTTTCTCCTAAATGGTAGGAAATTGGAAGCTTCAACTGAAAGCTGCCCTATCACCTGCTCCATGCAGCAGCCATCTGTGCATACACAATTAATTTGTTTACCCATATTAAAGGAGCTCATATTCGTTTTGTGATTTATTTATTTTTTATTTTAGGCCTTCAGCTGGTGTTTAAAAAAAAGAGCTGAGGGATTTATTCAGGTGCAATCAAAACCTTGGAACCGCCTGTATCTTAAAACCATTTGGGTCTCTTTCTATTTATCCAACTGATTAGTGCCTCTTCCTTCCCCTTCCATATTTATTCAGTTTGATAGTCTATCTTTTCTTTTTTTCCGTTCATGATTCCTGCCTCTATGTTGCTGTCTCTTTGTGATAACAGGAGTGAGTCATTAATCAGATATTATCAGTCGCAGGTTCAAATCTTTCCCAGTGGATTCTCATCATACTTAGAATAATAATGATGGGCTACAAGACCCTACATGATCTGACCCTTGATTACCTCTTCAAAGTCACTGTTCCTTCTCCTCTTAACTTACTGTACACCAACCACATTGCCTACCTTCCTAGAACACAACAAGCCTATACACATCCCAGGACCTTTGCCATTTCTGGACACTTTAGACTCTTCCTCCAGATATTGATATATGTACCTTACTCTTTGTAGTAAACATCACAAATGTTCCCTGATCTCTAGCTGTTTTTTACTTCTGGGTACACCGAAGTTCACTCTGCTGATAGGCCGATGACATGTGAATAGAAAGGATGTGTCACTTCTCCGTGAAGTGTTTACTGTAATTTAGTTGTGCTGCTTGACTCTGCAGCCCTCTTCTTTCTTGTCATGATCAGGAAGGCCACGTGTTCAGATGGCACTGCTACAAGACGGTGGAGCCTCTGTTGGCTGGCATTACTGTTTAACGGCTGCACAGCCCTCACCAACCCAAGTTGGACATCGGAGTGGGTGAGAAACATATTCCCTGTGTTATTTTAAGCCACTGAGGGTTTGTGTTTGTTGGTTATTCCAGCGTAACCAAGACTTTACTGACTAATGTCCTACTGAAGTCCTTGCTCAAATGTGACCTCGACACAGAGGTCTCTGACCACCACATCTCTGTGTCTCTCTGTGTGCCAACCTGGCTTTGTTTTTCTTTATCAGATCTATTTTCCTCAATATAATGGAAGCTCTGTGCAGGTAGGGACTTTAATTTGTTCATTCACATACTATTTAACAGCAAGAAGAGTCCCTGGAACATAGTAAGTGATCAATAGCTAATTGTTGGATAAATGACTATTCATTGCAAAAATGGAAATATTGTAGATAAGTATAACTTAGAAAGTAAAGTCCCATGTAATTAGCTCGCCCAGAAATAATTACTATTATTTATAAACTTTTTCTAAATTGTGGTTTATTTATATACTAACTCATGTGTAAATAATTGCATATTTTACCTTTTTTACTAAAATGGAACATGCTCCTCTAAATGAATTATTCTGTAACTTATTTCCCCATGTAGCAATTACTCTTTGATGGTTTCTATGTCATGGTTTAAAGATTTGTCATGTTTTTAACTACTCAGTTGTATTCACCTTCTTAATAATCATGAGTTTCCCAAGCTTTCTTTTAAAAAATTTTTTTTATTGAATTTATCAGGGTGACATTGGTTAATAAAGGTATATATGTTTCCAGTGTACAACTCTATGATAATCATCTGTATATTGCATTGCGTGTTCACTACCCCAAGTCAAATCTCCTCCCATCACCATATTCCTAAGCTTTTGCAAACCTAGTATTCATTCATTTCAACTCATGTTTCTTGCTGGCCTGCCATTCCAGTGTCTGGAGATTTGGCAGCAAGTAAGAAGACAAGGTTTTTATACTCAAGGAGTTTATGCTAACTTTGTAAGAGACAGATAATTAACACAAGCAGAGCGAAATATTTCAGATTATGATAAATGCAGCAAAGAAAATACAAATAAATATGGTAATGTGATAGAGAGTGATTGAGGACTTTTGAGCTCTATCCAAAGGCGAACAGGAGCTAACTCTGTATACATTCGGGGGAAGAGAGTTCCACGCAGAAGGTACTTATGGGCAAGCTTGTATAAGGAACAGAAGCCATGTATGAGGAACAGAAAGGCCAGTGCAGCTGAAATGTGGTCTGTGAGAAGGAGCATGACACAGACAGAAGGCAACAAAGAAGATTCTGATAATGTGGAATATTAATACATAGTAGGTGTTCAAAAATATAACTGATAGCTTCTTTGTTAACAGGGATAAATACAATTTCACTACCTATGCAAAATGAGAAAAAGTTCCCATTTCAGTCTCTACTTATAGCATTCCATAAGATATATTGAATCTAAAAGCTGAGCAAAACCCTAGAATGTTTCAGCTCTTTTATAAGGCACCATTAGGATGGCCATAAAATGTGTAGCCTTTAAAAATACTTTCTACAGCTCGGCACTATGTCTGAGATAACCTTAAATGTTAATGAAATGTTTCATAAGTCCACTGTTTTTAAGGCTGTTAGGAGTTTAAGGAACTTCTTAAATACCATCTCATAAAATAAAAGAATCTAACTTAAGATTAACTTACATAGAAAAAATATGTCCCCGAAGACCTTGTATATGACTTGAATTCAATTATTATTTTCTTCTGAGAAGAAAACAGGATTGATTCTGTACTGGCCTCAAGTAGGTTCTTGAAAAGATCTATTCCTTTCCAAATGAAAACATATCAACGGGAATAAAATTCTTTATAGCCTGTAACTCAGAGGTGAACTTTTATGAAACCCTTTGGCACTGTGACTATATGTCCAATGGAATCACATATAACTGAAATATCTAGCTGGTTTTGTTCCTGGTGACCCAACAGAATAAGCCCTGAGGCTGTAGAAACCATATTTCTTGACCCATCCTTCCATTCAACTTTAGACAGGTGAAGGGAAAGCAGAGCATAATGTTCTTATGGGCACATTTATTGTTGTTGCTGTTTTTGCTAATTATTTTTTAATGTGCTTTTTAATCCCCAGTGGTGACAACATTCTGAAGTGACACTAAAGAAACAGCTAGGGGAGAAGTTACAGAAGTTGAACCCGGGACATCAAAAGAGAGTAGCAGCTATAGGACAATAACAACACCTTAAATTTATAAAGATCCCTCATGTCTCTGTGAAGTTTCATGTGGATTTGCCTTGTTTAGTTAACTTCCTTTAGTTTACTTTCCATCTTTCACACTGGGAGATATACGTTAGTTTAATCAGAGCAGCATGACAATACTTTTTGTCAATGCTGGAAAAGCAAATTGCTCTTTTCAATTACCCAATTCCTTTCTCGCTGGACCAATACACACAATCAAGTTAAAACTTACAGGAGACGCAAATGTCATTCCTCTTTCCCCAAAGGGTATTTTGCCCAAGAACCCCTATTTCTCCTTTGGTTTGCTTTGGGTTTGCTGTCACCACTGAAGTAATGAAGGCAACATTCATTGGAGGTAATAATTGCCAGCCAGCACGGGCGCTGATGTTAAAACCAAGAAAAAGCCTTTTCAATCATGGCCCGTGCATTTCAATCCAAGCCCTTGTTGTAGAACACTGGAGAACAAGGTGTAAATCAGTTTAAGAACACAGTTCTGCATTCAAGGCATTGTGGTTTACGGCTCCCAAATGACCTCCATCTATCTTCCTTAGCTGTAGAGGTGTATAATTGAACTAAAGAGAATCTTGAGTAAAGAGGCTGAGTGGCAGCTCCATTGCTGTGGCTTAATGGTGTAACTGCCACATGCTTTTTTTTGTTGTTTTGTTTTTTATCCTCTAAAATGTAACAAAATCGTCTGGTAGTCCCAATTCTTCAGGGTGACACTTACTGAGAGTCTGTGTTTTAAAATAGAAATAGGTTTTTATAAGCAAAAAACAAACAAACTATAAATCTCTCTCTACAGGAGAGTTCCCAAAATACAATTATATTAGGTTGGTGCAAAAATAATTGCGGTTTCTGCAATTATTTTTAATCTTTTAAATTGCAATTACTTTTGCACCAACCTAATATAAGCCATTCTCTGCTGTAGCAGAAACTAATATGAATACATGCAACAACCTGTACTTCTTTTGGGGGGGAAATCATTTTTGAGCCTTTATTTTTCTCATGCAACAAGCAGCTGCTTTTGTAGTCTCCAAAGGAACTGGGGAGTGATAGCATCTCACATGTACTCCGGAGAGCTACAGCCAGAAGACACGTGTTATTTTAAGTTTTCGTTTCTTTTTGTTTTCTTTCTTTTCTTTTATTTGGTTGGATCAGTGAGACTTGGGAAATATTGCTTTTAGAGAATTCCTTTTGCCAACAAGCAGTTCACTCGCCAATAAACGTTTTTTTGTTTTCTGTTTTTTGTTTTTCTTTTGAGGATATATAGTTTACATGTATTCATCAGGTCTCCATGTACAAATTGCTGTGTGAGAATGCTAGGAGAGCATAAAAACTGAACAAAGACTTAACTACCTCCTCGTGGAACTCTCTGGGAGTGTAGTACTGGCTGAACATTAAGAATGAGTTCATTAACACAGTCATTTAATATGAGTAATTAGGACTGCATGGACAGTTTCAGGGGCTCTGAAATCTCCACCTTTCCCAACATCTAAACCCTAAAATTAAAGAATATATATAACCTGCTTGCTGACTGTGCCTGAAATCCCATCATTGGACATTCAGTCCTATTGCACAAGATAGCCCTGGCTAATATGCAAATCTCACTAGAAGGAATAAACTATTAAATATTACTACTAATAAGAACTAACTCTAACCACTAGATTACGACATTCAGGAGAGTTCTAAACACTTTATATTATTTAATTGTTGAATTCTCCAAACAACCTATTCATTGTTCCCATTTTACAAATGCAAAAATGGAAGCAAAGACACAGACGTTCATCTGCCCAGGTTACAGTTCATATAAGGCAGAGCCTGGACTGTCTGATGTCAGCACCCTTGGTCTAAAGCACTCTGTTAGAGAAAGTTTATCAGATCCCTCAGTGAGAAGACAGAAGGGAAACTAGGAGGGTAGGTAAAGATAAAGTTTGTACTATGGAGAGCATCCCTTCAGAACTCACAACTCAGCGTGGGACCAATAGTGGGGATGGTCTGTTTTGCAGACCATGAGGTCATCAAGTTCTCCTTAAAACCAATGCTACATCATTTATGCCATTAGTGTGTCACAGAAGGGTGTTGAGGTCAAAATTATTTTCATAATAATATATGTTATTTGCCATTTTTTATTGTGTTGACATTTGCAATGATGGTACAAAAGCAAATGGTGGGTCAAATGGCTGGCAACTCAGCATGAATTACGGCAATGGCACCAAACACTGAATTCTCTGACACACACTGCCATTAAAAAATATGTCAATTTCACTTAAGAGTGACATTAGTGAAACAGTAAAAATTACTAATTTTATTAAATATTGACCCTAAATACATGTGATTTTAAAATATTCTTTGTAATAAAATATGCATAAAGCCCTTCTGCTGAATACCAAAGTGGTAATGTTGCCTCTAGAAAAGACACTCATGCAATTATTTAAGTAATAAGTTAAACTGGCCACAGTTTTCATGGAATACTATTTTTCACTTGAAAGACTGATTGACAGACAAAATGAGTTACTTGGTAGATATGTTATCTAAAATAAGGCCACCTCTCCAAGAAAGGCAACTGACAAGATTTAATGATGATAAAATTAGAGATTTCAAGAGAAAATTAGAACGTTGGGAAACTTGAATTGGCCACTGTGAGCTTCTCAGCATCCTGAAACTTGAGATTTTTCTGACGAGCTCAGAAAAATGTGATTTTTTAATATTATACGATGAAATATATATAATGAAATGTGTCAACAATAGAAGATTTGCATAACTCTGAATCAATTTTTTTTTCCTGGTGACCAATGTATGTTGTTATATACGAATGATGTTACAGAATCAAGCCTGGTAATAGAGTATGAAAAGTTTATTAATATGATTTCAGATTCTACAATGTAACTAATCTTTAAGATATGATCACCTGTTGGGTTTAGCTAATGTATCAGAAAAAGAAATACACAAATATATGAAAAAAACTATTAAAATGCTCTTTTTTCCAATGACATTTCAGCACGAGACTGAATTTTCTTCATACACTTCAATCAAAACAACATATTGGAACATATCAGAGAAGCAGGTATAAGAATCCAGCCATCATCTACTGAACTAGACATTCAAGAGTTTTTCAGAAATGAAAAACAATGTTGTTTTTCTCAGTTTGGTGGGAAACACAGTTAATAGATTTTATATCTATGAAGTTATAAATTCTTATGTTGACATGTTATGGATTTATTATTGTTATTTTTAAATGGATGACTAAACATTTTTAACTTTTTGTTTTAATTTTTAGCACAGTAAATACCAACAGATGTGATCTATATAAAATTACTTGAAGTCTCCAATATTTTTTAAAGAGTGTAAAGGGGTCCAGAGACCAAAAAGTTTGTGAACCATTGGAGTATCCTTTAGGATGAATTTTGCTTCTATGACAATAGACTGTCCAACTGGCAGTGGCTTAACGGGTAGAATATGCTATTCTCTGTGAAGAGTTTTAGCCAACTGTGAGGATTAGAGGGAATAGTCACAAGACTATCCCCTCGCTTCTAATATAAATTGAAAATTTGAGGGGTTCCCAAAACAACCCTCAGTTTCAATAATTCACTAGAAGAACTCACTTATTACAGGGAAAGTATTGAGATTAAAATCAGCCAAAGGCAGAGTCCAGAAGGGTCCCGTACGTGGAGCTTCTAGTCATCATCTCCCCATGGAGTCGAGGACAGTGTTAACTCCTCCCACTATGTGTGAAAACCCAGGTACACTTTCCATCCAGGTAAAGCTCATCCAAACCTCAGTGTCCAGAGTTTTTATTGGGACCCAATCACATACTGCCTATATGGTTGATTTGTAATCTCCAACCCTTCCCGAAGTCAGGTTGATCCATTTAGTCCCCAGTCCACCCAGAGGCAGAAGCAATACCACCACCTCCACGAAAAGCCCACATTGTAAATCACATTATTAAATTGCCTGGGGGCCAAAGCCCAGAACTTTGTTAAAATACAGATTCTAATTCAACAGGTTTGGGATGGGGCCTGAGCTTCTACATTTTTTAAAAGCTACCACATGATTCTAGTGCAGGTCTATGGATGATAATTTTAGTAGCAGGAAGTCAGGAAACTATGTGCCACAGTGAGTTTGGAACAGCGATACAGGGCGTGTGTCTCTCATAGGAATAAATGTGTCTCTTGTTCAACTACTATCTGGATGAAGCTATATCATAATCATAAATGGTAGATTTTCAGATCACATAATAATGATAATTGTTATAGATAGAATTTATCGAGAAGTTATGTACCAGTACTTTACACTGTTTCATTTACTCTTCATAACAACTTCATGGAGTAGGTATTCTTTTCATCCTTATTGTATATACCGTGTTTTCCTGAAAATAAGTCCTAGCCAGACAATCAGCTCTAAGGTGTCTTTTGGAGCAAAAATTAATATAACACCCGGTCTAATATAATAGACCGGGTCTTATTTAATATAATAGACCAGGTCTTATATAATATAATAGACCAGGTCTTATATAATGTAATAGACCGGGTCTTATATAATATAATATAAGACCGGGTCTTATATTAATTTTTGCTCCAAAAGATGCCTTAGAGCTGATTGTCCGAATAGGTCTTATTTTCATGTAAACACGGTATGAAAAAACAAAGACTGGAAAAGCTTAAGTAAATAGTACTTGATGGCAAAGCTTGAAACCAAGTCTGTTGGTCTCCAGAGATTAAATTTTAAACACTAGAATATTGGCAATTGCTCTAATTATAATAGATTTTTAAAAATTGACTTCTTTGAGATTTTAGCAAGTGGTAGAATAGACATTAAACAATAGTTTCTTTGTGCTGATCCCTGTTCCACTCCCACAGTCCTCCCTGGGCAGGCAACAATTTGTTAACCCAATTCCCACTATTGCACACAATAAGATTCTAATGGATTTTATTTTCTTTGAAATAAAACATCTCTTTTCTAAATTGAGGGTCCTATTATTTTCTAAATATAATTTGAGTTCTCTCTAAACCTTCCCATCATGTTTCTGATCCTGGAAGTATGATTTCTTTAAGGAATTTGTGTCTTAGGATACTAAACACTTGTAAATGCACATAGACTGGGTTTTAGGTTTTTTCATTGACTTGTTTGCATTTCTCTTTTGTTCATTTGTTCATTCATTCATTCATTCATTCAACAAATATATATTGAGCAGCTTCTATGTGCCAAACACTGTTCTAGATGCAGACAATATAGATACAGTCTTAAATTATTTTATAAATGAGTAGGATAAAATAAAACATTTTGTTGAAAAAATTGCTACTGTTCTAGGAATGGTTACCCAGCCATTTAGTCACATGATCCTTGTACAGCCTTCAACCACATAATAACCTATATATCTACATCAACTCTACTTCAACAATCTTTTCCCAAATGCTGATCTCTACAAACACTAAGCAAGATGAACAATAAAGGAGAGGAAGTTATCTTTCTCAAGGACACAGCTATGTCTGTAGCTGTTTGTTGCAGCATTCTTTTCTAAGAGCAAGATATGTAAAAAATGACTAATAGCTTATAGATCCAACAATAGAGAAATGCTCAAGTAAATTAAGATGCATCACCTTGATCAACATTTATACCATAAGACAATTACAAATAATGTCTCTAAATTTTAACAACATAATGAAAAATATTTAAGACATGATGCAAATATGTCAAGTAGTTAATATGTATTAATACTAGGGGGTAAACATTAGATTATTTTCTATACTGCTAAATATTTAATGTAGTTCAGAATAAAAAAGAGAAAAGAATAGCTAATGAACTGAAAGGCAAACACAGTCTTTTAAAGTTCTATCGTCTAGAGAATTCATCCTGTAATTCCCATCTCCACTGTGACTTTCTTAATTCAGGCCTTCCTATTTCTTGCCTCGATCACTGTGGCAGTCCTTTTATTCATACAAAAATGTTCAACAAAAATTGCTTAGGCCCTGGAGATTTACAAATGAAAGACTCATACCTTGTTTAGTCTAGAGTCTAGACATTGCTTCTTTTTTATTAAAATATAGCTAACATATAATATTATATTAGTGTCAGGCGTACCCCATAGTTATTCAACATTTATATACCTAAAATAGTGATCAGCCTGATAAGTCCAGCCACCATCTGACACCGTACGAGGCTATCACAGTATTATTGACTATATTCCCTATGCTGTAGAATACATCCCCAAGACTTATTTTTTTGTACCTGGAAATTGGAATTTCTTATTCCCCTTCACCTTTCCCCCATTTTTAAAAATGTTTCAATTACAGTTGACATTCAATATTATTCTATGTTAATTTCAGTTGTACATTTCTTCCTAATTAAGTCTCCCAGCTGCTGACCTCTATACTGCCTCCAGGAGTGACCTTTCTAAACAATTAATTTGATCATGTTTAAAATCCTTCAGAGGTTAGCCATTGCCTCTGGATAAAGTCCACAGTCCTTAGGGTAATATACAACAACACCTTCTCATGCAACTGTCATTTGCTTTTCTAGTTACATCTGTTGCTGCTGTTCTCCATCCCAACCTAAGTACCATCTCTACCAAACCTTATGCCATTCGATGAGTGCACACTACCACCACTTTCTCACATGTGCTTGCACTTCTGTTTCGTTCCACCCAGAAGCTTTTGCAGCCCTTACTCAACCGTCAACTATAGCTCAGCCCCAGGATTTGCCTCAGGCTGTGTCTTTAGGGAAGCCTCCCTCCCAGACTGGATCAGGTGCCTCCTCACCCCAGGTATTCTTCTCATTTGTAAAACAATGCTTACCAATGTCATGGTACTTATTACTTTGGACAGCATTTGTCTACTATTCAATGATCATCTTTGGGACAGGGACAGTATCCCTCATTTCAGACAGCCTTGTGGCTGTACACAAGGATTTGGGAATCAAAGAGCTTAGGATCATATCACAAACACATCACTTGGTTATTTTAAAAATAATCGAGTTACTGTATGATTAAATGAGATAATACGGGTACAGCAGTTGGCACATGGTAATCACTCAACACATTTAACGTATTATTATTTCTATTTTTTTGAATATCTTTATCCCCATAGTTCCTGGTAAGAGGTCAACAAGTACTTGATGAATAAAAGCATGAATAAAAGAAATAGTAGTATCCTAATTTAGGGCTGATTGCTTTTGATCTGGACAGTTCAGCTGGTGCTTTTATGCTTTGAAAAATACCTGGAAAAGGCATCCCAGAGAGATGGAGCCACTTTCCTAAGGAACAGGGAGAGACCATACAAAGAGGAAGGGAGGATGATCAACGGGAGGGACACTGGATGGAAATTCACACGTTGGGGCAGGGAGGAAAAGAAGAAAAGAAAAAAGATCATTGAAAGGTAAATTAGACTCTTGAAAGTTGCTAGTGATAGTATGGCCACTTCCTATTTGCAGTAGAAATCTGTGGGGCTACTTGTACGGCACAGCCCCCACCTGCTTTCTTCTTTCAGGAAATGTCTTTCTGTGTTCCTGATGAAGTGGAGTGCGTTAAGGTGGGTGCCTGCCCCAAGCTGGGTCAATGAGCCCAAAATGGTAGCACAGAAACCCGATGAGTGTGTGCATCACCGTCTTCATGAAGACTGAAGAAGTATAAGGACACCATTTGGGGACAAAAGGGAGGAGAATAAGGTGACCGTTTTCTTCAAGGAATTGTTTCTCCTGGTTTCTGAGGCTCAGATGTTTCCATGAACTCTCTCTTATATGGGAGGCCCTTGAAATAAATAACATAGCATCCTCCCATTGACCTCTTATTGCTTATACTAGTTTAATTTAGATTTCTATCACTTACATTCAAAGAGTCATAACTAAACTTTATCTATTTGGCTCCATTTCCCACTGTGTGCCTTTATGCACCTTCTGTTTTACTCATTCTAAAATACTCAATGTAGGCTAAAAAAACTATTTATGCATTTTCACATGCCTTTTTCTTCTACTAAGCTGCTCTTTCACTGCAAAATTATTTTTCTTTCTATCAAAACTCTTTTATTTCTACAGCCTCCAGTTAAATACCACCTACTCAACTGAACCTTCCCAGGTTCACCCACACAATCACACATCTCTAGAATATCCTCATTATGCTATGTATTCCTTTATTGCTTTTTTCATTCAGGTCTGTATTATGGTTATTTTACCACCTGTCTCTCTTCTAGATTTTGTTTTCCTGTGGAAAGGCCGGCATCATCTCTGATGTTTAAACCTAAGTACCTCAATCACAGCATTTAGTTGGGCTCAATACAGATTTGTGGAATGGGTGATTCAGGTGAGAGGGATCTTTAAAGAATTTGTCTGCATCTATGGATATAATCAGATGATTCCTACCTTTTAGTATATCATAGATCTAGAAAAAGCATTTGACAAGATACAACATTCAGTGTATGATTAAAACACTTAATAAAATGGGTATAGAAGGAAAATATCTTAACATAATATATGGCCATATATGACAAACCCTCAGCTAATATCATAATTAACAGTGAAAAACTGAAGCCCTTTGCTCTACGTTCAGGAACAAGACAGGGTCATCCCCTATCACCACTGTTATTCAACATACCATGTTTCCCCTAAAATAAGACCTAACCGGACCATTAGCTCTAATGTGTCTTTGGAGCAAAAATTAATATAAGACCTGGTATATTACATTATATTATATTAAAGACCCAGTCTTATATTACAATAAAATAAGACCAGTTTTTATATTAATTTTTCCTCCAAAAGACCCATTAGAGCTGGTGGTCCTGCTAGGTTTTATTTTCAGGGAAATACGGTAGTATTGGAAGTCCTCGCTGGAGTAATCAGGCAAGAGAAAGAAATAAAAGGCATCCAAATTGGCAACGAAGAAGTTAAATTGTCACTTTTTGCAGATGACATGATTCTTTATATAGAAAACCATAAAGATTCCACCACAAAGCTATTAGAAACAATAAACAAATACAGTAAAGTTGCCAGCTACAAAATCAACGTACAAAAATCTATTGCATTCCTATATGCTAACAATGAAATTTCAGAAAAACAAATGAAATAAACAGTTCCTTTTGCAATTGCAACAAAAAGAATAAAATACCTAGGAATAAACTTAACAAAGCATATGAAGGAAACATACATTGAAAACTATAAGATATTTTTTAAAAAAATTGAAAAAGACACAGAAATGGAAAAACATTTCATGTTCACTGATTGGAAGAATCAACATAGCTAAAATAGCCATATTACCCAAAGTAATATACAGATTTAATGCAATCCCCATCAAAATCCCAAAGCATTTTTTAAAGAAATAGAACAAAAAATCATTAGATTTGTATGGAATCACAAAAGACCCCAAATAGCCAAAGCATTCCTAAGAAAAAAGAATAGGCTGGAGTAATCACACTCCCTGACTTCAGCTTGTACTACAGAGCAACAATAATCAAAATAGCATGATATTTGCTGAAAAACAGACAAACAAACCAATGGAATTGAAAACTCAGAAATAAACCCACATAAATATGGACAGATAATTTTCAATAAAGGAGCCCAAAACATACAATGGAGAAAAGAAAGCCTCTTCAATAAAAGGTACTGGGAAAATTAGAAAACAATGTGCAAAAGAATGAAATTAGACTGCTATCTGTCACCATATAGCAAAATTAACTCAAAATGGATCAAAGATCTAAACATAAGACCTGGAACAATAAACTGCATAGAAAAAAGCATAGGTACTAAACTTATGGACTTTCGGTTCAAAGAGGATTTTGTGAATTTGATCTCAAAGGCAAGGGAAGTAAAAGCTAAAATCAGTGAATGGGACTATATCATACTAAAATGCTTGTTCACAGCAAAAGAAACCATCGACAAAACAAAGAGACAACCAATTGAATGGGAGAAGATATTTGCAAACAACACCTTAGATAAGGGGCTAATATCCAAAATACATAAGGAACTCAAAATACATAAGGAACAACCCAACAACGAAAAGACAAACAATTCAATTAAAAAATGGACAAGGGACATAAACAGAAACTTCTCCCAAGAAAACATATAAACGGTCAACAGATATATGAAAAAATGCTCAACTTCACTAGCTATTAGGGAAAGGCAAATGAAAACCACAATGAGATATCACCACACACTGGTTAGAATAGCTATCATCAAGTGTTATAATAACAAGTGTTGGAGACGCTGTGGAGAAAAAGGAACCCTCTTACACTGTTGGTAGGAATGCAGACTGGTGCAGCCGTTATGGAAAATAGTATGGAGGTTCCTCAAAGAATTAAGAATAGAATTACCATATGACCCAGCAATCTCTTTCCTGGGTATATACCCCAAAAATCTGAAAACATTTATTCGTAAAGATATATGTACTCCGATGTTCATTGCAGCTTTATTTACGGTGGCCACGACATGGAAACAACCAAAGTGTCTTTTGATAAATGATTGGATAAAGAAGATGTGGTATATATGCACAATGGAATATTACTCTGCCATAAGAAAAGATTAAATACTGCCATTTGTGACAACATGGATGGATTTTGAAATTATTATGCTAAGCGAAATAGTCAGACAGAAAAAGTCGAGAACCATATGACTTTACTGATATGTGGGATATAAAACTGAAACCAACAAAGGAACAAGACAAACAAACAAAGAAACAAAATGTCATAGACACAGGCAACAGTTTGGTGGTTACCAGAGGTAAGGGGGAAGGGGAGTGGTAGATGAGGGTAAAAGGGATCAGATATATGATGATGGAAGGAGAACTGATTCTGGGTGGTGAATACACAATGTGATATATAGATGACATATTATAGAACTGTAGCCTTGAAACCTATGTAAATTTTACTAACCATTGTCACCCCAATAAATTTAACTGGAAAAAAAAAAAGAAATTGTCATTGGTGTCTCTCTAAACCTGCAGTGTGAATGTCTTCTTTTTTGTGATGTTTGTTCCTATAATTGACAATGTCTCCATTCTTTGTATTAATGCCGTATTTTTCTGACTTGTCGTCACTCCTAACCTGTATTGGCCCAATTTTTTTCATTATAAAAATATTTGATCTCAGAGCCATACGCTCTATTTACTAAAATAACACTTTATCTGGATAATGCCATTTTCTCCTGTCTCTTGTTTCTCTTGTTATTATTATACCTCCCATTTACACTATTCAAAGTTTTTTTTTTTTTTAATATGATAAACCTGGACATTACATCCATTTCAGCATAGATATATATAAAATCAATATATGGATTCTTTCTGAGTTACATTAACTTCTATTTCTTTGTACTTTGTTTTTTATGCTACAGAAGCTGAGGTTTGAAGGTTGAGTGAAGATAGTATACCTATACAACTTCTACAGAAAAGTTTGCAATCAATAAAGATATAATAATCTCATTATAATAAAGTTACACTGAAGATAAATTGTAAATCTTGGGTCAACGGAACCAAATATATAATTCAGAAAGACTTGTTGGGATTTTAAGAGTGGAAGACACTTAGGTATCAGACAGAACTGAGTTCAAATCTCAGTTATATCACTTATGAACTGCATGACCTCACACAACTGATCATGCATCTTCATAAATGAATTTAGTCCTGAAGTTAGGTCTTAAGGACTTGAGATAAATTAAGTACTTAGATAGACTTGACTACATAAAAAGTTAAATTTAAGTATCAAAACACCCACTTAGTGAATAAATAAGGGAAATTTGGACTTTGCATATGGTATCACATTTAGATATCTATTTTGTTTCCAATTGCATTTTTCCATTAGAAAGAATAATTAAGTTAATAAGAAAAAATGAAGTTCTAGATAGAAAAGTAGACGAATGACATGAATAAACAATTCACAAAAATATACATACAAATGATCAACAAACCTTTGAAAAAATCTTAAATTCACTAAAAATAGAGGTACATAGGTTAAAATTGTTTAAAATTCAAAATATTTTACAATAATTAATTATAAAAGATAATCATATATTACAATATGAAGTTCAAAAACAATAACAATAATATTAAGTAAAGAGAGAACAGGAATTCTTACACATTGGTGGAGAATAGTTACAACTTTCCTGGATGTTAATTGGGAATTAAAAGGCTTAAAAATTTCCATATGTTATATTTTTTATGTAGATTTTAATTTTATTGCTAAAGAAATAGTTGAACAAGTGTACAGTGATGCAGTGCTTTTTTTTTGATTTAGCACTTTTTATATGGCAGAAAATTAGCAATAGTTTAAACAACCATCATAAGAAAAAGATGAAGATGGAGATATTATTTCGCACCTATGTATAATGGAACACTGGTCAACCATTTTAAAAAGTGCCAAGAAAAATATTTTTCAACATGAAAATATATTGGAGATTAAAAAAAAAAAGGTTTAGTAAAAAAAGAAGCTATGAAATGTAGAATTAGGGAAACATACATAGGTAGGCTGATGTTAGGACTTTGGCCAGTGGTTTTTCTCTAGGTGGTGAGATAATGGGTGATTTGTGATTAAAACAAAATCTTTGTATTTTTTGTGTTTTCCAAATTTTCTACATTAAGCATCAATCCCCTTGCAACCCACCTTAAATCCTCTTTCTTAATCAAACCACTACCATGGCACTCAGCTTCCTCCAGGTGGAATCCCACCATCTCTGGTCCCCTCCCAGTTTCTCCATTTTTCTCTGACAACAGGTGACACACACTGGAGCATTAACACCCCAAGAGGGAACCTTTAACCAGTGAGGGTGGAGTCATTAGATAAATGCTCTAACCCACCCGCCCTCAGGTGGCACATGCATTTTTAGGGCCCCCGGCAGGTCCCAGCAACAGACACTTGATATCCACAGTGGTGACCAGATCGAGGTCCCACTCGGAACACCAGCACAATAACCAACTTTTGTATTGTCCTGTTCTTCTCTTTCACTCTTCCCAGTTCTTCTCTCCTCCTCCCAAATAATCTTTCTGTATGTAGATAAGCTTTGTTTCAGACATTGCCTTTGGGAGTACCCAGGCTAAGGCACACATGTATTCATTTCATCATCATAAAACGAACACTAAAATAAGAACACTAAAAGCGTTTGATATACCCTTAATATAAATAATTAGAGGCTCAAAATTCTAAAGTTCATGGGTAACAGTGCCACCAGCATTAGAGATTTTTAGTGGGATTTTTGCTTTTGGGCTCTTGAAGCTACTGGGGAACTCTGTACTGCATGTTAGGCAAACTCAGTATTACACAACGTTTTTCCCTTAACTGTTTTCAAACTACTGCTCAGATTGTGTAGGAAATAGATCTGTACTGCTGCTAGAAATGGTGTGGAGATTGTTGAGCAAATGACTCCTGTTCCCACCTCCAGGGGAGGAGCCCCACTATCTGCAGCTGTAGTCCCAAGACGCCACCCCACTGCGTAGTTTGCAGTGCAGGACTCACCACTAAAAATATGACTCACACAGGCACTGAATGGAACAACACTCCACTCACATAGCAAAGAGACAGAGTAAGAGAGGTTTCAACAGAGTATTGGTCTCTGTGGCCTGCAGGTCTCACCTCACAACCAATACAGCGAGATGGTCGGCACACACCCTTCTTGTGCTACAGGTATAGGACCCTATTCCCTCCATGCCGAGAGCAGACACAAGTGGGGTTGGCCAGGTGCCATATGATGCATGCACTTAACCTTTTCACTGAGTTCAAGTTTGTTCTCCAAAATGTGTCAAAAGTCCACAGAAAAGAATTATAGGATTTATATTTTTAAGTAAATACAGTTAAGGTGCTACCTTTTATTAAAACAAATGATTACTTTAAAGTACAAACATTTCCTATTGTTATTTAGTCTTAAAAAAACACAAAAAATATGGAAAAATATACATCTGCTTTTTTAAACTTCCTTTTCTGGAACACTGAGCTCATGGGGTAAAGTCGAACGCCGCAGTCAGAAGTATGGAAATATCATTTGACCATCGTCGAACGTCACAGCAAAAATGTTAAGCAGAACAAAGACATACACATCAAGCCCAGAACAGGGACAAATAGTCCAAAACAAAGATATATGCCCAGCACAGGGTGTGAGGGCTCTTAATCTCTATAAGAAAATGTTCTGAACTCATTCTTATACAACTACGGAAAGACTGCATGCATGTGACTGCCTTTCCTAAAAGGGATTCTGCGGGTTAAGCCATGACATTAATAGAGAGCAGTCCCACAGTAGTCATAGAATAAAACCGGCCTCTAGGCTTTACATTCTGTCCAGGTGTACCTTTGGGTATAGGTCAGTAGAGCTATTTTTTTTTTTTTTAACAAGGGTACTGACTATGGGATTAGAAAGTTCTATTCTTTTACTAATGACCTCCCCCTTTCTAGCCAGCCTTGGTAATCGAATTCAGCAGTGCTCAGAAGAGCCACCAAAGTTACCATCAAAATTGATTGATGGCAGTCATTTCCCACATCCCAGGGAAAATTAGATTTATGGATACCATATTTCCCATTTTAAGTATTTCTTCTACAACTTTGGCCTGAACATTTGGCTCCTTGACTCGTTGGTCCCCATTAGAATATAGTCTACTGGGGTATCTGATTTAGTACAGTCACATATTTCTCTTGTTATATAAACTTGATAACCTTATAGTGGTCTTCAAAAACACCATCCCTTTGCATGGCTATGCCACCTGAAATTGTTTGAAATACTATCCTAGTGGAGCATATTATAGCTGTTGTTCCTTTTATTTCGCTTCCGAAATATCTGTGTGAGTGTTTCACCAGAATTGCCTCAACACTAAGCGGGAATCAAAATGGTGGGAAAATTGGAATCTGGCCAAGATTTCTCTTCGTCTGCTGACTTTCATCCTATTCTATTTCCTCTTGTTGCCTATCGCAGGAGCTCTAGAGGAACATCTAGAGGGGACTGGCATTCTTCTGATGCAGCCCACAGCCTTCCACAGTCAAACCTCTGATCCTAGTTGTGATAGCCTTATTCATAACCAGGTAATCACTAGCAGTGATAATGTCCTAATACCGTGCAAATGGAAGGGTGAATTCTGTAGCAAAAACTTACTTTAAGAGATGAACAGATGCCTTTGGGGTGAGAAATTGCCTGTCTTAAGAAGGCTGACGTCATGCAGTAAGGATGCGCTGCGGAACCTGAGAAAGCCAGAGAAATATGTAAGGCAGGAATTGTCCAAATGAGTGAGCTACTGTGGAATAGGTATTCTACAAGAAACCGAGACCACCATTGGTGTATGAAAGAACTGTGAAAACAAGCAAGGGGGCAAGTGGATTCTCGTCAATAAATACTGCAAGTGCTTCAGTGATGTGCGCTCTGGAAGCATCCTGAAAACTTTTCATTAGAGTCAGAGCCCTTTCTTCAAGGCAAATTCTAGAGGAAGATGCAACCAGAGCTTTTCTATTTGCATTTAAAATGCGGAGACCTGAAGCCCCTGTGATGATTAATTTTACGTGTCAACTTGACCTCATGTCAACTTGACCATAGAACGCTCAGATATTTGGTTGAACATTATTTCTGGGTATGTCTGTTTCTGGGTGTGTCTGGGTGAAGATGTGTCTGGATGAGAGTAACATTCGAATTGATAAACTGCATAAAGCAAATTGCTCTCCCAAATGTAGGCAGGTCTCATCTAATCCAGTGAAGGCTTGAATGCAGCAAAAAAAGTGGCATAAAAGAGAATTCCCTCTTTTTGCCTGACTGCCTTCGAACTGAAGACAACCTGACTTCTCTTGCCTTCAGCCTCAGACTCAGACTAGAACTTAGACCATTAGCTCTCTTGGTTCTCAGATCTTCAGTCAGGCTAAAACCTGGGTCTCCAGCTTCCTGACTGCAAATCTTGTCGGCCCCCATAACGATGTGAGCTCATTCCTTATAATAAATTATTATCATATTGGTTCTGTGTCTGTGGGAACCCAGATGAATATATCCCCCTAATCTTTTCCCCAATTTCCTCCCCCATTCATCCTCTCCAGGAGCTAGTATGAGTGCATTTAGGCAGATTTCTGGATTGAGGCTCTAGCCAAAGAAATTTGATAAATTCCTAGAATATATACCAGTACCTCATGTCAGAGCAGCCTCTGGCATGAGGATTATACTATAATTTACTGAATTTGGCTAGTATATCTTCCTGGATTGTCTTTGACTGCCTGTCAACCCTGGAAACTATTTACCTTCTCAGAGTTTAAACTAATCCCTAGTTTTCTTCTTTCCATTGCCACACTGCTTATTCACTTTATAGTTGCTTATAGTTGTCAGATGGCAACTATATTTCTTTTAGCACCAAGGAGTCTACTGGCTTTGAACCTACTGGGTAGATTATAGGGCCTGAATATCTTAATGTCTGAGAATTCCACAGACTTTTTTTAACCACTGGAGAAATCTGATCACAGCTTTTCAATTTTGTCTGTCTCTTCATGTTTCTTTAAAATCTGAACCTATCACTGAATATACATAAGGAGTAAGGATATGAGTCCACAACATAATCTCCCCAACGTCACTCACCAAGGCCAAATTGGCCCTATGAAGTCCAGAACCCAGGAAGAAGTGCAGAGAGATAAGTTCCCACTTTTTTGGTAATGAAAAAAATGGGGAATGAAAGGTCAGGGTTGGACCCTGTTGTTAAGCGAGAACTCTAAGCATCAATCTTGATTTTTCTCTACCTCTTACACGCCACGTTCAAGCCATCACAAAGTGTTGTCAGTTTCACCTACCAACTATCTCTCCAATCTCCCTTCTGCTCTCTATTCCCATTGTCACTGCAGGGAAGTCACACTTCACTTAAGGATTGGGCGCTGAACAGTTCAGGGTAGATGTAAGACGTGTACAGTTATGATTAACCTTGAGAATTCCTCAGGAAGCTACCTCTGTGGAGACAGACATACTGCTTCATAGCAAATCTAACAGTTTTCTCTCCGATGTTGGAACAAATTTCTGTTTCCTCAGTTGAACACTAGGTAAAGACATTGATTTGTATTTAGGGGCCACATTGGATGAAAATATATATATGTCTGAACTCTACAATAACATTTGGCATGGTGACATTCCTATACATGGAATGCATGGAAATTGATGGAAGAAGAGTGTCATATCTCCCATTTTGAGCTTTCTCCCTTTATTGAATGGTGGAGTAGAACTGCTGGCGTCATTTAAAGTGTTAATTCTCCATGTCTTTTTCTTTCTTCAATTCCCTCCTCTCACTTTGTTGCTTAGAGCATATAATTGAATTCCAATAAACATATGACAGGACTTGACTGTGTTTATTTTAAGGAACCAACAACCCTTGTGTGAATTGCAGTGACAGTCTTCTAAGTAGACTCTCATCCTCCATTATCAGTCTTCTCCAATCCATTCACTACACTGCAGCAGAATGATAACTCAAAAGCATAGATTTGATCATGACTCTCACCCATACTTCCCTGTGTAAAATCTTTCAATTGCTTCCTATTATCCTTAGAATTCATCTAACATCTTTGGCTTGACATAAGAAGCCATCACACTCACCTCCCTATCTTTTGCAAGCATCTTCTCTCACCACCCTTATATCTAACCCACAACAACTTCCAATGAAATCGAACTACTTGCACTCTCCAAAAGGGCAATACTTTCCCTTACCTTTGGGCCTTTACACGTGCCCTCCGTTTCCACCTTTGCCTGGCTAATTTATTGTGGTCCTTAAGATCTCAATTTAGACATCATCTCCTCTGGGACCTTCCTTGCATATCTGTAGCACTGCCACTTCTGCCACTGGCTAAGCCTTTATGTTTCTAATCCACAGCTGGTGGTTCAAGGTTAAAGCTCCAAAGTGTTAAAAAATACTCCATATTTTTAACACTTTAAGTGAAAGACTTAGAATCACTGGTTCGATGGGGCCATGCTATTGACTTGTTTTCCTGTTATACTAGCTAATTTACAACTCAACAGTAATGACAATTATCATTATAATTATATCATCAATACCAACAAATACTGATGTTTACCATATGTAAGTGTATGTGATATACATATATATACATTTGATATACTTACATGATATACATATATATCAAGCATTCTTATAAGATATTTATATATATATATATATATATATATTACTTTTTAATATGCAAAGTATTGCTATTACATTCTCATTGAACAGATGAGAAACCTGGGTCACAGAGAGACAAATTAACTTGCGTGGTAGAGACAGAGAAACATATACTTTGCAGTAAATCCAACACAGCCAGTCTTTCTCCTAGTGTTGGAACAAACTGGAAAAACCAGTTTCCAAGCCTAGAAAATCTGACACAAGAACTTGCCCAACCAGTGCACACTCAGCGTCTCACATTTGGTTGGACTAACTTCTGGCACAGCTGTCAGTTTACCATTCTTTTCTTTTTACAACTACCCACTGCACTTGCTATCTGCTCAAGGGAAATTCGCTGCCTCGAACAGAAAGTATTAAAATGAATGAATGAATGAATGAATGAATGAATGAATGAATAAATAAATAAATAAATAAATAAATAAAACAAAAGCCTTAACCTTGAAAGACTTATTGAATGAACATGAATCAATTGCGGCAATGCCTTCCTCCACTGTTACTGTTTACCAAAACGAGGGGCCCTTTTCACCCCAACAGTCTCTCTTTTATAATATGATTGAATTCCACCCACGATCCATGCTGAATATTACCCTGGATTACCCTGATCCAGGTATTATGTTACTTGTATTCGTTAAGACTGATTAAGGTTTTCTTCATATTTATCACCAGTTTGGCTCTCATAGCTGAGACTTACTCTTCTATCAGCAGGACTCCTGGTCTCCTTTGGAAGTTTTCAAAGTGAAAATCCAAGAACACAAATGAATTCTGGCAGCCAGAAGCCCCTACTTTAGTGCATATGTTCCAGCGAGATGAGAGGACCTGTATCTTAGGGTAAAACAATTAAATAACCCTAATTTAAAACTATGGTGTACTCATCATATTTTTCTCTTGGATTCATGCGCAGTGTAAATGTACTTGACGTGATTCAATTATATCTTAAATTCCTGATTGCCAAATAATCAAATAATAAAAGTAATAATATACCAGTCATGTTTACAAAAGTTGTGTAGAGCCATCGGCCCTGGAAAGGGCATCTTACCTCTAATTGTGCATTATGGGCAATGTGGACCTTGCAAATCACAAAGAATAATCATTAAAATGCTAAAATAAGATTATGAGTTCAACAAAAGGTAGGGGTTCTCCATTACGTTGTATTAATATTGAAGGAGGACGAGCAGCATAAATGGGGACAAACCAGGGCATCTTCTTCTGGTATGCTGTGAGGCTCCGACCTTAGGACCCTCACTTACTGTAATGACCAAATGACTATAATCCTTTGCACATCTAAACAATCTCATTAAGGAGAGAGGTGTTGTGCATTCCGCTCAGGATTTTTCTGTTGAAGTAAGTAGAGGACTTTAGCTTCAGAAGAATATGATATGCATATCCATGACCTTTTCAACTTCACACCGCTGCAAATAGCCCGCATTAGTGGGAAACAATGAGTGTCGTCTCCCAAAGTTTGTGTCTCCCATTTATAAGGACACACAGCTGCTGCTTATAAGGATACCTTGCGGGTCATTTCTGTTCAGGGCACAGCCACCATACATGCCTCAAGGATAAGACAAACCTGGGAGCAAACGGTTAGCTTCTGGAGTCTGTCTAATGCTATGCTTGGGTTTGTGGATAAAGACAATTTATTGCTTTTCTCATAAGTGTATTCTGTCTTTGGCTTGTACTTCTTCATTAGAGGTAAATTTCTTTCTTCTCCCTTTTATTCTTCCTCTAAACTTAGATTCCAAAGGAATAGAGTTCGATAATTTGGAATAACAAATCCTTCCCACCTTTCAGACCTGGCTACAATCCCACCTCTCTTCACCCTAAGCACCTGACTATTACAAACTCTCATTGATCTGCTGTTGTTTGTACTCTTTTAGATCCGTATACACTTTTCATGTGTTTGGATCTTATCTTTCCAACTAGACCATGAGCTCCTTGCCATGAGCTCCTGGAAGGCAAAGACTGTCTTACACGATTAGGCATCCCACAGTCTCTACACTCAGAACCTAACACATCACAATTACCTAATCATTACCTTTCATGGCTTAATTTATTAGGAAGAGCCACTGGCTGACAACAAATCTAAGCTCCAAATTAGAGCCACTGTATCTTAGATCAGTGCTTTTCACATTTGAATATGCATACCACTCACTGGGGGATCTTAAAATGTATCTTCTGATTCCTAGCGCTGTGGCGGTGCCTGGGATTCTGCCTTTTCAACTCCCAGGGAATGTCAATGACGGTGGTTTGGAGATCTCACTTTGAGTAGCAAGATCTTAGACATGTAGGAAACCAGGCATGACTAAATCATTGAGAAATCATTTGCTTGCTTTTTATGCTTTTGCAGAGCCAGGCACACATCACAGTTCTGGTTGATGTGATTCTATCCAGTTTAGAGACTTAGAAATATTCAATGACCAATTAATGGTCTTCTGTACAATAATAATAGCTGGTGTGGCAGGGTAATTCCCCAAGTTACTAATTTGCATTTGTTCTCCTTTATTGCTCATTCATTTGTTCTGAGCAGGGAGTCAAGCCCATTCAAATTATTTGAGACTCAAGAGGCAGGAGGTGGGAGAACAAGAGATGCTGAAGACAACTCTTTTTCCTGTCTCTTGAAATCCGAGCGATTGAAAAGATCATACTAGATAGTTTGGAGGGAGATGAAGGAGAAAAAGAAAGAGAAATGAGGAAAAACTTGTCCCCAGGCCTGGGAAGGAGAGGGAAATCAGTGTGTTTCATAAATTTAAGAACACTTTGGGAAGTACACAGGACACCTCCAAGGCGCACTCGGCAGGCTGCTCACCAGATGCTGGGCTCCCAACCGGCCACGTGCCTGGGCTGTGGACGGCATGCAAGCCACAGATTTCTGGGAATATCTGAGCTCCACAAATGGACATTTCAATAGCAGCCAGAGAGACTGATGCTTGGAGGGTCTCAATGCTTTGGCACTGTATACTCCCGGCCATGCCCCTCACCACCACACAAACACCACATTCCTTCATTAGTTAAAAATGTAAAAGAAAGAAAGGGAAGAGGAATCACAATCATGATTTGCAATATATTTCCACATAGAAAGTAGAGTTTAGATCTAGGTTTAATTTGATCTTAAAGAAATAAATCAAAGAGATATTTCTTGTTTAACCAAGTGAAGTAAGATTCATAACTGATGAAACATCTATTAAGTGATGATTTGAAAATGAGATTGAGTCGTGTCAGCTCACCCCCCAGGCTGACTGCAACACATAACTACCCCAGCTCTCAACCATCCAATGGCTTCCTGTTCCACTTAAAATAAAATCCAAATTCCTTTCCACGAACTACAATGCTCTGTGCGCTCTATGTGCACACCCAGGATGGTAGCCACTGGCCACCTGTGGCAACCGACCACTTGAAATATGGCTAGTCTGAATTGAGATGTGTTGTAAGCAGAAAATGCCTGCAGCTTTCAAAGATTTAGTACAAAACAAAAAGGAAGGAAAGAAGGAAGGAAGGAAGGAAGGGAGGGAGGGAGGGAGGGAGGGAGGAAGGAAGGAAGGAAGGAAGGAAGGAAGGAAGGAAGGAAGGAAAGAAGGAAGGAAGGAAGGAAAGAAGGAAAGAAGGAAGGGGAGAGAAAGAAATATGTACTTTCTCCTACCTAAGTAAGGCTGCAGTGTCCCAGCCTTACTGAGCCCTGGGATCCTCCAGGCTACGAGGTGCCCGCCCACAAAGGCACAGGACATGCATGTTTGGCTCTGTCCAGAAGCTTCCTCCTCATAGCCAGATTACTAGTTGGCTTTTTCACTCTATTTCATTCAGCTGAGGTGCTGCTCAAAGTCCACCTCTGGGGGAAGTCATTTCCTCACTGCCACATCTGAGCCAGTCCCTTCCTTCTCGGTGTCCCTGACCTGCTCTGCTTGTCTCACATGCAGCATGGCCTATCTCGTCTCACTAGGATGCCAGTGTCTTACCTGTTTCCTTTACTGACACAGCTCCAGTCACTAGGAAAGTGGCTGGTGTGCCGCGGGCATACAATAAATATTTACTGAGTGATTGAATTAAGGAGTTATTCAAAGTGAGCACTTGCTACAGACTAGTCATTTTGCACACAGCTTTGCACACTTTTTCCGTGTTGGTCACAGTGTGTCTATAAATAAATGCTATTAAATCTTCATTTTACACAGTAGAAAAATCAAGTCTTAGAAGAGTTCATTTAAAAAGCTTAGTGTGTCCCTAACACTTTACATAGACTTATTTACTAATCCAGAGCAGTAGGCACTTGATTTACAGGGGAGGAAACTGAGGCACAGGTCGTTAAGTAACTTGCCTTAGGTCTCGCAGTCAGCAAGCGACAGCACTAGGAGATAAAGACAGGACAGGCTAAGCCTAAAATCCAAGATCTCTTGCCTCATGTCAAGTTCACACATTAGTGAACGCAAAGCAGGTCTGCCAGCACCCCCGCTCTCAGCTCCCACTTTAACTTTCTGTGATTTCTACTATCAGTCAGAGCTGATCACCTCCTGGCGCTTTTATCCACACTTACCTTTTCCATCCACATCCACTGCCTAAAAAAATTGAAGACCACCTCATTAGGCTCCTCCAAACATGTTTGCTTTCCTTCAGTCCCCCTTCTTTATAAAAGTACCACACATCTGCTCAGTTGCCCAGACCTGAAGCCTCACAGGCATTTCTGTCTGGTTCCTCTTACTTCTTGCTCTTACCTAGACAATTCTCTCTTCCCAATGTTTTGCTTTTCAGTCTTTCTTTCAATTCCTGCTGCCACCACCCGGTTCAGGATTTTGTCAATACACTCCGGAACTTCAGGAATAACGTGTCAACTTTTCTGCTTCTTCTCACTCTCTCCTCTTTAAACTAATTCTGATGAAGGAGGGAAATTTTAAAAAATAAAGTATTTCAATCCATTACTGTCTTTTCAAAAAGTTTTGAGTGTGCTCATATTGCCTAAAGGATAAAATCCTTTGAAGATTCTCCATTCAATGTCATTCAATGTCATTCCTAGTTAGGGTTAGCTTGTTTTTCAAGCCTTATCTCCCTCTACCACCATATGCATGTTCTGCAATCTGGCTGCTTTATTCACTGTTAGAAAACCATTCTCTGTATGTTCCCACCTTTGCACTATTACTCTTCATGTACCTTTTACTACTTGATGTACCTTTTATATTCCTTAACACATTTTAACTTATATCAAACTCTTCTGTAAAGCTCTCTCTGAGCACCCCAGTCTGAAATATTCTCGTCCTCCTAAGCTCCTACACCAAGAAGAGTCTGTGTAATTTACTCACAAAATATCTCCTCAGATTAAACTGAGATTCTTACACTAAAGCATTAATTCCTGTTCCATTACTTCCCTAGTGCCACATACTCAGTAAGTGCTTCAATAAAAATAATGTTGAAATGATCTATATTAATAGATATAACCCAATATCAGAAGCATTTCAGAATCAAAGACCATGTATAAGTTTGAGATATTGACATCTTTTAAGCTCGCATATACTTTTATTTTGTTGTGATGGTTTATTCATGAAATGTTCCCCTTTCCACCCCCTCTTTCTGTAACAAGATTGAAATCAAAGTAATCTTATTAATGAGCTGCTTTTTTCTCCATGCTAATAGAAATAAAAAAGTGGTGGATTTCCTATAGAATATTCTTTCTGTTTGCCCTGCCACCCTTCATATAAGTGAAAAGACTGACAGCTAAATCTTACAACATTTTGTTTACTTATAGAAACAGAAGAGAACTGAGAAATGAACCTGTTCAACGTCATAATTACACAGAAAAAAAAAGTGAAGCTCAAATTAGACACAAAGCCGATGGCAAATCCAGAGTTGGAATGCAGATTTTCTGAATCCCAGGACATACAATATTCCATTTTACATTCCCTTATCTGGGGGGAAGAAATACTCTACCTAACCTCTACCTAACCTATGTTTGCGGAATCCTCTAAATTTGATTTACGTCCAATTAGTCATTGTCTTATTACTCTGTTGTGGACTTTCGATTGTAACCTTGTAACATTAATCATGTACAATCAGGTTGCAGCTTATAGTTCGCAACAAATTCCACATGCATTATCTAACGTGATCCTCTTGCCACAACTTCCACATGCACTATCTAACGTGATTCTCTCAACTCCCCTAGATGCTGGTGTGAGCAAGTCGGACAGTGAAGTGAGGTGGGCTGGAAGAACGAGGGTGCATCAGATGTAGCTGTCTAGAAATTCTCTATCTTGATAATTGTATCTCTTTATGATCCCTTGATCAAGAAACACATCAGGTGTCTATTTTTGGGGACACATGATCCCCGCCTGCAAGGGTTTGGAGGAAAAAACAGGCAGGTCATGTGATAGGTCATGCACGTGAAATGTCAAATCCTAGTTCTGGAGGTCAGCGGAAGTGAGAGAGAAGGTCTGGGACTGACTGTGAGCTTCTTAATGGAGGGCAGACTTGAGCAGAGCCTTGGAGCGCCAGCAGGATTTACATAACAGTGATGCCCAAATTGAACATGTGCATTCATTCTTTTTTTGTCATATGAAATCTATACTTCATAAAGCATTCTTATATTTGTTACCCCATTTAATCCCTTTGAGATCCTGACCCTTTAAATAACTAGTTTTCTTGGAGTTAAGAAGGCCAGTGTAATCCCTGAGTATTACCTATTCTAGAATGTTGGCTCCCTGTTAAGTGAAAATTAAATTCTCAAGAAGTAGGGCAGGGGTGGGTGAAGGAGAAGGGATTGGCATTGCTCAGCATAGCCCAGAGTCCCTCGGCTCAACTTTGTCATTCTAATGAGGCAGCCATCTTCTACATGCAGTAGGTTTAATCAATGGAATGGAGCTTAATTGTGCTAATTGCATATTAAACTGGTGTTAGATCACCAAAGTGCTGAGTTAACTATTAGATATGGGCTCCTCCATCTTTTATCAACATGAAATTTCTCTCGTCATTGGATAGAAATGCTAGGATAAGGCGACACTTTGCAAGTTGTCCATTTCATGAGTTAGGTGTTTGGAAAAGACTTTCAAAAAGTTTATTGCAGAATACTAGTAAGTAGCCTTTCTAAAACTGGAGGTTTCTCAGACTAGTCTATAATGGTTACATCTCATTTCACATATTGATTAAAATGCTAGTTACAAGTTTTTAAACTTCACAGAGGCAACACAACATTAAAGAAAATAACTGTCAAACACATTATTATATTTTAATATTTCACATGGAGCTGTGCATAGAAATTCCATACTGTCTTTGTCTTTATACTTTCCTTTGACCCACAGGCTCTATGTATTCTCCTCCCCAGAAGTGGCTGCTTCTGTTGACATAACTATTATATGGCTCGCATTAGGACTGGTTTCTATGGTTGCAGAGTGAAAAATGGGTTTTCTATTATATTGTCTAACACACTGTGAACAAGAGGAACAGCCAACCTGCTGGAGAAAGTCCAAATGCCAAAACAGGATATAGAGCCAGGAATTGAGGATGAGTTGGGAAACAGAATAAAAAAGCTGGACCTGGACAGATATGGAATTAAAATGAGAATGGATCAGGTATCCGATGAGCTGGCTTGGAGGCCTTGGAGCAGAATAGCCAGCACAGGGTCCAGCATGAAGAAGCAGCTCAGGTATTTGCATTTGTGAAGGTCACCTTAGCCAGGCTTAGAAGTGGTGCACTGGATGACAAATGAGCACTTCTCAATAGATTGATCCTTGGGAGACTGTCATGGAAAAGTTGGTCCTGGTCAGGGGAGGGATGAGTGAGAGAGATCAAACAAGTGAGACTCCGTCACTCACTGACAATAGGTCACAATGGCCAGTTTGTACATTGAGAACAACAGCCTTACTATAAAACCTCCTCACTATGGACTGTTTTCATTTCCAGCCCAGATGCACTACACAGGTGTAGATAAAGATGTGGTAGCCCATCTCATTCAGAGAAACCCCTGCCATCTGGCCAACATTCCATACTTTATGTCAGGATTTCTCAACTGTGGTGATATTTCCAGAACTGAACTAAGAATTTGGTACCAATAGGAACTTTAAGGATCACACTACTTAGTACACAGGATCAGTAATTTACTAAATAGAACATCAGTGCCTTTTTAAGAGTTAATGAAGCTTCCCAAGAGTCTTGCTAGTTACACTGGAGTAATAAGGCTGCCTGTCCTTTCTTACACGTGTGATGTTAAGACTATGATGTAACAAGGACATCAAAACCCTACTGTATGATCCCTCCCTGATAATAGTTATGCTTCTTTATTAGTACCAATTTAAGGTAAATGGAGGGCAAGAAATTCTTGAGACACGTTATTGGACATTTTTGAGATTCCTCTAAAGTAACGAGCTCATTTATATCATCTTAACAGTTTTAGAACTTTCATTATAAGAAAAAATAGATAAATAAAAGCAAATCATTGGGAAACAATATTATTTGTGAAATCTAAAGAGACTTGTCAAGCTATTTCACTTCACATGCTATAAATGTATGAAAAATGCCATTTAAGGGCAAACTATTGGCTTAATTTATAATTTTGTTTTCCAGGACTCCAGGGAGTTGTCTTTCAGGTGAGAAAAATTACAATGTTTTTCATTTCCTTTCTTGGTACATGCATCAAATGTACTGAACACCCACTGTGTGCAGACAACCCCTTCCCATGCCTGGAAAGCAAAGATATAATCAGAAACAGGAAAGGTATAAAAATGGTAAGTAGCAATACAGAAGGCTCCCTACACCATTGTACTGCAGGGGACAAGGCACAGGAAAAGCAGTGATGGAAGGTCCATGCCACATTGCTGCCATCTATGTGACACCTAAAACTGTTACACACACACTCTACTGTGCCAGGGATTAAAAACCAAACCAAACAAACAAAAAACACAAGCTGTCCTTGACTGTGAGCAACTGACCTTAAGTATCTCTTCCACAGAATGGCTTTACCTTCCACCAAAGCCCTTTTGTGTTTGTACTTGATGTCTGTACTCCTGAGAGAGCAACCATTTTTTCTGTCCTCAGAGGTCATGCTGATTCTGGTCCTATCCTTCAATATCCTGCAATAGTGTGGGTGTCCATGACTATACTCTGACTCTATTAGAAGGGAACTATTATTTACTGAGGGCCATCTTGGAAATAGTAGTAAAAAGTCAATAGTACATTAGTTAAAATCAAAAGGTTTTGAGTCAGACTGACTTAGTGAAAACGCTGCTCCTCCACTTCTAATCTAGGAAACTTGGGCAAGTTTCTTAACCCCTCTGCGTCTCAGTCTTCTTATCTGTAAGATGGGAATAGCATCTACTTCATAGGGTCATTGTGAGGACTGAATGAGAGGCTACATGCATCAGGCTTACCTGGGCATAACTAAATGATCATTAAAGGATAGCTATTAGTCATTCATTGGCTCTTTGGTAAAAAAAAAAAAAAGTGCTTGTAAGGCTCATTTTTCAACTTAGAAATGAACTTATAGGAAACAGCCTATTTTAGGTTGAAGATCAGGAAAACTTGTTAAATATACCTCAGAGAATGAATATACAAACAATGGCCAGATTACATATAAAAATAAAACTCTGACCTACAACCTGGAGCAAACAGCAAAAATGGCCAACCTGTCTAGAGTAACCAATGTAAGAAGTCAAACTATTATCTGAAGCAACTAGTCCACAAAGCCAAATACTAATTCCAAAACAATAATATAAATAACAATCACCCCCAAACATCCAAGGTTTGATCAACAACTCACAGCTTCTCTAATTTTTACCCCAGCTTCCAACTTAGGACCAAATGGGGAAATCAAAACATGCGTCCCTAACCCATCACCAGGAGGCCCCACTTCTGGTCCGCCTGCCTACTCCATCACCACAGGCCAGCATCCTCCCATGAGAGCACACCTGAAGCCTTTCATTGTACCCACTGTAAAGCTTCCCCATGCCTCTGCCTACCTTTGAGTCTGACAAAATGCAAGTGATGGTAGCTGACTCCCTTGTCATAGTAAACTCTAAGTAGATAGCATTTGCTTGTTGTCATTTGGGTGCTCTTTATTTCTACACACTTCTCAAATCATAAAACCAGACTGTCATCATCATGGGATAGGCTGCATCTGCTTCTGGCTCACCAATATCACCCTAATATCTAGCATAGTATCTGGTTCACAGAGACATGAATGAATGAATAAAAAATTGTCTCTTCAAAACCACTCAGAATGCCTCTAGCACACTAACGTAGAAAGTAAAAACTGACAAAGAATGGACTTTTCTTGTGAGAAGAGGTCATTGAGGTAAGACACTCTGGGAAAGGTGCAGCTCTTTATAATTGGACTGTGCACCCTTGCAGCAATCACTAAGTTCTGGGAGCCATATAGGGACCAATATTATCCATAATATTACGACAGTAATAATGCCCACTCACACGGTGTTTCTGAGGATTTCAAAAGATACTTTAGATGAAAAGACATGAATGAAGGTCTAGGGAATGAAAAAGACTTGCTTCTCTTTGTATATCCTAAAGCCATATTGACATTCTTTATATACGTATATATATGTATTTATATACACATATATGTATATATATACATATATATGTGTGTGTATGTATACATATATATGTATGTGTGTATATATATATGTATGTATATATATAATTTTAAATATGCAACATGAAAAAATGGCAAGAAAAAACATTCTTAATTTTATAATGCTATACTGACATTAAATATTACTTTTTTAAAGAAATAAAAAGTAGGAGAGATCCAAGATGTTGCAGTAGATAAACATGGTGCCTCCTTCTTCCATGAACACATTAAAATTATAACTAAATTATAGAACCTGGAGAATCATCTGAAGTCTAGCTGAACAGAAGTTTTATAATTAAAGATATAAAGAAGAAATTTCATTGAGACTGGTAGGAGGAGCAGAGACGTGAAATGGGCTGGCCCCAATCTTTTCTGTGTAGCAGTTGAGAATCAGGAGGGACATCTTGGCCATGGAAGTTTCCCGCAGAGGAACAAGGGACCCTAGCCTTACACTGCGTTCTGCCAGCCCAGGTGCAGGAAGAGGATCCCCCACAACATCTAGCTGTGAAAAACAGTGGGAATTCTGACCATCCAGGTGGGATGGGAGGCTGGGGGAAACCCAGACGTCCTCATAAAAGGCCTGAGCACAGACTCACTCACTTGCAGGCACTCGGTCTGGGCTCTGGAGGAATGATGGTGATTTGGAGGGCATCACGGGCATACAGAGGGAAGACTGAGTTGTGCGGCCTCAAGATGAGGGCAGGAGGATAGTCACCTGTTTCCCAGAGTGGGGTCCTTCTCCTGTGCAGCTAACAGGCTGGCAACATCTTTCCTGTGTTGAGCCCTTTCCCACAGGCCATATATGAATCTGAATTGGTCAGGTGAGCTCCTCTGGGACCCCGCCCCACCCATAGGCACTTTCTTGGTGAGCAGCCAGCCCTGCCGCATTGCATTCTTTCTTAGAAAACTATTGGAGTACACAGGCTCCAGTCAGGTGGAAACTGGTCTCGGCGTGTCCTGGCTTTGTGCAGATACTCCAGGCCCAGTACTAGTGGCAGCCATCCTGGGTTCACAGCGTGGCCTCTCCCACGTGGCTCCAAGTTTAGCACAGGTAGTGAATGACCACAGATCACTTTGTAGCTTCTACCAGGTAGTCCTGGGCGAGACACAGGCATTTGGCGACTCAGGCTTGCACTGGAGCCCCTCCCAAGAGACCCAAGAATCAACATACTTGGAGACTGGCTTCAGACCACAGTAGAGCACTGCCCAATCAGCCCTATAAATGGCACACATAAAGGGTAGTTTCACCAGGCACCAGAACACACTGGGGCAAATCCTACTCAGTGCAGTAACCCCACACACAGCAGTCCGTAAGCTGTGGATATGGCCAAATCCTACAGCCAGTCAGCCTGAGGGTCAACCCAACCCACTGAGTGGCATTAGCAATTAAGATTCAACTATAACAGAAGAGCACACACAACCCAAACAAGGGACACTCCTGGCGCATCCAGAGCAGGCAACCAGTGAGGCAGTGCCAGGTCCTCACAAGTCACCCATTACATAAGGCTACCTGGCCAATACTGCAAAACATAGCAGATCTACCTAATAAACAGAAACAAACACAGAGAGTCAGCCAAAATGAAGAAACAAAGAAATACATCCCAAATGAAAGAACAAGAGAAAAATCAAGAAAAAGAACTAAACAAATGGAGGCAAGCAACCTATCAGACACAGTGTTCAAAAAAATGCTTATAAGGACAGTCAAGGAATTCAGCGAAAACTTCAACAGAGAGATAACAAGCATAGAAAAGAACATAGAAACCATCAAAAAAAAAAAAAGAAATTCAGAAGTGAAAATACAACTGAAATGAAAAATGCACTAGAAGGAATCACCAGCAGACTAGATGAAGCAGAGGATTGAATCAGTGATTCGGAGACAAGGTGGCAGAAAACACCCAATCAGAATAGCCAAAAAAAAAAAAGTCCAAAAAAATACGGATAGTTTAAGAGACATTTGGGACAACATTAAGCGTAACATTTGCATCATAGAAGGAGAAGAGAGAGATCAAGATATGAGAACCTATTTGAAGATATAATGACTGAACATTTCCTAACCTGTTGAAGGAAATGGACATACATACAAGTCCAGGAAGGGCAGAAAAATCCCAAACAAGATAAACCCAAACAGGCCCACACCAATACAATGGCATAGGTTAAAGACAAAGAAAGAATCCTAAAAGCAGCCAGAGAAAGTCAACTATTTACTTGTTACCAAAAGATTGTCAGCTGATTTCTCAACAGAAACTTTGTAGTCTAGAAGTGACTGACAGGAAATATTTCCTGTGATGAAAAGCAAAGCCCTACAAACAATATCACTCTACCCAGCAAAGCTATCATTTAAAATCAAAGGACAGATAAAGAGCTTCCCAGACAAGAAAAAGCTACAGGAATTCCTCACCACCAAACAGTATTACAAGGAATGTTAGAGGGACTTCTTTAAGATGGGGGGAAAAAAGTCAAAATTATGAATAATAAAATGGCAATAGCTACGTATCTAACAACAATACTTTAAGTGAATTAAAAGCTCCAATCAAAAGACCTGGAACGTGTCAGACAGAGAAAGACAAATGCAATGTGATTTCAATTATATGTGGAATCTGAAGAACAAAATAAACAGAAACAAACTCATAGATACAGAAAAAGAATTTGTTGGTTGCTAGAGGAGAGGGGTTTGGGGATTTGGTGAAAAAAGGGGAGGGGATTAAGAAGTAAAAATTTATTGTTACAAAGTACTCATAAGGATGTAGGGTATAACATAAGGATTATAGTCAATAATATTGTAATAACTACGTATGGTGTCAGATGCGTACTAGATTTGTTGGGGTGATAGATGGGAGGGGTTGGGGGCCAGGGTGAAAAAGGTGAAGGGATTAAGAAGTATAAATTGACACTTACAAAATAGTCATGGGGATGTAAGTAAAGTAAAAGTAAAGCGTAGAGAATATAGTCAATTATATGGTAATAACTATGTATAGTGCCAGGTGGATATTAGACTAGTCAGAACAATCACTTCTTAAATTATATAGATGTCTAACCACTATGCTGTATACCTGAAATTAACATAAAATAATATTAAATGTATAGTCAATAATAGTTTCTGAAGCATAAATGATGCTCAAAACATATTTGTCAAATGAAAATGATTAAGTACTTGTGAATGGCTGAAATGTGGGATTAATTTACACAAATATGGATTACCCCCATTTACAACCTACTTTTGGTTCTAGGAAGAAAATGGCAACTTCATTCATAATAAATGAAAATTAAACTAGACATGTAAAGGGGGTTCAAATGTAATAGTCACAAAGAGGGATGAGCTAAATGTAATTTTCCTTCACTCTTTACCAATGAATCCAGCTTCGTTTTGGAGCCCATATTTCTGCTTGGGAGTGGAGAGAAATAACTTTGCCTGTTCTGGGTAACTAGTTTCATTCCTGACTTGACACAAAGTCTCATCTGGGTAAACGCAATCTTTTCGGAGTAAATGCTTAGCTGTGTCAATTGTTTATTCCTTCCCATTCTTCTTCTCAACCGGCCCCTTGGCTACCGAAGAAGGTCCAGAGCAAGGATTCTCGCATCCTAATGCTGTCATCCAGTTCTCTCCGGCTCCCCTGACCTCCAGGTGAGGTGAACTTCACCTATTCTGGCCCTTGGGCAACAGCATTTGCTGTCAGTGACCTAGTCTCAGTCTCTGGTGTAGCACGTGGCTTGCCCTGGTGTGCTCTTGACTCAGAGGTGCTCGACGATGCTGCTGGTGTTCTTCAACTTAGTCTAAACCCCTAGGTTTAGACTGCCCATTGGCCACCTTTTCCCACCAAGACTCCTCAGGCAAATGGGAGGTAATGCAGCCGTTTCCGTGTACACACACAGGGCTGTGAGAAGGTCTAGTGAATGGACTGTGAGCAGCAGTGAAATGTGCTCTTTGGCACTTTGGCAGTGGGAAAAGGCTACGTAGTCCTCCAGCATCTCTCTTCTCTGCCATCAGGAGCATGGAGTCAAGAGTTAAGGCAGCCAAGTGTCAAGATGGAAGTAGTATGGATCATTTAGCTAAAACATGGGGCAAGCTGATGTAGAGAGTTAAACAGACCCACAGCAAACTTTGTGAGAGGGAAATAAAGAGGTTTGGTATTTTCAGTAGCAGCATAACTTAGCCTACCCTGACTTATACAGTATATTAGCCAAATATTTTATCTTCTGTATCCTGATGCCTGACATCTGCAGCCTTGCTGAGCCTGGCAGGACTGTCCCTTCCAGAGCTAGCCAATTCCTAGAGATGTAAACACTTTACATGTACAAACCAATGAAGGCAGAATCCATATCCCAACCACCTCTTTTACCTGCTCTCACACCCTGGGCCACTATTCCCCTGCCCTAATCCCCCAGGACCAGGACAGTTCCTATGCCCCAGAGCCTGCTGACTTCTTCCAACCTAGCCCATCCTAAACTTGCTGACCGTACTTCACCAGTTCCTTCTCACAGAAATCACAGTAAAAGGCGTTTGCCCACAGTTCCCTACTCCCTCTGCTTCCTGAACAACACTGGTACTTCCTTGTGTGTCCTCCCTCCGCCCCCCGCCATGGAGCAGTATGCCTCTTTATCTTGGGGCCTATGAATGAGAAACCATGTTTTCAATGGCAATCATTTCCTCATCTGTTAGCCTTACTATGAGGCAGGGCAGTTAAGTTCGCGAACTCATCCTAGAAAAATTGCTACATACCTCATTGCTGAATATCACTACAGTCATTTTCAAAGTACTCCCCTTAAGAAGCTATGCACCGACACCAGCGCCTAGTCCACCCTTCAAAGCAATTTTGGAACTCTCTTCTGGAATGGTCATCAGAACTGTCGTAGTATTACCTTTGATGTCCTAAATGCCATCAAAATGTCTTCCTTTCAATATTTCCTTTATCTTCGGGTAAAGAAAAAAGTTATTGGGGGCCAGATCAGGTGAGTAGGGAGGGTGTTCCAGTACAGTTATTTGTTTATGGCTAATAACTCCCTCACAGACAGTGCCGTGTGAGCTGGTACATTGTTGTGATGCAAGAGCCATGAATTGTTGGTGTAAAGTTCAGGTCATCTAACTTTTTCACACAGCCTTTTCAGCACTTCCAGGTACTAAAGTTGGTTAACTGTTTGTCCAGTTGGTACAAATTCATAATGAATAACCCCTCTGATATCAAAAAAGTTAGCAAGATCGTTGCAACAAGTTCACTAACTTAATTGTCAGACCTCATATACCTCAAATCTTCTATTAATACATCATATGTTAAAACATAGAGTGATTGTTTTCAAAAAGAGGATGGTGAGCAACTCAACTGCAGACACATGATACAGTCATCTTTAGAAGGCAGCCTATAATTCAGTGTTTGGCACACAATAGGTTCTCAATAAGTATATATTAACTGAATTAATGGGAATAACATAAATCAATATATTCAATATGTTTTCTTCAAAACAGGAGTATAACAATAATACAATCTTTGGGAATACCCACATTTTAAGGTGGTTGGGAGAAAGAAAGAAGGAAGAGAAAGTTATGAGTAAACCAGTATAGTGTAGAGTCACAGATGCCAGACCAAAAATTCCAACAAGGAATGATGATAAAGATATAAAGATTTTTAAGGGGGGGGGTTAAAGAAAAGCAGCAACAATAGTGAACACAGTATTAGTCAGAGGCTATGTTGATGAGCTCATTATCACCCTTCCCCATGCTCAACTTGGAAATGAGAGAACATTACTTCCTGGCAGTTAAATTTTAAGATCAACACATAATGGATCATATCACATATATGCAAATTAAGACGTTTGAGGGAGAGACAAACAATAGACAAATTAAAACACAAATAAATGTACTACTTCGAACTGTGAAAATTGCTCTCCAGGAAAATGTGCACATTAATATGACACAGTGCAGGAAGGGACTAAATTTAGATTACTATCAGGAAAGTTCCCGATGAAGTGACGTTAAAGCTGAGACCTGCAGAACGAACTATAACCTGATTGAAAATATTAGCATGCCTAACAAATGAAGATGGAAGCCATGGAAGCAAAGAAATGAAGATTCACAGAGGGAGAAGTCTCAGCGTCTAGACTTTGGGGGTCGGCAAAGCCATCACTAGCTTGGCAGTGGATGGAAGTTTCCCCAGGCAGGATTCTCGTTATCATAAATAGCCGGCTCCCTTATTTTCTTCTACTAAACCTTAGCTTCAGCCATTAGACTTTCAATTCATCTACCGTCCCCTGTGCTGATCCATGCCAAATTTCTGATTATAATTTGGATTCCCATGTGGGTCTGACTATAGAAAAAGTACACATTGATCATGTGAACTCGAGTTATTCCTGATTTTAGTGGTGGTTTCTCTTGGTTAATTAATAAAGCAACTTCTGATTATGACTTGGCTTTACATACAAATGACAATGGGGAGAGTGATGCAAATAGATGTGTTGTTTCCTGCATCTTTTAAGCCTTGCCCTACAGACAAACAAATCTGTGTTCTGGTTACTGCCCGAGACTCCAGAGCACTGAGCTGAGCTTTATTCAGGCAGCATATTGGGACCTCACATGAGAACCCGGGGGCCCTTAACAGCCAAACAGCCTTCAAGGCAGAAAGATAAACTCTAGGACACAGTGACCTACTTGAGAAGTCCTATCTTTCATAGGGAGATGACTACTATTTCCACCTTTCTCTTGACCACACACTTCCTCAACTACTAGTAAAGCAATGGGAGTGGAAACCACATTATATCTGTTTACGTAGTTAGTTGCTTGACATTGCAGATACTTAAGCAGAAATTAGATGATCAAGATGCTTTCAAGGCCATTAGATGGAGTATGACCTAAGGTCACTCCAGCCTTTGCATGAATGAATGAATGAATGAATGATGATGATGATGATGATGTGCTTTGATTCAGGATTATTCCTCCCTTCTGATGACTGAGACTGACTAGGTGCTGACTTTCTCATTGCTTAGGATGAGTTCTTCATATAAATTAACTCCAGCAAGAACCAGTTTCCCCACAGTCTCTCAGAAATATTCAGACACATAAAGATCTCAGCAGGGAATATAGCTTGGACCCTGCAGGATCCTAGTCTACACACAACACAGCAGGTCCCAGGGATAAGGCTAAACAAAGGAGGTGAAGAGCTAAGCTGGGTGGGAATAACTCTCTGTATGAAGGAAGAGGCAAGGCTGAATAACAGAGATAAAGGAAATAGGACATTGAGAGATTGGCCGAAGACACATATAAGTAGTAAGAAGCAGAAAGTTGCTGAATAGCCGGAGTTTAACATCTGGAAAAGGATCAAGAGTTGAGATGAGAAACCCTAATTTCTTGTGAGAATGTTGGGGTGATGGATGGTTCACATGGTGGATGCTGGTGGATGGTGCAGTCCTCTGAATTTTACTTTCCTAGAGTAAAATTCCTAGGGTTTGGGTGTGTTACACCACCTCCATTCACGATTCAGTAAGTGGTAGCTTTTATTAGTGAAAGTACTTTGTCTTATAATGTATAAATGGTAAAAACAGTATACGTAATGCAAATAGATGGGTATAATTAATCTAATACGGCACACCAAGAGGGAAGAAATGCGAACACACATCACTGCCCTGGAGCCTTGATGTTTTTCTGTCCTTGGAATCAGTGACACAAATTTCATTATAGGTAAAACTATAATATAATGAGATCCTTCTGGGGGATTAGGTAACTAAGTTCTCTTGGATGAGGTCTATTCACACATGACACTGAATTCCACGTGCTAAGTAGTCATCTGTGAATCTAGTGTATTTTAATAGTGACCATCAATTTTAAAAAAATCCATTTAAATGGGTAAATATATGACTATCATTTGACTCATTTCTTTTTTCTAGTATATGCCCAAACTTGACATATTAAAAATTTAAAGAGCGCTGGTGACCTTCCAATTTTTAGAGTCAGAGTTTATGTAGTAGAGATAAGTAATTGACTACAAGTTACTGCTAAAGTTATTCAGGTTGTAGTAATCAGAATCATAATAATAGCTTACATTTGTGGAATCCCTACAATGTGCCAAGTGGCTGTCTAAATGCTTCAGGTGCCTTATCTTTAATTCATTCTTACAAAAACATCAAATAAATACTTTTTTGCATTTGAAGATAAGAAACTAAATCTTCACTCTCCGGAGGATGTACAATTGTTTAGTGTTGGAATAGGAATTTGAGTCCTAGGCTATAAGATGGTAGAGCCATGTTCTTGACTACTACTTAATATTGCTCCTCTTTTCTTGACAAAACCAGAATAAATATCTTCAATATGATTCGTTAGCTTTAGGTCCTATTACTGAGAAAAGAAAACAGAACAATTTCAAATCTGTTAGGTTTAATCAACAAGTAATTCTTGAACATGTAGAACGTTTTTAGCAAAGATAAAAGGCATAAGAGTTGATCTCTGCCTTGAGAAATTTATGATCTTGGAAGAAAAACAGAACACACATAAAATAATAGCAAACAGAACAAGAATGAATAGGATTAATGGGGGAAAGAAAAGTATATGGTACAGACTCCAAATCCCTGAGATGATGGGACCACAGGTGGATGAAGTGACTAGCAGATTTAGAGTAGATGAGACTTGATCTCATTCTGGGGAAAAGAGAGCATCTCTGTTATATGCTCTTTGTCTCAATAGATATGCACTCGATTTGCATATGCAAATGAATCACATTTTTTTAAAAAATGTGAAATATATATACCTAAAAGTATCCAATACGTATATGATGTTTGGTCTGATGAATAAAGTGTATACAATAAAAGTCACTCCTTGGTAAAGGACTCAAATATAACTAGTTTGCAGAATCTTCCCATGTGTTCTTCCCAATTCAAATGCCAATGAAGCACTTTTGATAAACTTTTATTATGTGAAGAAAAAACTGTAAGTAAAAGCCCAACAATTATATTCCTGGCAGTTTAGTGTCGTTCTGTATTAGAAGTGGCTTAAGGAATAGACAAAGTAAAATTCTAATTGTCTTAAAAAAACAGAAAGTCTTGCCACTAATCAAGCTAGTCTCCACATAACCAACCCAGTATGTATCTCACAATGAAAAACTGATCAACAAAGAGTTTCTTAACTAACTTTCCAGATGTTGGTGATTGAAACATCCTTCACCTACCATGACAAATAGGGCAGAATGAAGTGAATGGCAGGCATGTGACACAAAGGTAGCCACGCCTATCTGGGCAGGACTCTCCCAGTCATCAGCAGACCCCTAAAGTTGAATAATCTGAATGAACACAACTGAACAAAGGTTAAACCCACTCCGGCTTGGCAACTCTAACCCTGCGCCAGCTGGGGCTCATTAGGTTTAAGGACTGGAACAGTCATATTTTCTGAAACACAGTAACAAGAAAACCCTAATTAGAGAGCAAAGGGTAGAAGTTTAGCAGCTCTAATAAATATAATGTGCTGAATGCATTATCTATTTGGCAGAAAACAAATTATGGAGTAATCTGCAGTATTCAGACAGTCTTAATTTATGGCTGCTCATTTAAGGAAACGCTTTAACCCAGTGTTTTGAGATCATAAAGCACATTTTAACAAGTACAAGCATGATTTTCTGGAATGTAGAGAGACCTTTAAGAGATGGGAATTTTCTGGACTATATTAAGGTCATGTGAATGTATTTTAAAGATTAATTTGTTCACAAAACTATTCTAGCAACTTGACATTACCAAATGATGGAAAAACATCTCTTCATATATTTTTTTCTTGAATAAATGGAAAACTGTTCAGTGGACAATTGTGTTATGGGATTCATGTGATCCTTGATCACTGATGTCTTCTGTTGTCTTCGGTTGTGTTCAGAAACCCAACCTCCAGCCCTCCCATTCCACACATACCTCAATTCTCCCTACCAGTTAGACTTTGGCCATAGTGACTTAACTATCTGATACTCTACCATGCTATTTCTGGACTTGGGGTCCAAGCATTGGCTCTCTGCTATCTGAAAAGCTCCCTGCCACACAGAAACAAACCCTGTGTGGCTTGTTTCTTCTATGGTTTAGTTCTGGTGTCTCTTCTATAGGTGTCTTTTCTGACCACTCTGTTCAAGGTTGTCCAGACACTCTCTTGTTCCCGTCTGATTTTCTTCACCGCTCTTATTGACTGTTTGAAATTAACTCGTTGTTTATTTATTCCCCGTTTCTCCTGTTAGAATGTACATTCCACTTAGCAGTGATCTTGTCTTTCTCATTCACCTTTGATCTCTGATGTCAAGAACAGGATCTGGCATATGATAGGTACCCACCATATTAAAATAAATGTGAATAAATGAATGAATAGAGACAAACAGGTAAATCACAGTTCCAGAACTGTGGAACACGATTCAATTTCACAACATATATACATTTTAGAAATTAGATATTCTTAATTTACATAGGAAAACTATTTAATAGAGCCAAATAGTTTTAATGGGTTCAATCCCTTTGGAGCCAAATAATATTAGGACTAATATCTTTTTTGTGTGTATAATTATAACAACTTTTCTATGACTGACTGAAAAAAGCAGTGCAAATACATATTGTCTTTTTCTTGCAAATGGGAAAACTACGGTCCATATTGGCCCCTATATTTGTTCAAGCCAGAGCACATTCAAGATAAATCCAAAGTTAGAATTCAATGATTTCTAAACCCTAAATTTATCTAAACCCTGGATTTATCTTCCCACAATTTTCTTCTCGCTGGAAATATACAAAATAGATAATAGATGAAGAAGTAGTAATGTAATATCACAGTATCTTTGTAAAAATAATTGATAAACTTGCCTTGAATTATTAATTTTTTTAAATTGCTTGGTTTTTTTCCTTAAAATCAAATTGAATATTCTCTTGCCCTTTATTACATGCAAATAAAAATCTGATTCTCATTTTAACATTTTTTTGTCAATGTATATTATCAAAATGACTTTCAATGATTGAAAGATGGTCAACTGTCCACATTAAAGTATAATTATAGTACAGTTGATTATTTATATGATTGCTGTAAATTGAGACATTACATTAATAGTATGCTTGATATGCAAACCACATTTGTCTAAGTTTTATAAAATATAATATATTATATATAATTATATAATATATAATATAAAATATAATATTTCCCATCATTATATTATGCCATCTGAGAGCCAATGATGAGCTACTTTTCAAATGACTCAACAAATTGCAAGTGTTTATTCTAAATGTTAGCATGTTGGTTGGGTTTTTTCATCAGACCTCCCACAATATCACACAGGTGCCCCATCTCAAGCATTCAACCAAAAGTTGTACAAAGGCTCTAGAATATTTACCCCACATTGTCTGTACATGGCCCAGCCAACAGATCAAAATAAGAGTTGGCATTTTTATTGCTTTCACAGGAGTCAATAAAAATCATTACATGTTTAATGGATTCAATCCCTTTGGAAGTCCAATAATATATATCCAACTCATTTTGTAAGTCTTGCCTTCTGGATTGGATCTGATTCTAGCAAATGCTTCTCCACTATAGATACTCTTACATGTGTTTAGTTCTACTCAAGCTCCATATCCCATCTTTCCTTAAGGGGGACATGTTTCTGCAGAAGGTTCAGGTTTTGCTCATCTTAGCACACCTCATGGTCTGAGGTCATGGCTACAAGCAATTGATTTGACCATTTTAACTCCATGGAGCCTCTAACAAATTAGCATTAACAGGAACTGAGCAATTTTTATCTTACGAATGGTAGTAATTTGAACATTTAAACCAGTTATGCATGTGAATGTAGCCAATGTCTACATCAGTGATTCTTGGACTCCGTGACGTATATATTCTCAAACAGTACATCAAATACTCCAGATTTCATGAAAATAATTTTGTTTAAAAATTAATGTAAACAATGTAAAAAGAACAATCTTAACACTTAAGGAAAATTACTGTTAACACTTAGGTATATATCCATGAATCTAGACAATTATGTAAATTATGCATAATTTTCCAAAATGCAATTACATTACATAATCAAATATACTTCTACAACTTTATCGTCAATGAATGCATGGCATTCTTGTATGCATAACTTATTTAAATATTCCTTATTTTGGACATTTAAATTGTTTCCAGGTCTTGTGTTGTTTTTATTTTTATTTTGCATTTATAAACAATGCTGCAAAAAAAAAATCCTGACAGCTATGTTTCAGCATATTTCCTTGCATTATTTTAATTTATTTATTTATATTTATTGCTTTGTTTGTTTTTATTTTTTTTTACCTTGCATTGTTTTAAAATGAGATATGGCACACATAATCAAATAATTTATCTGACCTACAAGTAAAATTAGGGGTATTATCATATTATAATCATGATCTTTTCAGAGGTCAGGAATTTTAGATAATAGTGATTACAGTAACAGTAGCAATTATTATTATTATTATTGTTAATTATTATTATTTTCATTAATGAGCACTTAGGTACCAAGTACTATGTTAAACTAAAGTATGGTTATCCTGTGGCAAAAGAAGTATGTGAACTGGGTAACTATCCTAGTCTGGGAAGAGTGAGATGATGTCAGAATGGAGTATTGGAAGAAGTGACATTTCAGTCAATACCTGCAGGGTAAGTAGAAATTGGCCAGTTGAAGAGGCAATTGTCCCCCCAAATCGTTAAGAACCACAGAATATATATAGCACTTTCACTTAATATAGGAAGAAACTGAGACCTAAAGACACAGCAAATTTTTCATCGTGACTGGAATGGAGCAGATGGTAAAGAAAAGTGTGACATACAAATACAAATGTGTAAACAAATAATGAAAACAAAGACCCCTCTGTTGTGGAACACTGACATGCTCTTTTTCCTCCCACCTGGGCTGATCCACTCATGTTGGTGGTTAGAAATGAAATGCCCCAATGTCATGAGGGGAATAAATCAACCAGGCCAATGACGCTAGTTTTCCCATAGATTGTGGCTTTGGCAGACCTGGCCTCATTCTTTGCCTGATGGAATTGTACCCGCCCCTCCATGCAGGTCTATTTTTAACCCATGATAACTTTGGACAATAGGTATGGAACTTAGTGTCCTCACCTTTAGGGCCCCAAATACCCTGTCCTTCCCCTGAAGGTTTGGATGCTGGGAAACACTATTTGTATGACTGCCAAATCTAAAGGACTTCTGGGGTGAGAGCTCTGCCCTTGCTTCATGACATATTTCCAGAGCAGGTCTTTTCAGGCTTGCTTTCTAAAAATGTAGTCATCGAAATACTTACTGTCTATCCTTTTCTTCCTCCTCATGACACATATATAATTATTTTACCCCAAACCTCTGTGTGGTACTCACTCTTCAGGAAATGCATATTAACAATAACTGTCATTTTATATTAAATAAAACTTTTTCTGTTATCTCTGAGATTATTGGGTAGCACATGTCAAAATACTCTAAAGAAAGGTTCTAGACACCTACCTGTGAGACTTGCTAAAAGTTGACCAAAACCTTAATTCAAGTGCTCATGTAACTTATCCCAACTGGGACAATTTTGAGAGTGAAAGGGGGGCAGTATTAAAAACTGCACCAGCCAAGAGGTACAGGGCCACTTTTTCCTTAACTCAACATCCACCTCTAGTCAAAATGAGAGAAAGAATAGGAGTATTATTAACCTCCTCTAGCTAAATGAGGGAGACTCCAAGACTAATTAGGACTTTTTTCCCTTGCTCTCTGGTGACTGCTGAGATACAAGAACTCACAGGCTATAGTTGAATGGTAGACCCTAAGAAGATATGTTTTCACCCTACCCTCTACAACTGGTGAATGTCACCTTTTCTTTTCCTTCTCCTTATTTGGTAAAAAGGGTCTTTGTAGATGTAATTAAATACATCCTGAGAGCATCCTACCGTGTTTCTCCGAAAATAAGACCTAATCAGAAAATAAGCCCTAGCATGATTTTTCAGGATGACATCCCCTGAACGTAAGCCCTAATGCATCTTTTGGAGCAAACCTTAATATAAGACCCAGTCTTATTTTCAGGGAAACACGGTAGATTACCCAGGTGGGCCCTAAATCCAATGACAAGTGTTCTTAAAAGGGACAGAAGAGGAAAAGACACTGACCGAGGAGATATCCATATGAAGGTGGAGGCAAATATGGGAGTTACTCAGCCATAAGCTAAGAAATGTCTGTAGCTACCAGAAGCTGAAAGAGGAAAAGAAAGATTCTCCCCTAGAGTCTTTGGAGGGAACATGGCACTTGATTTTAGAATTCTGCCTCCAGAACTGTAAGAAAATAAGTTTTAGTTGTTTAAGCCATCAAGTTTGTGGAAATTTGTTGCAACAACTCTAGGAAATTAATATGCAAGCCCATCTCAAAATGGAGCCCAAGCAAATGTTTGGAAGGTTATTATTCCTTGAAGCTTAGGGTTACAGAGCTTGTGCCTGCCCCCTGCAATACCAAGGTGAAGAAGAAGGCTAACTGCACTTTCACAGAGACAAGGATGCGTGTTTTCTTTGGACTATGTGAACACTTCTGAGAGAAACTAGGTTTCACCTGTAATGAAAGGACCATTCCCTAGAATACTTCTTTCAGGGGTAAAGCTAACCCAGGCAGGTACTACTAGGGCCAGAGCTGAGGACGTGTGATAGTTATCTACTGCTGTGTAACAAATTATCCCTGAATTTATCAGCTTAAAACAGCCAATATCTCATAATACCTCATACTAGTTCTAAGGGTCTTGAATCTGAGAGCAGCTTGGCTAGGTGATTCTGGCTCAGGGTGTCTTATGAAGTTGCCCTCAAGCTGTCAGCTGGGGCAACATTCATCTGAAGGCTTGACTGGTCATTAGGATCTATATTTAACCTCATTCATGTGCCTGTTAGAAGGCAGCTTCAGTTTCTCAGTATGTTGACTTCTTCATAGGGTTGCTTACATGGTAGCTGATTTTCTTGGAGCAGGTAATGAGAGAGAGAGAGACAGAGAGAGAGAGAGAGAGAGAGAGAGAGAGAGAGAGAGAGAGAGAGAGAGAGAGAGAGAAGCCTCAGAGAGATGGAAGCTGCAGTGTGTTTTATAACCTAATGTCAGAAGTTATATGTCATTTCTCTTCTGTTCAATACCACCACCCCTGACACAATGTGGGAGGGGACTACACAAGGGGAATCACTGGTACACGTCTGGCTGGTTATGACAAGGGAAGTTGTAAGAGGTTGGCAAGAGAGTGCTCTGTAGCCATCAGAGATTAGTGGAGGCAATGGCCAAGAGAGAATTACAGATAGCACCTGCTAAGAGAAAGAGCTTTCTTTCTCTTCTCCTTTATTTTCTTGTCCTGCTATTCCCCTCTCTGAAGGAATCAGAAGCAGCACACGCAGTTGGAGAGAAGGTGGATCAAACAAAAGAAAAAAAGACGGATAAATGCCTCATGCTTCATTGCTGGTCAGCAGAAGTACAGAGGAGGTGTGAACTGGTGAAAAAGTAGAACATTTGAATTTGGTGAAAAATTAAAGTTTTTGTTTTGTTTTGTTTTGTTTTTGTTATGCAAAAGTCGAGAAAGAAGTATAAATTAACAAGCTCCAGCAAATTTAATGCTTTGTTTGTCTTCTCTTATTGATGGACTTATTCTCTTTCCCTTGCCATCTTCGTTGTTTCTTGTTCCCTACAGTCTCTTAGCCTTTTCTGATCAACATAGCCCAAGTCCTTTCTCTCTTCTGAAGTTCTAGAAGGTTTCGTAGAGCCTGGAGCGCAAACCCTAGGGCCTCGTGGTGGGCCGCTGATCTCTGCTCTTTTCTGGAATGTCCCAGTTGACGCCATTGTTGACTGCTCAGGCTTTAAGAAAGAACAAGAAAGAGGGGAAGGAAAGAAACAGGCCAGAAGATGGACATCCACTGGCAGATGCAGAAGCAGCCTCTCTGGACTAAAGATGGAGGGTGATGGGCAACTTGAGCTGATGTTTGTCCAATGCACAGAAGTTGTTCAAAAGCCTGGGAGAGATTTCATATTCAAGGTGCCAAGAAAGAACAAAATAGTCTGTACAGTGAAAAAAATCTAGAAGTAAAAGTCAAGAGTGGGTGTTCATCCCAGATCTGCTTCTAATTTGCAATGTGACCTGGGTCAAATCAAGTCATCTCTCCAGGGCTTTCCTTTTGCACAAATCAGCAGGAGGAATTGACAAGCTAATTCCAAAGTTCATCTAGAACAGTGTCTTTCAATTCTTTTAAAATTATCATTGTTATTATTAATGTTATTACCACCCTAAAGGGACTTTTTAATAGCTTTTTCTAATCACACCCGCTATGAAATATTAATACCACAGATATAGAATATCTCTAAGTACTGTATGTATATCTGTCAGCACTTACTATATAAAAAGAGTAAGATTTTTTACCCCTCAAGAACTAATTTCTGCCCTCTAAGGGGAGATATTCCCATTGAGTGTGTATGATCTAGCATTTGAAAGGTAGAAAATAATGTGAAAAACAATACAGACAAGAATTATGAAACATCCTTTTCCCAACCTAACATCAAAGCATGCTAAAAATTACATTCATTAAAAGAGTGTGTTGGTATAGCAATAGGCAAGAGAACAGCATCTTGAAATAGATTCACACGTACATGGAATACTTAGGAATTTATTATGATCACCTTGGCATTTCAAAATCAGTGAAGAAAAGGAAAACCATTGAAACAACGATTTTGGAGAAATAGACAGACATGCATTTGGAAAAATAAGTGAGATCCCTGCATCATATGAATAAACAAATTATAGGTGGATTAAAGAGTTACACATAAAGCAATACCAGGCTTCTGTATGCCTATCTATGTTAATAATTATTGTTTGAGGATCCCATACCATCCAGGGGGTATATATTTACACCCCACAAACCTGCGTGGCCTGGGAGTTTCAATTTCTCACAGGAGACATTTTCTTTTTTTTTTTTTTTTTTTTTTAATTAATTTTATTGGGGTGACAATTGTTAGTAAATTTACATAGATTTCAGGTGTACAATTCTGTATTACATCGTCTATAAATCCCATTGTGTGTTCACCACCCAGAGTCAGTTCTCCTTCCATCACCATATATTTGATCCCCTTTACCCTCATCACCCACCCCCCACCCCCTTACCCTCTGGTAACCACTAAATTATTGTCTGTGTCTATGAGTTTTTGTTTCTCATTTGTTTGTCTTGTTCTTTTTGGTTTATATACCACATATCAGTGAAATCATAGGGTTCTCTGCTTTTTCTGTCTGACTTGTTTCACTTAGCATTATTCTCTCGAGATCCATCCATGTTGTCTCAAATGTTCCTATATCATCTTTCCTTAACGCCGAATAGTATTCCATTGTGTATATGTACCACAAGGAGACATTTCCATGTCACTGAAAGCCCATGGAAGACTGTGCAGTCTCCCCCTTTCATTCCAGGAAGTCTTCAAGGATTCTGTCTTAATGAAAAGTGCTCAGTTAGAGCCAACTGTTTCTCACCGAGGTCTTGAGAGGCCAGAAGAACTCACACATGTCCCCTAAGTAAACCAGCGTTTGACACCTGCCACACAGGAGGCTTCAATCATCACCAATTCCATGCTGGCTGCACTCCCAGGCAAGTGAAGTGACATTGGCTCTTTTGGCCCAGCACTGCCACTGCTGTCCCCCACCCCAGTTGTAATCAGCAGAGAAACAGAGCATCTGCAGCACGGGCCTGCAGTGGGGATGGAGAAGATGGGAGTTTCACGTTTGACTATGGTTAAGTTTGCAGTTGTTTAAATTTTGAAAGATCAGGTCTAGATGTCATCAAGAGGCTTGAAAGGGATGTTAGATGGCATATGGTTGGAGAAAAATTAAACACTTTCATGTTCGTATTCCAGTCATAATGTTCATCAAGCTAATAACACAGCTCCTAAAAAGGCTGTGGAACTCTTAAGTCAAATCAAATGAGGTTCTATTTTCACAGTTCAGTGAAAAAAACAAGTAATACCGTGGCATGTAATATAAAATCTCAAATCTATAAAAATAAGTTTTAAAAAAATTTTGTTTCTGCATACTTTTCTACCTATATCTGTTCATCTGTCTGTTTATCTAAGTGAAGTGTATCATGTCACACCCTAGCTCTGTGACCCTGGGCAAGTTGCTTAGCCTCTGTGTGCCTGAGATCCTTCACCCACATCTGTAAAAAAAGAATATCAATGGTAAATGCTTTATGAGGGCTTGTCAAGATTATATGAGTTGATCTAGGTCAATGTTTTAGAATCATGTCTGGCATTTGGTGTGCTCTAAGATTTGAAATTATTATTCTCTCTATATTTCATGAATAGAAAAACGTCTGGAAAGATATTTGCCAAACTATTTATAGCAATTATCTCAGAATGAAGGAGCATGATTAGGTGGAGAGCTAAATATTCAATTTTACATTTTACCTCCCTCCAAAATTTAGGATTGTTAGAATATTTATGCAGAAGGTGTAACTGTGCAATATCGATGTCATTTTAAAACATAAAAATAAAATGTTCTCTCTAAACGGTAATCACATGTCCTTTCAATAACCTTCTATGAATCTTTCAACACTTACTGGGATTTCTTGCCTCTTATCATCGCCCTACTGATACTAGCCCCTGTTTCGTAATCCTATCCCATGAGTTATCTTTTCTGTCTGAAAGTTTCCTCTTTCGATGTAGACTTTTGATGGCAGCAGCACCTCACACTTCTGTGTGTAACCCCACCATGATAAAGGCAATGTGGCAAGCATGCGCAATGTTCAGGTTAACCCATTAACCACCTCTTCAATCCAGAACCACAGAGGAGACCAGCGCTTTTAAACTCAGTTTAACCATTCAATCCTCAGGTTTCTTAAACCACCTTGCTCCCCTGAGTCACCAATAGAACCCCCACCACAAACAATCTAGCTTTTAAGTGTCATATTAACAGTAATACTAACCGTTAACATTTAGGTAGTTTTTGAATGTGTCAGACAACATTCTAAGTTAGTTGTTCTCATACTTTTTGGTCTTCAGCCCCATTTATATTCTTCCTTGAAAACACCAAAGAGCTTTTGTTTATGTGGGTTATATTCATCAATATTTACAACATTAAAAATTAAAGCTGGTAAAATTTCAACATATTTTTAATTCATTTAAAAATAATGATTCAGATAAAAATGATACACATAATTTTAATGAAAATAATGTATTTTTAATAACAAAAATTGCACTTCTATAAGTTGCTTTGATGTCTTACTTAGACTACATCTGGATTCTCCCATTTTCTTCTGCATTTAATCTATTGAGATATCACATATCAGGTGACCGCTTGAAAATTCCACTGTACACTCATGAAAGAGTAACAGGGAAAAAGCACATAAAAATTTATTATTGTTATAAAAAAAAAGAAACAGAGTGAAAAGGATAAATATTTCTTCACATTACTATGAAAACAGTTGTTGTTTTGTTTTGTTTATTTTTAAGACTGTGATGAAAATAGTTTTGATCTTGCAGAACCCCTGAAAGAATCTCAGAGACCCCAGGAGTCCACAGTCCACACTTTCAGAATAGCTATTCTAATTTAATCCTCAAAAAGACTCTGTCAGGTGAATAATATTACTATTCCTCTTTCACAGGTGAGGAAACTAATGCCCAGAGCGGTCATGGAATTTGCCTCAAGTGACTACAGTTCATTGAGTGGAAGAGTCAGGATTTGAGCTCAAATCCAAACCCTCAGGCACTACGCTGTTTTGCCTTTATAGCAGTGTGTGCTTCTCTACACATCCTGTTACACTGACCACACAGAGGTCAACGATTGCCCTTGTCTGTCTCATCCACGTAACACTTTACTACCTACTTACCTACCTACCTTGAAGGGAGCAACCCTTCATGATTCACATCTCTATCTCTTCCCAACAGTGACGGGGACTGTAATTTGAATAAATGAATAAGTAAAAGCATGGGATTTTTCACCTTCACACATGTGACATTTAGACTGAAAAAGAACTTCGACGGTTACTCCAACCCCTACAACTGCCTCAACGATGTGATTCCTTGTCTTAAAGCTGGGAATAGATATAGGTAGGGAGGCGTTTGCAATCGATTCTAGAGTAAGTGGAGTTGGCAATGCAGTCAGAGAAAGCCAAGATCTAAGGCTGTTTAATATTCTGCCTGTGATTTAGAATTTCACCAGTATATCTGAAGTCCACAATCTTAGCAAAACTTCATTTGCTTTTTCAATATTAAGTTTATGTCAGATGGCTCAGAATTATACATTGTCATAGGCTTGGAAAGTCTGTTTCCAGTCTTGCCTTTCAGTACAACCACATAAATATCCATAGTTCCTTTGTGCATTCAGTTGTGAACATCAATTATTTAATGGATCTGGAACATGAGAAGTAGGAAACAAAATCCTTGAGCTCATATATCTGACAATATTTCACTATGGTCAACTTCATTCAAATGCTAGTGCTAAGGAACAAACACTTGGTTTATAACTTTACCGTGAGTTGGTTGTTGAAAGTGATATTTTGTACATGCCCACAGTTGGTGGAAGGGGTCTGACGAGACCCACACTGTGAACCCTGGGAAGTGATGGGCTGGCGTTTAAGCACGAGAATCACAGTATGGTAGGCCCTTGTTTTACTTTGGCAGGCTAACATTACAAAAACAAAAGCAAAGCAAGACAAACAAACAAACAAAAAACATGTGAGTGTGTCAAACAGAAAGATAGGATAAGGAGGAGAAAGGGGACCATGTCTGTGCTTACTTTAAATCAAGTAAACCTTACTAAATAATTTACTTTTCCAGATTATTCTCAAAGAATGCCCTGAGTCCTCTCAAGTTCTTGTCCTCACTGCCAGCATCCTGACTCATTTCATTTCTCATGTAGATTTTGACCAGTAGGTACTCTAGAGTCCATGGGAGTTTTGTTGCTCTTGAACTTGTCTTTCTGACAAGAGAGGAGCAAAAGGGATCTGGGTTAAGGTGATTAAGCCTTGGGAAGAAAGTGTGGATCAGTCAAACTGAGAGGATCTAACATCTACAAAAGTTACCATACCTGACTCTTGACAATCATTCCAACCCACAGGCTCCCATACAATCCCAGGACAGAATAGAAGCCTTCAAGGCAAATGCCCTTCCTTTTCCTGGAGAAAATGCCTCTCTGTCAGAGCACACTGACCTCATGGCATTTAAAGCCAGATGATTCTGTTCCATTTGTATCTCCTGTATCACCTCCTGCTCTGCAAAATATAAAAATCTGACCATTAGTTCACTAAGGGTAAGCAGAAAAATCCTCTAACCAGAGACAACGCAGTAGCACCTCCAGATGTTCACTTAGGAAAACCACCATTCAGAAAAAAGATGGAGAAGAAGCTGATGAAAGAGTATGAAAACCTGAAACAAGCAATTAGAAACAAAATGCTGGGGAAAGAAGCACTATTTGATGAGAAAATGCTATTAAATGCTAAACATTAATAAGAAAAAAACAGGTAAATGATTTTTATTTTATGATGGTAATTCATTCAAATTTAAATAATCCAAAGAGAGATGAAAATGAATAGACGTTTTCTAAAGAAATGTTCATTTCACAGAAACGCAAATTATTTATAGCTTTACCTTATTTCTAAGATAGGAGACATACAGTAAAATCTTCTAGGACAGTTTTGCTTGAGCAACGTGTTTTGGAATAGACAATGTATATGATGAGTAAAATGACCCTTAATACCCTATTATCTGCCTCATTTGAAGTTCAACAGATGTATAACCACAATTAAATATTTCCAGCTAAAATGCCAATTCTGGGAAAAATTACCATGCTCTTTATGAAACCTTCCCATTTTCTAATTTCCATTGTCTGGAAAGGTCTGAGCATACCGTGTTTCTGGCTTGGCCCAGAGTTTTGAACCATTGGGTCCACTCCCTGAGGTGGACAAGATCTCAGTTGGTTGCCACTGGCCTTCTGCTTGAGCTGTGAACCGTCCACACAGACACAGTCCACACATACCCATCCTAGCCTGACTACTGATGATTTCCCTACTCTTCCATTTTGAACCTCACCTCTCCCATCAGACTTAAGGCTTATCACTGCCTTCCTAACCATGACTTGGTGCTGTGTTGTTTCAGTGAGTCGATCAAGATGCTTAAGTATAAACAATAAGAATGACTCTGGCTAATTTCAGTAGGAAAAAAAAATAAAGGTCTATTGATTAGCTCACAGAATATCTAGGAAGTCTGAAGGCCTTAAGATTACAGGATGACGACTGATACCATAAACTCATGGTGCAAGACTAGTCTGGTGAAGACACCTCTGCTGCTCCCATTAGGTCATGGGTATCACTGCTTGCACTAGCACCACCCCTGGCACTGGACACAGGATGTCTGTGTTAGAGGTCTCTGTGATTGCGCCTGTGCATAATTCCCATCACTACCACAAAACCATGTCACATCACCTATTCAGGAAGGGTCAGGGCAGCTGGGCAAAGAGACTTCTGCAAAACATGGGGCATTTTGACCTCTTAATTTTTGGATTGCCCCAAGGCTAACATGGCTACCCCCCCTACTAAGTGCCCTGCCTACCAGTAGGAGAAGCGAATGCCTAGTCCCAGAGTGGCTATTCCTGGAAGAGGGACAGTTGGACAGGATGAAAGCACAAGGAGTTAAACTAGTTTCTGGTCTTTTTCTTTTCCATATTTTACTTTTCTCTCAGTTTCTCTTTTCCTTTATTCTATTTCCCTTCCTTTTTTATATCAATTAATCACAGTTCTGCTGATAAGCGATATAGTGAATCAAGACAGCAAACCAACCAGTCCTTTCATTAGGATTTCATTTTAAGAAATATTCCCAACATTATTTAGCTCTTCTGCTAAAGCAACACTAATGAATTATAGTGTTGGACTCTTGTTTCTTCTTGGCAGAGTTTGAATTTGAAGGTGATAAACCTCTATATTTTATTACCCCAATTCCCGTGGTGATAGCAAAATCTTGGAAGTAGTGGTTAAAGAGAGATTTATGCATTTCCTGAATGACTGCATCTGGTTTTTCCAGAATGACTTTTTTCTCTAGAGAAGTTTTAAAGTATCAACATACAATTCATACATGTATGCAATTGATGAAACAAGGAAACAGAGAGGTAGTGAAAGAGAAGTGAATAATTGAAAATCAACTGTATTAGTCAGGGTTTTTTAGTTTCAAGTGACAAAAACCCAACTCAAAACAGATTCAAGGAAAACTGGAGTTTATTCACTTACATAACTAGAAAGAACATGGATGAACAGGTGTGTCTGTATCCAGAGTCTCAAATGATATTTCCAGGCTGTGCTCTGTCTCAGGACTTTGCTGTTCTCTGTGGCTGGCCTCAGGCCCTCACAATGGGGACTGGTCTGTTACGTGTGATGTGGATATTGGGGGAAGCATGGCCACAGGCAGTCTTAAGTTTATATCATTCCAGCTTAGCCGCCCCCGAGAAAAAAGAGAAAACTTAATTTCCCTAGCATTTATCTAAAACATCATCATGGAAGGACTGATTGGTTGGCTGAGGTCACATGTTCATTCTGGGCTTACTATGGTCTGGGTAATTTTGATTGGCCAAACCTGGGTCATGTTTTTATATCTGTGATCAAGAAATAGGACAGTATAATTGGCAGCGTCACAAAAGCTACCTAAAGGTGGGAGAGAGTTTTTATCTAAAAGAAGCAGAATGCAGTTCCAAGACATAGGGAGTAAGAGATACTGACTCAAAGAAAAACAAGATGTCTACTCAGTGGTGTGCTAGTAAAAGTTTAACCACTATCCTCCTCTCTCAAAAAAAAAAAAAAGAAAAAGAAAAAAAAAAGTCCTGATTTGTAGCATTCTCCAATTTCCATAGAGTGGATACAAGATCCCCATGTGACATCACTGAATGTGAAGTTGGGAAGATAAGCTCTGTAGCACATTTTATAGTTGTGTTTTTTTCTCTCTGTACAGATACAATAGAAGTAAATAACTTCAAGGGCACAGATCTTAGGAAAATGCAGTAAAGTAATTGGAGGTAATGAGTTTGAATATTTATTACCTTTGTGTTTAATACAATCTGTTTAATTACAAGTTTATATAACCTAATTTGTAATAATTGTTGGGTTCAACAACTAGCTCACAGATTTCCTGAAAATTTACAAGTGGCAATACAAGCTGGCTTCAATATACCACACAGGATTAAAACAAAACTAAACAAAATATGATATAAAATTAATCAAAATAACCACACACACACACACACACACACACACACACACACACACACACACACACTGAGGCAGCCACAATGGGAGGAAGGAATTGGTGCCTCTTTTCAAAATGAGTTCAGGTAACTGCAGTCTAAGTATGCACGACGGCTCTGGGTTCCTGCCTCTGCCCACCTTGGCAGGGTCTGGGTCTGCAACCTCAGCTCTGCCCACTCTTGGCCCCACAGTACTTGGAGTGTAGGGAAATATTAGTCACATTGTCAAGGGAGGAGGTGACCTGGATACAAAATACAATCTGCCTCTACTTCCTTTCCTCTGTCAAATCACAGCCAGCCCCAAATTCACTCAGTTACCTGGTATATTACTTAATTTCAGTTAATGCACATAATAGATACAAGAAAACCCTAAAGCTTGCTTCGTCCTTCTTTCTCTCTTCCCCTCCCTTCTTCCTTCCAGACTTATTGATAGCCTACTATGTGTCTAGCACTGTATCAGAGATGGAATCTAATTGTGGTGTTTAAATATAAAATGTCACCCTACCAGACTCAATGAACACATGTACATACAGTTCTCATATAATACATCTGAAAATGATGCTATTATTAACAATATTATGTGTCCTATAATTCTCACCATCTGTAAGATGAGTGTGTCTTATTGCACAGATGGTTTATCTCAAATTATCCATAAATTTCTTTTAAAGCAAGAAGAGCTGGTTTCCTATTTGGGGTGGTATGGCCTGGTTTTTTAAATCCTTTCCCTAGAAATTATTACACATCGACAAAGACATCTGGTCACTTACCTGGTAAATATAGGACTCCCCAGAAAGTCCACCCTGACGCATGACCACATATGCTAGATTTGCCGAAATAGGTCCTAGAAAGCCACAAGACAGCTGCTGAGCTGCTCAAGTCCTCCCATTTCCTTTACGTTCTAACTTCCTCAACATTTTCCTATTTATATAAAAGTCACTCTCTTCTCTGTCCTCACAGCAGCCTAAATCTATGCTTGCTTATTTCATTTATTTATAAATAAACAATGATTTGTTTTTGCTTCTTTTACATGGTGTTCTCAAATCCTTTTCCAACCTCAAGTTTACTCCATTTTCTGCAGTCAGTGTCCTGTCATGCATTCCCATTCCTGACTTCTGAATACACCGATGGAAAGGCAGTGGGTATCAGTTCTGGATTAAGCACTTGAGCCCAACATGCACCAATAAAGCGCTTAGCCTAAGAGAAATTTGATTAAAAGCAAGTTTTGATTTTCTGTGTGTTTCTTTTCTAAGAATCTAAAGGTAAAACAAAGAAACGAAAAGCTATCACAACAATTGGCCCCCAAAGAGGATCATTTCTAGACCTACTGTGGCTAAGCCATTTGCTACCTCAAGAGCTAGTTAAAGATTCTCATCTTTCGCTGGGAAATCAGCACAGTAAAGAGGCCCAACCCTTTCAAGACCCAGATCCCAAATTCTAACCCCTGTCCAGGTCTACACTAAGAAAGAGGTTTGGGGACTGACCACAGCACCAGGGGGAAAAAAAATCACAGCACAGGGGGAAAAAAAATCACATCCTTTTAAGTGGAACTATTTAATTTTTTTATACACGCTGTTATGTTATGCTCATCTTCACAAAAGTTGGAAATCAGAGGGAAACAAGTTTGATTGGGTAAAACCAAGAATCACATTTATTATAAAGGAATAATGGATATCAAACTGAACCTCCTAAGCCCATCATGCAATCAATATATCTCTGCTTTTTCTTGCTTTCATATTTTCCATTTATAATAGCAATAAATACATTGGTGCATGAAATTTACTGGAGTATGATGACCAGCTGGTATTTCTGACCAGAAGCTGAACCATGCAACCTCATCCCTTCCCCATTGTCATCAACTCAGATAATGTTGTGAGCCTCGGTTATTAATCCCCAAATGACCTTTCATTATAGTTTTAATTGGAGGTCTCATGGCTATTCTTCTAAATTGAGGTACGCTCACTGAAGTCTTTGTACAATGATGCAAAACCCACTAAGCAGTTAAAGAATGTCATATCCATGCTTTTGGTTTATCTCCATGGGTAACAGAAGCTGCTTATATTTCTTTCTCCCAACACTTTCCTTCAAAATTAGAAAATAACTGAACTATGTTCTTCACTGCGGAACCCAAATTGTATCGGGAAAACATCATCTGCTAAAGGATATTTTCTGCAGAGGCAGTCAAGTGTACACCCAGCATATGCCCAACGAAGTGTTTGTTCTGAATTCTGTTTAGATTCTCACAAGGTGTACGAGTGAATAGTCTGACATATGCTTATGAAGCACATCAAAAGAACTGCTGGGTATTATGTATTTACTATTCCTCATCATGTTATAACTTTCTTTTTTTCTTTTTTCATTAATTCTTTTGATAAGTGATTCTAAAGGTCATGATGACCATTCATTTTTTTTTCTCTCATAGATTTTCCTTATGTAATTCATTTGTATAATTCACACTTTGTGCTCTTTTAAATGAAAGTTATAACACAAAAATGGACCACCAGCGTTTTGTTTTTCATTTTACATTTCAGCTTTAGAAATTTATATATAATGATACATTTTTAATGTATTTTTCTCTATAAGCTCCATTAAAAAAAATGGACGTTATCTTTTTACCAATGAATCCCTACCATCTAACACAGGTCTGGTACTTAACAGCCACTCAAATACATGCTGAATGACATTTGACGGAATGCATATGGATTTGATGTATTATAACTATTTTGTTCTGTTATATATTTTGCTTGTGGTGTCACGCCAGTCAGGATACTCAGTGTCAGTTTTTAAAACACTTCTTATTTATACACGATATTGTAAGAAATTGGATTTTATGATAAATGAAGGCTAATGTAGGAAATAAAATGATTCTACCTAAAACATTGTGAAATAAAAAGAATAGGTTTCCTTGGTGGCGAATTTACACTTCAAAGAATGAGCCTTCCTGTTAAATAAGAAAATGTGCACCTGCAGTCTACCTTTTACCTTATTCTTTACTCTTTATAACACATTCAAAAGATTTTCTGACCATTTACTCTGATATTGGGTAAGTCTCAGTTTCCTCAATCTGTGAAATGGGAATAATAGTCTGACCTATTCAAAAGGGTTGTTGGAAAGATAAAGGAAAATCAGGCCTCTGGTTCTTTCTGCCTGGGCCAAGCACATTAGTGAGAACTCCCCACAAAGCAGCTGTTAGTTTACTTCCCTCTTTCTACTCCCTGCCCGGCCTTCACTCACTTCCCCGATATGGACTACTCAAAAACTGCAACAGACAGTGCTGTCCCAGGGACTGATGAAAGGGCATCCTTTGCATCTCTGGTTGAAGATAAGAACAGCAGATGATCTGCTGTAAAACAGAATACTGATAATCTCAAATCAAGAGAGGTAGGTTTCATTTTATCCACAACAACATCTGGGCCATTCCATGTGCCTTAAAAGTGTGCAGATTCTAATGGAATCTCCAAGGAGCTATTTCTTTTTCACTGGTATACAAGTATGTGAAGGCCTAATTAGCCTGGGGAATTCAGGAATATCTCAACAAGGCGATTAGCTTTTGTTCACACAGGCCTGCCGTTGCACAGATATGATGTGGACAACATCCTTCCAGAGATTACAGCATCCAGCTTCCCATTTTGATGGCTTTCTGACAGTTTACAAAGCCAAGCAGCCCAGAGGAGCACAAAGGAAAAGATTATTTGAACTGTGATCAGTAGAGACTTCATAAGAGAAGAGCATCTTGTCCTTTCTCCATCCCATATACACATGGGGGCAGGTAAGCAGGATAGGGACACAGAATTGCCTCATGGCCTTGTCAGACCCCTGTAGTCTCTGCTTCTGACCATGTTGGTCTTTAAGAAAAATGAAGCTTAACATTCTCCCTATAAATCAGGAAAGAGACCCAGTGTCTTTAAGGGGCCAAGCAAAGATGGGATTAAATAGTAACCCAGAGGATTTAGGGAATAAACCAAAAGGGTAATTTACAATAGCAGTGGTGTCTGATTCTAGGAGGATTATGCTTACTGGTCCTGCAAGAACGTTCACCATGCTGCCCAAATGATAATCTACTTCTTGTTAAATCGATCATTAGATGACCAAATGATTAATCTCCTCTTATGAATTTGAATTATGTAATCAACCATTTGCTATATCGCCATTTTTCTTCTCTAAATAAACACAGTCTTGGAGACCTGGGTATAGTTGGACGTCAGAAGGTAGACCTTGGCTTTCTATTCTGTTTTCATTTTCCTTGGATAGAGGCAGCTGTGGAAGGTAGAGCAAAGCTTGGGGTTTGAGCTCACACATCTGGATTTGAGATTCAGGTTTACTTATAAATGTGTGATTGTGGGTATGTTACTTAAACTCACTCGGTCCCTGGCTCTTTGTTTATGAAATGAGAATGATAACTGTCCTTACTACCAACATTCAAGACTGCTGTGGAGAGAAAAGTCATGTGGAAAAACTGGATTTGAAAGGAGAAAGCCATTGGTCATTGCTGTTATTATTAGAAATGAGAATGGGATTATTTAAGCAAAATGTAACCAAATAAGAACTGATTGATTGTAATAATAGACAGTCTATGAACTCAAAAATAAGTGTAGGAATCTGAGTTCCATCATTTACTATCAATAGCTGAATAACTAGGCAAGTGATCTAGGATCTCTGGGCCTTGGCTTCCTCGTTTATAAAGAGGGGCAATAATAGTGACCCCGTGGGCTGTGGGGGATCAGGGGCAATACACGTATCAAGCCTCTGGCCTAAAGCCAATTCTCTTTGCCTGTTACCTAAATGACACTGGTGTGGACCCATAGGACGGTGTCAGTAATGCAAAGCGCAGTTATCTTGCAAATGTGAAAGGAGCAGCAACAGTTCTCCCCATCCTGCCTCTGAAATACCATTTACCTTCTTCCACTTGCTCCTCCTTCAAAACTAAATGCTAACTTCTTATCCTAGGCAAGCACAACTGAACCAAAATCTAAACCACAAGAGTGAACCAGCAGAGGAAAATAAAAGAATTAAAAAAAAAAAAAAAAGCTCAATATGTTTCCGAAATAGTAATCTGATCTACTGACTGACCTGAGAAGCCCAAATCCATCACTACTGTAGGACATATGTAGACACATAAGCACTATCAAATGGGTTTGTTGATTCCAGTAGATACTATTGACTCTACATTGTAAGATGCTGTAAGAACAAACTCAGGTCGCTTTTAGTGGGACACCATCCTCTGTTTCGTTTGATATATTTTCAGGCTTTGGAAAGAAAAGGCATTTTTATCTAACGTGCTCTCTGACATGTTGATTCAGAAAATGTACCAGTTCTAGACCTCAAATTCAATTGCTGGGTTCATTCACATTTACTCCTAATAAATTTAGCTAATTAGATTACTAGTGCCGTCTTTTTAATGGCAGGCTGAAGCAATTTGCTTAATTCTAAATCTGATTATTCTTATTTTTGTTTAGAAGCAAATTTGTGGAACATTTATCGTGTCAGTGCTTTGTGGGGTTAACAATTAATGAGATTAAGTCAATTGGCTTTTGGATACTTTTCTTGTGGGTGTGCAACAAATTAGTCCTCTTTGGCACAGGAAGGTTTGGCCTCACCTACGTGACCATTTGTGATGATGTTCCTGAAATTTTCTGATCTTGAGTGCTCTCAGTAAATCTTGTTAGTATTTATGAAGCATTTTGAGCCATCTCTCCTTTTCTCTTTCTCTCTCTTTTTTTCAATTCTCCACTTATCCTCTGCTGGTCTACCCGATGCTTATAAAGTTTAGATTTTGGTTCAGTTGTAATTGCCAAAGAGGAGAAGTTAGCAATTAGTTCGGGGGCCCAGGAAAGGTAGAAATATGAAATTTCTATGAGAATTCCAACAATCTGAACTGGTTGAAAGGGCAGCACATAGAAACTCCCAGCTTTCCAGGTTATCTCAAGTGAGAAGCTGTGTGGACCTCAATGCTAATAGCACTTTGTACCTCCCTTGGACACCACAGGAGGTTGGGGGACTTTTTAATGCAGCATTTTCCAAGGCATAAGAAACTCCTGGAATAAGAAATAAAGGAAAGGAAAGGCCTTTACTGCAAGATTTCTGATTGTTCTTCAGTCTTAAAACATCTTAAGAGTAATAACATACAGGTTATAAATTCTCAGATAGCTCTTTTGAAAGTCTGCATGCGTGTGGTTCAGTTTAACAAAGACTGTGCCCCAAATGGCCAATTTTCTGTGTTCTTCCTGAAATGCATTAGAACCCAGGGCTGGATGACAGCCAACGTCAGGATAAGCACCAGTCGCAAACTTGGATGTATGTTTCCTTTTACCTATACTTTCACCTATAAAAGAAGCTATTTGTTTACTGCTCCCAGATCTTTTGTTTTTCTATGCTTTGGTGTTGACAATGAAATGTCACTCAGGACACAAATTCTCCTTGAAAAAGGAACCATGGGCATCTGGGGTAGGAAGATAATAATGATGCCACAACTAGTAGTGGAAATGGTTGTGACGGTAGACAGACGTTCAGATGGTTATGCAGCTGCCTTTGACATCTAGTCAGTGTGGACTTGGCTGGGCAGGAGCCGTCACTCAGGTTTGGGAGGAAAGAGGGGACAGAAGGAAATCACCAGTACCAAATGGTAGCAACAGAAGCGCAGGTTTGATCCCAGGATCGTGGCTGAATCTATCACCAAGGCAGGAGTGGGGAAACAGATACCGAGAGCCTGTTCTTACTGCTTTATAGACATGCTCACATTCGATCCTTATAATGTCCCTAAGAGATACGTGCTGCAAGTGATAAGCCCCATCCCAGATCCTGACATCCAAAAAGTTCTGAAACACAGAACAGTTTCATTGGGTCTATGACAGACCCCTTGAAGCACAATCTGACCTAAATTGATGTGACGCCTACTTATGGTCCTTACCCAGAAGGTGTAGCTATCCCAATGTTTCCCTGGAGACCTGGGGTAATTACAGGTGTTTGTACAAACCTCGGTGATGCCTCTATACACAAAACACAGTATATTAACTGCTTGAGCTATCTAACATCTTAAAATTCTGAAATCTGAACTATTTCTGGCCCAAAGACTTCAATGAAGGGTTTGTGGATCCAATTTATAGATGACAAAGTTGAGGCTTTGTGAGGTTTATAACACTTTCCAAGGTCAAACAGCTTTTATGTACAGAGTCATTTCCACAACATACCTTATCTAGACCAAGTGATTATTGTGGGCTTTGAGCGCAATTGTCGAGGGCTACGGTCATGTGTGGACAAAGTTAGGGGATTACTTTTGTTTCCCAAACCTTAACAACTGCTCTGACTATAACCAAAGATTATAAATGGAAGAAAAGAAACATACACAACTCTAATGGTGGGATTTGTGATAGCGAGGGGTAGGTTATAGCTCCCGCTTGAACACTTTCAATGGCAATACATTCATATAGACAGTCTCAATCACTAAATGAGATCCATTTACCTGTAACTTATACCATTTGTTCCGGTTTTAGCATCTGGAGGAGAAGAAGAAGGAAAGAGGAGACATTGAGTTAGGATTTCTTCAGGATTTTTTGATTTCAAGGAATAGAGAACCTACTCAAAATAGCTTACAAAAAGGGTGGGGGTGCGCAGGGGTTATTAAAAGGATGCAGGATCGTCTTGGCTAATTGAATTCAGGACTTCAAGAATCTGGACTGTCATCAATTATTTTTTTCTCCATCAGTTTCTCTGGGCTTTCGAAGTCTCTTATCTCTTTTTCTCCCTGAACATCTGCTTCTTTCTAATTTTTATAGACGGGATTCATCAGGCAGGCTCCAGTAACACTGACTTGCCATTAAGCCAACTCTGATCTTATAGCCAGTTCCACTGACCCCAGCCTTCTGACTACAGTTTCTTCCCTTGCATTTTTGAGAAAGGGGATCTGAGACATGTGGCCCCTGGCACAGTTAGTTGGAGCCAAGAAAGCAGAGTCATCTTGTAAAAACATGGCCTCCAATTTAGCATCATTCAGCACATGTGTGTTTCTGGTCTACATACTTATGAGAGGAGAGGCAGTTATAAAGTAGCAGGCAGTGCCCGAAAGATACATTTTCCGCCTTTGTGCCAGGAATTCTTCTGGGGATTTTACCTTTTTTTAACACATCTTTTTTTTTCTGGAACAACACAAAATAAATTCAGTCCTTCTTTCACCTCACACATCTTCAACTTTCATAGGTGTTCTTCGATCTAGGAACTTCAAATATCTTTCATACAACATGTTCTGTACTAGTTACTCTCCCATTTGCCAGTACTGCAGAAAAAATTAATGAAAACTTTTAAAATCTAGTTTTAACTCTAAAGGAAGCATCTGTGATTACAACAAAATATACCTATGTTTTCTAAGCATGAAAAGCTTCAGATTCTACAAATGGTTTTTGCATAGACATTGACTATTTATAGACACTTGTAGGTGATCTTTACAAAATTTTGCATCTATCATTATGTTTTTAAACAATGAATGCTTCTGATTCATTATGACAAAATATCAGTGAACCCTTTCATGATAAGAAAAAGTCTTCAAAGTCTATTTTAGCCTCTCTTGCTTTGACCACATCTGTATTACCACATATAGACCACAAGAGAAAGAATGAGAGGACATACAGTTTGCTTCAACTTGCTCAGATGGGCCACAGGTAGGTGTCTGCTATTCCTGAGGCTTTGCTACTTCTGGGCCATATAGAGAAGCTTATGTGAAATAGAAAAACCAAAAACAAAAGTTGATTATTTTGGTATCATGTTACTCTGGTTCAGTCTAGAAGCAAATGAAGTCTTCAGAACAGAAAAGAAAAAAATTTCTTCAATGGCCTTGAAAACCTCCAAAAGCTTGCAATTTGTTACCAGGCATTCTCTTGGCTCTGTTGATAAAAGCTTTTCTCTCATTCACTTGTTTATTCCCCCAAAGCTTAGTTTGTCGTTTAAATCAAAATGATTTAGGTGAAGAACTTGATCGGTGAGAATAAATTTACAGGTTTTCTCCTGCACAGATTCTTATTTTTTCAGGTGATAAACTTAAAAATATGTTCTGTTCAATACTTGTGCTTCTCATTTCTCTTTTTAAATGATAGTGCGATGTTATGTCATATGCTGGTAAATCACTGCAGCATTTCATTCCAGAGATGACAGGCTTTTTAATGGCCCAGAAAATGACACCACATATATCAATCTAAAGACCTCTCACCTGCACTCAGGTACAAGGCAGTGAGGACTCCCACTGATTTCTCCCTCTTTTTTCTCTAATGAGTTTCAAAGGAACCCTATTGTTTTGCGTTTCTTTGCTTGACACCCCTGTTGGCTTGCTTCAAGGAGCAAAGAGAAACGAAAGGTCAAAATTACAATCAGTATGTTTACTTATGCATTTGTGAGGCTTAGCAGATTAGCTACACTATGAGTTAGCAGTTATCATCTGGTAATAATGGTTGTAGTATTGAACTAATGTTGATTGAAGCAAATCTGTAGCATATAAGACCAGTACAAAGTATTTCTCATAAATTTCACATATTTCTCAATTTGACTTCCAGCCTTAGAGTTAACATGAGTATATGTCAGGGTACCTAGCATGGGGGAAGTTGGTGATGTTGTTTGAGTCAGCAAGACTGCTCTTGTGTGTTGAATAGCAAAATCATGCATCAAATTGAAAGTGTGTTTCATGTGATGTGTTTGCCAGGTAAATACCGGGGATTGATCGAGTGTAAGTATCCCGTATATAGTGAATATTCTATAAAGAATACGATTCAACAAGAGATCTCCATGTTGCGTGTTGGTACATGATCAAGAACAAACTATAAAAAAGTTATGTAAAAGTCCATAGAAGATTCTACTTTGAAACAAAGCTCTAATAACTCTGATGTCACTTGTCTCAGCAATTCCATAGCCACAAATTTCATGAATGTGGAAAAATGCTTTCTTGCAGGAAGGTTCATTTTAGGACAAAAAAGAGGAAACAACAGATACGTTCAACATTAGAAGATGAAAAAACAAGTTTTGGTATAGCCATATAATGAGATCATATGTAGTCACAAATATCATGATGATGATGATGTAAAAAGTATTTAATGATGTTACTTATTAAATGATGGAAGTTTGTAGAGTAGAATATAACATATTTTAGCACTTTGGTATAAACATAATATGTTCTCTATAATATTCATACATGAGTATATGCATAGGTATAATTGTGAAAGGATATTTTCTAAAATATTAACAGTGGAAATCTCTGCATGGTGAGATTATAAGTGGTTTACCATCCCCTTCTTTTTGTTCTGTGCATTTGTTTTTTCTAAAATGAGGATAACTTATTACTTGTGCAAGTAATTTAAAAATTTTAAATCAGGAGCAAAGCAATAAATATATTACAAAGTAAGGACATAAACTAAAATGCTGATAAAGGCTATCTTTAGGGAACAGACCATGAATGCTTCTATTTTCTCCTTTCAGTCATTTATATTGTCAAAGTTTTCCATAATCAATGTACATTAGTTTAGAAAAAAAAATAAAGGTGTGGATAAATTAATTAAAGCCTCTGCTTTAGGTCATTTAAGTTTAGAAACCCATGATAATTATATAAATAATGAGGATTAACTGCAAGATCTTAGAAGGACTGTGCTTAGAGGTTATCAGTCACCACGTGAAGAAATCTTTGACCACCTGCATTAGAGCTAAGCCTTCCCTAAAGTCTAAAATTACAAAAGATATTTTCTTTTTTATGTGACTTTAACTTCTTGAGCAATGGCTCACGTAGCCATGACTCATTTGCTGTTATGTTGGGAGAAGGAAAAATATGGGGTATGTGAGGTGAGAGGGAAAAAAAATAGGAGAAAAAGCTCTTGATCTTGAGGAGGTTATAGTATGTTGATATAAGCTTTGACCACAATAATGATTAGGGTTTTATATGTGGTTTATGGAAATTGGTTGTATCAGAAGGACATGATTAGCTAGCATTTTAAAGTAAAAAATAAACAAGAACATATAAATTCAGCACAGACAAAAGATGGGAAGAGAGGGGGATCATAAAAGTCATAAGTTTCCCATTGAGGAAGTTCACTGTACAACTCAATCTGTCATACTAGGGTCAATAGACTTTAGTTAACTTAATGTGTCACGCAGGAGAATAGGACATGGGATGTGATTGGGTTCAGAATCATAGACAATGTGTCCAGATCCAAACCAATGTAAATATAATGCTTTCCTCTATAAAGCAAACATTTACACAGTACCAGCTTCCATTGCTTTCAATCTGAAGATTGGAGGTAATATGCCAGCCAAAACTAATATCACAGACTCATCTCCCTAACACTTCTGTTTTGACTTAAGGAACTAAAAAGAAAAATTAACCCTAAAATAATAATGGATAAATGTCAGAACCAAATTCTGGAATTTGAATAAAATACAATAATAGTTTATTGAGTCACTACTATGTATTTTTCGTTCTAGGCTCCAAAGGAACAAAATCCCTACCCTTATCAAGCTTACATTCTGGTATGTGTGTGTGGTGAGATGTATATAAAAATGAAGATGTGTTTATTCTATATGCTTGTTGTGATAAATGCAACGAAAAAAATGAAGTGGAACTGGGGGAACATGATCATGGTGGGAATCAGGCATATGATCATCTGGAAAAGTAATTTTAAGTAGACACCTGATGGAAATGAGGGAGGACGTGATCAGATATCTTAGAGAAGAGCATTCTAAGCAGGGGAAGCAGCAAGAAAGAGGTCGCTGGGGTGGGGGTGTGCTTTGTGGGTTCCAGGAACAATAAGTAGGCCAATGTAGCAGGAGATGGGAGACTGAGGGAAAAACAGTAGGAGATGATCTGGGAGGTGAGGAGTACAGAATTCGGCTTTCACACTGACTGGGTTGGGAAGTCACCGGAAGATATTAATATTAAGCAGAAAACTGATTTGATCTGACTTGAATTTCAAGAGGCTCCCTCTGGCTGTTATGCTGTGGGTAGACAGTAAGGGATCCCAGGATGGAGACAAGGGTCAGGCTAGGGAAACCCGTTAGGAGGCTCTTATAAACTTCTGGACAGGACCTGATGGTAGCTCAGACGACAGCAGTAACAGTGAGAGTGGTGAGAAGAGGTTAGGGTCTGGATAGATTGGTCAGGATTTACCAATGGAAGTAGGCATCAGAGAAAGAGTCCAGGATGACTTTAAGGGTCTTGGCCTAAGCAACTGAAAAATTGGATCTGCCATGCTGTAAGATGGGTTGGGAAGAAACAAATTTTGTGTGACTTCTTAAAATGTAGGGAAGACTTTAAAGGCATTTCCGGCTTGTGGTGAGAAACATTGGATCCGTCTCTAAAATGCACGTTCAATAGTGTAGTTCTTAAACTTTAGCAAGAGAAGTTTCTATCCGAAGCTCTGGTCTTCCTTAAGCTATACCTCTTGCCATGGGTGGAGTACACGAGGCCAAGAGAATGTGCCCATTCAGAGCCCATCCTCCTTCTAGAACATCACCAGGTAACCAGAACTCCAGAATTCCCTACCCAATGGCCCTAAACCCACTTTCAGGGCTAGTGCGGGCCTCTTCTCAGGGCACACCCTTCTGAGGTAGACCACACCCCCCGTATGTGCCCCTTTGCACCAATAGTTGATGTTTGCAAGGTGTTTGGATGGAGCTTGTACATGTGGGCGGGGTTATCCATACAAAGAGCCATGAGCCCCTCAAGGTGCAGTCAGAGCCTGGGATGAGAAGAAAAGGCAAGGAGACCAACCTAAGTGTCACAGGCTGGGGCAGGGGTCACTCTCCCCATCCAGCTTGGAACTCTGAGGAGTCAGCCTACCAAGTAATTATAAAAGTATTGTCTGCCAAGGTAGGAGACAGAACTAATTTTCTTAATAGCTCATGAGCTTGATTTAGAATATAAATTTTAATATTTTACTGCATATGCATGTCTCTAGGTAGGTGTAGGAAACTTACAATAGGATTAACCTGGGGTCCTTGTCTTTAAAAGTATTCATGGATCAGTCCTTTGTCCCCCAGACACTGTTAGCCTCCTGCCTTGGGAAGTCCCCTGAGCTCACTAATCCCTTCATGTGCTAATTGCCTGCTTTATTCTCTCTCTCACCAGCCTATGAGTTCCAGGAAGGCAGAAGAATGACTTACTCCCTCCTTAACCCTGTAAAATCTAATAGAATGCCAAGCTGGTGGGTCATGTTTATGGGGAAAAGGAGGGGAAACAGGGTAGGAAAGACGGAAGGAGAGAAATGATTGATCTGATCATCGAAGACCTAGTTGAAAAGATTAAACATCACAGTGTACCCATAACTGGACGGACAAAGTGGTGGGTGCTCTAGGTGAAGGGTGTTAAGTTCCACGGCAGTTCAGCAGTGAAGATGGGTCTGTAGTGCTTCCTACTGGGTGGTTCAGTGGTCAGAGCATATGGCTGACCTTGGATGTCAAGTAACCTACCTGCTTTTGGTCTCTTGTCTGTAAAATGGGGTTAATAATATCTCACCCGGGTGTCGAGAGGATACATGAGATAATATATGCAAAAACTCTTTCACTTTTTCAAAAGAAAGACACTATATAAACCTAAGGTATTATTATCATGCATTTTAACTTTGGAATAGCATCATCCTGTCATTTTTGATCCCATAATTACAATACATCAGGTAAGCACAGATTTTAAAATCAAGGGAGCACTGTACAATAAACGGAGATGTGAAAACTATGTCACATGAGAACAGCCCTGACAACTTCAAAAGTGCCTTAGGGCTGCATCTATTTCCATATTAATGCAAACCACAGACATCATTAAAGAGAAATGCAAACATGTAGTATTTGCTGAACTGTACCTCTTATTTGACAGATACACAAAAATCATCTGTTTGGGCTTTGTGAAAATGAGTAACCACTGGCAACAAGCACTCCTTATTGAGAAAAGGGAGTGAAAATGCTTTTTGTTTGAAGCCCTGGACCACCACTGCCCAGCCGGGACAATCAGAGTTCCCTGATTCCAAAGCAAAAATTGAAATCTAGCAATATTCAGTCTATGGTCCCTTTTTAAATTAGATATCCATGCAGCCTGGTCGCAGGTGTTTTTGAATGTGGCAATTCTGAGAAAGCTATGAGTGCTGAGTACAGCAATTTCAATACCTTTTGCTAAAGAAAACACTGTAGAAAGTTTGGGTCACAAATGTTTTCTTTCTTTATTGGCCTTCGCCCCTACAAGGGCCCACATATTCCCATGAAATGAGGATAAAAAAAAGAACGTAAGGATCATAATCAGGAGACCTTAGTTTTACCCGGATCCGACATGGTGTCAGTTTCTTGACACAAAGGTGGAACTGAGGTCCTGCGGTCCTCAGGCTCAGGTAACAAAGAGAGACAAGGCCCTGCTTAGATCTGTGGGTTGACAGAGTAGGGATTAGAAGAAAAATGATCTTCCCAGCTACCTTTCAATCCTTCTGTGCACCATTCTTACCTAACAGTGTTTTGTGAGTGTTCAAGGGTATTTCTGGAATCACCATCAATTTAAGAAATGATACCAAGGAAGACTTCAGTTGCTTCTCTCTGGAAGAGAGAAACCCTGTAGTGACAGGCAGGCAGCTTTAATTAAAGGTGACATGTAACTGTTTTAGATGGAGACCAATATATAGCCCTTCAGGTACCATTTTGGCATTTACAGTGATGCCATCCCTTACACTCCTTAGGCAAGAGGGCACATGGGCAGTGAGGTGCGGGCTCTCCTTAATCAATGTTTTCACAAGGCTCTTAGCTGTGAGAGCCAGAGTGTGTGCCCCACTCTATGGATTGAGCCCAAGATGCTGCAATGGGCCTCTTTCCTCTCTCTCCTCTCTCTTCTCTCTCTCTCTCTCTCTCTCTCTCTCTCTCTCTCTCTCTCTCTCTCTCTCTCTCTCTGTCTCTGCCTGTGGGTCAGAGGCTACCTGCTTTCAAGTCCAACCACTGGGTGTATAATGTGCACTGAGCACCTTGCCATCAGAGCTCCAGGCGCTCAGGGAACAAATGTTTCCTTAGCCCGATTGATGGGGAAAAAATTTTATTCCCCAGGAGACCCACTGAAGATGTATATGGAGCAGAAAGCACAGGGAATTTATCCCCCAATTTTTTCTCTACCTTTTCTCTAGGTACAAAATTCAGCAATATTTAATTAGTTTTGTATTTTTTTTAAAAAATGGGGGATAATGGGTCTGCAGATACGTTTTGATTTTGATTTTTTTATTGATGATGCCAGAGATAGCTCTTGAATAGAAAATCTTATTAGTAAGAAAAATGACTCTTCTACCTCACGTGGGCAGATGGGGGTAAAAATAGTCTGATGGCATAATTCAGATATTCTCCACTGATTCAGATGTGAGACCCATTGAACTCTTTATGTTCCAGCTACAGTGGAAGGAACGGTTGCCAACATTGCTTCCCTTAATTCTTACAACCTTGTACTTTTATAGATAAGGAAACTCAGTTGAGGATTTAGCCAGCGACACAGCTGTGAATGGAAACTAGGACGTCTGATTCCAAATTCAAGATACCCTTTCCACTATACACACTGTCTCGGACAAATCACAATTTATTTGGAGGATGCCCCACTTTAAGGAAATCATTTTTCCCAGCAACTGGAGAGTAGACAGAAAGGGGTGGTCATAAGGGAAAGGGGCTTAAATCAGAAATGAAACTCAACTATGCCCTGGGGCCTCGAGGCCAGTCTCTGCCTATTGATGCATCACCCAGAACAACACATATCTGACCTCAGAAGTATTGATGAATGACCTAAATCTCTCTATTTTGTTTTCTTGAAAGAGTTGTGCATAGCACATTACACAGAGAAACATCCTAAAATCCCTAATGATACATCCTTCTGCCAAAAGACTCCACACTACTTTCCCTCCTGCATTCTTTCTGTGTGTGTGCTTGTCTGTTTCCCTGTGTGTATCTCTGTGTGCGTGTGTGTGAATGGCTCTTCCTTTCCTGATACCACTGCGCTAATTGGCCCTCCCTCTTTCCCATCCAATCGTTCCTCTCACGAACTTCACTCCCAACTTGTGACCCCCTGCTTCACAAGGAGCCCCCAGGGAAGTCTTGTGACTGCTATTAATCTTATAGGGAACAGGTTCTGGAATTTTAGTGAATAAAACTCTCCCTCTCATTATATAGTTAATAAGCTCCAGAGCATGTTCGGATCCTATGAAATATTAACGACATGCCATGGAGGTTGTAGGCTGAGGATATCTGATGGTTGGAGCATTAGAGGCTTTGCCAACTGAGCACCAATCAGAAATGAAAACAAAACATTTCTAAATGTGTCATAAAACTCAGTGGGAAAATATTGGACTTCTAAATGTCTGGTACAGATACAAATTTGGGGGAGAACATTCATGGCCACTTAAACGAAGATAGATTTAAAACTGAATATATGTGTAGCTTCCTCCTAGGATATACAAGGCATGTGTTGGTCATTCAGGACAAAACAAAACTGAATTGGAAGTCAAGAAATGAGTTGTATGGTTAACATTTAGTGATGGCAGTTCTTTATGTTATATAAAGTATATAGTCGATAGGCAGTAGATAATGTAAATAGCACACACCTTCCAGTTCAAAACTTGGTGGAATCAAGTATCTTTCTCTGAGCACACCTGTAAAGTAAGCCCCCCTGAAGTTCTCAAAACAATAGAGAAGTTTGAACACAAAGCCAAAGCTCCTCTGACAGAGGTTCTGATCTTACGTGTCCCTCAAAAATAAACGTAGATCTAACTTGTACAACCTAGTGCCCTGCTTTGACCTCTTATGTTAAAAATAGCAACTCTGAGTATTGAAGAAACCACAGAAGAGTTTCTTTCTTTCCTTGAGGGTCTTTTCTTAACTCCTTTTAACTGTGATAAGACATTTATTTGTTACGATATTTTCATTTTTGGAGGAATACTTCAGGGTCCACGTACCACAAGACAGAGCCTGAAGCTTTCTTAGCAAATTCAAAATTGTGCAGTCTGTGTTCCAGCGTCAAGCATCACCTTGCCCAGACAAGCCTCCCACATCCAGGTGTCCAACCTGCTCACAAATTTCTGGAAATAATCTTCCACAGGACTTAGGGCCACGGTTTGCCAGAGTCCTGGTCAAATGCCACAGGCTCTGTGTCATTTACATAGGTTCTCTGTCAGGTCAAAGTTCTTCCCACTTTTCCACTTTGGGGGACAGTTTGGAGGCTTCTATGATTGTCTAGACTTTTAATACATTGTTATTGTTAGAGAGTAACAATATCATTTTTATACAGACTTTAGAAAATGACTGATCCAGTTTTAGAATATAGAGAAAGTTTCAAGAGAGGGAGAAGATAAATCACAGGAGGTTAATTGTTAAGCCATCAGTCTAATCAAGGCATTCACCGTGGACCAGGCCTGGGCTCCAGATTCCAAGGTCAGGGAATAACTGTCACGACACCATAACTTCCTAATGGCGGAATTGTAATTCATAGGCTGACTCCATAATTATCCCAAATTTCCTTTTTATTTTCTGCCTTCCCTGAGTTTTCTTGCAGCTAGAGGCAGCCATGTGACATGTGACACAGTGCTAGGCATTGAAACACAAGCAGAAATCTCAAAGGCAAAGCAATAAGATGTGGAAGATTATTCTTCTTTAATAAAAGAAACCAACATAACTTGAATCTGCTTTTCGCCCCCACCTCGAATGTAAATTCTGTGCCTAGAGATGCAGTAACCATCTAGAGACCACAAGAGAAAAGAGAAGACAACGGCAGACACCGGCTCTGGCATCATCGAGCCATGAAACCAACACCAGCAACTGCCTCTTTTCAGGTAGGAAATAATGAAAAGACTTCCTTTCCTTAAAATGAAAAAAAAAATGCGTAACTATGTGATGGTAGATGTTAGCTAAACTTCTGGTAATTGTTTTGCAATATACCCATATATCAAATATTATGATGTGTACCTAAGCTAAAACAACATTGTATTTTAGTTAATTCTCAACAAAAAATAAAAATATACACTTGCACATAAATATATAGTTAAAAAACATCCCTCTCTATTTGAACCATTCTATGACGGATTTTCTGTTACTTGAGTCAAATACATTCCTAAAAGAGATACAGAGCCCTACCTAGTTCTTAGCTAACAACCAGCAAGGTGGAGTGAGAACTGAGGAAATCAGGTTTCAATAACCACCTCAACAGCAATCACTCTACAAACTGCTGCACCAATCCCAATCTGCTTCCTGGATTTTAGAGCCCATCGCCTAAAGGTCACTCCCAACAAGACACCGCACAGCACCTCAAACTCTTCTTGTACCAGACTGAACCCCTTTTTATCCTTAAACCTGACCCTCTAAGTGCCTAATTTCAGTTAATGGCACCAAAGTCCCCAACCTGTTGGTCGGGAAGCAGGCACCATCCTTAGCTGTACTCTGTTGGGCTTTAACAGAGTTTCAAAGTATTCATCAGAGATCCCTAACTGATTCCAGAGCCTTATCTTTTTTAAATCTGGATACTAGCCGCATAATGAACAGAGAAAAAATACACAGTGATGTGGGGTTCTCTCATGCCACTGCTCTTCTTCCTGCTACCATTTCTTTAGACCCCAAAACAAAAAAGAAGGGGAACAGAGAAGGGTCCAAACCCTGCCATCTGGCTCATCTTGGTGTCACCCCCACCTCCCTGGTTTTGGTGAGGGAAGGAGTCTCTAGAGAGGCGAGGGGAAGGTCAGGCATCCAACTCATCAGAAGGCAAGAGATAGTAGGAAAATTCTTGGGAAGAAGCTTTATGAGGACCAAAATGTTAAATATACGTTGTTGTAGGTTTTTGTTTGTTTTCAAGTTACGTGCTTCAGTCTACCCACAAGAGGCATTAACATGGGTCCCTCCCTTCACGTCCTCAGCGATAGTTAGGACTTTTTAGTTGAAAGTGGTCGAGACCCAACTCCAACCAGCTAAAGCCAATAAAGGTGATGCTTTGGTTCCCCTAAACCGCCCAAGATAAATGTGAGAGCAGAGCAGGCACTACGGCTCATTGGAACCTACGATCCAAAGTCAGCTTTATTCTCTAAGGCAGTGAGACTGCTTCACACCATGGCCACCAGCTTCTCAACTCAAACCGGGGAAGGAAAAGGAGTCCTGCTCCTGTCTCAGGTCAAACAAATCCCATGAAGAAGTCAAGAGTTTTCTGGGGTCCTGGAGGCCAGCTTTTGTGCATATAAAACACTGTTTGCAGCTACTTGGTTTCTAAGATAAATATTCAATATACCGAAGTAATGACTTTTTTTTTCTCTTTTAAGCTTTTAAGTTCAAACTACAAATCTTATTTTTCTATCTATAAATCTAATAAAATTTTAAGGGGTACTTTACAATTTTGGCAATTAAGTTCCCTTAAACAGTCTAAACCACATTTATAAATGTAATATATACTCTTTATATATTTTCTTTTTAAGTACTCCAAATGCTTGACTAACAAGCAAAGCTTTCCCGAGTACCTAAGCAGTTCTTATAAATCTAATAAATTAAACTTTTAAATACCATGACCTTAAAGTTCTCTTAAATCTTTCAATACTGTTTACAAACTTAGCCAACCTCTCTTGGAACTTTCAACTTTAAAGCTTTAGTCTGAAGTCAACCACTTAATTAGTCGTTTAAACTAGAATCACATGGCTAATTATAAGGTCAACTATGCCAGAATCTCTTAAACATTAAAAACACATTACAAACATTACAAACAATTTCATTTAGCAGACATACAGGGATTGTCTTAAATTCAACACAAAAATGTTAGAAGTGTGGATATGTTTACTTCATCCTCTCTATAGTTAATTTAAAAAAAACTTCCAAGGTTGGAAAACACGTGATAAGAGAACAGTTTTGTAATTTTCAGGGAGCTCGAGCAACCTTCTCACAGGATGGCTTTTTTCATTAACCAGACATTTAGGCCCAGACGTGAGCTCAGGAGCGAGAGAACTTGGACTTGATAAGCTCTTTCTAAAACCGTCAGCCTTCAGGGGTTGCTGAGCCTGTGTCCCACAAAGGGGACCCGTTTGGCTAACCTGAGTCTCCTGAGAAGAGCTAAAAGTTTACTGAATTCATTTGTAACTTCCTTCACTGGTTTTCACCAGATTTGAGTCCAGGGATTCAGTAATCCCCCCATCTACATTGCTTCGTCAGCTGATCTATTTAGGGTTTATTCTTGGCCTGCCTGCCCACGGGCTACAGCTTCAAAGGCCATGTTATAAGAGGAAGTACGTAGGAGAGCTCTGGTTAGTTTGGTCACATACCCACTCACGGGTCCAGGTGAGCTAAATATTTAGTTATGTACCTTTTATTCCTTGGTCCAGCCAGAGGGTAGGGGAAGAAGACGGAGAAATAGAGTAAGTGCTTAGAGAACCACAAGCAGCTACGGGCAATGGTAGCTTCACCCACCCCACTCACCCTTTCCTAACTCTATCTTCCACTCTGCAGCCAGTGTGACTTCTCAGATGTCCACCTGGCCATGCATGCTCCTCTTTAAAATCCTTCTGTGGACCTTCATCATGTTCACTTGTAGATCATGACCAAGGTCCATTAGTAGCACATAAGGCCTCTGTGGATACAGCTACTGGGCCCCTTTGCAGCCTCATCTCCCAACACGCTTCCTGCCATTTCTTATCTTTTGATCATTCTGACAGATGTCATTTATTGTATCAGCCATCATTTACTGATATAAAATGCTATAAATATGCTATGATCTTTTACACCTTTTTTCTTTTTATAAGCCTACCTACCAAAAAAATGCCTTTTCCTGCCTCGTTTGCTTACTAAACTCCTGTTCCTACTTTAGGAATTTATTCCAGGACTCTCTCCCTCAACACCTCTCTCCCTTTCAGTTGTGCCCTCTTCTGAGGCCCCAGCGCATCTCTGTGCTGTAGTTAACACTCAGCAGTGTTGGGCTACTCTTTGTCAGCATATCCACTGGCTAATTAAACCATCAGTTCCTTGAAGGGAGAATTATATCTCATGGTTCTTTACACCCCAGCACCTTCCACAATACCTACCATATAAGTGATCCCAATAGAGACCTCCATTTTGGGGCCTCTGGAACCTATCAAACTGTGAAATTTAGAGATGACTGATACATATTACAGTGCACAATGAAAAGTCATGAATGTGTGTGTGTGTGTGTGTGTGTGTGTGTGTGTGTCAGAGAGAGAGAGAGAGAGAGAGAGAGAGAGAGAGAGAGAGAGAGAGAGAGAGAGAGAGACTGAAAGTGAGAGAGAGAAGGAATTTAGAAACCATAGTTAAATCCATGAATGACCACAGAACCAGTACAGGCCAATGTGGGGCATGGAATACTCAAGGCCCTTTAAATCCCATCTAAATAATAATAGAAAATACTTAAATAGTGCTTACTACATGCCAGGCATTAGTTAATCGCCATATATTAGCTAATTTACTTCTTGCCAGAATCCTGTGACATAGGTCTTACTATTTTCTTCCTTTAAAGAGGAGGAATCTAAGGAACAGAGAGGTTATATAATTTACTCATGCCTCTAAACTCACTCATGCAGCTCACCTGTTTGAACACTCAGTGGTCTATCGTGACATGGAACCGGGTAATAACAAGCCAAGAAATGAAGATGACAGAATAGAAAGAATAAATGGGGAATCTAGGAAAAGAAGGCACTTCTAAGGGATGACTTTTGCATGACGATATGACTATTATTTGCTGTCTGTGGTCTTATCTGAATGAACATATTCAGTTTGGCTAGAGTCGCCACCCAGTTGCCAACAGAGGAGGTCCAGATTTTAATATTTGATCAGATCCATTCACAACAGCCCATATAGGGTGGCTATGTTTGTGTGGGTTGGCCAAAAGCATAATTAGCAAGCCCAACCACTCTCACCTAAAAAAGAAGATTTTATATTATCTTTAACTGAATTAACTAGTTTAAACTGGAATACTATTGCATGAGCAAAGATGAGCCTCCAGCCTGCAGTGCTCTTGGCTGACCATCAGGATCTACCTTGCCATGCATTGCTGCACTGTAACTACCACTTCTACGTTTTACCCACAGGTTCAATCTAAGATGGAATGTCAGAGAGTGAATGGATCCATGTTTCCTGACTTCAGGCACTCCTGTCTGTTTCTTGGTTTGAGTCAGTTTTATAGTTTCTGCAGAACTGGAAGGCTGTCACTCCAACTGATCACTCTTTCAGGGGTCAGTCCCAGCTGGTGACACAATTGTTAGCAAATAAAATAGGGACAGTCAAGTCACCCTTGGATGGACTGCTGGCAGTAAGGACTCTCTGGGATGGGTTTCTGCACTGGTGACATCAGTTGATACCATGAACTGACATATGGGATTAAGATTATAGAAAATGAAGAGTGAGTTTGGGGAACGCCTTTCTGTTTGAATCATGTGCTGACACACATCCGTATTGTCTCTTTAGTTTGAGAAAAAAGGCCATTTCCCTGGTTCCAAATACAGGGGGGATTTGCCTCCATAAGTTGTTAGGATGATGAATTCTGTGTGTGTGTGTGTGTGTGTGCGCGCGCGCGCTGTGTTTGAAGGATGCTGTGCAGATTTCTGTAATTAATAAATGTTTTAAACTGGTAACTGTTATTATATTTCTAATAATTCTCTCTTCTTGATCTTGGATGGATTCTTTTATGCTTACTAGTAGGAGGTCCATTTTAAGAATATGTTGCTTGTAAAACTTACTGAGTGATCTGGGGCAAACATTTTATCCTCTTTAGTACCTCAGCTATCTCATCTATAAAATAAAGGATTTGAGGCCAATCATCTCCGTGATTTCTTCTAGGTTTACAGTTCTAGAATTGGAAATGATTAATAAATACTTGTTGATGTGTTATAAATGCCTTTCATTTGCAATGCATTTGACAGCCAGGGACTAATTTATTTAGAAATAACACTCTCCAGGGGAAGAAAGGAAGGATGTATCATACTACTAGCAGTTGGCTGGTTGCTGATCTGTTTCTCTGGACCTAACACCAAATCAATTAATTGGCAGTAAAGGTTGCCGATCACACATAAGGTAATAAGGTAACTCTTCTGTTAAAGGGACATGACAGGCAATGGATGAGGGGTCTCACACACTCTCTCCTGTCTGGGTATGTTCATTCACCTGGAACATGTGACATGTTCATTGGACAGTGCATCTGTCCTCAAGACTTGCTTTGGAATGGGCTGGGATCCTTCTAGAATTCAACCCTCTCCTTTAGTTCTCAGGTGAAATCAGATTCAAAGCTGACCCGTTGATCCCTGGAGACCTTTAGCAAAAACTGTAACGGCTTACAAAATGATTGCATACTGTGCTAGCCTCTTTCTTGGTCATCATGTTATGACTACTTTGTCTTATTAGAGAAGTGTTTCTGATTCTCACTGGGTCTGATTCCAGGGACAGAGACTTAGTGCACAAGTATTCTTCTGGAGCACGAGCCACTGCCTTCATTAGCTTCACTGCCCTCTCTGCTCTGGACTTCTGCTTTATGCACTTCTCATAGCTCTGACACCTCTGCCCAATACCACTTGTCATTCCTGGCTAATCAAATTGGTCTTATGCCAAGTCAGCCATTCTCTCAAATCCTGGGTGTCCTATCTCATCATGTCTTCCTTTCATCACTGAATAAAGTACAGTACTGTTTGACCAATTTTGTGTATGTGTTTTTTTATTCAGTCCTTCAAATGCAAACCTCTTCTAATATAAGACTGAACCATTTCCTCAAATATGATTTTGTTTCTTCTCACTGTCCCACAACTAAGGAAGGTTCTAAGAGAGAGATTTTTTTGAGATGTGTGGCTCTTTTATTCCCTTTGAACATACTCAATGACTAAGAGAATTTATATTCTCTATAAGCCCATCAATTTCTTTAAGAACCACATCTTCCTCTGGGACACCCTGCTTCTTATTACAAGTATTTCAGTCTGTGTTACAGACCAGATGTTCAGTTTCTCATTATGTTGCCCCCCAACACCCTAAGAGCCAGGAAATCTGTGTTGTTTACTCCCTTTTGCCTTGTTGCCCACTTTTAGTTAAATTTTTATACATATAAACATACATGTATAAAATGTTAAATGTGATATTGTGTATTTTTGTATATTTTTCAGTTTTGGTTAATTTAGTACAGATTTTTTTTCTTTTTCTTTCGCAGCTCTCTTCTCTCCCCTGTTATACCTACCATATTCCCCACTACATCAATCCCTTCCACCCAACTTCTGTATCTCATTTTCACCACATAATACAGATCTTTCTATGTTTCTCCATGTTTATGTAATCGTATGCAAACATGGATCTACACATATAAACATGCAAAAATAGAGGTTGTATTAACCAGGGTCTCAGCAGGAAACAGATAGCCACTTCCATTTAAGATCATTCAAGGAAAATCTAATAATGGGATTATGTATACAAGTGCAAAGAGGGTATTAAAAAACGGAATAGGATTGAAGCTATATCCCAGGGATGTTAACATCACTAAAATTAAAGGAAGGAGGAAGGAGGTGGTTGCCAGAGATGGAAGGGAAGTCATATACAAAGGGCTATCTTAAGAGAAGCTGTGATGTTCAGAGGCTCAGCCAGCTCTGACCTCCCGCTCCTGTCAGTGCTTTTGATTGGCAGAGCTTGACAGGAAGTCCCTGGTCTCAGAGAGCCCATGGGTCTAGTCCATAAGGTCAGCCTCCCAGGGGAAAGAGCAGAGTAGAGAGAGGAGAAATTGCGTATGCAGGGGAGGAATGAAGACATCGATTTAGAGTTGTCTTTGTGGTTGTTTTCTAAAAATGGGACTATGTTAATCATACTTTGCTACATTTATGTTTCTCCACAATATTTGGCAGATATCTTTCCAAATTAACTAGTATAGTTTTTATTTATTGTTTTTAATGGTGGCCTAAGAGTCCATGAGGTGCGAAGTTCCAAAATGTATTTAATTTTTTTTCTACTTTGAATACTGTTTGAGTTATGTGTGTAAGCATGCATGTTTGCATGTATATATGTATGTTGCACATGTGTATGGATATATATATGTGTGTATATACTTTTTCTTTTCATAGATTAAGCCAGATTGCTTTCCACAAGGCTCTGACTTTTTACATGAACAAAGTATATGAGTCCATTTTTCTCCTCATCCAGTCACAAGTAGGGGTTACAGTCTTTCTAATTCTTTCTCGTCTGAAGGTAAAGTGATACTTCATTGCTCCTCATATATAATTGGTATATTCCTAGAGCAACTGAACTTGATATATTTTCCTACATTGGTTGGTCAGGTGGAAAACCACCTGAACAATCTAAACCACTGGCTCTTTGCTGGTAGAGCTCTCTAGGATTATGGTTCTCTTTCTGAGGTTTGTGTCCAGCTGACGGTAGTTGTCTACACCTTTGTTCACTTCTGCACAGACATATTTCCCCAGTGGTAATGTTCTTTATTTGTCTATGCACTTGTGCTTTCTCTGTATTGGTATTGGCCTTCTCTATGGTGCCCATGAGCAAAGCGGAGGAGTTTATTCTTTTTGGTTGGAGTGCAATCTAAAAATCTTTTTCTTTCTGATTAGCATCAGTATGGATGCCCCCGGAAGCAGTAGCTCTAAGGCATTACCTACTCACAGTCACTTCTTTTACTAGTACTTTGTAGGCTACGGTATGACGTTAATAGCACTTAAGGTCTCACTCATTTGAAATGCATCTTGTACAAAAGGATACTACTATTATGTGCCTACCTATTGTGTCTATCTCTGTGCCTCTGTCATCTCACTTATCTTACCCAAAGTGCGAAATCTTGACAGAAATCAAGGCATAACAAACATTAGTGTGCATACAGATCAGCTGAGGGCCTTGTTAAAATACAGATTTGAGTTCAACAGGCTGGAATAGGGGGTCTGAGATTCTGCATTTCTAACAAGCTCCCAGGGGTGCTGATTAGAGTAGCCAGAAGGTAGATGACAGAGGCATGAGTAGATTAAGCAGCAAATAAACAGACTAGGGTATCATGTAGCTACTAGTAAGTAGAGAGCAGTATTTCATCACAATCTTCCTGAGTCCAAAGCTTCTGGAATCAGGCTGACTGCGTGCTTATTTTCCCCAGAATTGGAAACCTTGTATTGATGGCATCAGTTTACTTGTCTTTCCTCCAGCAGATTCTAAGCTCCTCTAAGGCAGAGACTATGTTTTGATCATCTCTCCATCCTCGGCCTTGCATGTATCTGGAACACAAATGTTTGCCAAGTGACCAGTGCCAGAATTGTACAGTTAAGCAAAAATATGTGGGACCTGAGGTGGACAAGCAATCTTCCAATATAACTGCACATCAGAGGCAGCAGGAAAGAAGCTTCTGGGTCCAGAGCAGAGAATCTCTGAGCTGTAGCTCTCCCAATGTAGAGTACCATTTTGCTACAGGTACCTAACTTAACTACTGCTCAGCTCAGTGAATCACTGAAGAACTAAGCTCATGAGGTAATTTACGACCATTATCCTGAAACAGAGGCAAAACATGTCCTTTTTGTGAAAACAAAGCAAGACAGTGCGAAATGTAGTCTGGAAGAGCATTAATTGGGCACCTATTCGTTCCTCCAAGTACTTTTGAATACAGGATAACAAAATAAAAACAACCATTTATTGAGTGGGCCAGGTCTTGTGTAAGGAACTGGTACCTTCCATACATTATCTCACTGTATTTAATTTTCACTACAGCTCTAAGGAGTGGGCACCACCCTCACTTCTAAGACAAGAACAGTGAGGTTCAGAGATGCTAAGTAACTTGGGCTAGTCACACAACAAGTCAAGGTAAAGGTCAGAATTAGGATTTACATCAAGGTCCATCTGATTTGCTTTTATTTCCATTCAATAAGATTTCATCTAGTGCAGGGGTGTCCAAACTGCAGCCCGCGGGCCAACTGCGGCCCATGATCCATTGTTAATTGGCCCACAGCAAATTCCAAAAATATATTTAGTTTACTTAAATAAACCAGGTGAGGCAATACGTACTTCATCTCGAGTGAGTGGCCCGGCTGTTTGTGTATTTTACCGCATAGGGCCCTTGGTGAAAACTGTTGAAAAAAGTTTGGACACCCCTGATCTAGTGCCTGTTCTGGGCTTGGTAATGTGTGAAGTGCCCAGATCATATTTCTTCTATTATATTTGACCACCTCTTCCCTTTTCTCCCTTATTTTTGAATAAAAGTTAAATATCTTAGGGGGGGTTCTAGCAACATATTCAAATAAAAGAGATAGAGAGCGAAAAAGAGAGGGTGAGGGGAGAGACACTAACTGGACATCTCACATTCCCAACCACTTTTTTCCTGAAGGGGATAAAAAAAAAAACACACACACACACACACAAATCCCTCACCTTAACCTAAATCATTAGGTTAAGTTATATACACGGTTATCTCATTTGAACCAACTTATGCAGATAAAACTAGAGTTGCCAACTCCTCCACAAAGGGTTAGACACCATATTTTCTATGTGTGTTGTGGTGTGTGTGTGTGTGTGTGGGGGGGGGGTGTTTAAGAACTTTCTGGAAGCTTATGAGAAATATTATTTAATGATAATATAATACTTATTGACTAAATGAAGACACTTGTTTGGTTTTGGCATTAGTAAAACAGATCAAAGGTATTCATTTTCTCGGTGCTGTCTGGGAGCAGTGTCTCGTTCTCCCTTAAGGTAGTGCCATGTTATCAATTAGCTGACCTCTGCCCATCTCTGTCAGTGCAGTTGCAAAAAGTGGTAAACTATTAACTTCTAGTGACAGGAAGCTTAAATTACAATGCTAATGTTGTTTTTGGTACAAAATTTGCAAGTTGAATTCTATGAGAACAATCCCTTTGTCTGGCTGAGTCCTGCTGGGAGATTGGGAGGAATGGTTCAGGAAAGCTCACTCAGCCCTCGGGATCCTTTGAAACCTTCTTCTGCTTTGTGAACCTTAGGCCCAGCCACCGGAGGAATGGACTCCACTGAGGCCACCCTCATGTTCTTCTCTTATCTTTCCCCAACATGGCTGAGTAACCATGGTGACAGAAAGGACCTATGGGAGGAACAAAACCAGCATGGTGTTTTGTTCTGTCACTGTGCTCCACTAGCAAAAAGCTTTATAGTGAAACAACTTTACAATTAAACAGCTTTACAATCAAATAATATAGTCGGAGATATCAAATCAATGCAAGCTGAAGGCAGGTCAGGTGAAGAGAACACAATGCTTGTGACTCAGGAAGATGCCACAAATCTGTCCAGGAATCGTCCAGCTGAGAAGTCACTGATAAATTCCTTCCACTTAATCTTCACTTAAGGAACACTGTTAATTAGCTGTGACTATCTCATGTAATTATCTTAATACACGATGGGTAGTAAGTGCTGATAAAGGCAATCTTAAAAGGCAATAGTGGGTGCTGTTAGTTTGAAGTATATTATTTACACTAAATAGAGATGAATATGGTGAAATAAGAAATATTGTTGACCATTGACATGGTCGTTCATGCTCCAGATTGAAAGTGGGAGACAAAATACTTACTGGCACTTCCCATGTGCTCTAGGAGCCCGAAAAGGAATTACTTTTCCTTTAGTCCCAGATGCACTTTCTGAAATGTGGAACATGTTTTATTAATCTTCAAGTTGTGGACAATACACAAAAAAAGATAAGATATTGTCACACACACACATACCCTTAAAGAAGTTATAATCTGCTTGGGATGTGTGGGGTGTTTATGAAATTCTTAACTAGCGTTACTGAGGACACTGTGGAATTGACTCCAACTTTGGCTTTGTCTGTGCAATAATTTTTAACCCTTGACTCCTTCCAAGACTTGGGGATATGCTCACCAATCGAAGATAACTACAGAGACCAAAACACCCATACCTCTGGGAACATTTTGTTTTTAAGTATGACGTGATTTTTCAGCAGAATTAAGTTGCAAAAAGATTCCAATGGGTGGGAATGATGGACTAAACCTCACATGGTTAACTTTCACCAGTTCAAGCAGGAAGGTCTGCATTCTAGAAGATTGATGTGATTCTAAGCTTTGTGAGACCAGAGACAGAGTGTGTCTACTCCACCTGGGGGCAGTATCTTCAGGGCCTAGCATAGTATTTCTGACATAGTCGTTGTATGAATGAACCCCCCCCAAGTTACACAGCCAGTGAATGAGAAATGCTGAGAATTCACAGTGGTGGATTCTGCACGCACAGCAAAGGGAACATTTAACATGGTGGAAGACTTGATTAAAGGAAGGGCTTTCAGTTCACACCACAGTGTTTTTCCATTAATAGGTTGACCTATTCTCAATTGAAACCCATTACTGGGGAGAGGGAGGTGGTAGGTGAGAGGAAAGGGGTCAAATATATGGTGATGGAAGAACTGACTCTGGGTGGTGAACACACAATGTGATATATAGATAATGCATTACAGAATTGTACACTTGAAGCCCATGTAATTTTATTAACCATTGTCACCCCAATAAATTCTAAAAAAGAGAGAGAAAAGAAACCTATTACTGGGGAAAGGAAACTCATTAGAAGAGGAGGGAAGAGATGAGATTGGAATACAAGTTCATGGAAGGTAGAAAGCATAAGTTTTTTTTTTTTGCTCTAATAAAATGTATTACAATATTAGTGACAACCAAAAAATTTTTAACAGTATTTCTCTACAAAAAACTTGGACGTTAGTCAGGAAAGAGGAAACCATTTAGACAAAGGCAGGGAAGAAGGAATGGCCCACCAACACAGAGAAATGCAAGTAATTTGGTATGACTATGGGATAGGGTGCCCCAGGGTGAACAGTAGGAGCTGAGCTAGAAAAGCAGGCAGGAGACAACTACTAAGGGTATTCTGCTCATCTCAGGAATTTGTACTTTATGCTGAAGGAATATTAAACAGAATGGGTAAGGGAAAGCTAACAAGGAGTGACCAGGAGAGTGGGAAAATGGAAAAAAACACATTACAGAAATCAAGGGAAAGTTGACTTTCAAACAGAGGGTTCGGGTTATGGTCAGTATGTCAAATGCCTCACTGTGGTCAAACACAATAATAATAAGTATGAAGCTTATAACTGGCAGTTAAAAGGTCAGTGATTAAAAGGTCAGTTATTTTCTGGAGGAGACCTATATTTCACATGGCAACCAGGCATGCATGTAACACATAAATTAAGCAAAATTTTTATGAAGCAATTTTTATTGTTACCATGTGCAATGCACGCTGTCATTTTGCCTTTCCTTTTTATTTTTTTTTAAATCCTAGTTAAGATGCACTAAACTGATTTCCCACCAAAGTAATGGCTGGTGACCAATAATTTGAAAATGACTAGATTAGATCACAATGCCACTATATTGGAATAAAGAATATGGCAGCCAGAGCAGTTCTTCTGCAATCAAGGATAGTAATCTCTTCTGTTGTGTGTACCTATTTTTGTATATTCTGTGAGCTAGATTTGGCTTTGCGAGGTCAAGCACTTGTATATGTATGCATATAAGTTAAAGTAAGAATTCTGTTCAGTCTAGTCTCCACTTCAGAGTCTCAGATCTTTTCTAGAAATGTGTTTTAAAAACCACTCATACTGGTAGTTGTGAAATTGTTTCATGAAACTTCCTGTCTTTAAAAGCACAGAAGCAGTACCCAGTCACCAATGTTTTGCAGGATTGTGGGGGTTGGGGGGAAGGGAAGGAGAGTAGAGCATCTAGATTGGAAGACTTCACTTTAGATAATGAAAACCAAAATCAATACCCACATTCCACAGATTATCGTGAGTGATTTTCCTGTCTTGGAAAGGAATAGAGTTCAGAGAATACTTCCCAACTGACTCATCTATGGTAAGAATCAGAACACATTTAACAAAAATTTTGTGATGCAAATGCATGTTTTCTATCTTAAAGGTTAAAATGTTTAAAAAGAGAGCTATATATATATTTAAAAAAAAAAAAAGAATTACTTACATCCCTGTTAAGATCTTTACAAAGACAATTAGATCTTTTTTTAATGCTGTTGCACACCAAGGTCATATTTAAAAGCTTCTAGATGCTCCATGTTAGGGAAAAATGTTTTAAGCAAATATCTACTTTTCATTAAGCTTATTTGAGATAATTTTGTCAAAGAGTACTGGGTCAACATATTTTCTTATTTTTTATCCCTGACAAAATATAATCACCATCATATGACTGTACAGCTTGATGGATATAAACTTTATACTAATGCCTTTGTACTACTTTCATTAAAACTTCATTAATCAAAAAAATATGTTTGATTTGTCATAAAGCACACTGAAAGGTCTAAAGTTTTTAGAAAAGTAAGTTTACAGTTCTGTCTGCAGGAAAGTTGTTTCCTAATGTTCCTCAGAATTGAGTGAGATCCTAAAAATCACATCTTGAAATAAATGAGGTGATGTGTAAAAGATTAAACACTTAAGTCCTGCGTAGATGCTTTCTGGGCAAGATGGGGCAGGCCTGGGTGCAATAGATAATAGAGCTCTCTCAACTGACTTTTACAAAATAGAAGGACTAACCCACACGTAACGTTGCCTCTGAAAAACACGCTGACCAAACACACCTAGCCTGGAGGCTTTGTCCAGTGGAGTCATGCACTTCCGTTCTCCTAAGTTAGTCTCGAGCTTACCCAGTGACGGATAGGTTTGTTCTTGAAGCTACTGAAGCTAATTTCATTTGGTGTTACTGTTAGAGGGGAATTCCTTCTTCTTTCCCCACTGCTTGATTCCATAATAAGGGATTTTCCCCAACCACTCTCCAAACCTTTCTCTTCTTTATTTAATTTGCCCCTGGGGAGGTGGAGTAATTTTAAAATGGTAAAATCAGGAAGAAAATCTTGGCTGGTTGGCTCAGCTTTGCTTTTCTCTCTTGGATAAAGGTGCCTACTTCTGCTCATCCAGGACCTCGGATCCTATAAGGAAAAGTTATCCCAAGTCCAATACTTCTTGAGACCAGGTGGTTAAGTCTTGGCCTAATTCCTTGTACTATGAACCTGGCTAATAAATCTAAAGTTCAGTTCTTTGACTTTGGCTTCTATCATTATAAAAGTGATATTCTGACCTCAATATTTGCTCTTTGTTTTATTATTTTCAGCTTGTTCAGACCTTGAGTAGAAAAGCGGGGTGCTAATTACTAAGTTCCCTTTTGTAGGCCTTGATAATTTTAATTACGTTTAATTCAATATTACTTAAATTGAAGAAATATGATTAGAATTGTCATTTTAACTAAGTTGAATACTCTGGAAAGACTTGAAAAGGCAAGTCATTTAATAAATACTATTGATTTAAGTGTGAGCATGGCAACTGCTGAAATTATAAAAATCTAGAATTCTTTATTCACATTATTTCTCCAATATCTTAACATTTGAACAAACTGAAACAGGAATTTATGTGTGATGATTTTAATAATGTGCTTTTTATAAAACAAACACGGAATTCCAATCAGCTTACCCAAACAGAAAGAAAAAGTCTTTGACCCTTCATTTAAAAAAAAGGATAAAATTTGCATATGTACATGTATTAAGTCAAACAAAAGGTTTAAAGTATTTTTTCCACAGCTTCCCTCTTAAAATAAAAAAAAAATCTATTTTGCACTAGCAAACTTCTACTATGTTCTTCTTCAAAAGCTTTTAGTGTTTTAGGGGACTAAGAAATCTTTTGAGAATCCAGCGAAAGCTCCCTTCCTCCCCTAGAGGGCACATACACACAAAGCCATAGCTCACTGAACCCATAAAGCTCACATTTGATGGAGTTCCATGAAAAACCTCCCATCTCCAGTTGTTAGTTGATGACTAATATTTGCCAACATTGTAGGATAGGCAACAGATAATATAAATGTGATCTGAGACTGCTGAAGTAAGAATGTGTCACCCACTTAGTTTTGATCTCATCCTCCTATATATCTAGAGGACTCTGAAGGTCAGGCACCATGCTTTAAGAGATATATTTAAGAGACATGTTGAGAAAGCTAGAACCTATTTAGAAGAAATGGTTAAGGTAATTCAGGATTTAGAAACTATGCCACATGGCCAATGGCTAGAGAGGTTTAATATGAGTAAGAGTAGCTTAGTGATGAAGGAGAACTATTTGTGATGATGGTGGGGGGGGGCTCTCATAAAAGTATGTTGTCAGTAGGTAGGACCTGGAACAACAGGAAGAAGCTACTCCCAGGCAGGTGTGGACTTCGTACAAGAATCCCTTCAGCCAGACAGAGGAGTGATTAATTAACCAATTTACAAGCATTTATAAGGAGGCTACTATCTCATGATTTTAGATTGCTTCTCTCTTCAATGAGATATGAATGTATTTTAAATCAATCTCTGAAGATCTGGAAAAAGGAAAATGAATGTACTGTGTTACACAGACTGCTTTTCCACTTCCATGGATAAGTTACATATTATTCTTCATTTTAAAACAACGTTACATACGTATTTGAGTCAGGGGCTTCTGTAGTATTACACTGATTTTTCTCAGAGTTGTGTTCTTGATTTGTCTAGTCAAAAGAATTCCCTCATTTTTGCCTCTTTTTCTGGGCAATTCTTTTGTACAATGATAAAACAAACTAAAATTTCCTTTGAAGGCCATCTATCTTTTGACCTACATACTGACCTCTCTGTGCCTCCCACCTCATTCTAATTCTCATAAAAATATTATGGTAGAGAAAAGGAGGATTTATTCGTCTTTCTAATATTTTAATCTTCTAGGGGAATTTGGTTAATACCAAAAATACTTCTTCCATTCCCTTCCTGCTTCTTTTCTTTCATCTCTCTTTCACTGTACTTCCCTCTTTCCTTGTAACTTCTGCCCAGATTCTTCCAAGATAACAATATTATCAGGACCAGCTACATAATTTGCAGAGCTCAGTGTAAAATGAAAATACAGAGCCCCTTGTTCAAAAATGATTAAGAATTTTAAAAGGCAGCAACAGAGCATTAAACTGTGGGCTCTTCTGTATGCACAGGTTGCATGCCTGTGAAGCCAGCCCCATATACTCCTACAATTTGTTGAGTGCCTTCTTTTTTCTAGGCACTTGGAAAAGTATTCAACATAAATTATCTCATTTAGTTCTCCCTGAAATATTATCATCCCAATTTTGTGAATAAGAATGTTGAGACTTATTGGGGAGAGAGAATTTTTAAGGTCACATGCATAGTAAGTGGAGTTGTGAGATTACAACATATATCTATGCCAAAGCCCCTCTTTATAAGGAATTAGGGAAAGGGGAAAGACAGAGAAAATGGGAGCAGCTGAGACCATCACTGTCCTCAAATCAGAGCATGTTAAGTTGTAAGGAGTCAAAGAAAAATAAGATGAGCCCCTGTCTTTTAGGCATATACAATAAAGGAGGATCTAGTAGGAGGATGGTGTCCCAATCACTCAGACATGAACTTAGCCTGGTAAGAATTCTGCTATAAGGGAAGGTCAAAAGTCCTTTGTATCAATGCATCCTGTAACCCAGACCTGCGCTCCAGCTTGCTGTCTTTATGCAGGTCCTCCTGCCCCGCCTCCCTCCTCCTGAAAACTCTGGAAAGATTTGGCTAGTTTTAGGTGTTACTTCTTCCAGAATCCTAAACCTCCATTTTCTTCCCACAGAAAAAAAAAGTGACTTATTGGATTAGTGGGTGGTAAAGATCTGGCAAACATCGGTCCACATATGGGGGCTGTATGGGATTAATTTATCCAAAGGTGGTGTAAGCAGTACAGATTCACTCTCTGTTCTATGCCTGCTCTGGACACGTAGTAAGTGGTTACCTTGTATATTTATTTCTGCTCTTCAGTCTAAGAGTCCCTTTTGAACATTTTCTTGATTTGAAAAATAGAAGAGTTAGTAAACCTTGTGGCTGCACACATGAAATAGTATTTTCCAATTAGTGTTAACCAATAATAAAGAAAATATTTGTAATCATCTCTTGACCTTTATAATGTACTTAGGAACTGTTTTGGAGAAGAAAAGATATATTACTTCTTACCTTCCCAAACCCCAATGATTTCCCACACCCATATACACATATATACTCATACACACATTCCCCTTTCACAGGTACTTAAATCACAGCTTTGCTCAGATCTGTCACTCAGTATTGGTGGGTACAAAATGACTTCCACTGAAATGTGTATGTTCTATTAAGTACAGCCCTAAAATAGAGCCTTTGGACTGAGCTCTTTCATTAATTGGTTGTCTCAGCTTTATCATCTGTAACAAGAAGAGTGGAATCTGGTGATCTTGAGGGTACTTTGTAACTCTGACATTCTCTGAACAATTTCTTCAAGGTCAGGGTCTCAGGCACTTTCAAGATGGCAGCCCAAGGGATCCCATCGCAAATTAATCTGAATTGATACAATTGTGTGACAGAAATAGAGGAGAAGACTTCAGGTAGCATGTACACTTAGCAAAGATCACTGGGACAAAATGTCTCAGCCTATATTATCGATCTAGGGGTGACTTGAAGGGCACAGATTTGGAGCAAGAGACAAGGATGCTGCCTTGATGGTTTGGGAGGGAGATATTTTAAGAAAGACTACATTGCATTGAACTTCCACCGTCACAGAACATGGTTGACCACTTAGGTTTTCAGGTCCAGGCGTACTGCTATCTTCTTTGAACAGGTTAATTCATCTTTTTAATCATCCATTTTATAAATATTTATTTGGGGGTATTTCCAGGTGGCAGGTATACTTCTAGACACTGGATTAAATGAGTGAACAAGACAGAGTAGCATCTTTTCCCAGGAGGAACTTACATTCTAGAGAAAGCAGAACAGAATCCCAAGTAGGAAAAAGAGGACAGAAACTCAGAGGCAAGCTTGGAGAAAGTTTAATGATTAAGAAGAGCATAACGGTTCACTTTATGAACCAACTTCACTGGGCCATTTGACATTTGGTCAAAAACATTCTGGATGTTTTTGTGAGCGTTATTTGGGATGATATTTTGAGTAAATCACACTGTCTCCATAATGTGGGTGGTTTCCTTCCGATTGGTGAAAGACCTGACTAGAATAACAGACTGGCCTTCCCTGAGCAAGAGAGGATTCTCTAGTCGACTACCTTCAGATTTCATCTGGGACATCAGCTCTTTTTGCTTGTACAGCAAATGGCCTTTGGACTCAAAATGGAACATCACTTCTCCTCGGTCTCCTGACTGCCAACCCACCGTGCATATTTTAGACTTGTTAGCCATAATGGATGTGAGTCAATTCTATATAATACATTTTTCTCTGTATATATACACATCCTCTTGGTTCTGTTTCTGTGGAGCACTCAGACTAACACAGTGGGACAATGAAAATGAGGTAGAGACGTAGGCAGGAGCTGTACCAATTGGAGCTTTTTGAACATGGTATGGAATTTGTATTTTCAATAGGTAATAGGTAAGCACAAAACGGATTTTTAGCAGGGAGATGTTAACATCTGGTTTACTTGGCTCACTCAGGCTGCTGTGTGGAAGACAACGGGAGGCAAACGTGAAAGCAGAAAGACCAGAGAGGTGGCTACTACAAACATGAGGTGAGAGATAATGGTACATTTAATGGTTTAAGCAAATGTATTGGAATTCATCAGAAGTGGTCAAATTCTGGAAACAGTCACAAGAATACATAAACAAAGCAAATAAATAGTTGTGACTCTGACCCAGAAGGAACTATAGTCCTTGTGTGTAGATTGAAGAAAACAAAAGTAAAATGTGTGCTTATTAATACCAAAGTAGATCTAGGGTAATCAAAAAGCCCATGAGTAGTCTAAGTGCCTTTGATGACACTGTGCCTCAGTTTCCTCATATATAAAATGAGGATCCTAATAGGACCTACTACACATGGTTGTCATAAGGATTAACACATGCATAGGACTTAGAAAATTGCCAGACATACACTGAGCATCATATAAATCTTAGTTGCTACTCTAATTGCTATTAATACTATCATCATCATTATAATTGGTAGAAATCCAAGGCAAATGCAACTAGCAAGACAGAATCAAAGCCCAAATACTGTCTTAAATTGAGCAAGAGTCATGCTCTGGACTAATTCTAAGCACATATGAGACAGACAGAGGAATTGCACAGACATACTTGTACTGAGGCTGCTGGACCCAGAAATAAACAGCTCAGCAGTCAGAGCCTCCAAAACACAAAAAAAACAAACAGGCAAACAAGTTAAGGGGTCTGGAGAACTCCTAGTCCTTACATACCTGTTCTGATTTTAAAAACAAATTATTTAGAATGATAATAACATCCGCAAGGAACTCCATGTGCAGTGCATATACCGGCCTCACTTAATGTAGTTTAATTCAACTAATGACACAACAGGATATATTTTCACCCCTGAATTAGAGATGAGGAAACTCAGGCCACAAGCATTAAGGAATTTGCCCAAGATCTTGTACTAGTAAGTCAAAAATTAAGACTTTCTTTTGTTTCAAAATCCATGATTCATTTATCGAGTTGGGAAAGACTGGGAATTACAAAGAGAAGAAACCCCATTCCTCAGTTAACAGGAAGGGAAAAGCCTTCTCTGTTGTGTTCCTTCAAAGGCAGAAGGACTGATAATAGGAAATCCAGCGCCTGGCTCTGCCTCACTGGTGGGAGCAGCTGTCATAAACCTTGGGCAGGAGCCTTCTGATGTTTACTCTCCCTCACAGCTTCTCACCACCCTTCCTTCTTTCCTCTGCCCACTTCCCAAATAGCAACCATGAACTAAAATAAAACAATGAATCACACCTCTACTCCTCATATACACGTTCAGATGCACTCCTTGGCCCATTCGGCGGGGTGAGATGTTGCCTTGGGGAGTAGGGGAGTAGTCAGAAGGGAGGAGGGCAGTGAGACTTAGTCATCCATAAATCAGCTAACTCAGTGCTTTGCCTTTCCTTGGGGGATACTTTCCTCTGCAAAGAGCTCTTGTTTGACATAAAGATGGAGCATAACTGTGGCCCTAAAGGAGCTAAAGATACCTTTCTCTTTTGTGTCTAAGGAATGCGTGGTTGAATCTTGAGCTAGAGGGCAAAATCAATATCTTTCACTCCCTTCTGAATGCCTGGAAAAGAAGAACAGGAAGATGGTGATTTTAAGAAGACACAAAATCCTTTGATTTGTTACTTGATGTCTCTGGACATGCAGCTAGAAACATGGCCGAAGAATATAGTGAGATGCACTTTGAGGTACAGGTCCACTGGGCACTCCCACTTGGCCTTCGGGGCCACCAGGTCAGTCTTCACTTCCCCAGACATGATATTTGGAAAATATTGTACATCCACTCCCCATGTTACCATTCAGCTTGTCATTGTTTACTTGACAAATTGGAAACAAATGGCTTTAGGGCTAACTCATTCTTGTTTCTCATCTCCCTTCGGTCCTGCAACTCAAGGTGTCATCTGTAGACCAGAAGCATGGGCACCGCCTAAGAGCTTGTGATAAGTGCAGGCTCCACCCCAAACCTACTGAACCAGAATCTTCATTTCGATAAGAAGCCTAGATGATTCATATATACACACATTAAGGTTTGAGAGGCCTTGCCTTGGGACATAAAAGACTAAACTAGGGTCTTTTAGAGTGGGCATAACTGCCAGCAATAGGGTGGGGAAAGATGCAAACTTCCTTGTCAACAGTTGTCTGTAAGGGGCAGACAGAAACATCCTCATCTATCCTTCCTCAACCCAAGAATGTGGCAGACGAAAATTATTGGTCCATCAGTTATGTGTAATTTGGCCCACTAACTATCAATGAAAACTGTGCAGGTGAATAGAACAGCAATCCTATATGTACTGGTCCTCTAAAGGTGATTTGAACCATTGGTATCGGGATGCAATTTACCCAACAGAACTGAACATCATCACCTTCCTTCCCCAGGAAGCCAGCAGGATGGTTTTATGTGGTAACATCAACACCTCTGACCCTCCATTCTTACATGGTTCCTGAAACATTTGTTATGTATTATCCTTATAACAAAATGAGTCCCATAAAATAGGAAATGGCAGTGTCTATAGTTTTCCCAGACTGGTGTATGTTTTGTGATCGGGTGGGTAGAGTGAAGAAGGAAAGATGTTTATAGGATGGATGATGGAGGGAAGGGCAAAGGTAGGGCCAGGTCTCTCTCCACAGACCCAGGCAGGATGATGTTAATACAGGTAACCGTTGTGTGGTTTACAAAACACTTGCAGGTACTTTATCTCATCTTACTCATACAGAAACCTCATGGCAGATATTTTTTTATTGATTGCGCCATTTAACAGATTAAGAAAATAAGGCTGGGAGAGATACATCGACTTGCCTAGGTTGGCAAAATTAGTAAGCAATAAAGTCAGTTCTCATAACCAAAGAGATATGCAAAGTAAGAGTATTTTCTACTGTACAGAAAAAAGGAGGAAGGAAAGGAGGTTAGGAAAGAGTACAGAAGAAAGAATAAAGGAAGGGAAAGAAGGAGACAGGAAAAATGGAAGGATAGAAGGAAAACGGCTCATTTTTAATTGTCATTTTCCTACATTTGACTAGGCATTTTAATCCCCTGGCCTTCTGAATTGATCTTCCGCAACTTGGTCCTACTTCTTGTCATTGTATACTTGACATAAAAATGTCCCTAGTAACTCTAATTACTAATTACACAAAAGAGGAAAATTTCAACTACTTTAAGTGTGTACATTTTAACTAAACTTCTGACACACGCAGAAGCAAAGTGTGTTTCCAAAATCTCACTTCTGCTACAGCTTGTAATTTCAGTCAGTGTAAGGTTGTTCATCCCAAAACTTTGATTGCATTTTATCTTAACTGATTTCAAGGTTAATGTAATTAATCATAACGGTAATTCAGGGTTTGGCCTGAAGAGGGAGTATAGCAGTATGTAAGGAAGTATTTAGATACCACATTTGGATTGTTATGTTGTCATTGTTCTCACAGCTTCTGTTGACGAGAATTGAAATCCTAAACCTATAGTGTTAACACTGGAGAAGACCTAAGAGGTGAACTGTTTCAATCATGATATTTCGACAGGAGGAAATGGTGGCTCATAGAAGGGGCCAGGGATTTGTCTAAGATTCCAAAACTACTTAATTAGTACTTGAGTCCAGATGTTCAGATTACATAATAAGAGCAATAATGTGTTAACAAGCTAAAGATTTCCTTTTATTATTGGAACATTAGCATAATCACTCTGGCCTCTCATTGTCAAACTAATCAGATATTTTTGTTGTTGTTGTTTTACCTACATGGTCAAAATAAATCATTTTCACATCACCATGCTTTATGTCGTCCCTTGAGGGATAACATTGGAGCCTCGTTGGCTTCTATGTTTTGCTTCTCGATTATTTTAATTTCATAAAGGATAAGAAAAGTTACGTCTGAGACACTTTCACATTTTATTCTTCTCACGTCTGAGTAGAATCTGATGATAAATTTTTGTCCTTGGTACCTGGCACCAACATTTGGCATTGTATTAGCTGCTGGAAGTAATTCCTTAATCTAATTTTTAGAGTCTTATAAGTGGTAGAGTCCCCATTTTACAGAGAAGAAAACAGATTCTTCAAGGTTATGTCACTTGCCCAAAGCAACACAGTTAGAATACAGTGGAACCCTGACTGAAACCCAAACCTGTCTCATTTGAGACCCACTGCTTTTCTTCTTTTGTGGATAAATATAAAACCGGCATCTAGATGAAGGAAATCAATAAAGAATTAAATGATTAAAAGAATATGCATCTTTACGTTAAGGTCTGGACATTGCACCAATCATTCCAGAAAAAGCCATCAAGGAAAAAAGTCTATCCCTATTTGATATCTCAATTGTTTGCTAGAATCCCCTGGAAGGGGACAAAGCTGCCGGAGGGATCACTATGACAGACAGTGACAGAGATGACAAGGGGAGTATTGCTTTCCTAACTCCTGCTGCGTCAAGGTGCCTCAAAAGAAAGCAGGGCCTGCATCTCTCTTGCTCAGCGCCACCAGGGCAAGTGGCCGGCTGCCAAGCTGCTATAAATCTGTTTTTTTAATTTAACCTTCTCTCCGGCCTCACCACTGGGATGGCTGCACAAACAAGGAAAGCACGGGGAGTCCCACTGTGATTATTATGACCGGAAGAAATTCAGAGGATGAAGTAGAAAAGACAACAGCAGCCGTGGGGGCCAGGGGAAGGCTTATTTCTGGATGCCGGGAGGGTCCTTATAAATAATTGAGAATAAGAAACAGGTTAAACTGAAAACAAACGTAGCATACAAAAATCAGTGTTACTCTACCAGGGAAATGTTCGAATACAGCCGGAATCCTTGGAACATAACCAGAGGACGCCTGTTGTCTCTGAAGCTACTCACAGTAAGTGGCCCCTGTGACTCCAATGTGCCAATTAAACAGTTTGTCTCTGCCTCACCCTTAATTTGGCAGACAGCTGTGTTGTAAGTCTGCGTCCTGGGATGGAGGAAAGTTGTTTCTTAGCTGCACACTCCACTCCCCACCCCCGCCCCCAGAGTTTACTCTTTGCTTAACACATAGTGTAAATATGCCATTGTGTTGACTGGAAGTCAAATGAAAGAGGCCAATTGGAATGAACTATCCAAGTCCCAGGTGAATTACTGGTTGGAATATTCTAACTTACTGCCCACGTTTTGTATATTGGAAGCGGCATAGGGATCTGTGGACCTTACAGAGGCAGAAGTGCTTCCAGACTGAGGAGGGAGGAGGCTAGAAACTCAATGGAGTCGACTGGTTTTTTTTAAAGATTAGATTTCTAGAAACTGCCTTGTCTGAAAACTACATGGTGTCAGTCAAGAGGTGAAATGCCATCAGTGTTCTGAGGACCAAACTTAGTAGCCACTCGACATAATTTAATCTTACAAAGATCAAGAACCATATTTAAATATTTTTTGGCAAAGCGTTCATTGTTTCTACTTATGGATTTGGGGGTTAGCTATGAAGAACATAAATGGCTACCAGCTAGCTGGGATATTGTTGGCAGGTTTTTAAGGGACAGTTCCACCATAAAAACTCAAAGAGCTCTCTAGAACTCCGAGGTCTTTATTCTGTAGTTCAAGTAATGATAATTCTCTTACTGAAAGAAAGAAAAAAAAATGTTTTCTTTGTTTTTATACATTTTTTAAATTTTTCAATTAAGGTTGACATGTATTATTATTTTATATTAGTTGCAGGTGTACAGCAGGGGTTAGACATTTATACAATTTATGAAGTGATGCCTCTCCCCCAATTAGTCTAGTACCCACCTGGCACTATATACGTAGTTATTACAACATTATTGACTATTTTTCCTATGCTGTACTTTACACCCTCATACTGTTTTGTAACGACCAATTTGCATTTCTTAATCCTTTCACTTTTTTCACCCAGTTCCTCAACCCCCTCCTATCTGGCAACCCTCAATTTGTTCTTTGTATCTATGAGTTCATTTCTGTTTTGTTTTGTTTGTTTTGTTCTTTAGATCCCACTTTCAAGTGAGATAATATGGTATTTGTCTCTTTCCATCTGACTTATTCCACTTGGCATAATATCCTCTGTGTCCATCCATGTTGTTGCAAATGGTAAGATTTCATTCTTTTATGGATAAGTAATATTCCATTGTCTATATGTACCACAAATTCTTCCAGTTGTGTATTAATGGGTATTTACGTTGCTTCCATATCTTGGCTATTGTAAATAGTACTGCAGTGAACAGAGGGGTGCATATACCTTTTTGAATTAGTGTTTGGGATTTCTTTGGATAAATGCCCAGGAGTGGAATTGCTTGGTCATAAGGTAGTTCTATTTTTAATTTTTTGAGGAACCTCCATACCATTGTCCAAAGTGGCTGCACTAATTTGTGATCCTACCAACAGTGTACGAGGGTTCTCTTTTGTCTTCATCCTCGCCAACATTTGTTTGTTGATGTATTGATGATGGACATTCTGACAGGTGTGAGGTCATATCTCATTGTGGTTTTTATTTGCATTTCTCTGATGTTTAGTGATGTGGAGCATCTTTTCACATGTGTATTGGCCATCTGTATGTCTTCTTTGGAGAAATGTCTATTCAGTTCCTCTGCCTTTTTCAATTGGTTTGCTTGATTTTTTGCTGTTGAGTTGTATGAGTTTTTAATAAATTTTGGATATTAAATCCTTATCATACATATCATTGGCAAATATCTTCTCCCATTCAGTAGATGCCTTTTCATTTTGTTGATAATTTTCTTTGCTGAGCAAATAATTTTTAATTTGATGTAGTCCAATTTGTTTATTTTTTCTCTTGTTTCCCTTGCCTGAGGAGATACATCAAAAATATATATGTTACTAATGGCAATGTCTGAGAGTTCATTGCCTATGTTTTCTTCTAGGAGATTTATAGTTTTGGATCTTATATGTAAGGCTTTAATCCATTTCGAACTTATTTTTGTGTATGGCATAAGAAGGTGGTCCAGTTTTTCTTTTTCTTTTTTTTTTTTTGCATATATCTGTCCAATTTTCCCAGTGTCATTTATTGAATGACCCCAATGTATATTCTGTCTTTACACCAATGTATATTCTTGCCTCCTTTGTCATAAATTAAATGATCATAAAGGTATGGGCTTGTTTCTGGGCTCTTTATTCTGTTCCATTGACCTATGTGTCTGTTTTTATGCCAATACCATGCTGTTTTGATTACTATGGCCTGGTTGTATAGTCTTTATATCAAGTACCATTGTACCTCCAAATTTGTTCTTCCTTTCAAGGTTGCCATGGCTATTTGGGGTCTTTCATGGTTCCATATAAATTTTAGAATTATTTGTTCTAGTTCTGTGAAAAATGCCATTGGTATTTTGATAGGGATTGCATTGAATCTGTATATTGCTTTGGGTAAAATGTATGGACATTTTATATTTGTTAGTTCTCCCTATCTACAAGCATGGTATATGATTCCATTTATTTGTATTGCCTTTAATTTATTTCTTCAGTGTCTTATAATTTTCTGAGTATGGGTCTTTTACTTCTTTGGTTAAATATATTGCTAGGTATTTTATTTGATGCAATTGTAAATGGGATTGTTTTCCTAATTTATCTTTCTGATAATTCTTTATTGGTGTGCAAAAATGCAACCAATTTCTGAATATTAATTTTATATCCTGCTACATTACTGAATTCATTTATCAGTTCTAATAGATTTTTGGTGCAATCTTTGGGTTCTCGCTCTATACATAGTATCATGTCATTAACAAATGACAATTTTACTTCTTCCTTTCCAATTTGGATAACTTTCATTCCTTTTCCTCATATGATTGCTGTTGCTAGGACTTCCAATACTATGTTGAATAAAAGTGGTGAAAGTGGACATCCTGTCCTGTTCCTGATCTCAAGGAGAATGCTTTTAACTTTTTCCCATTGAGTATGATGTTAGCTGTGGGTTTGTCATATATGGCCTATATTATGTTGAGATATATTCCCTCTATTCCCACTTTGCTGAGAGTTTTTATCATAAATCAATGCTGGATTTTGTCAAATACTTTTTCTGCATCTATTGATATGATTATATGATTTTTATCTTTCATTTTGTTTATGTGGTGTATCATGTTAATTGATTTGAGGGTATTGAGCCAACCTCACATCCCAGGAATAAATCCCACTTCATCGTGGTGTATGACCTTTTTAATGCATTGCTGAATTAAGTTTGCCAATATTTTGTTGAGGATTTTTGCATTTATGTTCATCTGGGATATTGGCCTATAGTTTTTGTTGTTGTTTTTGTTTTGTTTTGCTTTGTTTTGTAATTTCTTTGTCTGGTTTTGGAATCAAGGTAATGGTGGCCTTGTAGAATGAGCTTGGGTGCTTTCTCTCCTCTTGAAATTTTTGGAATAATTTGAGAAGAGTAGGTGTTAATTCTTTTTTGAACATTTGGTAAAATTTACCTGAGAAGCTATCTCGTCCAGGATTTTTGTTTGTTGGGAGTTTTTTGATTACTGATTTGATTACTAAAAGGAAAATTTAATAACTTCCACCAGACCATCTAAGTGTTGCAGCTGCAGTGAATGCTAGCAGAAAATAAGCTGAAAGGATTTAGCCGAGTCCATTATTTACAATATTGGACTGGATCTCAAGTTCTTAGGCAATCTTATTCTGGTCCTTAAAGTAAAGCCCTTGTTTGGGACAGGCATGAGAAAAGGGTAGTCCAAACTGGGACTGCTTTATAATTTAACTCAGGGTTCTAAAGTCATTCTTTAGGTAGATTACCATATGATTGGAAAATAGATGAAATGTGACAATAGTATGTTAGCTGCACCCAGTAATACACTTCTGTAACACTTTCTCTCTTGTTTTTTCCTATGAAAGTGTAGTTAATGGCATTGCTTTTCTTGGCTTTTCACGCAGGATTTGTAATCACATATTAATCCAGATTCCTTAGGCACTGATTCTTAAAATTAGAATGGATATAAAGAACATGGAAAATAGATTAAAATATTCAGAAATTAGTTGGTTATTTGATCCTATCAGATTAACCATAAGGTAATTCTATGGCAAAACTTTCCCCAAACCTTCCAATCTTCACCATTTTTATCTAGAGGGAATGATGAACTAGGCAAAGCCACAAGTGAAGCATTCCCTATAGATATGTAAACCCTATTAAGCCTTCAGCACCATCTTCTCTGGTTTCAGAAAGAGAAATTAAGCTAAGAAGTAGTAATATATGGCTTGACTTTTTCTTTTTCTTTTTTTACATCCATAATATGGAAGACACAACTACTCTGTCTGGTAACGGTGAACACTCTATTTCTTTAATGAACTTTCCTATTTTTGAAAAAATGCCTATTTACAGAAAAGTTACAAAGATAGTATAGATCTTCTATATATTCCTCACCTAGTTCCTCTTACACTACCATGGTATATTTGTCAAAAGAAACAACACTGGTTTATTATTATCATCTAGACTCCAGATTTATTTGGATTTTTCACTAATACCCTTTTCTGTCTCATGCTCCCGTCGAAGATATTTCATTGCAATTATTGCTCGTCTTCACAATCTAATCTGGTCTGTGACAGTTCTCATTTTACCATATCTATTCTTTGGAAGCTAGTCTCTAAATCCAGCTCAAAGTGAGGGGGTTGGGAGAAGGTGACTAAGCTACACCTCCTGGAGTGGAGAGTATCTATGTATATTATTTTGAATTTTTCTATAAGAAAGATTTGTCTTTTCTCCCTCATTTCTTTATTCATATCACTATGAACTCATGTATATTTATTTTATACAATGGTTTATATTTTGACTCACATATATTTATTTTGTACCTTGGGTTATAACACAGTACTATGTTATTTATTTTGTTGCTCAAATTCCAGCTTTGATCATTGGGAGCTCTTTCAGTTGGCTCCTGTGTCCCTTTGATATGCCCCCATTCTTTGATTGTTTTAGTACTTCCTTATTTTCTGGTCCTACAAGATGTTCCAGGCTTATATTACATTTTTCCTGCCTCAGCCCTAAAATCAGCCATTTCTCCAAGGAAACATGATCCATTTATAGGAGAATATAGTTTTGAAATAATCTAGGTGCTGTATGTGCTCATTCTTACTGGGGTGTTATTGCTTCCAGGTGCTCTCAGATAACAGAACTAGGTACTATATGCATGTATACCAAGACTAATACACACACACACACACACACACACACGTGTATATATATACACACACACATACATATATGTATATATATACATATATACACACATATATGTATATATACATGTATATATACATATATATAATTGTTCCTGTGTCTATCCATCTGTGTATACACTAAGTTAAATATGAGTTCACGCTGATGTCCCAGACTCTCACCCAAAATACATGTTTCCTTCTGACCTTCCATTCACACTCATCTGTAACCTCCCTCTTCAACAGTGAGAAGTTTAGCTCCCACCATCCATCATCCATTTACTTGTGAGTTCAACCCTAATACATGTAAAACATTTTTAGAATTGATAATCTATACTACCAGAAGAAATAAATTTACCAGCTAGAAACCAATGTTATGTTTAGTGTTCCCAGGAAAAATACTGCTTTCTAGAGTAATTTCTAAATGTTTTTCACTCTCTTCTGTAAAGCTATGTCATACATTTGTAATACAATAAGATTCACATATCATAGTCTGAACACCGTTCTGGTGGTTGGCGGTGGTATTTTTTGGCTTACATACATTAAAGTCCACTATTTGTGATTTGCAGTTCTATTGCTTTGAGATAATTCTTCTTCTCCTTCTCCTTCTTCTTCTTCCTTGTCTTCTAATAGATCCAAGCTTCTAAAATAAGCCAGTACAGGGATGAGGAGAAGAGCCTGTACCAACTTTCTAACTGTATACCACCACACTCCTGCCTTCTTGCTCATCCACTGGATACCAAGATCCAGTAATTCTCTGCCCCAAAAAGCTAAACCCACTTCCAAGTCCAGCATGGACATCTTTCCTAAGTTCCTCCTCCTGAGGCTGAGGAAATGGCAAGGGAAGGCTGTTTGCTGGGTGGTGATGGGGGCAGGGAGAGACAGTGGGAGAAGGGCAACAAGCAGTGAACTAGGCATAGGGGCCTCCACTCACATTCTTGCCCAGAGCCCCACAAATATGTGAGAAGCAAATCCTGTGCTAAGTGATTGAATGATCTCAGTTAATCCTTAAAACAATCCTGTGAGGTATCCACATTATACTAAGGAAAAACACAGAGAGAGGTTAGGAAGATTGTCTAAGGGGACACAGCGTATAAATAGTGCAAGATACGATACAGTCCTTTCAGGGTTGCCATGCTGCATGACCCCATTCATGCTGTTGTCAGGTGAGTGTATATCCTGGAGCTGGGGACTGCACAGTCAGCGTGACTGCACCAGGGAGCCATGGCTGTGGAAAGAAGCAATTGCTCATTCACAACATCCAACCTGCTTACTGTGCTGAGCCTCATTTCTCATCTGCTACTCTGACCCTTTTCCCCTTTTGGATTTGTCCTCAACCAGCAGCGTGCGCTCCTGAATGTACAGCATCCGTGGTCCTCAGCTCTCTAGTGCACATGCGTGTACTTGAGAATCCATGTGTCTTTCAATCATGAGGTTTAAAATGGGTAAGCTCATTCTTAGCAAATGGCAGGTATGCCTCTCCAGGTGGGAGGGCATGACATTTCTGCCGAGTGCTGCCTCGTCCCCCCTAGCCTCCTCCACAAAGGAGTATTTTAATAGAAGGTTAATGGAGGGCACTCAGAACAAAAAGAAAACCCTGTCATCATTATTCCGTGTTTTCCTGTAATAGAGGTCAGCTCTCCCATATTTTTCCTAGTTTCCATCTTTAAAATGAATTATTTAGCCTATGAAAACAAAACTACTTTATTTACGATGACAGAGACGCTGTAAATGTGCTCCTGATCTGTGCATTGACTAATTAGATTAATTAAGCCCGCATGCATTTCAGAACAGGCAGGCAGGTGGCAAATAACATTTGAGATGATTTATATGATATATTCCATCAAGCTTACAGTTGATAAATAATATCACATTCATTCCATTAAGATATAGAAGTGGAAAAAGAAAACAGTGCATTCCTGGCTCTGGGCTGTTGCCAAAGAGTGACTATTGAGGTGACTGCATGGGTATTATTATTACTTACCCTGCTCAAAACAGTGAAGGAAAAAAGCCCAAGCCAAGTGGAAAACTCAGGTTACTTAGTCTCATCAGTCCCTTTCATAAGGCAGAGGTCATTCTTTGCCATGGCAGTGGAATTGAATTTTAGGAATAGAGATTTGAAGTTTCTTTAAGCTATTGCTGCTTCTACCAAATGTTGTTCCAAGCACCGTACCCTATACCATGGTCCTGTACTAATCTGTCTGCTTTAGTGGGTGCTCTTCGTAAAGGAGTGTGAAACTGGCTGAAGAGAAGATCTCTCCTGCAGTCTTCACACTTCAACTTGCCTAAGAATTACTGGCAATGTGTGTACGAGTGCAGGTTCCTGAGTCCTGCTCCTCGTAGGTGTGGAGGGAGCCCAGTAACCTGTATTTTTGTAATCAACACCTGGGACATCAATATTACCCCCCCCCCATACCAATAAGGTCACATACCAAGAACTAAATCCTGTGATTTGACCTTTGGTCTTTCAGAATTCTCAAGTTCATTAACCATGTGAGACTCACTTCTCTTAGAGTAGTCAGTGTTTCTCAGTGTTTAGTGAAAGAACCACCTGAATTAGAATTTCCCAGGGGACAAGGAAAATTCAGATTCCTGGGCTTCACTTGAAACCTAACGAATTAGAATTTATAGGGGTTATGCCAGAGAATCTGCATTTTGCCTCTAGGTCACTGGGAAGAAAGTGGTCATACGGGACATCCCTGAACTACTGCTTCTGAGATATAATGATGTGTCGTGGTAATGAGTAATGGCAGACATTGATATGTGAGACAGACTCCAATCAAAAACTGACATGCTCCCAGCCCAGGAAGAGATAATAACCTTCATATTACAGCAGAATGGCAGGCAACACAGAGGAAGTCTTCAGAATAGAGTGACAGAGCAGTGAAACAGCCAGGTAACCCAAGAAACAGACAGCCACATTTTACAGAGCGTATTAGCTGAAGCAAAGCCTCCACCAAAAGCCTATGATAGTGTTTCTATCAAACTTTTCACAATCAGGTGAACAGAGATGGAAAATAATCCGAAAATTGAAACAGGATTCTAATTACGTTATCGTTTCCACCCAGACCACAACAGCTCGGTGTAAAAGACCTTTGGAAACTGAGCGGGGACTTTTCCAAGATGAGAACATGCTAACTAAAATGCTCACCCATTCCACAGCGAGAGGAACTGGAATTTTATTTCAGAGCCTGTTTTATATCATCATAATTCTCATAATAATTTCTTTTGTTTGCTACTATATTGTTCTCTCCTATCATACTGTAGATTCAGGTTATTCTCACTAAATCCTGTGGTTATCTCCAAGTTTCCAAAGAAAGAAACTTCCAGGTACCAATGCATATTAGGGACCTTCTATAGGTAAATCCTCCTTGAGCCACACAGAGAAGATTCTAGTTTCCAGTAAGCAGCGTTCCTCCGACTGTCTTTCTGAATGAGTTACATCTTTGCATAGTGAAAGGAGGAATATCACCCAACCCTGTAAAAATATATCCTAGCACATTTTCAATGCCTAAATTCATAGAGTGTTTTTTTAAGGTGGTCTTTGTTAAGCTTTATTTCTAGATTATAAACATTTAAGCAATTTTCCTTTATAAAGATGTTTCTGTTGGAAATCAGTTCTTAGTCTATCCTTCTGTAGCCTTGTCATAACAATGGCTCTACCGTGAACCTGTCCAGCATCAGAAAGTCAAGTAGAATCAATAACAACCCCAGTCAGAGTTTGTTTTTGTTTTTGTGTTTTGTTAAAGGTACATGATTTTGTTCTATCTTCTGTATTGCCAATCTCAATTAGGCTTATCCTGTATGACTATATGTATGTTTAGGTTTTATTGTAGGCTCTGCCTGTTTCTGAAAAGGCTCTTAAGTGTTTGATCATAAATGACACACAAAAGGTAGGTTTATTAAAAATAAATAGGAAAAGGTCTATTATACCTAAGTAAAGTGCGTTGCTAATCTAAAAGGCATCCATTGTTCCTATGATTGAGCATTCAATTTAGCTATAAACTTCTTCAAAGCCAAGGTAAGTATAGACATAAGATGTGTTACATATTTTTTATTATTTAGAGAAAAATACTTAGCTATTCTGTAAGGCATAAACTATTTTTAATCAGTTTTATTGAGGTATTATTGACATGCAACAAATTCACCTATTTGAAGTACAAGTATGTTTGTACACTTTGACAAATGTACCGTGTTTCCTTGAAAAGAAGACCTAACCGGAAAATAAGCCCTAGTATGATTTTTCAGGATGACATCCCCTGAACAGAAGCTCTAATGCATCTTTTGGAGCAAAAATTAATCTAAGACCTGGTCTTATTTTCAGGGATACATGGTATATAACCATGTGTGTAATCATTGCCACAGTCCGTAGAAGGTGCCATCATCTCTAAAAGTCCCCTCTGCCTCTTTGCCATCAATCTTCTCTCCTAATTGTCAGCCATGGAATATGCTCTGCTTTTTGTCACATATTATATTTTTGTATTTTCTATAATTTCATATGCATGGACTCATACAATAGATAGTCTTTTGTGTTTGGTTTCTTTCACTTAATATAATGTTTCTCAGCATTACATAGGGGTGAATCACAATTTTTTTTTTATCCATTCAATAACTGATGTATACTTTTTCTAATTTTTGGCTATTATCAATCAAGCCAATATGAATGTTCGAGGACAAGTAATTGTGTTAATATATGCTTTTTTTTCCTCTTGGTTAAATATCGAGGAGTTATTCCACATCCTTGATACACTTGATATTGCCAGGCTTGTCATTTTAGCTATTCTAGTAAATGTATAATAGTATCTCTGAGGTGTTAATTTGTATTTCCCCAATGACTAATGTATAGAGCATCTTTCCTTATGGTTATTTGCCATTCATATAATTTTGGTAACAATGTTTGATCAAATTTGTGCACACTTTTTATCAAGTTGACTGCCTTCTTATTTAGGGTTGTAAGAATTCTATATATACTACATTCTACACATATTTTGGATTCTACATATATCCTAGATTCTATCAGATATGTGTTTTTCAAATACTTTCTCTTTGCATTTGGCTTGCCTTTTTTATTCCCTTAACAGTGTCTTTTGAAGAATAAAGGTTTTTGAGTTAGGTTTTAAATTTTGATGAATTTTCATTTATAATGTTTTTCTTTTATAGTTCATGCTTTTTGTATCCATCTAAGAACCTTTGCTTAATCCAAGATAGCAAGAAACGCTTCTATGCATTTTCTAGAAGTTTTACTGCTTCAGTTTTTATATTTCGTTCCAGGATCCATTTCATGTAATCTTTTGTATATGGTGTAAGGTAGGGGTCCCACTTACTTTTCTGAACTTTATCCTACTACCGCCCTCCATACAGCCTTTACCTTCAGGCAGGATGTTTGCCCTATCACACATTACTATGATTTGGCCGCCTTGCTCCCCTGACTTTGACCTTCCTTCCCCTGCCTCTAAGCTCTTACCCAGTTTCCAAGCTCAAAAACAGCCTCTTCTATAAAACTTTTGCTGACCAACTCCACTCCACAGTGGCATTTTCTTTCCTGGTTTTCAATAAAATCTCCTGTATCAATAGAACCCAATCCATCTGAAAGCCTTTTTTTCAGACTTAAACATAATTCAGATGCCATAGGAATGAGATGTCAGAAAAAGAGTAATATATTACTAAATTCTAACTAAAACAAGAACAAATGATCCAGCAAACACCCTAAAGTTTCCTAAGTATCTCAGCAAAATAATACTGATAATAATAATAATAATAATAACAACAACATTGAGTAGAATTGAGATCACATCTGGGTTCAGGGGTCAGGATTGGCAACAAGGGTCCTAACTTAGGATCCATGGACACAATTAATTAAGAAAAGTGGTTCAAAAGGCAGAGCTTCCTCTCGGGACCTAAGCACATATATTTACTTACAGAGACTCAAAGACAGATGTGGGAAGTTGGAATTGGTGTTTCTATGCCTGTTTGCCAATTCTAGTGTCCTCTGGTGGCCATGTCCCATCTGCATAGTTCAAACCACAATAGATGGAAGAAGCAATCTCTAGCTACTAGGTTGTTGCAAAAGTAACTGTGGTTTAAAACGTTGAAAATTGCAAAAACCTCAATTACTTTTCCACCAACCTAATAATAGAGGACTTCTAACCAGGCCAACAGAACACGACCAGCCGAGGCAGAGCTGATACCTGGTGTGGAGGGTGTATTCCATGAAGGCTATTTTCACTTTCTTGGTACACTTGTATTCTAGGAATTCAGAGAGAGCTTCAGGACCCTGGAATGTCCAAACTGGATATCTGAGGTCATTTCTGAGTCAGCACATCATGGGAAAAAGGTATCAAAGAAAGACCCAGAATAATGAAGATAGATGTAATCTATACGTGTTTTAATTTGATGGCTAGATATAGGGTAGTTCAGTAAAATCATTTTTAAATAATGTTTCTGCTTCTTTTGAGGGGTAAACTTGAATTCAATTTTGATGACAAATTGCTCCTCTATTTTAGAAAAACCTAAACCTATTTTAATGATCCCTTTTCATTATTTCAAGCTAAGGCTTAAATAATAGTCAACTGGCCACCTCAAAATGGAGGCAGGGGTAGGAGCCAAGAACAAAACATTCCATAGTTGTTCATAAAAAGCGTCTTGGTCTTTGAATTTCAGTCACACAGTAGCCAGTTCAACCTATTTCCCCCTATATTATCCCCTTCTATTTTCTCTCAATTTCAGATTATCTTTAGTTGGATAAAAGAGAACAGTGCTAGAACTAAGGAAATCTGAGTAAACAAATATGGACTTTAGCTAACAATCATAATTGTGTCAATGTATGTTGGTTTATTAATTATACAGACATACCATACAATCCTAGCCTTCTTCTGTAAATTTAAAACTGTTCTAAAAATAGTTTATTTATTTTTTAAAAAGGAACAGTACTTTCTGAAGAACTGGACATGTCTGAGACACCTGGGTTACACACACTTCACTGGTTTCTCAATTTTTCTTAGCTCCAGTTATGTTTACCTTCATATGTTTGAAGACAAATAGAAACAGTGGGATGAAGAATTACCATTGTGTGTTGCCCTGCAGGGACGCAGCTTGGGGAGAAGAATGTAGTGGAGCAGCATGGTACATGCCAGACGGCGGCACATAATTTATAACAATTTCCTTGTTTATTTTTAAAGAAACTGACTGGCCTATGAAAGAGCCAAAAATTATACAGTTTCTCTCTCCTATTAGTTTATTAATCCTTTGAAGCCATGACTTCTCATTCTTTTTTGTAACATGTCATACCTTGTGCTCAATAAATATCTGTAGTTCAAATGAATGCTATGAATAGAGACATTGATGAACATAGGGCAGTCTACCCATCTAAGAAAATACATAATAGCCAATTTAAATATAACAAATGCTTGTTACATTCTCTAGAAATTAACTGCTATTAATATTACTAAGGCAATTAAATCTACATCATTAATTCATCAGATTGAAAGAGCTTCTCTACCCAGAAAAAAAAAAAAGGGTTTCAACTCAACAAGCAAAATCCATATTTTCAAAGATTATTTTCCATCTTTTTGACATCCTTGTCACTCAAAGCCAGAAAACTTGATTTAGGGGTTTCAAATTCTGTCACTTAGAACAAATTTCAAGCTGTGGATGTCTATGCAAAATTTTAGTGGTAATATTTTCCTGGCCAAGTTATTTCAGCCTTCAAAATAGAATTTGCAGCAGAGACTCTGGCAGGTTCTAAATGTAGAAGATTGAATATTGGAATATTGAAGTAATGTCGAAAGAGTTCCATAATTAAATGTGTTACTTTATAGCATATCCCTTTATTAATCCAACAAATATTTATTGAGCACCACCTATATGACAGATTCTGCATTTGCAAGTCTTATCTGTTTCCTGAATCAGATAATATTACCTGAATGAATGAATAAGCAAATGAATGAATGAAGGAATAATGAACTGTTTCCCAAAGCCACATTACTGCACTACTCCAGAACCCACTGAAGACAATGTATATGAAGGGAAAATTGAAAACTGAAAAGGACAAAAATCTCACTGACTTAAAAATGCTTATTTTCCCCTCACTTTCTCCATTCTTTCCAGAATTCAACCCAGAAAAGGCCAGGCGATATTCAACTGAGACCTTGCCTTGCTCTTTTTCTCTCTTTCAGTCTCCTTTTTCATCTATTAGGAACGACTCTTATTTCATATTTATATTTTGGGGGACATGAGACTCAGTTTTATGGGCTGGTCTGTGTTTTTTTTATTCTTGCTGTTGCTGTTCATTTGTTCATCAATTTAAACTTATATTATGAAGAATTTAGAACATACAAAAACTAAACAAAGCAGTATAATAAGCCTACATGTACCGATTACACATCCCCAAAAATCATTAACTGAGGGCCAATCCTACCTCATCTACACCCTCAGCCACTACTCTATCCTAATATTATTTGAAAGCCAATCCCCAGCATCAGATATTTTCAGTTTTCCCTTAGACTTAATGATAGAAAGACTAGATGAAAAAACATTAAATTTCTGAGAGAATGAGGGGAGTGGAAAGTAGTTCAAAAACATTATTGACTTAGAGTAGGATAATCTGAAGTGAGAGGGAAATGGGTGAATACAGCCCTAGGAACAGCAAGACTTGGGGACCAGAAAGGGGTCTGAGCTTTTTGTCTGGCTCTCACTCTCTTTCTACCTCTTATTCTTGCATTTCTCTCTTTATTGGCTTAGTCTATCCTGAAATATATTGACTCCCCACATACAGAGGAGACCATGACTACAAGAGCCATCGCTGAACTTACATCCTAATAAGTCCATGATTGTCAAGCAAAGAGACAGTCAGCCCTGCCAACTTCAGTCTGAAGAATGCTGTGGAGAATTGTGAATGGCCCAGCTTAAATGTGCCCTTACCTGGACCAATCACTGAGGTCAGGGAAATGGAATACACTATTGATGCAGCTTTGGCCACCCCCACCCCTCCACCACTGGATTAACTGGGGGGGGGGGGTACAGGACAAAGGCAGTGGGCACAAAGACCACAGTCATAGGAAGACAAGGGACCTGACATTTACTGAGCTTTGGGTATTTGATAGGAAGCATTACAATTTATATAAACTAAAAAATTCCTAGAAGGTAAATATGATTGTTTGCATTTTTGAATGAAAAATGGAAAACTCAGAAAAGTTAGGCCCTTTTCCAAGCCTTTGGCTCTATTACTACACCCTTATTTCCATCCTCACTCATTGTATTCCTGAGTTATGTGTTTTAAAGTGCATAATGGGCACACGCTGAGTGAAGAGGACACTTCAAAAGAGAGACTACAAGTGATTCCGATTGCCGTGAATCTTAGACACATAAGACAATATAAACTTTATGACTTTGAATGATTTTCTTAACTTCTCTGTGCCTCAGTTTCCTGGTATGTAAAGTCATGATGGTAATATCCAGGTTAGCTGCAAGGACTGAGAAAAAGGAATGTAAGTAAAATGCCTCACACAGGGCCTGGCTCATAGTATAAAATAAGTACTAAATGGTTGCAATTATTAGTATCATTACTATAGCCCAGTGCACCAGGTGAATACAAAGAGATGATTATCAAAAGCAAAAAGAAATCCAGGGTCACCAGCTGTGCTGAATTGCTATGATTGTGAAATGAAAACACCTTGCCTTTATTATTTCTTGAAAGGTAAGATCCAAAGTATACAAAGGCATTTACTATTTCCCATATCAATCGAGTGCTCTTTCCTCCAAATCCAGGAACTTACTGAAAGCTAAACTCAGGAGGATAATGAGGTTACTAAAAAGGAAAAAATTCAAAAGCGCACAAAACTCACTGACCTAGAAAGTAAAATGTTTGAGTGGTTTTGTCAAATTAGAGTAGATATCGGTCCTATGTCTGGTTCTTGCCTGAAAAGAGAAGCCAATAAAATTGCCTTAAAGAGGAAAATTGTCCCAATAAATGATTTTAGCCTTCTAAATCCAACATCTAATGATATGACAACAGCTACACTATTTGCTGAAGACCGAGCAACAGCTGTGGCTGGTACAGCTGGAAAAGATTGGCACTGAAAGTAAAAAGACAATTCTGGATGAAGACCACCCTTGGAATGTATTCCGTATTCTAGATAAAACTCTCTCTTCCTCAATTTGCAGCTTGCCAAGCATGTTAGTTGTTTTGAAGGATACATCTCACTTCAGAAAGGGATTGTGTAAGCATGGCTCAGAGAAATTTAAGCCAATGGACTGCAGAAGTTTCATTCAGCCCCATTGAGAAGTTTCTGGAACCAGACAACATTTGGTTATAGAAAGATCCAGACAGTCTGGAGAGGTATGCAAGGCTCCTTTCCTCACTGCAAATCATCATGCTGTCCCATGGAAATGGGTTTATATCATCTCTGATCTCAGCCAGATTAAGTTCTGAAAATTTACGCAGACACCTGAAGCACAAAAATACATACATACATACATACATACATACATACATGAGAAAATTTAACAGGGACAGTTGGATAAAGCAGAATGTTTTGTATTGCTTGTTTTTGACTACCTTTCCCTCTTTTTGATACATGAGGAAGGTTATAGAAAGAGCAGAGGATCGCCAATAACAAGCCCTGACATGCAAACTATAAAGGCACCCTTTTTGCAAAGAGGCATCCTGTTTCCACAACATTGAAACTGCCCAAAAGATATCATAAAAACAAACCCATAAGCACTTAGGAAGAAGAAGAATATGTCACTCAGAATTTTATCCCCAGGCCTATTACTCTGCCTAGAACCAAGAAACACTCAGTGAATGTAGGCTGAGTAGATATTTGAATGAAGGACATACATATATGATAAAAGAGTGAAATTCTAAAGAGCCTACAAAACTGATAGGAAGCAGGCGCTTTCAGCACTTGTCGGTAAGACCTGCCAAAATCTGAAATAAATCTCTATTTCCTGCACCAGAGAGACAGGCTAAAGTTGGGAACTGGCGGGAGCAAAATATCCAAAGGTAGAAACTCTCCTTTTGCATGTAACATCTTGGATTTGTGCTGAGCTTTTAGAAGAACCAGAATTCTTTTACTTATTTGTTCACAATATGTGTTTTACTTACTAAATTTATCATCTCTTTGAAATTCTTAGGTAATGTCCAGACTAAATTACAAAAGTCTATCCACATCTGTGATTCGAGAGAGAACACGTTCCTTTGGGACTTAATAGGGTTGAACAAGTAGGTCTTGATTCCATGCAAGCTTTTAGTGCTACTCACACAATGAGGCACTCAGTACAAGGTACTAAGCTCCAGTACTGGAGGAAAAGCCTGGGATTGCCTTGCAGGCTCTGTTTATATTGACCTAATCTCTAACCTCTCTGGTTATTTTCAGTCCTTTCTCTCCTGTTTCTTCTTTGATAGCAACCAGCCTCCCAATCTCCAACCTGAGCCCTAGTAGAGATTTGGCTGTGCCCACACTGGGTGGCCAGATGACTCCTCTTGGCTCTCAAGTTTTCCTTGATCTCAGCAGTAACCCACCCTGTGTTGCCTGGGCCACCCACTCTTGCTGAACCCATGAGAGCCCTGGAAAACGTGATGTCTGCGTTTTAAATCTATCTCGGCCCCCCACCCCTTGAGGGGTCAAGTGCTAACATGACTAAATGATATCAAGGGTAGCTACAAATTGGGAAGGCCGAACGTGCACTTTTATAGTCCCTTTATTTAATAATGACATTATTAACGATTATTTTTAAAGTTTGACTATGGAAAATGTCCAATATACATATACGTAGAATGGGATAATGAACTCCTATACGCCCATCAGACAGCTTCACAATTACTTTTTTAAGTTTATGATTATAAAAATAGCTGCATAACTATCAAATCATTTCAACACTGCACAATTACATTTTGACTAAAGCCATACTTGCGACTTGGCAATGTTGGCAGGCTTGCCTTTCAAGATCACATCCTGCCTTGCTCGGTTATAATAAACCATTCCTCCCAGCAGACTTAGTCTGAACTGCTTAAGCAAATCTACCCAAGAGGTTATGTGTTTTGCTCCCTTTTTTAAAAATAGAAGGTGATTTAAAAGGTCATAAAAATGTACATTCCATTCACTAGGTCGGTCCATGCGGTTATCCTTTTTACCTCAGGTAGCAATTTAGCAGGAGAGCATATTTATTACCTCTGATCTGAACCATGAAAAAGCCAGGGAGGTAACACAAACCATGCCAGCCTCCCTTACTTATTAATTACACGGCCCATCCATGAGTTTATCTGAACATTTTTTGAGGCTGTTCCTATTTCTAGCCTGTACCGGTTCTGAAGAAGCCTGGTAGAGGCCATAGAGATAACAGAGCGGAATCAGGAGAGGGCAGAACAGATAATAAAGCACATACACGCATTCTTCCCGCTAGACACAACTTGGATTAACTGGAATTGAAAGCCAAGCAGTGGAATTAGCAGTTCACTCAGTACAACCTTCTCTTTATTACCAAAGAACGCATCACGTAAACCAATAAATCCTCACATAGTCAAAGGTGAGTACATTTTTAAAAACTAAAGTTACTATGAGATATTTTATAACCCACAGCATATTCTATACTGGTAGAGATAAGGGATATACATATATATACATATATATGTATATATATGTATATATGTGTGTGTATATATATATATCTGGTCTGGACGTATATCTTTATTAAAAGTGAATATTATGTATGTATGTCTACACTTACATACAAATCAGATGTACTTGCTGGGTTTTGTTGCCTCTTGAGGTTAAAATGTAATTCTGAAGATGATGAATTTTCATCTCTAAATCCGTTAGTTTTCCAAACAAACAAAACCTTTAGTTCTGTCACAGAAGCTGATCTGGGTTCCTTTCCAGGGCCCTTCCTTTTCCTAATGTATCATAAACTCATCTTTAGTAGGATGGGGTGGAAGAGGAAAGAGCTGTCGGGAGATAAAACTGGGTGCCTGTAGGAATAGTTGAGTAAAATCTGAGTCCAAGAGAAAAAGAAATTCAAAGCACGTACCATATGCATTTTAAGGGATTTCATATGTAAAGGACAAACATTTGTGTGTTCTGTGTAATCACATTTTGTGTGAACTTGAATTACGCGTTTGTTAGTTACAAAAAGTACACCGGTAGTATAAAAGTACTAATAAAGTCTCGCTATAAGGATACATTTTATATACTCTAAATTTTTCCACATTCGAAATTCATTCATTATAACCTGTTTTGGCTATTGCCACTTAACAGTCATGTTTTTGCAGATACATCAAAATAACTGTCACCCATCATCAGGTTTAGTCTTGAGTCATGTACGTTTCAGAGATTTGGAAGCATCCCTTGAATCAAATGCTAAGTTTTGTATTGCTAACAGATGCTTTTCCTTGAATACTACTTGGTTTTCTCAGCTGACACATTGAATATCTCCCCTAGAAGCCTCAGGCGATTCCTTAACGGCTTGGCGGAGCTTGGATTGTCTGTTCAGGTACTAAATAGGGCACAATGACTAAGGCAGAAGACAAAAGTGAGTTACCAGAAAGGTCAGTTTTACAGCTTAATCACAGAAGGAACTGTGACTCGCCAGCTGCCAAGTGCATGCTAGGACTGAGACTCTGCCCCAAGGGAAAGAAGAATCTAGGGCCGTGTTCCTTCGTCCACCCTGGGAGTCTCGCTGTGACCTACATAATCATCTGATGGCAGGCAGTGCACTGCAAGGCACCCCTAGTTCTTGTTATAGGAGGGGGCTCTTTGCACATGCTGTTCCCTTTGCCCGGAATGTTCTCACCTCCAACGCAACCCCTCCTCTTCCTGTAGACTTCAGTTCCTCATCAGGGAAGCCACTCCCAGTCAGGGCCATGGTTCTTTCATCTGGTCATGCAAAGAACCCAGGTTATGGAAAACTTATGTTATCCATAAATTACTTGTAAATGCTTCAGTATACACAGTATGTTTGTGAATCTTGCTCTCCATCTTGAGGGTGTTTCACTCATAGTTGAAGGACCTTAGTCCTTCACACTTAAGGTATGGTTGGCATTTAAAATCTCTAACCCACCCCTCAACAAAAAAACCCTACAGTTAAGAAGCAGCTACACAAAGGCTTCACTTAACTCCATCTCTAATCCACGACAGGGTATGATAATCAGCAAATTTCATTTTTAAAATAAAGTTTCATTGGTTTAATGAATGGCATTTAAAAACTGAATTTTGTATACCCTCTCTTGCCTCTTCAGAAATAAGGTAAAACATTGAGTGAGTCCCGTAGCATAAACTCTTCAGAAGTGTGCCTGAAGTTTAGGAATTCTTCTGGTTCTGGATCCATATGGTTCTGGAGGCTGTTGACACCTGAATCCTGCTGCTGGATTGTTGTCATATTGATTTCAAATGAACTATTAATAGAGCATCGAAAAGCCTTGCTGCTGCAAGTGTGGTTTCAGGACAGCAGCAGTAGCCATACCTGAGAGCTGGCTGGAAATGCAGACTTCCAGGTCCCAGCCCATGCCCACTGCATTTTACAAGATCTCCTGTGATTTCTATGCACGTTGGTATTTGAGAAGCTCTGCCTGCATTTAAGGACTGCAGGCTGGACCTTCATCAAGTGTACAGACCAGGTTGTATAAATGTTTTTTTTTTCTTTTTGAATGCCATCTTACTGATAGTCAACCATTGGTGTGACAGAATTCCATCTGAGGCTTACTGTCAGTGTAACTGACACCTGGTTGTAAGGAGGTGAGTGGGGAGAACTGCAGACCTGGCCAACGTTAATATTCGGACCTCGCCTTTCCTTACAGTAAATAACCTTCTCATTGTAAACTATCACATTGACTTGGGTCACTTTGTAGCTTTCTTTTTCCAGTCTGTCTCAGTTTGTAATCCTACACTTACTTGTGATTATTTAGTTAATGTGTGTCTCCCTTATTATACAAAAGTCCATAAGGGGCAGAAATAGGTTTTATTATTTCTCTCTTTTGCCTGTCTAGTTAAGCATGTAGCACTTGTTACTAGTGGACACTGAGTACATATTTGTTGATTGAATATTGTTGAAGGAAGGGAAACTTTATGATTTTCTGAGCAGGCAGGGAAAATACCTTTACATTTTTATGGGCTTTAAAACGTTGAGCTGATTCTTGGGTGCTGAATGAATAACTTCCATTGTGATTTGCTCTCCCAAATCAACACATTTTCCAGACATATCTTGTGCAACTCTTGTGCCCCTACAGCAAAGTTCAGGGCTTGGGGAATTATTTGTAAAAGCTTTTTTCTTTTCTTTTTTTTCTCTTTTCTCTTTGCTTATATTTATGTGGCTGAAGCTTGCTGGCCAAATATGCACATGTTTAATAATCATGGACTGCATAACCACAGTGTTAAAATGAATACTGACTAATTATTTCACGACTTCAGTGAATTGTTCTGGGCTCAGAGTGACAGACAGCCATTTTACCAGAGGGAGGAAAACCAGCCAGCGGTAACACACATATGCCTTCTCCCAACTCTAGTCTTGTGAAATAGAAAATCTTATCAGAAGTATGTAATCAATGTAAGCTTATTTTATGCAAATTATACCCTATTAAGGAAGATTGCGAACAAAAATTTCTGAAAACAAGATTCTGCAGACTTTTTTGGCACTGCTGTGATAGACAGAACTAAATGCCAGCAGACTTGCATATTTAAAATATTTAATGATGGGGAGAAAATACAAAATTAATCTTGGTGAGAAAAACACTGTCAGACAGATAATTTATTAAAAACTATTTTGGAAAATTGTTACATAAAACATTTCTAAATAAGAGCAATTGATCAATCTAATAATAGAAATTGGAACTTATACTAAATACGGGCCAAATTAAGATTTATGTTCAGCTCCAATCCAAACAATAGATGAAATAAATTGTACCAATAATACACATTTGATAGCCCATGGCAATCTCAGCCATAACAACAGCTTGCCAACCCAAATTTGCAAGTTCTCATATCTTAGATGTGTGTTATTTAAGGGAAGTCAATACCTTTAATGCTCTAGCCATGCCTGCAAAGGGTAGTTTTCAAAAGAGTGTGCTGCGGTTCATATAGGATGATGGTTAATTTTATGTGTCAACTTGACCGTGCCATTTGACAAGGCGTCCAGATATTTGATCAACTTTTTTTCTAGGTGTATCTGGGAGACTGTTTTGTGATGAGATTAACATTTGAATTAATAGACTAAGACAGATTGCCCTTCCTATGTGGATTGGCCATATCCAATCAACTGAAGACCTGAAAAGGAAAAAACTAAAAGGGAACTTTACCTGCCTGACTGATTAATCTGGGACATGAGTCTCTTCCTGCCTTCAACTGTAACTTACACCAGCAGCTCTCAAAATTCTCAGGCCTTTGCACAGACTGGAACTATACCACCATCTCTCCTGGGTGTTCAGCCTGCAGACGACAAATCTTGGAACATCTCAGCCTCAATAATTGTGTGAGCCAATTCTTTATTCATTCTCTCTCTTGATAGATAGATATAGATCTATATAGATCTCCCTCTCTCTATCTCTTTATATATATATAGTTTTATACATATAGTTATATATATATCATTTTATATATAAAACCTCCCTAGATAGATATCAAAATTCTATTGATCCTATATATAGGATCAGTTTCTCTACGTATGTTTTTTTCCAAGCTAGCTCTTACATACGGCTACTTTTATCAATAGTCTATTTTTAGGATCAGAGATTTCTTCTTGTTTTCAAAACTATGTGCATAAAGAAAGAAACATGCAGAAAGGAAATACCTACACAACTATGATATGTGAGTGAAGTGACTTGAATGCATTCTATGTGCAAGACATTGCCATAAAGGCCAAACGTACAAAACATGTTACTAATAAAGATAACCGGGAGATCAAAGGAGAGAAAATGCACAGAAATAATTAAAACGCAATGAGATACTTGCAGGTACACACTAGGTCACAGGGGGGCGTTAAGAAGAAAGTGCCCATTTCTGCTTGAGTCAAGAGGAAAGGCTTTGCTGAAGAAGGTACAACTGAGTGGGATGTTAGCAACTGTCTCTGCGCCGAGCACTGTAACCAGAAGCTTACCTGTGGCCTCTGAAGCATTTGTTCTTCCAGCCTCCCACCTGTCAAACTCTTCCAGATCTGTCTTTCTTCCACAGTCTTCTAGTCCTGATCCTTTCCCCTTTTTTTCTTCTCTATCATATTTCTCTTCAAAGGTTTGGGTCTACCATAATGATGCGTACCATCTCTAAGATTATAACTACATGCCTTTTCTTAAATATTGGCCTGTTTTGTAACATATTCAGGTGTATAACGTTACAGAAAAGCAACATGCAATTAAACTGTGCAAATACCAAAAAAAATAAATAAAGAAAGAAGTTGTTTTATCCATTTTCAAGCAGTTTTGTTGCCCTCATTATTTTACTTGGCCCTTCCATTTTCTAGCATTTGCCCCAACTCCACAGGTAATTCCTATTCCTATGTAGTCCTACATGTTTTTCTCATGATCATATAATCACACACGCACACACACACACGCATATACATATCTATATTTTTGTTGATTGTTTTACAAAAATAAGATTATAATATGCACACTTATTTGTATTTTGTCTTTCTCGTTCAAAAGTTCTCATATTGGGGCCGGCCCGGTGGCTCAAGCAGTTGGAGCTCTATGCTCCGAATGCCCAGAGCTGCCGGTTCGATTCCCACATGGGCCAGTGACAGATGGGTCAGTTGGTTGGAGCACGGGCTCTCAACCACAAGGTTGCCGATCCAACTCCCACAGGGGATGGTGGGCTGAGCCCTCCACAGCTAAGATTGAAAGGACAACAATTTGACTTGGAAAAAGTCCTGAAAGTACACACTATTCACCTATAAAAAAGTCCTGTTCCCCTTCCCACACCCCCAGAAAACGTTCTCATATTAATTCCTCTAAGTCTCTTAGCAGATTTCCAATTCATTCTTTGTAATACTGTATTATATTCCATAGTGTAGATGCACAGTGATTTTTGTCAATCCTTGACATAAAAACAAAAATTTTGCCTCCAGATTTTTACTGTCCATATATCTTTGGATGCTTTTCCTTCTGTGGTATGGATTCCCAGGAGTAGAAGTCTTAGGTCAACACGCGAGCTCTCTCTCTCTCTCCCCATTTTAATAGATACTGCTGGGCAGGTTGCTTTCAAAAAATGTTTTAATTCACACTACCAATGTGTGATAAAATATACTTTCTTTATCCCTGTCAGTAACAGATGTTTATAACTTTTTTTTCAATTTTTAGGAATTGCTTTCTTCTTTTTTCAACTCTATTTAAAATTTTGAATATGGAAAGCATTTAGATACCAAAGTCAAAACTATATAACTGATTATGTTCAGAGAAGCAACATTTCTGTCACGGTCCTCTCCATTCTGTTGCTTCTTTCCCCTATTTTACTCATTTTTGGTTATTTCTCTAGTATTTCTTTTTCAAATATACTTATTTACATTAACCCTTTTTCTTAAACAAAAAGTAGCATTCCATTTATATTTTTCTGTACTTGACTCTTTTCCCTTAAAATATATCCTGGTTCTCAAGCCACAGGAGTGTATAAAGACTTTCCTCATTCTTTTTTTTTGTTTTTTTTGTTTTTTTTTTACACTATTACATTGTTTGAATGTACCACAGCTTATCCACAACTTTCTAATTGGTGAACATTTGGGTTGATTTCAATCTTTTGCTACTATAAAAAAAAATGCCATAGTGAATAATCTTGAGCATAAGTCATTTCACATTTTTCTACTGTATTTTTAGGCTAGATTCCTAGCAGTGAGATTGCTGAGAAAAGGATAAATGCATATGTATTTTTTTCTAGATATTAACAAATGTCTCTCCTTCAGGCTTGTGCAACATTGTGTTCTCATAAAATAAATGAGAGTGATTGTTTCCCCATAGCCTTGACAAAAGCCTATATTTTCAAATTTTTAGATTTTCATGAAACTGACACGTGAGAAATGACAATGTAATTTAATTTGTATTCCTCTTATTCTGAATGAGATTAATGATCTTTTCATAGGTTTAAAGACCATTTACAATTGTTTTTTCTGTGAATTACTTGTTCATATATTTTGCCCATTTTTCTATTGGGTTATTGGTCTTTCCCCCTCAATTTTAGGGGCTGTTTATATTTTAGTGATAATAGCCTTTTGTGCAAATTGGAAATATTTTTAATTTATTTTATTGCTTGGCTTATGGTGCTTTTAATCATACAAAGTTTATTTATGTAATTGAACCTAATTATTTTAAATTGCTTATGGATTTTGAGTCACAGTTGATAAGTACCCTAATTCCAATTTATAAAAGATTCATTCCTGCCTGCTTTCAGGAGTTATATGCTTTGGGTTTTTACATTTAGATTTCCAGTCATTTTGGAATTTATCTTGGTATACAGAGTGAAGTACAGATCTATTTGTATTTCCTTCAAATGTCTCAACACCAATAATTTAAAAGTCCAACATTCCCTACAGATGTTAAATACCATTTTTATCATTTACCAAATTTCCATGTACATTGGGCTCAGTTCTGTATATTTCATTTATTTGTGCATGCACCAACGTCGTACTCACATGAAGGGTTTATAACAGACGACACCATTTGACAGGGTGAGTCACCATCCCACTGATACTCTTATTTTTCAAGGTTTTTCTGCCTACCTTTGTTTATTTTTCCACGTAAAATTTTAAATCAACTTTGGTGGTATCATTTAAATGTTTCATACTATTTTTATTGGAATTGTGTTAAAAGTATAAAATAATTTAGAAAGAATGAATATCTTTATGATACTCATAAAGTATCATAAAGTCTTCTTTTCTAAGAACAGTGTAGGTTTTTGCACTTGTTCAAGTCTAATTTTGGGTTGTTCAGAATATTTTAAAGTTTTTCTTATTTAACTTTGGTACATTTCTTAAGTTTATTACAAGGTATCTCCTTTTCCTTTTTGCAATATTAATTTGGTCTTCTCTTTCCTTATATCATCTAACTTCTATATATGCAAAGCTGTATTGACTTCTGTGTATTAACTTTACATTCTGCTTTTTTTACTACATTCTTTCCTTTATAATATTTTTTGCATTATTCTTTTGAATTTTCCAGATATAAAATTTCAAAAGTTTACCTCTTTCTAATTCTTACACATGTAATTTCCTTCTCATCTAATTTTTTTTTGGCTCCTCCTTCTACAACCATGTTAAATTTTACTTGCTATGTTGGGCACCCTTTTCTTGTTCCTCACTTTCACAAGAATGACTCTAATATGTCTCCATTAAAAGGCAGGTTTCAGAGACTTTATATATATATAACATTTTATATATATAATATATATATTTATAATATTAAATATTATATCAATGTATAATTAATTAATATATAATATTAAATATTATATATTAAAAATATATAATATTTTTATATAACATATATGTATATATGTAAATATAGTATAAAAGTATCTATGAATCTTATTTAATGGATTGTTTTTATCAGGAATGGGCGATGAATTTTGTGAAGCATCCTTTAGACACCTATGGAAATGAGCCTGATTTTTCCTCAAATACATGAATATCTGATGAGCTGTTTAGATGTTTAATATTCTGTTTATAGATTGCTTATAGATTTTCTAATATTGAAGCATCCTTACATTCTTGGAATAAATCCCTCTTTGCAATGATACATTGTTTTTAAGGTGCTCTTGGAATCTATCCGTTCATGTTTTTAAAAGATTTTTGCATTAGTACATACACGTGCGATTAGTACATGGTTTTCTTTTTTGTGTGATCTTTATCAAGTGTTGATACATATGTTCTTGTCTCAAAAAAACAATTTGGAAGTGTTCCTTATTCCTGTTTATTCAACAGCATTTCAAGTATCACTAGGATTATCTCTTCTATAAACATTTGGTAAAATTTTACTGTGAAATTATCTTGGCCTTGTGCTTTTATATAATGGAGCTCTTTTACAACTTTGCATACTTTTTTTTGTAAGAAAACATTTGTTTTTATTTTCTGTCTGTACTGGGGTCATTTAGGGAAGATTATATTTTACTATAAAGTTACCCTTTCCACTAGGTTTTCAAATTTATTCCTATAGGGCTGTACATATTTCTCATAAAGTTCTCTCTCTCTTTTTTGCCCTCTTTCTTTCTTTTTCTTTTATGCTAATTTCATAGTTTTAGTTCCCTTGTCATTTCTAATTTTGTGTTTTGTTTCTTTTGGAATTTTCTTTGTTAGTCTTTTCTTTTTCTTCCCTGTATTTCTGTTTCTATTCATTCATATTTACTTGAGGATATTTAGTCCTTTGATATTATAGGCTACTATTTTATGTTTGAACACTGGCCCTCTGCTATTTTAATTCATCTCTGAATCATTTTTTTTTGAAAACTCATGTTTTAAGCTCCAGAAATTTTTCTCTGTGTTGCACTGCTATCTTCTAATATGCTGTTACTATTTTTCTGTTCAAATTGTATCTTTCAGCAGTTCTTTTAAATTTAGCATATACATTTGTTTTCTATTATTGCAAAAAAAAATTACCACAAACTTAGCTTAAAACAATACCCATATATTGCTCACAGTTCTATAAGTCAGGAGCCCAAGAGGGTTCAATGGAGACCTACACTAAGGGTATCACATGACTAGAATCAAGGTGTCAGCCGGGTTGGGTTCTTATCTGTTGGCTCTGGGAAAGAATCCAGTTTCAAGTTCATTCAAGCTGTTGGAATCCAATTCCTTGCAGTTGTAGAACTGAGACCCCCAATTCTCTTCTGACTGTCAGCTGGGAGCCTCTCAGAGCTTCTTAAGGCCACCCCATTTTTCCTCACATGTTCCCCCCCACTTTCAAATAAACAATAGCACATTGAATCCTCTACATGCTTTAAATCACTCTGATTTCCTCTTCTGCTCTTAAGGGATCTTGTGACTATATCAGTCCCACTTATAAATCTCCCTATCTTAAAGTCAACTGTGCCATGTGACATAAAGTAATCATGAGAGTGATGTCATATTCACAGGTTCTAAGCATTGGAATGAGATATATTTGGGGGAACACGATGGCACATTAGAAATTCTGTCTACCACAGTCCATGCTCCAGCCCCCAAAGAGTCACATGGCTCCCAGATGCAAATATATGTATACGCTCTCAAGGTTTTCAAGGGTCTCATCCCATTTATAGTAGTAACTCAAAGTCCAAATATCTCATCAGCTCAAAGGTACAAAATCTCATGTAAATATTAAGATAATCATTTAAATCAAGTGCAGGCAAGGCTCCTAACCGCAATTTTTCTCCATCCATGGATCAATGGAATTAAAGAATCAAGCTATCTGCTCCTAACACCCAATGGTGAAACAGGTATAGGATAACTGTTATAGATATTCTGATTCAAAAGGGGATAAAATAGAAAATAAAAAGTAGTGCCTACTGCACCACCATTTTGAAATCCAGTTGGTCAAACTTCTTTAGATGTCAAGGGGTCTGTGGCTCTCGGGCCTCACCTCTGCCCTTGGACTCATCCTTCCTTTTTCATGAAAATGGTAACACGCAATTTCAGCTGAGTAGTTTGATCAGCCTGTTTCCTGTCAGGAGAATGTTGGGTCTGAGAACATTTATAATCTCATGGTGCTTTTCGGCCCAACCTGACAGTGTTTGTGCTGACATGAAATTCTCGAGAACCTCGAGGGCAAGGATTTCATGGATGTTCATTTCGTCAGAGGAAAGGTTTGTCCATAGATCACCTGTGAATAAGCTCTTCTCTATATTTAGCTTCTGCAGCGATGGCTGAGAGGCCCTTAAGTTTCCTAGAGCCGCCTGAGAAGATCTATGACTCTTAATCTCCTGCGATGGAGTACCTGACGTTTTGATCTTGCAGTTTTAGCAAAAGGTTTCAGGGAAACGCTGTGCAGCCACATCCGTGACTTCTCCTCATGCCATGCTTTCAGAAGCTATTTCTTAATTTTAGCATCCTCTGCCATCTGAAAAAAAGGAAATCTTCCTGCATCATGAAGTCCTGGTTCACACGTCACATCACGGAGAATTTATAGAAATTCTTGAAGCTGATTGGCCTTTAAAAATATCTAAACTATTGATTCTCGAGTGGAGGGGCTATTTCCCCCTCCCCCCTGGGAATATTGGACAATGCCTAATACATTTTTGTTTCTCACAACATGGGCGGGAGGATGGGTATTCCTGGTTTCTAGTAGGTTGAGACCAAGAATGCTATAAGCGCCTTATAATGAATACAGAAGAAAACTCCCTCCCCACAACAACGAATTATCTGGCCCTAAATGTCAGTATTGCTGAAGTTGAGAAACGGATGTAAACAAACATCAAATAAACATAAACAAATAAACATCAAATAAACATAAACAAATAAACATCAAATAAACACGTTTATTTTAAAGACGGAAGCCCTTAGACACAGACAGGTAAATAGTCGGCCCAAGTCACACAGCTCTACTTTGGCAGAGTGAGAATTAAACATAATATCTGGTCTTTTTCCTGTTATGCTGTGTGTCTCGATGATTTTCTATCTGTAAATCCCTTATTCAATGTTTGGCACACAGGCAGGCCATTCATCTTAAGTACATTTTAAAATTCTTTTTCATAATTAGGAAACTGATTAAAAATACAGTATTTCAAAATTAAGAATAATGATGATAAATGTTTCTCATCAGTGAGTGAACAGCACTGCTGGAGTTCTCCTTCCAATGTGTGTGCACCAAGATTTGTGACACAGATCATAGGTCCACTTACATTCTCAGTCAGCTGCTTTCCTTATACTTTATTTTTACAATCCACATTCACAGTTATGGGGGGTTTGAATTATCTAACAGTTCCATATATGCACATAAAACAGATCCAGAAACTACAGGGTCTTTCTTTCTCTTTCTTTTCTTTCTTTCTTTCTTTCTTTCTTTCTTTCTTTCTTTCTTTCTTTCTTTCTTTCTTTCTTTCTTTCTTTCTTTCTTTCTTTCCTCCCTCCCTCCCTCCCTCCCTCCCTCCCTCCCTCCCTCCCTCCCTCCCTCTCTCTCTCCCTCCCTCCCTCCTTCCTTTTCTTTCTTTCTTGACCACATTCTACTTTTATCAAAGCATATTATTCTCAGAAGCTTGAAGGTTAGATATTTCAACTTGGGAAATAATAACAACTGGATTTTGAATCTTCTCTTTGCAGTATTTTCCATGCCCTGTGTTTTACATGGAGTACAAGGTTTTGTTTTGTTTTTACCCCCAATGTACCAACAGCACCTCAATTGGTATTTTGGCACTGACTTAAAAAATAGTGCTAGAAAAAAGACAAACTGTTAGTGATTAAACCCTTTCCACCACAACTCTGGCTTTTTGAGAAATCCTGGTATTTATAATCCAGCTAAAATGGATGTTGTATCAGCCCTGAAGATTGAGCTACTCTAGACATTGAGTATGGCTGAGATACGCAATTTACATACCTCACAGGAAAATAATTAGAATCTTAACTGGCTCAATTAGCATTTGAAGTTTTTTGGGTTTTTTTAATTGTGCATCACTTTCTCAACAACAAGAACACTCTTGGGTGGAAAAGCAAACAACTGACCTCACTGTTTATCTTTCCTTGGAGCCCTGTAATGGAGAGGCTCCTCAGGGAATAAAGAACTTCCTTATCTACCCGTGGGAAGCAGTACTGAAAGATAACCCTCCTGCCATGGGCAGTCCAAAGCCAATGTCTGATCTACACAGATATCAAAACCCAGTCCCTTTGCCCTGACCAGGATGGTTCTGCAGGCCATTGCTGCTGCTCCACAACCATCTGAGAAGTCAGCTGAGGTCTCTCCTCGCACCATTCAACTTCAGCTGTTGTCTGATCCTGTTGTAGGTGTCAATCCCAAGAACACTCCCTAATTTTCCTCTCCGAGATTACTTCCTGAGGAACCCAAGCTAGAAAAGTACACTTAGGAATTGAATTTTGTTCTACGGTTTTGCATCAACACTGATGCCAATGCCCCTTTGCAAGTTATTCTGATAAAGCAAATAATTTTGCCCCTTTGGTATTTTTCAGTGATAAACAAAACAAAAAGTCATCAAGGTTTTCTACCCCATAAGCAGTGGACTGTGACCACTTAGGCTCAGGAGCTAGCTCCCTGGTGGTCAAGCACTTCGGCTGTACCTCTAAACTTCTCGAGGCCATGACTTTCTGAGCTGTCAAGGGAGGAAAAAGAATAGAGCCTGCTTTATAGGATTTGGGGGCTGATTAAATGATGTAGACCCCTAAAACAAAGAGCACAGAAGAAATTCTCAGTAAATGCTGTATTTTCTCACATTTTCCTACTTGGCAAGAGCTAACTCACATTCTCTGGCAATCAGTGGTCTCAGATACTATAAAGCAAAATATCTGCTACCATGCCATTGACATTATCACATTTCCCCCAAACTAAGACCGGGTCTCATATTAATTTTTGCTCCAAAAGACGCATTAGGGCGTATTTGCAGGGGATGTCTTATTTTTTCATGTACAACAACCTACATTTATTCAACTACAGTCATGTCATCTTCTGCGTCCTTCTGGCTGACGATCATAACTGGGGCTTATGTTCGAGGTAGGTCTTATTTGGGGGGAAACACAGTATATGACATCTAACAATGTTCTTTGATAAAAGGATTTTCTAGTAGCTCATACTACTTCCTCTCCAAGCCTATTTGTCATTAAATTTGATAAGCTTGTCTACTATATTGTGACTGGAAGAGGGTTTTGGTGTTTGTTTGTTTTCTTTGCTTTTTGTTTTCCCCCTTCAAGAAGGGAAATCTTGAATGGTCTCTGCCCAACCTTCAGTAATAAAATGTGTCCATTGATTGGTCTAAAGCATTATCTTATCGTTGTCCTGAAAACAATATCGATAAACGTTCCACTGTGTTGACCAGGCTTTAGAACGCTTTGAAAATCTGGTGGTTCCATGACACTGTTTGACAGTTTCATATCAGAGAGAGCGCTGAAATCTTAAGGGAAAACTGGAGCTTGCTCCCCAAAAATCAGATTTTCAGACATCCATTGTTCTTATTTGCACTGTTCTCTTATAGCTTGTGAAAGTTCAACACATTTAAAAATTCAGTTATCTCGGCACATGCAGAATCACATTCTATATTTACATCTAAGCCCTGTTCACTATTTATATTTACGATGTTATTCAAAGTTGTGGTACTTGCTTTACTATTTTCATCACTATTTTTATGCTTCAGTTAACAACTTTCGAGCCACTGATCTACTTCTATGAATCAAGAATATAACATCTTAGAAAAGGAAGAATGAAATGTGGAAGTCTAACAAAGGTAAACAAAAATCTGTAAAGGAGGTGAGAATGAGTTAGTCAAGATAAACTATACCCTGTTTAGTTTATGGCAGGGAAGAAAGGGCAGCTGCAGCGCTTGTAGAATAAGTGGAGTCTTTCAGAATATAATCATTAATCGTACCTTTCAAATTCAGCAATGTCTGTGAATAAATCATTCCTTTACATTTCCTCTGAAACCATCATACTGCCTGCAGGCCATGTGATGGACTTCCAGAACCATGGAAAACTACAAACTACACTCTGGGACATAATTATTCTACCCAGTGCTGCTTCTGTGCAACTCCCCAGGCAAAGGCACTGGTCTCCATTTTGCCCAAAGTCAGGTGTTCAAGCACTGGGTCAGATTTGCTATTTTGAATTGTAGTGAAGACTCAAAGTGCAGGTGAATTTCATCATCTTAGAAATGTTCCATTCTACACAAGACAGAACATCAGATGTCAACCACTACTTGCATCAGTTAGTTTGGCTTGTTAAGTGGATCAAAGACTTTTCCTTATATTCCCGAGTTGTTCACAAAACAGATGCCATGAGAATTAATGTAAAATTTAGCTATACTTGAAAGGATCTGCCTGAAATTAGGGTTAGCTGGGCTAATGCCTCATACACAATAGCAATTCTGAATTCTAACTCCTATTCTGCAAATCACTTATGATAGGAACTTAAACAAATGGTTTAGCTTCTTTTATCTCTGTCTGCTCCTTCATTATGAGCAAAGGATATATGTAGTTTTCTGCTGAAAAAGCAGATGTCAAAAAGTAAAAATAAAACAGACTCACAGAAGGCCCTTTCTCTGAATCCAAGATCCCAAGAATGCTCAAATAGACTAATTTATTACTACTTTAAATTCTAAAAATAATATCCTCAAACTCATGGCTATTTGAATGAAAGTCAATGCCTAAAGTGACATAACGGTTTCTCTCTTTCCTTCACCTGCTCGCTTCCATCATATTCTCATGCCTAGTGGAAAGGGGAAATTTTAGCCCCTAGGTTATACCACATGAGGAAGTCAAGGCTAGTGAGAGATTGATTTGCCAGTTTAATGGATGCTAGGAGATACTGATGACTGTCACTCCACAAAAACTGGGAGCTAGATACTTGGGACAATACGGATAGACCTGGAAGACATTATGTTAAGTGAAATAAGTCAGTCACAGAAAGACAAATACTGCATGATTTCACTTATATGGGACATCACAAATAGTCAAACATATAGATAGACAATAGAATGGTGGTTACTAGAGAAGAGTGGGAGGGGATAGGAGGAGTTGTTTGCTCAACTGGGTAGAAAGTCACAGTTATACAAGAAGAGTAAGTCCCAGAGATCTGTCGTATATGCATAATATAATGCCTACAGTTAACAATGAAGTATTGTGTATTTAAAACTTTTTTTTTTAAAGGGTAGATCTCATGTTGCGTTCTTAACCACAAAAACAAAACAGGGAAACTTTGGAGGTGATGATTGTGTTTAATACCTTGATTGTGGTGATGGTAACACAAATATAGATAGATTAGCTAGATAGAGATAAAGATAGCTAGAGACTCACTAAATTGTATAAGTTAATTATGTGCAATTTTTGTATAGAAATTATACCTCAATAACTCTGGAGGAAAAAATCCAGGGGAGAGTAGATAGAAAAATGCTTTCTCTGGATCTAACTATGTAGGATCCTGGAAGGTTGGATCAAGAGTACTGGTAAAGGGGTGGGGTGGTTATGGGGGCCTGAGAAACAGAAAAGCGAAGCAAGAGGGATACCAAGATAGAGGGGACCTCAAGGCTCCCCTGAGTGAAGGCCAGCTCACTGGAGTGAATGAAGACCAGATATGTGTGGGCCAGGGACAACTATGGACACGCTGTTGGACTCTGTTTTCACAATCAGGTAATAGGGCTCTGATCTTTCTGCAAAGGGTGCTGGCCATGTGGTGCTCAATGGTTTATGGGCAGGATTCCCTTTAACATGTACCATGTCTTTGAGAAAGTATGATTTTGGGGAAGCTGATCTCCCTGGTTCCTCGACCCACCCCCTGTGTCAGCACCCAGCGTATGCCCCTCTTCTTTCCCTCAGCACCTGTGTTCTGTTCCCAACGGGTGCAGAGGAAGCCACACTCCATTGGGAATAGCTCTTCAGCTCTCAGAGCACACAGATCAGAGCTTGTGTTTTTCCAAAGATATTTTCACCTTGGACTTAAAGGTCCCTTTTTTGTTTGTTTTTTAATTGAGTGTTTCTGTATCAACACTGGAGACAATAAAAAGTGTACGTAGTATAAAAAAATGAAGTCTCTGATCAGAGTAAACACTTAAAACATGTAACAGCTAACTGACATTCAAACATTTTTATTTTGGAGGCATAAAACAGCATCATTATTTTTTTAGCAGAAGTTTAAAAAGGAGAATTCACGTCCCAGTTATATAAATGCGTCCTCCAAGCCTCAATTTATAAATTTGGAATAGGAAGAACTATCTCTGTGTCACATAAAATAGGATATTTTTAAGGTAAGAAATAGAAAACAGTAAAAGAGAAAGTGATTTATATATATATATATATCTGTTTGTGCGTGTGTTTTTAAAAACAGTCATCACCCTGATATGAAAGTGTTATTATATCTGTGCAGGATGACAAATTTCATTTTAGCTTCCTTATCTAGTCATATAGTCACATCATGTTAACAAGTCATTGCTCCTCTGACTTGAGAGAGACAGCCCCCCAAAATTCAAAATAATCATAAAAATATCAAGAAACTATGTTATTGCAATATTTATATCCCTGCCGGTTGCCCTGCTGCTTCAAATGAGATCTCTTACTTGTGCTGTCTATGCCTCTAGCTGTACCTGGTACAAATAGCACATGTTCTACACTCTCGAGCCATGCTTTCCAGGGTAGACTGCAAATCACCCCACATTGATGGCAGTAGGAGCCTACCCACACAACCTCATTTACGCACATTCTTTTTGTTTCATTGTACGTGTAAGAAATTATCAAATGCCAAAGAGTTTGAGAAATCCCGTGGCAGAAAAAGAGGAACAGGATCAGGGGATGAAAGCCTTAATGTGGGAGTTCAAACATATCAGCTGAGAGCAGGCCACATTCCTGCTGATGTCGACGTGTGTGTGTGTGTGTGTGTGTGTGTGTGTGTGAGAGAGAGAGGGGGGGGGTGGGAAGGGCTGAAAGCAAAAGGAAAACTGTTTGCAGAAACATAAATAAGATCTGATCTAATTTGAAAGGATGCAAGAACAACCAGGAGTCTATTAATGTGTCACTAGAGTCAGCAAGAGTCAGGTAGGAAAGAATGAAATAGAGAAAAATATTCCAGGCTGACATAAAATGTCCAAAGAAAGTGAGAAATTCAGAGAGATGTTTACTCTCATAGGGAAATAGGGTCCCATGGAAAGTCAGAACCTACTTACAGGATAAAACTAGCTGAACTAAGGTAAGAGAAAATTCTAGAATGCCTACACAGAATGGAATTTGTTTTGTTTTCTGCTCATGAGAGTGAAAAGAGACCCAAGCAAATGGAAAGAAAACAAGGACTAGAAGAGAGAGAGGAGATTGTGGACACATCTTACCTAGGTTGAAAACATAGCTAGGAAGAAATCAGATCGTGAAACCTGGACATTGAGGCAGGTTGAATTAATGAATGTCACCCGTACTGAAATATATATCTACCGATCTATAGGTGCCTACCTGTATCAGATCCTGGAAACATAGGGGTCTTTCCCCAAAGCCTTCCCCAGAATAACATGCATGTTATTCTGAAAACCAACTAGGCTTGTAGGAGGCCAGAAAAAAGGAAAAGAGAAGACACAAAGCCAATTCCCAGGCCAAATTCTCATAATTCTGAAAAATGTTCACAAGATCTGGTTATTGGAGGAGAAACTCCTCAATCCTCCTGGGGTGGCCATGGAAAATATGTAGCAGCAGAAAGTGGGGGGCCTCTCTGTGGGATGCCTTTGGCCTGAAGAGACAGAAAGGGCAAAATTACTACTTGTGTGGCACCATGAGTGGAACAGTTTCTCTCCCACTGAAGCAAATTTGGAAGGCCCTGGCCACTGCTAGTCCAAACCAAAGTCTAATAGGATGTGGGGATTAGAAGCAGGATAAGAAAAAGAAATGGTGCGTGTTTTATCCAAACCACAGGTGCCTGACCACCTCCTGCTATTCATAAGTAAATAAAAAAGCTGCATTGCTGTTTGATAATCCAGGGATTATAGGCTTGTTATTTGATACCCAGGGCCAAGTTGCTCTGGGACATCATCTATGTGAACCCATCAGGTTTATTCCACACCACTCAGTAGGTGAGCTGGAACCAGTCGGGCCCAAAGCCTTCTCACTTTGGATGTCTTTCAAGTCATAGCCTGCATGTTCACTGCCAAGAATATTTCATCTTCTGTTCCCACACTCAAGTCCATAAAGATGAAAATCATTTGACCAGTTGTTCTCACTGTCCAATTACTTAACCTCATTTATCTTCTTTAAATTTCACTGAATAACTTGAGTCCTAGCTTCCCCACCTCTCTACCCATGCTATCCCCGACTCTTGGTGTTTGCACAGTTAGTCAGAGAATTTGAGGAATAGCTCAAGTACTGTTTTGGTTTGAGTAACAATTTTCCTTTGGAATAAACTTGTTTATTCTATTTTTTAAAAACTTCACTTAATTTCACTGATTAGTGCTTTGTCAGTCTTCCCATCACACTAATTTAGGCCTGGTCTTTTCAAAGGAGCTGCCTCTCGCATTGATCATGTAGAGTTTTTTATGCAGAAATGGGGAGGAGCACCCCCTAAATGTCTGCCGTCAAGTTATTTTCATTTGGAGTTTCCTAATATTCCTTTCCATCCTCATAGAGGGGGATGCCACCATAGATCATCTTTATGCCACTTGTCGGAATAAAAGTCACCAATGCTTTGTGGCTCCTTCAGAGTCTAGCTGCTGCCAGGACAAAGCTTCTTTTTCAATTTGCCAACTTTCTTTCTCCATAGCTCTTCCTTGTAAAACCTTACACTTGAGGGTTTTTATTTAAAAGGAAAAATACAAGCTCTGCAAATGCTCAAGCATCAGCTTTGATAGCACTGTGGGAGCACATTAAGGAATGTGTTATAAAGTGGGAGACATATATGCTATGTGCTGAGTATAATGAGGCTTACTGATTAGTCTAACTCACTGAGGCAAATCACTACATAGTTTTAAAGGTCTCCTCTTCCATGTACTGTAATTAAATTAAAGTTAAAATGGAGTCATTATTTAGAAACAGGATGCCATTTTTGTATTGACTTTGTGAACTCATAAGCTCCAATGAATGCAGAGATAAAATGCCGGAACACAAGTTGACTATATATTATCTTATCTATCTTGTATTTGGAATTAAATTACTCAAGAGTTCAGAGGTTAATAAGAAACACAAGAACTATTCTCTATATAATAGTAGCTTTATGTTGGTTGAATTTAAATACAACTGGAGACCATTAATTGGATTATTTCCACACAAGCATGCAAGCTTAACTATGCACACGTACACATTGTCATACGCAAGCAGTTTCCTCACCTTTACAGAGGGCCTTTGAAGTGATAGGAACTATGCTTTACAGACACTATATCCTGTAAAACAGAACCATCTTGTAAGATGGGTATTACAAGGCTCACTCTAGAGCTGATATGATCTTAACTTGGATCATTCAAAAGTAATTCAAACTCTAACACGACCAGAGCTCCTTCATGATCTTGCCTCACCATTTCCTCCTCCCCAATCTAGTCTTTCTCCTTGTGTTTTTTTTTTTGTGTGTTTTTTTTCCAAGTCAAGTTGTTGTCCTTTCAATCTTAGCTGTGGAGGGCCATTCAGCTTCAAGGTGTTGTCCCTTCAGTCTTAGTTGTGGAGAGCTCATTGTTTTTGACCTTGGTGAATGGCCCCACTCTGTTCAGCTGCAGAAGCCAGAAACCTGATAGTTATCCTTGATAACTTCTTCTCCTTTACCCCCATATTTAGTTTACTATTCAGTCTTAGAAGTATTTATCTCCTATACATCTTTCAAGTCTTTCCCTTAATTCTGTCACCCACATCACAAAACTGGACCAAACTGCTATTACACTTCTGCTATTACACTGTGGCAATAGTCTTCAACTCATCTTTCAGCATTCATCTTTCTCCAATTCATGTTCTTAAAGCAAATCTGACCATGCTACTTCCCTGTTTAAATTGCATCTACAGATTTCCATAACTCTTAATGAAAAAAACAAAACAAAACACACACATTAATTAGTCTACAAAACCCCAAATGATTTTGCCCTTTCTCTCTCTTCAGGCTCATATTGCATTTTTTCTACCTTTTTGCAGTCCTTCAGTCATATGAATTTCCCTCTGCTTCTTGAACAAATGTTCCATGATCTGATCTGCCTCACGACCTTTGCATATGCTGTCCCCAATGGCTGACTGGAGAACTCTTCTCCATCCCCTTTGCCTAGCCAATACGTACAAATATTATCTTGCCTTTATCGTTACTTCCTCAGAGAAGCTTTTCTTGAGTCCATCCTAGGACAGGTTCCCTGTCATATGCTATCATGCATCCTATCTCTTTTCTCTACAGCACTTAGCATAGTTCATGAATATACACTTATATTCATGAAAATTCATTTATATATACTTGTCACTCTCATTTGATTACACATTCCTTGAGGGTATGAAACTTGTCTTTTTGCATTCCACCATAACCCCAGTACTTAGCAAAATGCCATGTTTAGCAAATATTTAGTCATATATTTGATTCGTATCCTGACTTTTCTTTAACTAAAAAGCCTCTCTAATTACTGACTTCAGAAGGGAACAAATTTCCATAAAGAAAGAATAGGGAAAACAGTGGGAAGTGAGTATACAAAATAGAACTAGTTTTCTATTTGATGTATTTTGGTGATCGGAGGAAAAGTGTCATTGACAAGTCGTGATGCCTAGAATGTCCACAATTGGAAACTCTCCTTTGTTTTGTGTTAATTTTTATTTTTCAATTACGCTTGACATTCAATAGTATTTTATATTACTTTCAAGTGTACAGTGTAGTGGTTAGACATTTATGTAATTTACAAAGTGATCTCTCCAACAAATCTAGTCCTCACCTGGCACCATACCTAATATCATTAACTATATTCCCTATTCTGCACTTTACATCCCTGTGACTATTTTGTAACTACTAATTTGTACTTTGTAATCCCTTTACCCTTTTCACCCTGTCCCTCCAACCCTGGAAACTCTCCGTTGAGTTGAGCATATTTTCTAGAAACTCAAATCAGGTGGAATATGTATCACCTTGGATAGAACCAGCCGTTCAAATGAATTCAAAGGATAGGCAGCAGAAACCAGATTCTCAAGAAAACTGGTCAAAAGAGAGGTAATTTTGATCAAGGAGAAAGGGTTTGAAACTCACTGGATGTGTCAAAGCTTGAGACAGTAATACCTGTGTAAGGAAAAGGTATGTACAAACATGTGCCCAGACAGGTAATAGTCAAGCTCCCCACAAGCGGGCTCTCACAGGCATGGCTGTGTATAGCATAAAATTGAATCATCCGTGGCCCCCGTTCAACCTTGGGTGCCATTGAAAGATACATCAGTTCAGCATCCAAAATAATTGGAAAACATTTAATTAACCCTACCGTATTTTTAAACCATCAAAGAAAAATCACACTGATGATGCCAAACAACACTTGTCAAAAATCTTATTCCCATCTCTCTCTCTCTCTCTCTCTCTCTCGCTCCATTTCACGCACCTGCCACAACCGCTCCAATACCCTGCCTTCAAATTCCAAGCTCCCTCACATTCTCACAAGTGCAGCTCTTGGAGGCTTTCTAGTCTCGTACCCTTGTCCTCTCTGGCTCAGCTTTTTATTATATGGATAAATGTATCTGAGATCTCTGGCTGCTGTTTGCCCATTCCTCAACTCCTCCAAACATCAGGACATGACCCAGCCAATAGAAATCTCACTTGCTTAGAAGTGAGTGAGGGAGTAATGAAGAGGCTGAAAAATTTATAATTAATTGATATAGCATTAAAAATGCTATCATTGTCCTTATTGTTGTTGAAAAATATGCAATTTTATACTACACCAGAGCAAATAAAACCTTGATTTCCATTTCATAATTTATGACTTGGACTTCATGCACTACCATGCTTTGGAAAGCTATGATTTTTCTCTTCTTTGGGGCATTGAAAGATGGGGTGGGGTGCAGACCTTCTGGTGCCTTTTAACCATAAACTGTTGGATGAAATCTGTCTGAGTAGAACATTAGATTGAACAACGCTGTGAGTGAGAAAGCAAAAAGATGTATTAGACACGAAGATAAGAAGTCAGGGAAGATGCCAAAATGGAGAAGAAAGATGCATAAAAAGAGTAATAACACTAAAACCAACCCATTCGAGTTGTATTTTTGTTTCAGCTAAGCCCTGGTGTAGAGCTCTATGAGACATCAACAATGAATACACTCCAGGAAAATTGCCTGGAGATAATTAATCAAAACTTGGGGGTCCAAAATGTTTATCATCATCAATTTACACAGATGAGCCATGTATCTTCAGAAACGAAAGACGGCCCCTTGCTGATGTCTCCTCTAATGGCCTGGTTAGCACTGGGCTCTGAAGTGAAACACTCCAAGTAATATAGATTTCAAAGTATGGCATGTTTTCTGCAGTGAGCACATTTAATGATTTTCTCATTTGATATCTAATGAGATTTTTCAAACTAATTGCAGGCTTACAAAACTTTTTGAAAGAAGACAAGAACAGCAGTAAGAAAATAAACCATGGCAATGACACCATGCTGGGAGAATTGAATATGATACCTTTGGTCCCAGAAATCTGGTTTTAAATAAGATGGTAACCAAAGTATCTTTCATCAAATTTATTAAAAAATAATTTTAATACATAAATACTAGATTATAACTGTTTCGAAACTCTGCATGTCTTGCAGGTGGACCTGACCATTATAAAGGTCAGTCAATCGCAAACCACCATTGCTACATTTTAATTTCAATTTCCAGTGGAATTTCTAGTAAAATACAAGGTCTGACAATTATGTTCGCAAACTTGCCATTGTGTACTTCCATTAGCAGCACTGTACAAACAGCTCCGTAAAGTTTCATAACCTCACAGTGTCTCACAACTGTGTTCATGTCGACGTGTGGTGGTGTCTTGCTGAGTGGCGTTCATTACTGTTGTTGCATTATTTTTCATTAGTGTTTTTGTGTGCCATCGTGAGAATGTCTGAGCTTGAATTAGAACAACAAACATTAAATTTCTTGTTAAACTTGGCAAGAGTGGAAGTGAAATCAGGGACATGTTAGTCTAAGTTTATGGGGATGATGCTATGAAGAAAATGGCAGTGTACAAATGGATTAAATGTTTTTCTAAGGGGAGAGAACATGTCACTGATGAAGAGAGGTCAGGGCAGCCAGTAATGAGCAGAACTGATGAAAACATTGCAAAAATCCATTAAAGTGTGCATCAAAATCATCGGCTGACTGAGAAGCATAGCAGACCAAGTAAACACTGACAGAGAAAACAGGAAAATCTTCAGTGAAAATCTTGGCATGAGAAAGGTGTGTGCAAAAAGGGTCCTGAAGAAGCTCACCAATGAACAAAAGCAAAAGAGAGTCAAAGTTTGCCAAGATATTTTGGAGAGGCAGACGATGTTTTGGCCCATGTTATCACTGGTAATAAAACATGGGTGTACCAATACGACCCTGAAACAAGGCATCAAAATGTACAATGTAAGTTAGCCAATTCTCCACGACCAAAAATGTTCCATCAGTCAAAATCAAGAGTCAAAACAAAGTTTCTAACTTTTTGATATCAGAGGGATTACTCATTACGAATTTGTACCAACTGGAGAAACTGTTGACCAAGTTTACTATTTGAAAATGCTGAAAAGGCTGTGTGAAAAAGTTAGATGAAAACGACCTGTACTTTTTGCCAACAATTCATGGCTCTTTCATCATGACAATGCACCAGCTCACACGGCATTGTCTGTGAGGGAGTTTTTAGCCAGTAAACAAATAACTGTATTGGAACACCCTCCCTACTCACCTGATCTGGCCCCCAATGACTTCTTTCTTTACCTGAACATAAAGAAAATATTAAAAGGAAGACATTTTGGTGACATTCAGGATATCAAGGGTAACACGATGACAGCTCTGATGTTCATTCCAAAAAAGCAGTTCCAAAATTGCTTCGAAGCGTAGACTAGGCACTGGCATCAGTGCATAGCTTCCCAAGAGGAGTACTTGAAAGGTGACCATAGTAATATTCAGTAATGAGGCATGTAAGACTTTTTCTAGGATGAGTTCTCGAACTTAATTGTCAGACCTCGTACATATGAGGTGGTCTCCAAGAATTTTTTATAATGCAGAAAAGCCTATGAAATATATCATAGCAGTTCTCTAGTTTAATTATAGACTGTTCCATCTTCTACATAGCCATATGATTTTTGACATGACGCTTGTCTAGTACAATATATTTGAAATAAAGAGCATATGTAATCCCATTCCACTCTAAACCTTCACATTAAAAAACAAAATTATGCTACTCATTTTAACTTCCTGACTTATTCTTCAAATTATTTTTCAAAGAGAAGGAGAGAAAGAAAAAAGATAAATGAAGCAAAGGAAACCTGCTAAGTGTCTGAGATTAAATTTAACAGCGACAGAGGCAATCGCAGCATATTTTTATAACCTAGTAAGGAGACTCCACGTGGATAATTGCATAATCAATTGTTTTTGTTCATTAATAGGATGCACGTGCCAAAAGATAAACTGTTTGGGTTCAAAGGACAGTGAATTCGTTTAGAGAAGTTCCTAATAAAAGTGATTCCATCTTTGTATTTAGCTTTTAATACAAAAAAATTAATTAACATTTGCATTATGAGATCTGACCTCCCCAGGGAAATATAATCAATTCTCCCAATATAGAATGGATTCTGCAGAAGACATAATTTCTTATTGTGGTGCTAATCAATCATGTCAGTGGTGCAGGGGAACTGTAAATGATGCACAAAACTATTAAATGCTGGGCTTTTAAAAAGCCAGTTGTCAACGCCACAGCATATAAATATATACTTATAGTGGGGACCCTTTAATTATAATATTGATTAAATTATTGCAGTTCCTGGCATAATACATGATGATGGTGTGCTATCTGGCAGGAATATAAGACAACTGAAAATACATCTATAGTTTTGCAAATGTAATTTCACAAGAAAATTGTATTAATTATAGCAACATGATGCATGCCGCTATTGCAAACGCTGCATTACTGAGGAAACATAAAAGCGTTTGATTGAAGACTATAACTCAAGAAGAAAGAGTTTAGTTGATTTGAGGCCATTTTTAAACCTTTAGTTTTTTTCATTTTTGTTCACGTGAAGCAGCCTTTTTCATCGTGTACCTGACTGTTTTCTATTGAGGTAAAAGTTACATGACATAAAATTCACTATTTTAACCATTTTAAAATGTACAATTCAGTGGCTTCCAGTCATAATGTTGTGCAACTATTACTACTATCTAATTCCAGAACATTTTCCTCACCCCAAAAAGATACTCTGCACCCATTAATCTGTCACTCCTTGTAAAAGGAATCACGCAGTATGTGACTTTCTATGTGTCTTCTTTCATTTTGAATATTGTTTGCAAGGTTCATCCATGTTGTAACATGTATCAGTACTTCATTCCTTTTTATGGCTAAATGATATTTCATTAATACATATAACACATTTGTTTATCTGTTCTTCAGTTGATAGACATTGGGTTACAATAGCCACTTTCTGGCTATTATGAATTATGCTGCTATTAACATTCACGTAAACATTTTTGCTTGAACACTGTTTTCAATTCTCTTGATGTATATACCTAAGAGTAGAATTGTTGGTTATAAAGCAAGTCTATATTTAACACTTTGAGGAAACACCAAACTGTTTTCCGCAGTGGCTATACCATTTTTATATTCCTATCAGTGGTATATGAGAGTTCCAGTTTCTCTACATCCTTACTAACACTTATTTTTTGTTTGTTTGTTTTGTTTTGTTTTAGAAATATCTATTGAGTTCCTTTGCCCATTTTTAAGTTGATTTTATTTTGGTCTTTTTGTTGTTCAACTGCACAAGTACTTTTTGTATTATGAGTACTAGACCCTTATCAGATTTATGACTTACAAACATTCTGGAGATTGTCTTTTCACTTTCTTGATAGTGTCTTTTGATGCATAAGAGTTTACATTTTGTAAAGCCTAATTTATTTTTTTGTTGTTACTACTGTTGCTTGTACTTTGGTTGTAAACCTTTGCTAAATCCAAGGTCGTGAACATTTACATCTACGCTTTCTTCTAAGGATTTTATACTTTTAGCTCTTACATTTAGATCTTTGATCCATTTTGAGATACTTTTTGTATGTGGTATAAAGTAAGGGTATAACTTCATTTTTTTTTCTCATGTGGATATCAAGTTGTCCTAGCACCATTTGTTGAAAAGACGATTCTTTCCCCATTGAATGGTCTTGTCAAAAATAAATTAACCATAAATACACAGGTTTATTTCTGGACATTCAATTTTATTTCATTGATATGGAATAGAATGTCAGTACCACATTCTTTTCATTATTGTAGCTTATACAATAATTTGTAGCTTATACAATATTGTAACTTATACAATAATTTGAAGTCAGTAAGTATGTGTCTTTATTATTCCTCTTTTTCGAGATTGTTTTAGCTATTTGGGGTCCCTTACAATGCCATATGATTTTTAGGATCAGCTTTTCTGCTTTTGAAGAAAAGACCATTGGGATTTTGGCAAAGATTGCATTGACTCTATAAATTACTTTTTTTTTTTTAAGTTTATTGGGGTGACAACTGTTAGTAAAATTACATGGATTTCAGATGTACAATTCTGTATTACATCATCTATAAATCCCATTGCGTGTTCACCACCCAGAGTCAGTTCTCCTTCCAACGCCATATATTTCATCCCGCTTACCCTCATCTCCCACCCCCACCCCCTTATATAAATTCTTTTAAACAACATCTTAACAATATTAAAGTTTTCCATCCATGAACAAGATATGTCTTTCCATTTATTAAATTTTGTTTAATTTCTTTAAACAATATCTTTTAGTTTTCAATGTACAAGTCCTGCACCTCCTAGATTAAATTTAACCCTAAGTATTTTATTCATTTTTATGTTATTGTAAATGAAATGGTTTTCTTAATTTTATTTTCAGATTATTTATTGCTGATATATAGAAATACTGTTGATTTTGTGTTTGTCTTAGGAATACTACATATTTTGTATGTTGGTGTTGTCAAATCTTGAAATTTTGCTGAATTTGTTTATTAAATAGTCTTTAAATAGATTCTTATAATTTTTCTTTATAAATGCCTGGGCCAATAAATACAATTTTACTTCTTCTTTTCCAATTTGGATGTCTCTTATTTGTTGTTCTTGCCTACTTTCCCTGGCTAAAACTTGCAGTGCAATATAGAATAGAAATGAACATTCTTGTCTTGTTCCTGATCTTAGGGGGAATGATTTCAGTTTTCCGCCCTTAAGTATGATGTTATTATAGAGTTTTCATAGATATCTTTTATCAGGTTGAGAAAGTTCCTTTTTATTCCTCCTTTGCTGTGTATTCTTATCATTAAAGGGGGTTGGATTTTGTCAAATGTTTTCTTTTTGTTTTTCTTCCTGGATTTACGTGATCGTGTGTTTTGTTTTGTTTGACACATTTTGTCTTGTTTTATTTTTCATTTTATTGCATTGATGGATTTTTATATGTTGAACCACCCTTCCTAAGTACTAAATAGTATTTAGGAGTGGTGTATAATCTTTTGAATATGTTGCTGGATTTAATGTGCTACTATTTTGTTAAGAATTTTGCATCTATGTTCATAAAGAATATTGGTCTGTAATTTTCTTGTTATGTCTTTGTCTGGCTTTAGTATCAAGATAACACTTGTCTCATAGAATGAGTTAAGAAGTATCCCTTTCTACTCAGTTTTTAGAAAAGTTTGAAAAAAAATGGTGTTAATTTTTCTTTATACATTTGATAGAACGCACCAACAAAAGAATCAGGTTTCAGCTTTCCTTTGTTGGATGGTTTTTGATTATTGATTCAGTTTCTGTACTTGTTATAGATTTTTCAGATTTTCTATTTCGTCTTGACTGTGTTTTGGTAGTTTGAGTGTTTGTAGGCATTTATCTATTTCTCTATATTATCTAATTTGATGGCATAGAACTGTTCATAATATTGCCCTATAATTCTTTGTATGTCTGTAAGGTTGGCAATCATGTCTCCACTTTTATTCCTGATTTTAGTAATTTGAGACTTCTTTTGAGGGGTCAATCTTATCTAAATGCTTGCTACTTTTGTTGATCTTTTCAAAAAACCAACCTTTGGTCTCATTGACTCTCTCTTGTTCGTATAGTCTCTGTTTTATTTATTTTTGCTCTAACTTTTATCAAGTCCTTCCTTCTGTTTGCTTTAGGTATAGCATGATCTTTTTTTTCTAATTTAAGGTAGAAGATTAAGTTGTTGATTTGAGATCTTTTTTAATGAAGGCATTTAAAGCTATAAATTTCTGAGTGCTGCTTTTACTGCATCACATAAATGTTGGTATGTTGTATTTTTGTCTTCATTCAACTCCAAGTATTTTCTAATTTCACTTGTGATTTCTTTTTGACCCACTAGTTATGAGTATGTTGTTTAATTTCCAAATATTTGAGAATTTTCCAAATTTCCTTGTGTTATTAATTTCCAATTTTATTCCACTGGGGATAGAGAAGATACTTTGTATGATTTCAGTCTTTTAAGCTTTATAATTGTTCTGCGGCCTACTATATGGTCTATCCTGGAGAATGTCCCATGTACACTTGAGAAGAATGTGTATTCTGCTATTATTAGGTGGAATGTTCTATGTATATCTGTTAGTACAAGCGAGTTAACAATGATTTTGAGGTTTTTTATTTCCTTGTTTATCTTTTGTCTAATTGTTCTATTTATTACTGAAAGTGGGGTGAAGTTTCTAACTACGTTTTTTCAACTATCTATTTTACCCTTGAATTCTGTCAGTTTTGCTTTATACATTTTGAGGACTATGTTGTTAGGTGTGTATATTTTTATAATTGTTATATCTTCTTGATGAATTGATTCTTTCATCACCATATAACGTCTTTCTTTGTTTCTTGCAATAAGTTTTGTTTTAAAGTCTATTTTGTCGATATTAATATAGTCATGTTAACTCTCTTGATTACCATTTGCATGAAATAACTGTTTCCATCTTTTCACTTCTGACACTTATAAAGTGAGTTTCTTGAAAAAAACAGATATTTGGATCAGGGTTTTTTTTAAATTCATTTGTCAATTTCTGTCTTTTAATTGGAGAGTTTAATCTATTTATATGTAATATAATTATTTATAAGAAAAATATTCCATCATTTTGCTATGTGTTTTCTATGTCATAGTTTTTATTTCCTGAATTCCTTCATATTGCCTTCTTTTGTATTAGATAAACTTTTTCTGGTATAACATTTTCATTCCCTTCCTGTTTCTTTTATACTGTATGTATTAGTAGGGTTTGGGTTTTTTTGTTGTTTGTTTGTTTGTTTGTTTTTTAGCAGCTGTTCGGGGGATTGCAATCAATATCTTAATTTATAACAATCTAGTTCAAAATAATTCCAACTTAGTTCCAATAGTATATAAAACTTTTGCTCCTATATAGCTCCACAGCCCTCCTTTTATGTTATTATTGTGACACATTACATCTTTATACCTGTATTGCTAATAACATTTTATAATTGTTGTTTTATGCAGTTGTTTTTTAAAATCATACAATAAAAAAGTTTACTAACCAGAAACACATTAATACTGACTTTTATATTTACCCATGTAATTAGTGATCTTTTATTTTTTAATTTATTTTTTCCATACAGATTTGAGTTTCTTTTTAGTATCCCATCATTTTAGCCTGAAGGACACCCTTTAGGATTTCTTGTACAGCAGGTCTCCTAGAAACTAACTCTCTATTTTTATCTATTAGGAAATAATTTGATATCTCCAGTTTTGAGGGATATTTTTGCCAAATAAAGAATTATTGCTTAACAGTCTTTTCTTTTAATCACTTGAACTATGTCATGTCACTGCCCTCTGGTTTCCACGATTTCTGATGAGAAATCAGCTGTTGCTTTTGTTAAGGATCATGACAATCACTTTTCTTTTGCTGTTTTTAGGATTCTCTCTTTGTCTTCGGTGCATAGCAGTTTGATTATAATGTGTTTCAAAGTAGTTTTCTTTTCAGTTTATCTTATTTAGGGTTCATTGAACTTCTTGAATGTGTAGATTTTGGTCTTTCTTTAAATTTTGGACATTGTCAGCTATTATTTCTTCAAATACTATTTTTTCTTTCAAGTCTTTTTTCTTTCTTTTCTCCTTGTAGGATTTATTTTATGCCTATGTTAGTATGCTTGATGATGTCCCACAATATCTTAGGCTTTGTTCATTTTCCTTCATTTTTTCTTTCTTCTCAGATTGGATAATTTCAACTGACCTAGGTTTAAGTTTGCTGATTCTTTCTTCTGCCTGCTTAAATCTGCTGTTAAAAACCTCTAATGACTTTTCCATTTGTTTATCTTTTCAATCTCCAGTGTTTCAACTTGGTTCCTTTTTATTGATATTGTCTATTTGGCGGGACATAATTCTCAACTCTTCTTTAATTCTTTGTATATGACTTTCTTTACCTATTTGAGCATATTTAAAACAGTTGACTTAAAGTTTTTTTTCTATTAAGTACAATGTCTAAGCTTCCTCAGGGATAATCTCTGTGAATTTTTATTTTTCCAGTGTATAGACCATACACTCTTGTTTCTTTGAATGCCTCATAACTTTTTTGTGTGAAAACTAAACATTTTGATTATTATAACTTAGGATCTCTTGAAATAAGATTCTCCACCATCCCAGGGTTTCTTATTGCTACTTCCTGTGCTGATATTGTTTGTTTGTTATCTAAACTAATTTTGTAAAATCTGTATTTTTTTGTCATGTGTAGCCACTGATATCTCTATTTGATCAGTTTAGTGGTCAACTAGTGATTTGACAGATATTTCCTTAAACACCTAGAACCCTCCCCCCCAAAAAAACTTTCAGTTTTTACAGATAAACTGTGTGCATGTTGGGGTACACCTTCAATGTTCAGTTTGGAAGTTTATAACTTTGTCTTAACTTTTACTTTCTGCTTTCACAGAGCCTGAATGTGATCCAAGATGAGAACTAAATTTCCTAGAATGTGTGGAAGTTTTTCAAAGTCCTTATTCTCCAAAGCATATCACTTTCCAGATTTTTCTCCCATGCTTTTTAGTGTGTCTATTATTTGCTCCAACTGTTATCACTTGCCCCAAATGGCAGCAGGTAATGTTTCTGACAAATGTCCCCAGGTAGCCATCTCTACACCCTGGGAGAGCTCTGGGTTAGGTGAGATAAAGACAAGCCCTTTGATCTAGTCATTCAGGGAGCCACGAGACAGGTCAAAACCCAAAACCATAACTATTTGAGAAAAAATCTTCTCTGCTTCAGCCAGCACCAGGAACCCATACCAGAAATGCAGGCTGACATCTTCAAGATCACTCCTGAGCTGCGAAGGGAGCACAGGATAGGGCGAAGATTAATTTAAAATACCACAGAGCTATCCAACTGAGATTCAGCCACCTTTTCCCTGATTATACGTCTGGTTGATGTAAATCTTTGGCTAGTTTCCTAAATTCTGATAAAATGTATTCTGGCATGACAGTGTTTTGTGTTTATTCATTGTTTATTTGTGGAAAGACAGGGCCTTGGAGTTCACTACTCCACAATTTCTTCTAGTGTTACCCTATTCCCTTTTATATCACAAAAATAGCTAAGGTAGAGAGGAGAATTCACCAAGAAACTGTTTTTTAAAAAACAGTGTAGCTCATAAAACAGTGAATGACTTAATTAATTGTCTTATTTTGTCACATTGCTTAGAGTTGACATTGTACATAATTGTAAATTATTTGGAGGGTAATAAATTTAGCAGGTGATATAGAGGCTGTACTGTATGAGAAAAACATACCAAAGTATATCAACGGATTTTCCCCCAAGTTGAAATTTTCTAGTTCCATTGACTCTGGATTTATTTTTTAAACCCCTGAATTTAAAAAAGACAGCAAGATGCTATGGTCCAATTTAGTGCACAGAGTCAATTTCCATTTCATATCCAGAAATGTTTGATTTGTTTGTTTTTTTAACCGAGTGCTCTAGTAGCAAACCTCTCAAAAGGAGTTATAAACATGGGGGATAATTTATTCAACACAGAGAAGAAAGGAAAAGGAAGCTGTAAGACAAGAAGCATATGAGGTTCTTCATCAAGTTAAAGGTGACAGTGTTTGGACATTCAAGAAAAATCCAACTTCCTTTGATGATATCCATCCATTTATTCCTTATTTAGCCTAACCATGAATCTGCAATCAAATATTGACTCAATACATATTTATCACATTAATATTATTGTAAATGATGGAAATGCTGACCTCATAGTCTATAAGGTATTCTACTTCCCCTCTGGACATGGACAGAAGATCAATATAAAGATTATCTTCTGCATGTCTTGGAATATTACCACAACCCCTGCAAATTAAGGGCAATAACAGCTCCTTGAATTTATGAACCAGTGATGAGTTTTTTTCTCATTTAATAGCTTCTATTTTCTCTATGAAATGGACAATATCATTTGTAAAAAGTGAGATAGATGGTGATGGGTTGAAAGTTTATGCCAGCTACTGCCCTCTGCACATAACATTTAATAAGCACAACAGATCATGCATCTATTGCTTTTATATTCCCATTATACAGGTAAGTAAATGGAATCACAAGAAAAAAAATGTTGAGTAATTTATCCCAGATCTCACTTCTGGTCAGTGGTGAATGAAGACATGAATCTAGTCAGTCTGATCCCAGAGTTTACATCCTTAAACGCTACACTAACTCTCTTGAGTTGCGTTTATGACTGTGAATTTATGGACACAGATCTTTGTAGTTGTGTAGATTTTCTTCTCCAATATTCCAGCCCAGGTAAGGGCACTAATAATATGGAATTCCAGACTTGAATTTTTGACATGCATAGGCATTCGAAAAATAAGAGAATAAGGAGGTGAAATGAATAAGAGGATGATTAACGTGATGGAGCCTAGACACTGAGTATGGAAGAAAGGGCAGGAGGGGCCGGGTAGTGGTGAAGGAAGCCTTGGGATTTTGGAGGTCTTCATAAGATTCAAGACCAGAGGCTGTGAACGTAGCTAAGTGAGAGAGCTTTTAGGATAGGAGATAGTAGAGAGGGAGTAGGATCTGTTTTGGCCTTATTTGTGGAAGTCTGAGGATAATTGGAGATGATGGTCAATTCAAAAGGATTCCGTAATTTGAGAATCCTGACTGTTAAACTGGATGCCCACATGGATGTTAAAGATATTTTAAAAGATGGTGAAATCTGGGCAAGGGAAGGTCTTTGAACAGGTCAAGCCTTGAGCTCATTCACTGTCTATTTGGTCAACCCCCTTACTTTCCAGTCATCCCTCAGCCTTGCCCTTTGTTTTTGTGGCTTACTTAGAAGTGCTAACATGAAATTATAGGTGGTACTATTCTTACAGTAGCGCTCCTGTGATCCCCAAGAGTCTTTTTTTTTTTAGCCCTCCAATTGAAGGAGAAATAAAGAGGAGCACATTGTTTGTTCACAACATATTCTTACTTGCAAGTATTTTATTCCTAACTTCATCACTTGCGAGGATTCTGAATTAAGGAAGAAGGTGTAAGGGCTATAAGATTTTTATTCACAATTTTATTATACTTTGTTTATTTGTTTTCTCTCTTCCTGGGTTTACATTTCTCCATAGCAAGAAATTAGAAAGGAAGCACACTTTGAAGATTTTCCTGTGCCTTCTAAGTAAGCCACATTGACCACAAGCTTCTCAGTAAATTACAGTGGTTTGTCCATCCCACAATTGTAAGTAACCATCTCTGTGGCCTCCTTAGCATAGAGAGAAAGGGACCTGCCCTATCAAATCTCAGTTCTCCTAGCACCATGGCTGGCTGCTTGAGAAATCTTATGTCCTGAGAGAAAAGTCATTTCAGTCTAAATGAAAGGGCTTGGCAAACGTCTTCCAAAGTGTTGGCACTGCTAATGCTCTCCCTTGCTCCATCATACCCTCCCTTTGGAGACTTATCCAAGAATCCATACAGATCATGTGTGAGCTAGCAAGCCCTAAGGGGACTGGAAAACCCCGCAGCCACACACAAAGCTGACGAGAACCAACTGACAAGCAAGATGTACATGTGTACAAGAGACAGGAGCCATAAGGTAAGAGCCAAGGAGGTGAGAATTATTCATCACTCTGAGCCAAGATGACAAATCAGTTAGACCAGGATAATGTGGAAGAAGTAAGGCAAGTCCCTGACAACCAATGACTAGTTCCCAATGTCCTCATGCAACTTCCTCATGCATCACAGATTATCATTCCTACATATCATCATCAGAGGGACAAGCAAGCTTTCAACCACTAAGGGCTCCTTCTTCCCAGGACACCTGGGAAATTTCCTGGGACGAAACTCACAACTGTTTGATCAGTGGTTACCTTTGGGTGGCAGACTTATGGGGAATTGGTATTCTTTCCTCTATTTGTTAAATTTTCTATTTTTTTCTATAGTAAGCATGCATATTGTAAAATAAATGTAAGCTTCTTTAAACTTCATTCCCCTAGCCTTCCTTCAAATGAGGTTCTTTTATCATTTTATCTGTGAGGTAGAGCAGACATGAAAACCCTTCCAGCAACTCCTGACCCAGGATATCTGGCCAAAGTGGGCAGAGTTCCTGCAATGGCTCCTCATTTTATTGAAGTCGTGGCCCCCACAGAGAAGCCACTCAATGAATGCTGGAATGTTCTCAGCACAGGAGAGTAACGTGAGAGGACACATAACACCATCAGCACCAATACCTCTCAGAAAAATATTCTACTATTGTTTGAAATATTTAGATGTCTTGCCTTTTAAAGAAGATAAAAACTCATATGCAAACTAAATTAAATCAAATCTTTCTTCCTACCCCACTTTTACCCAAATTGTCTTTGCTCACTGGCTAGCAACATCCAGCCCAACATTCAGACTCAAGCAGTCAGGAGCCAGCTTTGTCTTTTATCAGTTCAGTCTTTATCCCTATATTTAGAGCTCAGTAAAGGAAACATTCTTATCTTCATGTCATGGTTAGAGGAAGAAGAGAAGATGAAAAGGAGCTAGAAATAAAGTTTGGGTACTCAAGTATTTGAAGTAAAAAAAAAAAAAAGCACTCATCCAAAATGTATTTAAACTTCCTAAATCTGAAGTATTCTGAATGCAATTCACCTTTAATTCTGATTTAAATAATAATATGCAACCCAACGCCATGCCCCCTTGGGAAAGGGATGTGAAAAGGAGCAGCAGCAGGAGTCCAAAATGGGTGAATAAACCATTAGATATGGAAACTTTGAATAAGTTTTAGTAGAATGAAACCTCTGTAGATTAGATATGTACCATTTTATAATTGAGTAGAACTTTATAATCATCCTCCTTATCTCTGCCACAAGGCAGCTATTTCTTTCTAAACTAGGACAAATTTACATAAATTAAAATCTTGCTTTGTTAAGTTTCAAGTTTCAGAGGGAAGGAAAGGGCGATCTATTAATAATCTATAATTATTAGGTATCTACTGTCAGCTGGTACTGTGGTTTTACTTTAGGAGAGTATCTTGCATCATTTTTGCCAAATCTTCTATGTTGGGTACACTAAGGTTCAGAGGCAAAGTGACTTGCCCAACATCATACAGCTGCTTAAGAGGCAGGCCTCAATTCAAGAGCTATTTGAGTCCAAAGCCAACAACTCCTTTCTCCTAACCATTCTTCAGAACACTTGTTTCCATTAGTTCTAACTAACATAATTGGAATTCTGAACCATATGCATTTAGCCTTACAAAAAAAAGAAGGCAGATAATACAAGAAAAATAAGACCCATGAATATAATAAATTCATCACAGGAGTTTTGCCTAGCCTGATGATTGCATACATTCAATATAAAGTTCCCTTTTCAAATGCCATAAGTAATCTATTTTATTATTTAAATTTTAAAACATTTTAAATGATTTCTCTTGAGGCTATCATACCTTTTGAAAGAACCATATGGTATTGCTAAAAACATGTAGAATTTCTCTTGCAGAGTCATAAGGACTTATATGTAAACCAAATTCATTCACATGCTCCTAACTTATTCCCCTCGCTCCCCATTTCCACTCGTTTACAAGAGTCTAAACCAGGTTTTCAAAATAGCTTTTTGTAGTTTTTCATCTTTGGAGATTTAAATTTTAAATTTATGTCTTTGCTACCCCAGGCCTTCTTGTTTCCTAATTTATTTTTCACTTACTTCAAGCCATCAACATATCCCTGCCATCAGGTTTGATTTATATTGTTTAGGAACATAATCCAATCATGAGTCTTCCTTGGGAATGCCAACATGGCAAGAGAGAGAGAGCTCACTTTAATGATCTTACTAGAGTAGAAAACAAAAAGTGAAAAATCAGTAGAACTTTAAAATACTATTAGGCAACACTGTAAGCCTATGGTAACATAAGAAACTTGGCTCTTCCCTGAATCCAGAATTGAAAGCAACAAGCCTTCAGTCTATTCCCCTTTGCTATTTTCTCCTTTTTACATACAGGAACTGGAATCCAGTGTTGAAGTTATACATATAATACCCCAAATAACCACAATCTTTTCCCCATCTCTATCCCAGGTCCTGTGTGCATCTCCACTAAACCCATTATACTTAACCAGGTGAACTATTTGATCCTACCACTAAATAAACATGGACACCCCTGATCACAGAATATTTGTGTTGGTTCTTTGTGTTGCTAATCACAGAAACCAACACTGGTGATTCAGCTAAAAAGGATATTTGTTAGTGGGACATTGCAGTATCTCCCAGTCACAAGCAAGCTTCGGCTAGGACAGGAATCAGGGAGACTCCAGGGACATCAGCTGTAAGAGTTCCTGGACATTCTAACCATTGTTCTACACTTAAATGACTCAGATTCAAAGACTCTTAGACATGGTGTCTCTTTGTTCCCTGGTTATATTCTCAGGAGAGACTATCGCATTAGTCGAGCCTGGACAGGTGACCACCCCCAGGTCCCATCGTCTAGCTCAATGTCCCTGAGTGTACACATAGCCCACAAGACTCAAACGTTGGCTCCTGGGATCTATGCCCTGACAAGGGAAAGTTGCTGTGTCCCAACAGGCTTCCCTAAGAGGCATCTCATAGATGCAGACTCCATGCCAATGCATAGCACTGCATCTTCTGAGGCTCTCCAGAAGGGTGATGGTCCAGGAGACACCCCAAGTTTAATTTGCAAAGATTTAGTTAGGAAATACAAAATTAGAATATATGATATGTCAATAGAAATCTCTATTTTTACTTAGTTTAATTTGCAAATGTCAACAGTACATGTACTATGTGCAAAACATTAGTTTATATAACAGTTCTCTAAAAAAGGAAAAAAGAACTGACACATGCCATCAAATCAAGCATTTTCTGAAACTGACCCAAAAGTCTTAATTAACGGTTATTCATTCACTCATTCATTCTTTCAACCAATATTTACTGAGCTCCTACTAAGTATATGCCAGGCATTGTTGTGGTTCTGAGGGGTTCAGTAGTGAACAAAAGTGAGAAAAATTCTTGCCCTCATTCAACATTCATTACTACATTAGCAAAGTAAGTAATGGCTAAGAGATAGGATTAAATCTTGGCTCTATCACTTACTAGGTGAAAGGCACATTTTTGAATCTCTCTGTTGTTCAGTTTTCTCATGTTTAAACTGAGAATGATAATAGTACCTATCTAATAATGTTGTCATAGAAGTGTATCTGTCACACGGCATGAGCTTTATTATCATCATCACCACCATTATTATGTGATTCTTCAGCCAGTTCTCATCCCCTCAACCCTAAGGTCAACGCCTACAGTTAGTTACCCCTGTGTCAACCAAACTTCACCCAAAAGCTCTCAAACCAGGCTGATGAAGCTGAGCATGGGCGTTTCACTTACTTACTCACTGAATGTGTAAAGGACTTACCCAGCGTTGGGTTCACCAGAAGTAGATGCTGAGATGGAGTTTGTGGTTCACATGTTTATTGGGATCAACACCTGTGAATGTAGGAGAGAGAAAGCAGGATTAGGCCAAGGGAAAAGAGGAACTGCAGCTCAGGTCCAGCAAATTCCTGACCAACTTGCAGGATGTCCTGAAGCTAGTATTGTCTGTTAGAGTGTGTCTTATTAGGCCAAAATGGCTGGGTCTTTATATCCTCATTACTATCGCTCACTGTAGAATCTAGAGTATCTAGCCAGGGTGTCTCCATGTCTACCACAGCCTGCGTTCAGGCTTGCATAAGAAGAAAATAAATGGTATTAAGCCCTACGAAACATACTGTTTAGTAAGTGAAAGGAGTCTTCATGGGTAATGATAGCAGACAGAATGTGTTCAGGTAAAGATTTACTAAGTGTTATGAGTGTTCATTTAATAGAAAGACTACTTCTGGCTGAGATAACAGCACAAAATAATAGTGTTTAACTCTTCAGGCTAAAAAAAATGTTCAAAGATGAATTAAACAAAAAAATTGATAAACTCTTGCATGATTAGTGTATTAGTTGTTCTCATTTAATTGAATTTTATCTCTTCAATTAAATTGGCATGAAAATATCGGATAGTCTATATAAACGCAATTCAATGGATGGTCAACAGACTATGATAGTCTGCAAACTGTTCATTAACAGTCCTTAATGAGATATAGAGAGTAAGAATAAGCATTTAAAAAGGTTTATAGCAATCTGACATAGTAATTTCCTATCTATTGGATCTAACAATAATAAATTGGGGATTTTATTTTGTATATCTGTTTTTTTTTTCCACTTTGTTTTTATGGTAATACATTTTGTTGTATTTTACAAAATGGCTCGTCTGTAATGGATTAGATTTCTTTAAAATACATGTTCCCTCATATAGTTTGAGTCATCTGTAGATATCATATATGTCTTATTTTTATTAAACATATTTTTTAATATTTTTAAAACTATATCTCAAATCAAATTCTTTGTCATGCTTATGATTGTTAATTTGGAAGGTACAGTGTATCTCATCTTTCATTAGTGTACTTTTCCTTCAAATTGCCTAAAGAGAAAATTATTTTTGTGGTACAATAAAATACATATATTTGGTCTTTGTCTCTGGTTCCTGGCACAGAGTTCCTAAAACCCTTGGAATCTTTGAAGTGATAAGAATGCCTTTTGTATACTAAAAAGATGACTGGTGGCTGGAGGCCCCTAGACAGTTTCAGGATGGGCGCAGGCCACTGGAAATACCAAGCCATGATTAGAGAATTGGAAGTTTTAGCTCCAACCCCCAGAACTGGCTGGTGATTCAATCAATCATGCTTACATAAGAAACCTCCATAAAAACACTTAACTACAGGTTTTGGAGAACTTCCGGATTGGTGGACAGATGGAAGTGCTGGGAATGTGGCATACTCAGAGATGACGTGGAATCGCCATACGCCCTCTCCACTCTGCCGTTTTTCTCTCTTCTATTTAGCTAGTCCTGAGTTGTATTTTATAATAAACAGGTAAACATAAGTAAAGTGTGGTCTTGAGTTCTATGAGTTGTTTTGCAAATTTTCAAACCAGCAGAAGGAGTCATAAGAACTTCCAAATTTGTAGTAAGCCAAGTAGAACTATGAGGAGCTTGCACACCTCCTTTGTAGCTGGCATCTGAAGAGGGGGCAGTCCTGTGGGACCGAGCACGTGACCTGTGGGGTCTGTGCTAATTCCGTAGTTAATGCCAGAATTGAATTCAATTGTAGGACACCCAGTTGATGTCAAAGAATCAGAGAATGGGAGAATTGGTTGGTGTCAGAAAGTGATGCCAGAAAACACTACAAAAATTTTATTGTAGTGTAGAAAACACTACAAAATTTATTGTAGTGTAGAAAACACTACAATTTGGTGTCAGAAGTGATGCCAGAAAACAGACAAAAATTTTATATGAGTTCAATTTTCTACTAACGTCCAACTAATTATAATTTTGTTAATGTCACATGAGTGTGACATCAACAGAATTAAATAAAACAAAATAAGAAAGTAATAAAGCCCTAAAATAGCATTGGTAAAGTTTTCTGATAAAATGTGAGTAATCCTCAAAATAAGTTAACAAACATAAATGAATAAATATCATGATTTAAATTGTTTTTCAACTATACCCTCAGGTTGTAAAAGAAAAGCAGTGAAGGATTAACAGAGCAAAATACACTGAGCTGAAAAGTTGCTTTTTCCACAGATCTTGCCCGAAGATATTTTACAATAAACCACTCTGCCACAAGATTTGTTTCCATAGTTCTTTTAGAAACTTCCAGCCATCATAAATTATTATTTGTTTTAATGGGAGATAGAGGAAGGGAAAAAAAAACGCAAACATCATAGAGGTATTAAATAATCCAGAATACAAACAATAGTAAATGAGACAGTGGGAATGCATTTGTGTAAAAAAAAAAAAGAAATTCTGAAAATTTTTTAAGAAAGAAAAGATGTTGGTAATATAATAATTCAAACCTTTGGCTTATAATTTCTAAAACAGAGCGTTTAGAAATAATTATTAGTATGACAAGATTTGTTTCATATAACTGAATGTAGACTTGGACATTTTAAAGAATCCTAACATATTCAAATCTGATTTTACTAAATCAATATATTATTTGTACTACAAAAGATTTCTACCTGTTTAAAAGAAACCATCACAATGATTTTTTTAAATTTGTTTTCTTTTGTTTACATGTTCCTTCCTAATACAATAGAGAATGGAAGTAATGTGGTTTAGGAGTTCTGGGAAAAGACATAAAGCCAAGAAGTTAAAATCCCTTCACAGTTGATGAGTAAGAAGAGTTTAAAAAAGAAAAAAAAAGCATCCCTGTACAGACATTGTTAGACACTTGAAAAACATAATTCAATTTATTAAAAACTTTTTCAAAGGCATGTCTGTAATACATGAGTAACACGCTAAAGAAAGCATGTGAGTTGGAGATTCAGAATCTGGGTAAGGAATCACCAGAAAGAATCATTCTAAAACTGAAGCTAGTGATCATTAATACCCAATAAATAAAATTAATTATAATTACTTTTAAATTGTGATTTGAACACAGCCGATTTTTAAAGTAAATGTTCTTCTCTACTTTCTACTGTTTATCATTTAAGAGTCTCTCTAAATTGTAAATAATGTAAGTCAAAACCTTGGATATTTTAAAAAATAAAAGCTATGAAATGATTCAGTATATGAAATTTGTGTATTGAATTGAGTACAGAAAAAGAAGAACCAGATACTAAGTACAGGTTTGTGGGTCTCAAATACTCCTTGACAGAGACCAATATTTTGATTCTACAGGAAAGATTCCTTGTGTATATAGGGTAGGCACTCAATAAATGGTTGTTGACCAGTTAATGTGTGTGAATAAACTAATGAATAAATGACATGATATCCCTAAAAAGGAGGTCCTAATACCCAAATAATTTCTTCATTATAACTGCCTCTAGCTACATCTAATTTTCTTGAGGGATGAATCTGCTTACTAAGAAAGTCTCCAATTTACAATTCAGTTTTCTGAGTGAAACTAATCCCCATAAACTGGACCTTTTCCTTAGGTGAAGTCAATCTTATAGTATAAATATAGTATAAACTGACATTTTGTGTTTATATTGGATTGTTATGAGTTTGGTGAAAATCAACTGATTTCCCAAGATCTGACGAGTAATAAGATAAAGCACAAAAGTTGAGTGCTGCCCTGCAATGAACAAGTTCAAACCATGAACCCTAGTGAGTCTAAAGTAGAAATCTTCATGAATCCAGCCTGGAGCAATCACCTGTATTTATCTACCTTGTCTATCATGGGCTTCACTACTCATATATCTTCACACACATGTGCATAAAACACACACTCATATTGGAATAAATTCATAGGCAAACTTAACCTGTTCACTTTTCCCTCTTCTTTTTCAGTTTAACCCCTAAAGAGATACATGTTAAAGCCAGAGCACTTTACTTTTCTAGGGCAAAACAAGAGTTAAGAACTCCGATTGGCGTCTTGCCACCGTTGAGAGGAGAGGCAGAATACACCTGATCACCACTCTCCATTGTTGCCCGGCTTGCCACTTTCTCATGGGCTGATGGCTTATACATGCCATCCCCTGAATATCACTTCAATCTTTGAGTTGACAGAAATAATGATCTAGGACTCTAATAGATACTTTAGTTTTAAAGAACCAACAGAGTTGTAGATCTTAAAAAATAAAGAAAAAAACTTATAGTCACCATACTCAGTCAATGTTCAATCACTCCTTTATAATTTTCTTATGAAGATTACTTAAGACAATCTTTCATTTTAAGTGTTATGGAATGACTGAAGAAAGGTAGACATCTTAGATGCTTTGAGTTCAATACAATTTGCCACTTGTTGATGTGTAACTCCAAGTAACTTGGTGCTTTAGAGTAAATGGAGGTAAAAATATGAAAGGTTGGTGGGAATTCCCAAAAGTATCAGGGAATTAAAAACCCATAAAAACAGCATGCTGGAATTGGGATGAAATCTAGGAATCAATTGGGCTTGGCTTGCTGAAATTGTGAACTTAGAAACCATAGGTCAGCATATATTATGAAATATTTGCTAATAAAAGGGTTAAGCAATCAAATAAATTTTGGAAGTACTGGGTTAAATGAACTAAAATTATGTCCATTTTCTGTTTTGCCTCTCACAGCCCTTAATATGCTAATATACTTAGTGCATCTCCAAGAAAGTCACGTAAAAAGTACATAGCAGAGCACTGGGAGGGACACGTCTGTGGTGGAGGTACCCCCTGAAGAGTGAGGGGTCTCAGCCCCACACTAGGCTCCTAGCTAAGAGGTTGTGTGCTGGGAAGAAGAGTCCCCACAACATCCAGCAGCGAAAATCAGTAAAGGTTCTATCTGACCATCTAGGTGAGATGGAAGGCAACTAGAAACCCAGAGGTCTTCTTAAAGGGCCCAGACAAAGACTCACTCACTTGCAAGCACTCATCCTGGGCTCTGGCATGGGGACAGACCTTGAGAGGTACCAGAGATATATGGGAAAGGACTGGGTTGTATGGCGAGGGCTGGAGGGACAGCCACAATCAACCCTGTGCAGAGCCTGCCTCACATGTAATCAACAGGAGAGCACCATCCTTCCTATGTTGAACGCACCATCAAAGGGCCAAATCTGAGACCCCGTCGGTCTGGTCAAATCCATGCCTGTGTAAACCACATTAGTAGTAGATTGGTGCAAAAGTAATTGTGGTTTAAAAGGTTGAAAATAACTGCAAAAAACAGCATTTACTTTTGCACCAACCTAATAACTCCCTTGGATTCTGCTCTGCACAGCTGGTGTTGTATTGCCCTTGGCACTCCCAGCTCCTGGGCTGTCAGGCGTGCCCCACAACTGCTGGAGGCTTGTACAGCAGTGGACAGCCCACAGCAGCCAGGGAAATTTTAGTGGCAGATAGTCAGCTCCAGCTCACACTGTAGCCTTTTTTGGTCAACTCTCATGTCCTGTGGGCCTAAGTTAAACAATGACTGGCTGCAGTGGTCTCATGGCATTTTGCTGAGTGGCCACATGCTCAGCACTTGCAAAAGCCCTGAATCTGCATTAACTCTGTGGAAACCACCGGCCACACCCCACAACTCTCTGGAACCCAGCCCCACTCATCTCAGGCAGGGGCACTGAGTGCCAGGGGCACTGTCAACACCTGTCAACCAGCCCAGCCTGTGTACCTAAGGAGGCTCTTTCAACGGCTGAGACTTACAAGCAGCCAGCAGGTGACAACAGGCTGAGGGGGGACCTGCGCCATTTGTTAAGCTGTCCTAGGACTAAAACTGGTGGCAGCCAGCCTCAGTTCACAGCAAGGCCACCCCCAGATGCCTCCCAGGCCAACACTGGAAGCAACCAATTGCATATAGTTTTGTAGCTCTTACCAGGTAGTGCTGGGAAAGTCACAGGTCAGGCTGAAATTAGCATGGGAAACCCTCCCAAGAGGCACAAGAAATAACACACTCACAGGCTGGCATCAAAGCATAGCAAATTAGCCCCACAAGTGGCACAAGCAAAGGATGGTCTCAACAGGCACAAGAGCCCACTAGTGCAAATCACCCTTTTAGGGTTCAGCCCCCATACAGCAGCTTATATGCTGTGGGTTAGCCAATTCTCACAGCCAGTCAACTTGGGAGCCAATCCCACCCACTGATTTACCAAAAGCAATTAAGTTTCCACTACAACAGGAGGACACAGACAACACACACAAAAGACACTCCTGGAGCACAAGCATAGGTGATAAGGGAGACTGCCCCAGTGGACCACATACTGTTAGGTGGGTGCAAAAGTAATTGCTGGGTTTTAACCTTTAAAACCACAATTACTTTTGCACTAACCTAATTCATAGGATATATACTACATAAGGCCACCTGGCAAAGACTGAGAGACATAGGAGATCTATCTAATACATAGAAGCAAACACAGGGAAGCAGCCAGAATGAGGAAACAAAGAAACATATTCCAAATAAAAGAACAGGAGAAACTTCCAGAAAAAGAACTAAATGAAATGGAAGCAATCAACCTACCAGAGAAAGTTTAAAACGCTGGTTATAAGAATGCTTAAGGAACTTAGTGAGAACTTCAACAAAGAGATGGTAGGCATAAAGACGGAAGTAGAAGCCATAAGATGAACCAATCAGAAATAAATAATACAATAACAAAACAAAAAAAAAGACTACACTAGAAGAAATCAAAAGCAGATTAGATGAAGTAGAGGATCAAATCAGTGATTTAGAAGACAGGGTTGTAGGAAACACTCAATCAAAACAATGACAACAAACAAGAATTTTAAAAAGTGAAGATAGTTTAAGGGATCTGTGGGACAACATCAAGCTTAACAACATTCTCATCATAGGAGTACCAGAAGGAGAAGAAAGGGATCAAGGGATCAAAAACCTATTTGAAGAAATGACTGACAACTTCCCTAACCTGGAGAAGGAAATAGACATACCACACCAACACACGTTACAATTAAAATGGCAAAGGTTAAAAACAAAGAAAGAATCTTAAAAGTAACAAGAGAAAGACACATAGTTACATACAAGGGAGCTCCCCTAAAACTATCAGCTGATTTCTCAACAGAAACTGTGCAGACAAGAAGAGAGTGGCAGGAAATATTCAAAGTGATGAAAACAAGTAGGGCCTATCACCAAGACTACTCTTCAATTTAAAATTGAAAGAGCTTCCCTGACAAGAAAAAGAGAAAGAGAAAGAGCTTCCCTGACAAGAAAGAGCTTCCCTGACAAGAAAAAGCTAAAGGAATTTATTAGAAACAAGCCAGTATTACTAGAAATGTTAACAAGACTTTTTTAAGAAGAAAGAGGAAGAAAACAAACAAACAAAAGAAGATCAAAAATATGAAAAATAAAATGGCAATAAGTATGTACCTATCAATACTCATTCTAAATGTAACTGGAATAAATGCTGCAATCAAAAGACATAGGGTAGATGAGTGGATAAGAAAAGAAGACCCATATAAATAGAACCACGAGAGACCAATCTCAGCTCGAAAGACACACACAGACTAAAAGTTAAGGAATGGAAAAAGATATTTCATGCAAAAGGAAATGAGATAAAAGCTTAGCAATACTTAGCAATACTTAGCAATACTTAGACAAAATAGACTTTAAAACAAAGACTATCATAAGAGACAAAGAAGGACATTACATAATGATAAAGGGATCAACTCAACAAGAGGACACACCCTAGTAAATATCTATGCACCCAACATAGGCTCACCTCAATATATAAAACAAATATTAACAGACATAAAGGCAGAGATCAACAGTAACACAATCATAGTAGGCGAATTTAACACTCCACCGACACCAATGGGCAGATCCTCCAGACAGAAAATCAACACAGAAACAGTGGACTTAAATGACACTGTAGACGAGGTGGGTTTAATTGATATTTTAGAGCATTTTACCCCAAAGCAGCAGAATATACATTCTTTTCAAGTGAACATGGAACATTTTCCAAGATACACTACATGTTAGGCCACAAAACTAGTCTCAAGAAGATTGAAATCATATCAAGCATCTTCTCTGACCACAATGGAATGAAACTAGAAATCAATTACCAAAAAAAAAAAAAAAGTAAAGAAAAGAAAAACACAGGAACACATACAGGATAAATAATATGCTATTAACAATGAATGAGTTAACAATGAAATCAAAGAAGCAATCAAAAGATACCCCGAAATAAACAAAAAATGAAAACACAACGACCCAAAAATCTATGGGACACAGTGAAAGCAGTCCTCAGAGAAATTCATAGAAATGCAGGCCTACTTCAAGAAACAAAACAAATCTCAAATAACCAATCGAATTTTACACCAGCAAAGTTCAAATTGAGTAAAAGGAAGGAAATAATAAAGATCAAAGTGGAAATAAATAAAACAGAGGCTAAAAAATAGAAAAGATTAATGAAACCAAGAGGTGGTCCTTTGAAAACATAAATAAAATTGATAAACCTTTAACCAGACTCATCAAGAAAAAAGAGAGAGGACCCAAATAAATAAAATTAGAAATGAAGGAGATGTGGCAATGAACACCACAGAAATACAGAAAAAATTTAAGAAAATACTATGAGCAGCTATATGCCAACAAATTGTACAGTCTGGAAGAAATGGATAAATTCCTGGAAGCATACAATCTTCCAAAACTGAATCAAGAACAAAAGAAAATATGAACAGACATATTACCATCAACAGAATTGAATTAGTAATCAACGAGTTCCCAACAAACAAAACTCCTGGACCAGATGGCTGCACAGGTGAATTTTACCAAACATTCAAAGACTAACACCTATTCTCAAACTGTCCTAAAAATTCCAAGAGGAGGAAAGCCTCCCAGACTTGTTTCACAAGGCCACCATTACCCTGACTCCAAAACCAGACAAAGACATTACAAAAAACAAAAAACAAACAAACAAAAAATTATAGGCCGATATCCCTAATGAAAATAGAATGCAAAAATCCACAATAAAATATTAGCAAACCAAATTCAGCAATACCTTTAAAAAAATCATACACCATGATCAAGTGGGATTTATTCCTGATATACAAGGTTGGTTCAATGTCTGTAGTTCAATTCACCATACAAACAAAATGAAAAATAAAAGTCATACGGTGATATCAATAGATGCAGAAAAAACATTTAACAAAATCCAGCATCCATGTATGATGAAAACTCTTAGCAAAGTGGGAGTAGAGGGAACATATCTCAACATAGTAAAAGCCATATATGACAAACCCACTGCTAATATCATACTCCATGGGGAAAAGCTAAAAGCAATCCCCTTAATATCAGGAACAAGAGAAGGATGTCTACTTTCACCACTTTATTCAACATACTACTGCAACTCCTAGCCACAACAATCAGAAAAAAGAAAAAGAAATAAATGGCATCCAATAGGAAAGGAAGAAATAAAACTGTCATTATTTGCAGATGACATGACATTATATAGAAAACCCCAAAGATAGATTCCACCCAGAAACTATTAGAATGGATAAATGAATTCAGTAATGTAGCAGGATACAAAACTAATATTCAGAAATAGGTTGTATTTTTATATATGAAGAACAAACTAGCAGAAGGAGAAAGTAAGAAAACAATCCCATTTAAAATTGCATCAAAAAATAAAATACTTAGGAATAAATTTAACAAAGGAAGTAAAAGAACAGTACTTAGAAAATTATAAGACTTTAAAGAGGGAAATTAAAGAAGATACATATAAGTGGAAACACATACCATGCTCATGGATAGGAAGAAGTAATATAATTAAAATGTCCATACTGCCCAAAGCAAAGTACAAATTTAATGCAATCCCTGTCACAATATAACGGCATTTTTCACAGAACTAGAACAAATAACCCTAAAATTTATATGAAACCATAACAGACCCTAAAAAGCCACAGCAATCCTGAGGAAGAAGAAAGCTGGAGGTACCATGCTACCTAATATCAAATTATACTACAAGCCTATAGTAATCAAAAGAGCATGGTACTGGCATAAAAACAGAACAGAGATCAATGCAACAGAATAGAGATCCCAGAAATAAACCCACACCTATATGGTCTTTTAATCTATGACAAAGGAGGCAAGAATGTACATTGAGGTAAATACATTTTATTCAATAAATGGTGCTCAGAAAACTGGACAGATACATGCAAAAAAAAAAAAAAGAGAGAGAAACTGGACCACCTTCTTACTCCATATACAGGAATAAACTCAAATGGATTAAAGACTTGCATGTAAGACCCATAACCATAAAACTCCTAAAAGAAAACATAGGCAGTAAACTCTCAGACTTTACCCTTAATATTTGTACTGATATATTGCCTCAGGCAAGGGAAACAAAAGAAAAAAACAAACAAATGGGACTACATCAAACTGAAAAGTTTTTGCACAGCAAAGGAAATTACATACAAAATGAAAAGACATCCTACTTAATGAGAGAAGATATTTACCAATGATAAATCTGATAAGGGGTTAATATCTAAAATGTGCACGTGTGTGTGTGTGTATATATATATATATACATACATATATATGTATACATACATACATATATGCATACATATATACATACATATAAATACATATATATACATATATACATATATACATATATGTACATACATATATACATACATATAAAATGGGCAGAGGACATGAATAGACATTTCTCCAAAGAGGACACACAGATGGCCAATAGACATATGAAAAGATGTTCAACATCAGAGAAATGCAAATAAAAACCACTATAAGATATCACCTCACTCCTGTCAGAATGGCCATTAACAATAAAACAAATAAGTGTTGGTGAGCATATGGACAAAAGGGAACCATTGTGTACTGTTGGTAGGATTGCAAATTGGTACAACCACTATGGAAAACCACTACAGAAGTTCCTCAAAAAATTAAAAATAGAACTATCTTATGATCCAGCAATTCCACTCCTGGGTATTTATCCAAAGAAATCCAAAACACTAATTCAAAAAATATATATTCACTCCTATTTTTACTGCAGCAGTATTCACAATATCCAAAATATGAAAACAACTGACGCCCATCATTTGATAATTGAATAACGAAACTGTAGTACATATATACTATGACTATTACTTTCCTATTAAAAAGAATGAGATCTTACAATTTGCAACAATATGGATGGACCTACAGGTTATTATTCAAAGTGAAATAAGTCAGGCTGAGAAAGAAAATACCATATGATCTCACTTACCTGTGGAATCTAAAGAACAAAATAAACACACAAACAAAACTGAAGCATACCCGGCTATCATCAATAAATCAACAAACAACAAATGCTGGCGTGGATGTGGAGAAAAGGGAACGCTAGTGCACTGTTGGTGGGATTGCAGATTAGTGCAGCCACTATGGAAAACAGTATGGAGGTATCTCAGGAATCTGAAAATGGAACTACCCTATGATCCAGTAATTCCACTCCTAGGCATCTACCCGGAGAAATCCAAAACTCCAATTCAAAAATCTGTATGCACTCCTATGTTTATTGCAGCACTTTACACAATAGCCAAGATATGGAAACAACCGAAATGCCCATCGGTAGATGACTGGATTAAGAAGCTGTGGTACATTTATACAATGGAGTATTACGCAGCCATAAAGAAGAAGGAAATCTTATCATTTGCAGCAACATGGATGGATCTAGAGAACATTATGTTAAGTGAAATAAGTCAGAAAGAGAAAGACAAGTACCATATGATCTCACTTATATATGGAATCTAAAGAAAAGACTATGTGAATGAACTAATCAGAAACAGTTTTGAGGACACAAAAAAAAACCCGAGAGTTGTTAGATGGGTGTGTGGGGGGGGTTGGGGATAAGGGGAAAGGTGAAGGGATTTGGAAGCAGCTGGTAACCACAAGATGGCCTCAGGTTTTTTTTGAAAATTAATTTGGGGAAGGTATTCAATAATGTTGTAAAGATTTTGTTGGGTATCCGATGGACATGCGTCCTATTTGGGAGACCACCTCAGGGATACTGTGGATACCTGATCATGGCATTGTACACCAGAAGCTAAACATTAATGAATGCCAACTATAATTTTATATATATAATGTGATGGTTCAGTGTGAGGTCGGAGGGATAGTGGATGGGGGAGGGGGGTTCACAGTGTGAGGGATATAAATGATGAACGTCTAAGTATTACCTTGTCTTGTACACCTGAAACTAATAAAAAAATAAATAAAAAAAAAACTGAAGCATACCCATATAGAGACCAGACTGATGGTTACTAGATGGAATGGGGGTAATAAAGGTGAGGGGATTAAGAAGTACCAATTAATAGTTACAAAAGAGTCAAGGGATGTAAAATACAGTATGAGGAACACAGTCAATAATATTGTAAAAATCGTGTATAGTTTCAGATGGGTACTAGATTTATTAGGGAAATCACTTCATAAATTATATACGTGTAAATATCTAACCACTAACCATGCTCCTCCAGCCTTAGTGGATGGTTCTCATGTTCACAGTCATGCATCCCAGCCATACCTCTAGACATTTTGTCTGAGTTCCAGTATTGAAAATGGGAGTTGAGAAGGGATCAAAGGTTAGTTCCAGACTGATTAATTCTATTTTAATCGGGAAAATGTAATCTTTCCTGGAAGTGCCACCAAGTAGACTCCGTTTATATCTAATTGGCCAGAACTATCCCATAGTCTTTACTGCAAGGAACCCTAGAAAATTGAGTTCAATTTTCTCTTCTTTAAAAGCCAGACACGTTGTTGCCCCAAACCAAATCAGGTTAACGTTAATAAAGAGAAAGGACAAAGGACTTGTATAAAGTGACTAGCTGAATCTACCCGTACTGGTATCATCCCTATTTTCATATGAGGACACTGAGCGTTAGGAGGTTATATATTTGGTCAATGTCACATAGCTAATATGTGAACATCAAAGAATGAAACCAGAAATGTCTGGGATTTCAAAACTGATGTACTTCCCGTTAGCAGGCAGCTTCTCTGGGAGGGAAACACAGGCAACCAGGAAACAACACTGGAACATAATTTAGATGGAAAACTTGATTTGGCTCACAAAAGGAAAGAAAAACAGAGGTCCAAAGTGCCTGTTTGTTCAATTTATTCATCCCACAAAATAAGCTCTAAGTTGGTGAATAAGCATTATTTGCCTTAGCCTCTACAGAATACATCCATGTAGTTTGGGTTACAAAGAGAATACACACTCCTAAAATTCTTCTGTCATTTTCATTAAGACTCTTGTCTCTGATCCCTTCAGATCATTCATTTCCCCCTGTTTCCTTCCTTATCTCCCTCTCTGGATGCATACTGACCACCCCCACACCCTCACCTTGGCTCCCTACATATACCTTTTTCAATACATCTTATGTTCTGGAAGTTTTCCAGGTTAATATCTTCTCATAGAGTCTGAGAGACAATGAAGAGAAGATGCAAAAATGACCCTCCATCCTAGCTGCAGGAAAGTTTTGTGTTGCTAGGAAACCATCAGTAGGTGTTAACCATCCCTCACTAAATGAGGTCAGCTCCCAGCAGAATAATTCTTTTTTTTATGGAAGAATTTAGACCACGAGTTCATTTCCTACCTCCAACTGGTTCTGTCTACATATATGCTTTTATTCTTCAATAATAAGCAGCGGAAATGATTAAAAGTAATTTTAGGGATCTGAAATTGCACCTATGAGGAAGATCAGAGGAGTTGTGTAACAGAATATAGAGCCATAAGATTAAAGCGTTTCTTATTTTCTTATTCTTCAAATACTGAGACCATTGTTGGGAGCGGGGTGCTGTTCTGCATGGGAGTAAACTAGAAAAATATTAAATCAGATATGGATTAAATATATGATGGAAAAACTTTGTTGGAAGTTTTTACATTTCAGCAGAGATAGACTTACCGTTAGATATAAGTAATTAAATATGATGTCTGCAGAGAGCATATCATTGTTTATATCATTAACAAGACATGTCCTCTGAATTGATTTTCTTAAGGTTGTTGGTTGTTTTTTTGGTTGTTTGTTTTGTTTTTTGTTTGTTTGTTTTGTCAGAGACATATATTGTAAGTTGTTTGCTCAAGTCTGACTTGAAGGTAGCTAAACTTAGAAGTCTAGTATTATATCATTTCAGAGTGGGAGTAAGGATAATAGAGGTTCATTGAACAGTTTTAAGAGGAATAATTCATTCATTCATTGAACAATTATTTGCATGTCAAATACATGCCAGGCTCTTTCTGGATATTGGAACTAAATGGTCTGACCTCACGAAGTTTATATTTTAGTGCAAGAGATAATTAATAAACAAGATAATTAGGAAATCTCAAGATCCATCCATGTTTGCATGTCAAATACATGCCAGGCTCTTTCTGGATATTGGAACTAAATGGTCTGACCTCACGAAGTTTATATTTTAGTGCAAGAGATAATTAATAAACAAGATAATTAGGAAATCTCAAGATCCATCCATGTTGCCGCAAATGGCACTAATTTTATCTTTTCTTATGGCAGAATAGTATTCCATTGTATATATGTACCACTATTTTTTTATCTAATCATCTATTGAAGGACACTTGTCAGACAGAAAAAGTAGAGAACCATATGATTTCACTGATATGTGGTATATAAAACTGAAAACAACAAAAGAACAAGAAAAACAAATGAAGAAACAAAACTCATAGACACAGACAATAGTTTAGTGCTTACCAGAGGGTAACGGGAAGAGGGTGGTAGATGAGGGGAAAGGGGATCAAATATATGGTGATGGAAGGAGAACTGACTCTGGGTGGTGAATACACAATGTGATATATAGATGATGTATTACAGAATTGTACACCTGAAATCTATGTAACTTTGCTACCAATTGTTACCCCAATAAACTTTAATTTAAAAAAAAAGATAATTAAGAAATATATATATGTTGGATAATACCATGTTAAAGAGAAACATGCAACAGAAAAAGGCAGGTGCTGAAACATAAATTTTGAATTAGAATGTGATGGAAGTGAGGGAGCGAGGCGTGCAACATCTAGGGAAGAGTGTTCTGGAGAGAATGAACAGCAGGTGAAAAGCTCCATAGCAGAACTGCACCTGACATGTGCGAGGAATAACAAGGAAGCCAAGGAAGCTGGAGTAGTGGTGCTGAAGAGGAAAATGGTAGGGACGCAGTCCGAGTTATAGGGTCGTGGGGTGTTGATGTGAGAAGGGGGGAAGATCCTGTAACGCCTTGTAGTTCATAGCAAGGACTTTTTTATTTTTCCTGAGAGAGATGGTGTGACCAAAGCATCAGTACTCACAGAATAATCATGGGTTCTTCTACATATGCCAGTCTCCCTTAAAGCTGCGTTTATGCCATGTGCCTAGCTCTGAGCAGAAGTGATGTCTATCATTTCCAGGCGAGGGCAGGAAAGAGACATTATTCCTCCTTCACGTCACTTTGTTCTGCTGCCATGACCTTCAAGTTCAAGTGTTCCAAATGGAAATGGTAAGAACCATCTGACCTACATCAGACTTCTCCTGGGTAAAATATAGCTTTATGCCTTACACCATTGTGATTGTTAGGGTACATTTGTTTCTGCAGCAAAGCCTGGCTCTGCCTGACTAATACAGTGGTACTAGTCGAGTTCTAGGCAGAGGACTGACATTGTCTGCCTTACATTTTAACAAGATGATTCCAGATGCCATGTTAAGAATAGCCTATGAGGTTGGGGGGAGCAAATGGAGAGGGAGAGGAATGAAGTAGGAGTCTCCTGCACTAGCCCACGTGGCAATCATGGTGGCTAGGCAAGGCTTGTCTCAGTGAAGGTGGTGAGAAGTGGTTGAATTCCAGGTAGTTCTGCTGATGAACTGAAAGTGAGGTGTGAGTGAGAAGAGACACAGAGGTTTCTGATCTGAGCAAGTGGAAGGATGGAGTTTCCATCATGTGAGATGGGGAAGGCTGGGAGAGAGCGAAAGAGCAACAATTCAATTTTAAACAACTGTACATTAAACTAAGGATATGGAATAGGCAGTTGGATATAAGCAGCTGAAGTTCAGGAGAGACAGCTTTTGGTATATATTTGAGAGTCACCAGCACATATATTATTTTAGTCATGAGACTGGATAAAATTCCCTGGGGAATGAGTATTGTGGAAGAAAACAGAAACCTCTAACTGTGGTACTTAGTGAATAAGAATACAGAGTCTAGAATTGACTTCTAGGTCAATTTATGCTAATAAATGTCGTCTAGGAAAAAGCAGACCAATGCTATGCTGAAAAATACCTTGACAAATTCTTTTCAGTGTTTTCAAGCTGGGAAGCAGAATTTATGATGAGAGTAGACTCAGTGCAATGGGTTTTCACCTGTGAATTAGGACTGGTCTAAAAAGAAGCTACCCAAGAATGTGTATATTGGACACAAATGTCTGTGTGGAGAAAAGAATGAAAGTGGTGTCTGCCCATAAAGAGCAGCATAACTGAATGGAAGAGAAAGCACGTATTAAAATGATTCCATCCCTCACTGTCTTGTAAGATCATGGTAATCCATTTTTGCTCATGTGCTGGTCACACAGCCGTGTGGCAAGAAAAACCAGCAGAGGTTTCTTTTTTTTTTCCAGTGCTACTTCTGGAGGGGAACAGGTGATATCTCCACTCTGACTTGGTTCTACTTGCACATGTACCTACCACCCTTTTTCCCCTGGTGAAGGATCTGAGTGGCTATTAGATTAAATAACATAAATATGTGTGCATTCTTGCAATTGTGTGTTTTCAGGATAAGCTAAATGCTATAACAAATAACCTCATGAAGTTAGTAGCTGAATGCAATAAAAGGTTTATTATTTTTTTTAATTTCTATCACAATCTATTTAGATATTTGGTGAGTGGCCTTCTATGAGGTGGTTCTGCTGGTACACGACTCCACCATTTTCTAGGGACTCCTACTTTTCCACTAAGACCTTCTGCATCCAGGCAGGGAAAGAGAGAAGAGAATGAATGTGGAACAATTCTAGGTGTTCGACCTGGAAGTGGCATTTATTGCTTCCATCCACATTTCATTGGCCTGAGCTCTAGCCACACCTAACTTCCAGGGCCACTGGAAGACACCTGTGTACGGGAAGCAGAGCAAAGTGTTGGGTGAATGTCTAGTTATTCTCTGCCCCTGTGTGAAAGGCTGCCTTATTATCTGCAGCCTCACCCAGATCTTGGGTAGATTGACAACTCTGAACTTACAAATACAACTTAGATTTGTGACAAAACAGACACAGACAGAATTCTCATTGAATTCAAGGTTATTCACTTCCATTTTCACCAGCCTTAAGACTAAAATAATTTCTCTTTAGAATATGATCACAGAACTGGTCTGGATCCTTTGTCAATAAATTATTGTTAAATAATTAAACAAAGTTTTAGAGCCTCTCTGACCAGACACAGTTCTGAGCACTGAATATCTACAAATGAATAAGCGATAGTCCCTGTCTTCCATGAGCTCACAGGTGAGGAGAGGAAACACACATACGGAACAATATTACAGGTATCAGAAGGAGGTGTGAAAATTAATTCCAGTTAGCCTGGCAGAGTTTGGGGCAGTGTTCTGGGAAAAATATAAAAAAGGAGATGGTGCTTAATATGAAAGATAGAAGATGAGAGAGAATTCTTTGGGTAGAGAAAAAAAGGAAGAGAAGTCCAGAAGAAGGAAATCACAGAGCCGGGCTCTGAAGGAACAGCTGAAGAGACCAGTTATGTGAGAGGCCTTTAGATGCTGGACTAAGGAATTTAGACTTTGTCCCATAAGCCAAGAGGAGCCATAAAGAAGTGGTCAAGAGTGACAAGGTTCAATTCATACCTTAGAAGATGATTTAGGCAAAGAGAGACTATGGATTGGAGCTGGTGGAGACAGAGTGAGCTGTTAGGAGGCTAGTGCAATCACACACATAAGAATGGAGAGGAGATAAACCTTCTTTGAAACATAAAATCAATAGACCTTGGTAACTTTGAAGGGAGGAGGGAAGAGAGAGAAAAGGGACCATAAAACCTAACACATTTACCTTTGTTTCCCTAATTATTGGCACAATGCCTAGAACATAGCAAGTATTGCTTTGTTGTTTCTGCCCAAGGGAAGTGGTTTCAGAAGATTGAGAAGGTTTTTAGATATAAAATACATTCTTTACTCAAAAGCTCTCGAATGCTGGAAATTTGTTTAATCGGGATTAGAAACCTTTCCTTATAACATACTTCATTGTTGAAGCTGTGAGCAAATGACCATTCTCAAACATCACCAGTGGGACTATAAATGGGTACCAATCGAATGGAGGGTGATTTGGCAATATCTGTTACAATTACAAATGCATATACCCTTGCACCCAGAGATTCCATTTCTGGGAAATTTTCCTGCAGATATATTTTTACATGTTCAACATGGCTTACGAAAGTGTTCTTCATTGCAGCCTTTTATTTTTAACAGCAAAAGAGTGAAACAATTCAATATTCTTAAATAACAAACTGATTAAATAATTTATGATATACCCATAAAATGGAATTCTACATGGATGTAAAAATGAAAAAGAATGAGTATACTTCCTATGTATTGACAAAGATCTTCAAGATGTATAAAGTGAAAAAAGTGAAATGTGAACAGTGTACATAACATGAGAACTTTTGAGTAAAGGGGGGAATCAGAAATTACATTTATTTTTTCTTTTATATGCATAGAAATTATGAATTTGTACAAAATAAATAAGAGAGGTCTTTAAAGCATATGAATGCATTACCTACTCAAAAAAATTTAACTAAAAATACTATCTCATCCTACGGTTGTTTAAAAGGTAAAACACTTCCCCCACCCTCATCCTTATTTCCTATCCCCTGATTCCATGTGGCGCACTGACTTAAATTTGCATCAAGATGCACATAATATGAGATCCTTTCATAGAACAGTCTTTGAGAGGAAGAGGGAGCAGAGATTACAACTTTGGAGAATTCTGAACACCTGAAAAAGTGAGATAAGGGGGTACCACACTAGAAAGAAAAGTGTATGGGAGAAAGTGGGGCACCAAAGAAGAATCTTACTTGCTTTATAGTATCGCAACATATTTGAAACGCACGTATAATTTGTTGGACTATTAATCACAAAGATACTATTTCTTTAGGGCCTTTTCAATAGGCATGGCATGGCCATTAGTTAATCAGAAGTACAGGCAGAGTTTTCTAGAATTGAAATATTAATAAACCTGAGGTTTGTGGTTCCTTGAAATTTTCCTCTAGGTGTTTCATAAAAATTGGATTACTCTTAACAGTTAAAGTAAATTTGTCTGGATTCTCTGGCAATTTACCAACCTATGAAGCCTTCATTTGGAGAATACTGATAGACACATCTATTTGAAAGTTGGTGCTTGGCTAATATCTGTGGACCCAAGAAAATTAATTATTGCTACCCAAACAGCAAAATTCTCACAGAAAATTATGACCCATCAGAGTATTAGATTATTCACATTACCTATTATATATTACTTATATTCTTGAAGATTCCTCCATGTTCTTATAGCCAGAAATCACTTCCACATCAGCAACTCAAAAAAATAATAATGCTAAGCTCTCTAAAAGTTCAGTTGTTCAATAGCTTCATCAACAAAACTTTATAAGTAACCGAGTGGCACACAACCCAGAAGGGGGTGGGAAACAGTAAGTAAAGAGGGAATCTCTTCATTTATCTCCTTACTACACTCAGGGAATCTTCAGAGAGCAAAATGGAAGACACTAGCTGATACTGTTGGATCAAAATCAACATAGTAGTACACTCAATCCTGGTTTGAATTACACAATCCAACTTTTCAACCACCACCAGCATTCATTCTGGAGTTAAGAAGATGACTTTTACCATTTGCCGCCCAGCATAAATTTTTCCTTTCCTACTGTCAGTAAGACCACTTATTATATCCATTTTCTTCTACCACAAACCCCTATGACATTTCTCATGAGTTTTGGGAGACACGCTTGTCACTTCACAGAAGAAGGAAACTTGGTATTATCTGTCCTCAGCACACGCCCTCAGACCATGGAAAAGGAGACATAGTGAATATCATTTCTACAGATGGCCTGGAAAAACCCACGAGCCCTGACTAATGATGGTACACTTGAAGTTATGGCAGATTTTGAAGCCTCCAGTTTTTATTTGCTGTTTCTTCGTGGAAGCCGCCCACCACCCATCTGCCTACACTTCAGCCTGTGCTACTAATTGGGAGAAACTGCTGAACTTGGGCACAGAGTGTGATTGTCTTGATATTATTATTATTCTTTACTAAGAGACATTAGACTCTGTTCCTGACAAGGGACAGGGGTGAGAGAGGAAAAGAGCTTCTATGTTGCTAGGTTCTCTCTTCTATGTGTTCCAGACACTCATATTCACTCAAACCAGCATCTCTGGGTAATATTCCCAAGCAAGTTGTGTTTATTTCTTCTGTTGCTAACCATTGCATGCTTCAGAAATCTCTTTTTTAATATTTCTGGTTGAATAGAATCTCATTCCTCCAAAGTCCCTCATACAGCATTTCTTTACTCAGCCTTATTAAATGGTTACATTCCAACCAGTCTGGTCCACTAGATGATATTTTCTCAAAGACAGAGACCTCACCTTATTCACCTGTAGCATCAGAGCCTCCACACAGCCAAAGCATTTGGCAATCAGAAGGTTCTCATGAATAGCTGCTCATACTTTCCAAGACATGCATCTGGAATCATCTCTCTGACATCAGTATTTAGAGCTACAAAAAATTTAAAGATAATCAAGCCTTATAAAATTCCTTTAGGGGTGGCCCGATGGCTCAGTTGGTTAGAGCCCAAGCTTTGAACAACAGGGCTGCCGGTTGATTCCCACATGGGCCAGTGAGCTGCACCCTCCACAACTAAATTGAAGACAACGAGCTGCCACTGAGCTTCCGGAGGGGCAGGTGGTTGGCTCAGTTGGTTAGAGCGCGAGCTCTCAACAACAAGGTGTCGGTTCAATTCCCTCATGGGATGGTGGGCTGTACCCTCTGCAACTAAAGATTGAAAACAGCGACTGGACTTGGAGCTGAGCTGCGCTCTCCACAACTAGATTGAAGGACAATGACTTGGAGCTGATGGGCCCTGGAAAAACACACTGCTCCCCAGTATTCCCCAATAAAATTAAAAAAACAAACAAAATCTCAACGAGATTTTCCCATAGGGAACCATCTCTTTCTTAGATCTTTCTTTGTTCTTTGTTTACTTTTATCATTAGAATTGCCGTGGAGGAACACACTGTTCCCCAATATTCCCCCAAAAAATTTTTTTTAAAAATTCCTTTAGTCTTGATTTAGATATTTCTAGCTGTCTTGTAAAGATTCACCTCTTGTTCTGATATTTTTGTGGCTTTAAATGTGATTGCATTTTTATTTGTCATATTTGTTTATGCTACAGTTGTTAGTACTAGGGACTATTGGGTATACTTTTAAAAATTAAAATTTCTTGGTTGGCAGACAACCCATACTCTGTTAGTGTCTCTGGGTGAGAAAGAAAAGTTAAAATGTCTTGCCTTAACTTAAAGCTACTGTGGCTGCTCCTGTGCTTCTTGGTCTTATCATTGAATCAGTCAATCAAACTATAGAGTCGGTTTTACAAAAAGTGTTGGGGGTAGGAAAGGACTTAAAGGAAATGATCAGCAAAAGCATGGTCTAGAAAGTGAGTTTGGATGTTAGGAGGCCAATCATTCCTTCAGTAGGCCAGGTATGACTGAGCAACTACTATACAGTGGAACTGTTTTTGTCTCTATGGAATGTTCTATCTGTCAGGAGAGACTGACATTAGTAAAATATTAAGCACATTTAGACATAGAAGAAATTCTTTTAACTACTGACTACGTAACAGTTTCAGGGATCAACCAACACTGTCCATTTGCTCTATAAAACCTTCAGACTAATTCTCAGAGCCTGCTGATCATTCTCTGCCTGAATGCTCAGCCCCTCTGTTCCCCTCAATTGTATGTTTTCCAAGACCCAGTTGTGTTTGTCCCCAAACCCATTGATACTAGTTGTATAATTTATTGTAATTAAATAACTGAGATACATATTACATAAATCTATGAAATAAGAATGAAAAAAGAGTTGCTTCTGTGAAAACTGTATGAATGCTACAGAAAAGTACTATAAAGTCATGCAACCAAATTAAATTTGTTCAAGCCATTGTTTCTCAGTCTAGTTGTGTAGGACACAGCTCCCTGACCCACGCTGGTATTATGAGCCTTGCGCTCCCCTGGCTGAGGCAGTCTGTCGGCGGCTCACAGCAGCTCTCAGCTGCTGACCGCTCTCGCTGGCTGCCAGCGGCTCATGGCAGCCCAGCTCTAGGGAGAGCTGTTGTTCACAATCTTAGCTGTAGAGGGCGCAGCTCACTGGCCCACGTGGGAATCCAACCAGCAACCGTGGCATTAGGAGCCCAGCGCTCCAACCACCTGAGCCACCGGCCGGCCCTAAATTTATGTATTAAGTATGAGTAAGAAAACTGTAAAAGACTGGGGAGAATAACATAAAATATAAAAGATTCTGTTTTCAGCTTGCCTCTCAAATGTCTTTTATTTCTCTTTACTTAAAAAAAAAGCTAGAAAATGTAGCTACTACATTTTATTTTTGATAATACAAGAAAGACGGTGGAGGGCTTCAGTTAGTGGACACAAATTAAGACAAAAGGCGTGATTCCACATCATGGATTGGAAAATACATGTATATTAAAACATTTATATATACGTTTTAACTTAGTATGTTTAAATATATATTTTACCCCTCCACTCCCATTACCCCAATTCACTACTTTAAAAGACTTGATTAACCAACTACAAATTCTGGACTATTCAGAAGAAAGTGCCTCCTCTGAGCATAATGTGTTTATGGTACGTGTCCCTGAGGTTTGGCTGGATATTGCTTTTCTCTGGCCACTCCATCCAAAGAACAAGTAGACATTCAGTGATTGGGAAAATCTTACCGGCAGATTTATAAGACACAAGTGACAAACTAATTATAAGAATTAGCTAAAATTTTAAACACACACTGACTTAAATTTTGATATTTTTCTTAAAATGTTTACCAGATGCACCTATTTTATTTAACTTTTTTAGAAAAAAACACATGTATCACTTATTCAGAACTTAATGCAATGCAAGAAAGCATTTATAGAAATTTATGAGTTCCTGAACTGGTTACAAAGACAGACCTCCAACCAAATTTTCTAATACTTCTAGAATCAGGCACCCCTGAGATCACTGTTATCTCTAAAAATGCTATTTTTCATAATAAACCAGGAAAATACAATTTCTGAATTTTTGTTAATAACTATTAATATCTGATAAAAACATGCATAATTCCCTGGGTATAGCTAGCAATTATTTAATTAAAGCTATGGTGCTTGCTGTAAAGAACAAGTATGGTGTAAAAGGCACCCTTGGAAGAGGGGTTACACTGATCAGAGTGTCCATTGAAGACTTGCTTGAGGAGGCAGTGTTATGCTGTGACTGGGAGAATGAGTAGGAGCCAGCCCAGCCATGTGGGAAGGAGCAGGGCATTGGAGAAGAGTAGCTCAGGTGAAAGGAATAGCAAGTGCAAAGGTCCTGAGGCGGGGAGAAACTGCCCATTTAAAGAAACTGTCTAGTTTGTGTGATTCCAGATTTACTGGAGCAGAGGGGAAACACTGAGAGGTGAAGACAGTGAAATGGAGGAGAAGGAGGATAAGTGGTCATAAGAGACTAATACAGAACATGATACAGAGGGTGAGGACACAGGAACTGCTCCTTAGTTCATACAATGTAGCTAGGTTCCCTTCCAACTACTAGAGAACCAGATAGTCATACAGCGAAAAGAAACTGAGGTCCAGTGAACTACTTCCTCTCTTCTGTCATGAAAGAATTCAATTCAGTCCTCTTTTCGGGATTACAAAAATAATTGTGTTATATGCCAAGTACAGCTACCCTGCAGTCAGATTATTCCTGTAGTTACCACATTGTAATCCAACTCTCCCACCTTACACCCATGAAATAAATAAGACCATTTCAGCTACTTCAGAGACCATCTCAGTGCTACACAGTTCCTGCCTTCATTAAGACACCTCCCCTCACTTCTCTCCCCTCAGCTCAGCTGCGCACCCCCACCGCTTCCTGGTCCTCCTACCATTCCACCAAAAAAAAAAAAAAAAAAATTACTCAGGCCCCCAGCCAGCAAAAGTTGTTAAAACCTGTCCTCTGCAACTTCACAGCACATTTGCTTTAATACCAAAAGAGGATTCATCTTGGCCAATGAGAAATAAATGAATATTCAGTGATTCGCCACTTGGTGTAAAACACTGCCAACAAGTCCCACTGCTGTGTTCTCTTCGGCTCTTCTAATCAATTAAAAAGGTGCAGTTCATTAGGGGCATTTTTTTCCCCTGGTGAAAATGGGAAGCAGCAGCAAGTAGCCCTCAGAAGAGAAGCACACAGCTCTTCTGAGAAATGTCTAGCAGACAGAGCTTCTTACAGTAACACTTTATTTTAATGATCCTTTAATGCAGAATTGACAATGGAACTCCCACTAAAGCCCTCACAGCAGCCTCATTCACCCTAAATAAAAATGACTACTTTGCCAGAGATAGGTCACAATCAACATATCAACCTCGGAGGACCCCCAGGGGAGGCGGAGGGGAAAGAAACAACCCTCCCTATGTTTCCAGATAAATCCTGTCTTCATCCCTGCACCCTCTACTCTAACTCTCCGTTTCCTCATTAACATGAGCACCCCCTCTACAGTTCGGGACTTATTCCTCTGCGGGGACGCCATACGTATCAGCTCTCTGAGATTTGGATCCTTCCTCCCAGAAATCAAAGGCAGCCCCGTTGGTTTGAATGCTCTCCTGTGGGTGAGCCAAGGACACAGGGAAGGCAGCAGCTCATGACGAACCAGCATGACACAGCTCACAGAAGTCCTGGGCAACCACTCCTCACTAGCAGCAGATTGAACGCAAGGTTTACAAGCTGCTGGGAAATGGTGGGTTTGTGAAATGTTCTTTAAACCTTTTGAAATTCAAATTCCATTTCAGCAAAGACGTAGAAATGGTACCCTGAGGAATGGACAAAAGACTGACAGTTCCCCCATTCATCGCAGCCCCTCCTGGCTCCCCCGCCCATCACCCAGCCCTTCAGATGGACAGTTGGTCGACTTCTTAAAGGACCACCAAGGGGCAGACGTGGGAGGAAGTCACAGAGGCCAGGGGAGCTGACATTAGAAACAGCCTGGCTGCGAGTCTGCTGCGGTGTGGCTGGGGGCTGGTGCCAGGCTGTTTGGTAGCAGGAGCCAAAAACAAACGTGGGTAATGTTAACACTGTTTTATTAAGCAAGGGAAGTGTAAGGAGCACCGGTAGCGTCCTAATCACAGTCACCACATGAAGGCGCTCTGCCGGCTTGCCTCCTAGGGTAACACTGTTCATCCCTTCCACACTGCCTAGTAGTACCTGGCATCCATATTGTGATACTACTAGGGAATAAGAAAGTAGCAAGTGAGACCGGCCAGGGCTATGAGAAAGTCACCGAGGTAAAAATATCCATCTCGCCCACATAAACAGGATGTCAAAGTCAAGCTGCTAAAGGAAAGAGGCAAAGTGGCCAACCTAGGGGATATGGCAGTGTATCATTAAGGACCTGGGCCCTGGGACTGTACAGCTCACAGTCTTCCCCTGCCATTTGCGATTCTGTGGGACCTTCAATGAGTCACTGGTGTATTAAAGGAAGTCAATGGCAGCCTCTAGCTCATAAGGTTGCCTATATTAATCGAAACGATCCACAAAAAGCACTTAATCTGGTGCCTGTCATAACAAAAATAAATTGTATCCATCATTTTTGTGTGTGTTAAAGGCATTCAGACACCAACCCTCACCCCAAATGCACAGGTTTCCATAAGCTCCTATTCTCACATATTTGAGATGTTCTGGATATACTGGCTAGCATGTCCATGCACCTGCAATGATTACATAGATTCCTTGTTCCCTGACTTTACTGATTTTTTTCCATTACATTTATCATTCCTCAAATTCTTCTCCGGCTAGCTGTCACTTGATATTAGATGGAGAGAAAGTGGCTGCCCCAAATAAACTGGTATGAGTTTGAAATAAACCATCTGTAATGACTAGTGGATGGTCTGGGTTTGAGTCTGGTCAAATATGTGGAGTTCCAAGATAAGCTGGAAACACACCAGATCCAGTCTTATCTTGTCTCTGATTAAGCAGCATAAAGAGAAAGGTCTGGAATTGATGGCGAAATATGGTTCCTTATGTAAGAAGAGGAGAAAGAAATGGACACACAGTCTCTAACATGCATTGATGTTGAGATCCTGTTCCAGAAAGAGTATTGCATGGAGTCTAGAGGAAATAGTATGATACTGTACAACTCTGCTTTCACCCACATCCAAAATTACTAAAATCAAAGCCATATTCTTTAATAACAATCTAAGAAAAGTGTTAAGTCTAAAAATGAAAAATTATTCATTTCAGGAAACTGCATGTTATTTAACACACTTCTCCAAATAACTCAAATTGTTTATAAAAAGACTAAAAAACACTAAACAATACTTTAATAAAACCCAAATGTTTTACTGCTAACTTTTAACTCACTTGTCTTGTTTGGCCTAGCAGCCTCTAGAAAAAAAAATCAATACTCAATGTCATTAGAGGCCCTATGGAATCCTTTATCAAAGTCCTAACCAATTTACCGTGTGTAGATTTCCCACCTCATGAATGAAGTCTCTAAATCTCTTTTCATTAGCCATCTCAGGAACGGTCACCCCCTTTCCTATTGGCACAAACTATTTTCTGAGGAGCAAGTTAGAAAGGAAGGCAGAGAGGTAAAGAATGAAACCAAATGCCCAGTTCTTAAGCTAGAGCTCCATCCTATTGCGATATGTGGGAAAATGGCTATCACTCACTCTCCAGATAACACTGCTCCTGGTGGAAAAGTGAGTAGGGATGGGGTAAGAGATCTGGACTATGACTGGAGGGAAGTCTCTCCACATAGAGTTATGAGGATGGGGTCAGCATCACACTCTACCCTATCAATTAGACCTGGGTGATGTGAAGCTGTTCACCATTCCCATTAGATGCTTGTCGATCCCGCCTTCCCAGCTTCCAACATTGTGCCACAAAGATAGAACTTGTGTATTTCCTCCTCTATCACCCACTCTCCTCTCCAGTTCATACATGTCTTTTCCTCAGCTTAGACCAATCTTGATTCTTCCGTTCACCTGAATAATTCCTGATGCTCCTTCCAATCTCATCTTAGACATCTCTTCCTCCAAGATTTCTCTGTCCTACCAATTAAGTGGCATTACAGGCCTCTCATATGTGATTCTCTGGCAAAGTAGGCATCATCTACTTTAGCATCTATCACAAATCTGTGAGTTATGACCTTGGTTGCAACACGTGGAAATCTTGAGGTAATTTAAGCAATGAATAAATGTGGTGTTATTTTACATAATCCAAGGGAAGGATGGAAATTAGGCTTTAAGAAAGAACTAGAACCAGAAATTACAAGTTGATAGGATTCTCTCTCCCTCATGTTTTGGCTATCTTTTGCATATCTACTTCCTTCCTGTCAGTATGTCCAAACCAACTTTCTCTGCAGTCTAGTCATAGCTCTGGCCACATGCAGAAAACTAAATGTCCCCAAGTGACAACCCCAGGTCTCTGTCATAATTGTATTGTCTCTACTTGAGTTAGGCATCTAACAGACGGCCCATTTTAGAGAAGAGAGTCTACAGCCATACCACCCTGAACGCGCCTGATCTCGTCTTCACAGAGACAAGAGCAATAGCAATGAAATGAGCTGCCACAAATGAGCTGCTAAAGATGGACAGCACAATACCATTTGTAATTGCCTGCTTGCCATCTGTATCCTTGATCATCAGTAAACTTTGTAAAAGTACATCAATCTACTATGTCTATCTTATTCACCATTGCATCCTTATGAAACTATGCCAAACAGATTAAAAATCTTAATTTGTGATATAAAAGAAACACCTGTACATGTCAGTGGTTTTCTTTTTCCTATGTCCCAAACTTATTTAAAGCCACCGGACACAAACACCCTACCATTACTACCAACTTCAGATGATGATCTATATTTCTTGCATATTTTAACCTTTATAAAATTGTCCCTTAGCCTCCACAAACACTCACAGGGACTTTATACTTTATATATCTCTCCACTTGGAATAGCAATAAGTAATACAAATTATTTATACCTTACTATGTTGCAGGCGTAGTGATAGGCATATCACATACTTTGAGTTTAATCTTATAACACTCAGTATTTTTCTCCAGTTAAAGCTTGGAAATAACTGAATAATTTGTTCAAGGTCACAACTCATAAATAACCTTAGCCCATCTGAGTCCAAAACTTCATATCTTTCTGCTCTAATCTTTTCACTCATGCAAACTCCTAGGCTGAAATTTTCTCAAATCCAGTCATCGTTGCTAAATTTATTTCTACATCTCCAGAGTCTGGCATATTTTACATTTCATATAGCATATTAAATATGCTCAATTCATATTTTTTGAGGAATGAATAAATTAATGAATGAATGAGCAGATAGACTCTAATGGAGGGAAAAGACGCATTCACCAGGGGTAAAGATTTTCTCTATCCTAACAACTTTGTAATCTTTATATGTCAACAAAATAATTAGCTCAGATGGAAAAAATTATATTGTTGGTTCTATGAAGTTGACATGGCTTGAGGACTAGCTTTGATCAGATTAAAACTTCTCACTGAGAAAAATATATAAAAGCTGTATGCAATATAAAACAAAACAAAATAAAACAGCAGATATTTCAGGCTTTGGAAAACAACCAAAGTATCTAGGATTAAAAGCAGAGCTATAAAAGAAAATAGAATCTCGGAGAAGGGAGCTGAACATAGTATGCAGCTTATGACCTTTCAGCATTTGAGGAATCCTAAGATTTTGGAAGCTAGAGACCAATAAATTAAGACAAATGTTACTACTAAGAGGGCAAAAAGAATAGGCAGAGCGCCATGGACTTTTAGGGCAGTGGAACTATTTTGTGCAATGGTGCAATGGTGGATACATGTCACCATTAACATAATGTCATTAAACATTATCAAAATCCACAGAATGCACATCAAGAGCGAACCCCAATGTAAACTTTGGGCGATGATGAGGTAAAAATTCCAATGATGTGTCAATTGTAACAAATGGACCACTCTGGTACAGTGTCATAGTGAGGGAGGATGATTTTTGTGGGGGGGTCATAGAGTATTTAGGAACTCTGAACTTTCTACTCATTTTTGTTATGAACCTAAAACTGCTCTAAAAAGCCAAGTTTACTAATAATAACAATTTCAAAAAGTGAAGAAGAGCTTTCAACTGTCCCACAGAGCTAGGGATAAATAAATTGGCATTCAAGACCTGCCAAGAAGAAGGGACTCTGGTTAACATCGCAGGTTTTTAGTTGAGATTCTTGAATAGTAACATCCTACGAGTCAGGGAAAACTAAAAATAGACAATTTCTCACAAAAGTTGAACCTCAGTCTCAAAATATCTCAATACCTAATTGGATCAAGGTGATCTACATGTATGCTGACTTCCCACAAGAAAGGAAATAAATCCTCTCTGGACAAATGAAAATGCCCAAGCCTGTAAAGATTTTTTTCACATACAGTGTCCAAAATTGACAATGACCAATTATGCAAGAAAGCAGGGCCAAATGACTGAAATTCTAGAGAAATGTCAGACAATAAAATGTCATGCACTAAAAACTCAAACATTAAAGTTATACCTGAAATCCTAAAACAACTATGATTCATACATTTCAGAAAGTAAAGTAGAAAAAATAGATGACATCATGGATATTTTCACTAGAAAAGGACTAGAATCATTTTTGAAGCTCAAAGTTAATACTGAAACTGAAGTATACAACAACTGAAATCAAGAACTCACTAAATGGGTTATTATTAACAGCAGATTAGACAAAGGAGAAAATTAGTGAACTGGAAGATAGTTCTGTATAAAATATCGAGATTGAAACTTAAAAATACTTAACAGAAAACACCAAAAAGAATTTGACATATAAACCATAGAGAAAATACTAATGTATGTGTAGTTGGAGTCTCATGATAAGAAGAAAGAGAAAATGAGCATGTGTGATATTTGGAGATATGGACAAAGACTATTTTAAAACTGACAAAAGTCGTCAAGCTACAGATTCAAGAAACAGAAAGTAAAAGTAAAAGTTGCAAGTAAAAGCTACCAAAAGAAAATATTGGCAGCTATCTTCATGACCTTTAGAAAGACAAAAATTTCGTCAACAGTCAAAAAAGCTCTCTAAAAGGAGAAAAGATTGATAAATTATGCTATGTTAACATTAAGAACTTCTGTGTATCAAAATCATCATTAAGAAAGTATGAAAGCATGGCATATGGTGGGGAAAGATACTCAGGAGTCATACCCAGAATATATAAAGAACTCCTACAAACCAATAAGAAAAATCTAGATAAGTAATAGAAAAAGTCACATGTGAATAGACACTTCACATAAAAGAACAGATGAATGATCAATAAACATATATTAAAATATGCTCAACATCATTAGACAGAGAATCTAAGTAAAGAAAAAATTTTAAACTGACAATATCAAATGTGGGAAAGTATGTGGAACAACTAGAATTTTCTTACCCTACTGGTGGCAATGTAGACTGGTACAATCATTTGATTAAACTCTAACAGGATCTACAAAACTAAACCTACACATAATCTGTGACCAGTGATGCCACTCTAATTCAACTGATTTGCATACAAGCATCAAAGTACATGTACAAGAATGTTTAGAGCAGCATTATTCATAGTGTTCTAAGACCGGAAATAACCAAAATGTTTATCAACAGTAGCGTATATACATACACTGGGGTATAATTGTACAATGTGTGTCAGTTCCCATTCTCTGGGAGGAAAACAATCAGAGTTAGGAGTACAAGATATATATTGAGAGTGTGCCTGTGAAATAGAAGAGCAGGAGTAGGCAGGGTAAGTCTTCAGAAGGCTACGCAGGTCTAACACTTGTGAAAGGGACGGGGAAGGAAGGGGGACTGGGAAGGGAGGAGCTGCACACTAAAGTGGCCCTCTGAGAATGGCCCAGTCACTCCAAAGAGGAGCCCCCACGCAAATATTGCCTATGGAGGAGTCCCACACCGATCAGAAATACTTAAGCCTTGATGCCAGCCCCCTCTGGCCATGCTCAGTCATTGGCTGGATGTTGCCCAGAGAGAGCATGTCCTAGGTTTGAATGCTACAGCAGATCCTTAAGGCGCTGTAGCTGGAGGCTGTGGGCTCACTGTGCTCCTCCAGGACGACACTCGCCCCTCCATGGCTGCCATATGGAACCCTGTGAAACCAATACAAATAAACTTCTAGGGGATATTGTACAACAACATGGAAAGATCTTACAAACATATTATCTACCCAAAGAACCCAGCCCCCAAAAAACACATACTGCGTGATTCCGCTGTTTTGATTCCAAAACAGTCAAAAGCAATCTATGGTGATGGATATCAGAATAATCAGTTCCTCTGACCAAGGGCCTAATGACTGAGAATCAGCATTCATTAGGTTGTTGTGGCTTACACACTATAGTCTGCGGGGTGGTTATACACGTGTTCACTTTGTAAAAAATTCATTTGTGTCTCACACCATGATTTCTGTATGTATGCCACACTTCAGTGAAAAACAAATTACTTAAAAAAAAAAATTAGTGTGGCCGGATAAATGTATTAAGAGAAATAAATGCCACATAAATCCCGGAAAGCCAGGAGAATAATGGCTTTGTAGAATGTGAACGATAAAGAGGATAAATTATATTTATTTTGATATAGAAGACTTGAATAATTTTACCAAAATATTTCTATAATTTCTAAATCTCTACTATTATTAACGGAAAACAGGTGATATGCAGCTGCTTTATTTATTTTCATAAACAACTTTTTTGATGGCTTAATAGCTACCGTAATTTTATTCTAATAAAGCTTGTGCAGCCCAATATTAACTTTACACAGCACTTTTAAACTTCTTCCAGCCTGACACAAGTGAAAGCTTAGAAAAATTATCATTACGATGCTCCTTTTAATTGAATTTGCATGCTGGTTTACATGACAATTGATGTCTACATTACTTAAATATCATCTTCGTAACATGCTTCCCCACACAAGACGTGCTGTTTCCTTTTTCCCTTGGCTAACCCATAGGTACTAGCACTGGACATAAATAAGCACAAATGAAACCAGTGAAAGGAATGGAACAAATACAGAACTGGGATGCAGCCAGCCTGAGTTTTGTTCACACCTCTAGAACTAACTAGATCTCTGCAATAGTGAGCAAATGATTAAACATTCTGACCTGCGGGTTCCTGAATTGTAAAATGAGGAGGCTGAACTCTATCGTTTCTAAGATACGTTCTGGCCGTTGTGTGTGTCCTGAATTTGGATCCCACTCTTCAGCCTTGTGACCATAAGCAAATGACCTCACCTTTTAGGTCTAACTTTTCTTGTTTAACGAAATGGTTGTGGCAGATACTTTAGGTAGTCTTTCACTTCTTCCTTCTCCGGTAGAAATACAGTTTTGTTCACTGATTTCCTCCTTCCCTGAGGAGTCCAGAGAAAGTGACTCTTCTTAGCTCTAGCTATCGTATCTAAAAAGTCAAGTCATTGCAATCATCACATTCCTCTCTCCAGGGTTGGCTTTAGACACAGGCATGTGACAGAATGCTGATCAATGAGACTGAGGGGATGACCACTGCAAGGCACATAGCTTTTCTCCTCTGGACTTGGTCATATCTGAATGCGCCATGTGGAACTGTGTCATCATCCTGTGACTCCGAGGGAAGCCAGACTGAGGTGAGGGCAAAGCTGACACAGTGCGGAGGACACACAGGTTCTGGTACCAAGACCCTAGGTACTTGATAACATCCCTGAACCAAGGATTCTATTGTGCCCTCCCTCGGACTCCTTATTATGTGAAATAATACATTTACTTATTGTTGAAGCCAGTGTGACCATTTGTTTCTTACTTGCAGCCAAAAACAGCCTAACTGATACAGTGACTGCAATAATACATGTATTCAATACATACAGAGGAGTTGTAAAGTTGAAGGATAATGTGCCTGATGCCTTTATCTTGATGCCAGGACTGTTTAAGTAATTTTATCATATTTATTATATTTAACTGTATGTATAATATACATACGTACTATACATAATATATTTTAGTCTTCAAATTCCCTGCATTTCAGTATACATAGTATAGCATATAGTTGGTGCACACACACGCACACACACACACACACTAAAATGTGCTGAATTTAAAGATTAAAATTATAAAACAATGAATGGTAAAGGAAGCTAGACTTCCCTTTAAAATTAGCCATTTTCGCAGCTTTATTTAATAAGCTACATTTTGTTTGAAACTGATTTTGCTCCCCACCATAACCATCTACTGCTTACTAAGAGAAACTATTCACCCAAAAAAGTATTTTGCGATCTGTTCTGTTTTGGATACTGAGAAAAGAGGAAGGAAATACAAGAAACAGCCACTTGATTCAAGAACTAAAAGCACATATGCATAAGAAATGATTGTAAGAAATACTTAAGTAACAAAGCCCCAAATCTCTGAAACAGTATTTCAGGTGATATATACTCTATAAATTCAGATAATGTGGAGATGGTTGTAGGTTGGAAGGATTAGTTGTACCAATTCACAGGAAGCAGATCACCAGAGGAATTATAACCCTCAAATACAGCTTCAGATCCCTTAGGCCTGGGATATACTGACCTCCTTCCTACCATCTCTGTTGAACGTCCAGGCAATAAAGAGTTTAGGTGAAAGGTGATCCTCTAAGTGGTACAGCAGTGGAAATACATGGCCAAGAGGATTTACATATGGGTAGGAAACCTTTCAAAGCCAAAAAAAAAAAAAAAAAAAAAAAGATGTAACAGATCAGTTTGAGATGGAAGTATAATCCCCCACACACATCACCCCAATAGTCATCACCTGGTTTGCTGTGGAGCAATGGGCAAAACCAGGTAATCATTTAAAATGATAAGAATAAGTTATTATAAGACTAAGTGATTCTTCTATGAACCATCCGATAAGTGAGTTACAAGGCTACAATAAATCTGCAGAGCAGTCCCGAGAGATGTGGCTTCTTTCCAACATGTTTCTATTCTGATTTTATGAGAAGCAAAGGCTTTGGGGCAGTGGCTAAGGGTTAGATTATAAAAATGATCAGACCAGTAGATTGTCCTTTGTGATAGGAAGTGTTTCAGTGCCACAAAGATTAGACAAGAGACTAGTCAAGTCCTCAGAGATAAGCCTGTCGTCACTAACATTTTACTTTCTCTTCAGGAGAAACACATGTACATTTCTCTTATTTTTGATTCTCTATGGAGAACCCAGCTAAGCTGAGTCTACTATGTATGGAAATTTGTCACTCAGCCATTAGAAAACTACTATGATTGGTATAAGTCAAGAGGTATGCAGCAATGGCGAAAACTATGAAGGTGGTGACTCAAATGACTGAGGTTTGAAAACATTGCCACACCAGGGGACAGAACTACTTTTAGACACAGGGAAGACGAGCTCCCACCTTGGCTCTTGCATAGTAGCAGCATCAAATATGACAAATATATGCAAAATGAGCACACACATGGGCTTCTGTCTCCCTGAGATCCAGCACTCAAGGAGGCCCAGGTCAATCTATCGGTTTAGTAGGTGTAAACATCTGATCTTGTGGCTAGTACCACCATTCAGTCCCCAAGGAAATGCTTCTACCTATTTCTCACCCAATGGCCTTTGTGAGGAAAGCCACACCTAAGGTCTGTTCAGGCTGCATGTGTTGTGCTGATCCTAATAGCAGAGACAAAAAGAATGGAGTGGGGAAAGCCTAGGTAAGACACAAATCAAATGACTTGTGAACTCTTTCTCTCAAGTGCAAACACAATAAGCTTCTTTCATAATGAAGTATAGTTTCCCAGGAGTGTCTAGCATCGTTTCTTGCTTCTCTTCAGGTTTCAATTCTTAGTTCTGGGGAGTACTAGTGAATTTGCAGTGTAAGTGCAAGAGTTACACAGTGGCTGAGGAAAAATTTGCCATATTAAACCATTCATTTTACTCTTAAATGTATGTCTGTGTGCATGCACGCACGTACACACACATATACACACACACACACAATTGTTGACATTAGCGACTAATTGGATGTTGGATGTTAAAATTGAAAATACTTGTAATTTTACAAAATATTAAATAAGATTTCATTAAATCTGAATATCAAAACTGTTAAATAACACAACATAAATGCAATCAACAAAACTAAGACTGGGGAAAATTCTATAGGCTAAACAAGGTGGTTCCTTCAAGAAACAAAGTGAAAAGAAAAAAGAGAGAAACAGATAGAGAGAAAGAGAGGAAAACCTAAAGATTAAAAGAGACTTAAAAGACATTTCAACAAATTGCAATGTGCGACCTTTACTTGGATTTTGATTCAAACAATTCAAAATATATGTAACATTTGCAGGAGTTGAAATATTAAATGATACTAAGGAATTATTGTCATGTTTTAAGTACAATAACAATAGTGTGGTTATGTTAAAAACCTCTCATCTTTAGAGACATTACTGATATGTATAGATATCAAATTATATAACAAGTGTGATTTACTTTAAAATAGTGGGGGAGGGGATAGAAGGGTGAGATGAAATAAGATTGGCCATGATCAATCATGAGCTGATCAATCACTAAAGCTAGATAATAGGTGTATGGGTATTTATTATACTACTTGGCCTACTTTTGTATGTTTGAAATTCTCCATAATAAAAAAAAAATTTAAATATATTTTTAAATAAAAATTTTCAATTCAGCTTAACTTATTTAGAATTTTTATCTTTATTAACCAGCGTTTTCCTTTTAATCTTAGTAGGTAATTTTGAATAACAAAGGAAAATTAAACTGTTTTGGAAAGTTAAGTATTTTAGTAAGAAAAGTTAAATAATTTTAGTAATTATAAAATGTTTGATTTACTTGAATTTACATTATTGATAACAATATTTTCAAGTTTTGTAAGCTGTGAGTGCATATACACGTTCTTTTATAATCCTTTAGATTTTTAAGAGTGAGTACCAATTGAGAGCATGATAGAAATGGGAAATACAAAAGGGGAGCTCAGAAAAGAATAAAACACTGAAAAGAAAAACAGAAATAGAAATTTTCCAAAGAGCATTGCTTAAATTTTTGGAAATTAGAAACAGTGAGAGTGGATTAGTATTAAACACACATGAAAGCCATGAAGAGGATATTACACATTTGATGTAATTACTCATCAAAACAATGAAAATGAGCAAGACAATTATTGTCATCAAGACTTCAACTTGAACAGATCCAATAAAATCTCTGCAATTTCACATCTTTTACTGCACAAGGATCTAATTCTAAATGATGAGAATGTGTGAGCACCCCGGTTTGACTCTTGCCCTGGCCCTGTGGGGAGAAGTGCTGGGGAAGAAGGGCTGCCAGGAAGACATGTAATGTTATCTGCTCATAAATGCTATGTAGTCCCTTTTAGAAAACAATCACCCAGTAAATAAAATAAGTAAAAACATTGTATTGTGTATGATAGGAGTTCTAAGAAGAAAGCAAATTGTAAAGCTCTGATAATATTAAAAATTAAAGAAGACTCATGGGAGAAGGTAGGACTTTCTGAGTTTTGGTGGAAGAAAGAATTCCACTAGGTGAAATGGAGAAGGCACAAGAATTCACAAAATTCCAGGCACAAGAATTCACAAAAGTGTAGCTGTAAGAATGAGGGGTCCAAATAGGCTAAGGGATTCTGATGAATGGAGACAGGCCTCAATCAATTTTACACCATGAGAGCAAATGGAAGCTAAATTAGTCTGGCCCTGCTAAGTACCTTGTTCAGAAACTGAAATATAGCTGTAACATGGCTACCAGAGGAAATGAAATGGAAGCCTATAAACCCTGAAATGTAGAGCAAGAATGCAAATTCAGAGAACTAAGGAGAGTTTTATTTTGGGACTGTACTATAAAGGTGACTTAGGTAGACCCAAGGGCCAGGGTTCTGTGTGCATGTGTGCGGGCCCTTAGTGATCATTAATGTGTGAGGGTAAAGAAAAAAAAAAAAAAGTTACGTGGCTCTGAAAATAAAAATGATTAAGGTATTTCTTGTAGCTATTTCTGTGTGTCATAAAAACAGCGTGATTTTTTTAGAATGGGCTGATATTCTTTATCCCAGTTCTCCCTGAAGAGAATTAAAGAGCTTAGACCTCTAGGAATTTATTGGTCTGATGGGATAAAAAAACAGTGCCAAAAGGAGCACATACATTCCCAGGGACTCATTTCAGTCTCTATCTAAATGCAAAGCCTGGTCTTACTTTTTGAAACCACCTTTCTCGTAGACTGTTTAAGAGTTAAGGGATTATAAGAGTAAGTCATTGATCTCCCATTTCTAAGGCTAACAAAGAATTTCATATTACTGAAACCAGACATTGCCTTTAAACCCACAAGATTTTAACCAGAGGGAGAGTGTTTTTGTTTGCTCTGTGATAATTTGAAAACTGTGTGACATTCTTGGGAAGAAAAGAAAGAAAAAACATTAAATCTTACAGAAGCATTTTCCATGCTTTCCTTGAGAAAAGGCAAATTAGAAATTACCTTGGACAGAATGTACGAAATGGAATGACTCAAAACTCTTTGAAGGGTGGCCTATCTTTTAAAATCAAGCAGCATGATTCACTGTGTACTTAGAAGAAAAAAAAACCACATGGTTTTCAGTCAGAACAATTCCAGGTGAAAGATGAGGTACTTGTAGATTAGATAGTTCCATGGTTATAGTGATGAAACTAAACTAAATAACTATTTCACAGCCCTTTTGACAATAGATTTTGATTAAAAGAATTATAGCGGAGGAAACCTACCACTAGTGAAGATGAAACACTCCAATAACACAAAGCAACTGAGTTTTAACTCAAATATACCAAACTTATAAACCTTAAGGAGTACTGCCTGCCCCCTGCAAAGGGGTGACCTAGGAAGCAATAGCTTAGAGAAGATTGCAGCAATTTCTTAAAAGAGTTTCCAACTCTTCTGTACAAGCCTTCAGAGGAAACAGTCTATTGTTTTGACTATCTTCAAAAATAAGAAAACTTCAACACATGAAAATAGATTTTCATTTTTGAAAAATAATCAACAGTCCATTGAAAGCAAGTCTGGAGAATGAGAGGTGATTAAGCTGAGTAATACTGTTTTTATTTAAAAATAAATTATAAATTGTATATAAAAAGGTGACTTCTAAGCTCCTTTGGAAATGGATCTGCAGACAATTTTCAAGAAGAATTACAAAAGTAATTTGTTGAAATAAGTGTAATGACTTCCAACTACTTTGAAGAGAAAAAAGATCTTTCTTACCATATTATAGACATACCATATTTAGACGTTCTAATATTCACACAATTATTCTGAAATGGCAATACGTATCAAAATATAAAATGTACATAAGTTTGACCTAGCAATTCCTCTCCAAAGACATTATCTTGAAGACATGAGAAGTAAACAAAAATATCTAGGTAAAAGTACTCATTACTGAATTGATAAAAAATTAAAAACATACTAATTGCCACCAGTTAGGGACATGGTAAATAAAATACACTGTAGCCACTGTAGAAAGCATGAAGTTCTTTAAAAGACGATGTGGAGCTGGGAGGCCACACAGCTTTTATGTCATTGTTAACTGCAATCAAACACTGTGTTAAGAAGGATTCTAAGGCGGAGCTTAGTCACGAAGAAGAAAGTTGTTATCCATTAGCGATGCCTGAGGCAATAGAAGACTAAAGGAGGTGGTGATACAGTGCCCAGGTCTTTGTCATCCCTAATACAGCTAGCAGTCAGGGTTAAGACAGGAAGTTCAATCGAATTTACTAGGGAGAACTAATTACAGAAGTACTAGAAAAACTGAAAAAGGAGACATAGAAAGATCTACAATCACGGGAAGCCATTGCCACCCATGGACTAAAAGACAATTGAAGAGGTGCCCACTGGGTGGTCACCCAAAGAGCTGTGTGGCTAAGGCCACACCCGATGTGACTCAGAATCATAGAAGAGAATGAGCCCCTGCCAGAGATCTTGGCATGTAATCAATGCAGTTACCCAGAATACCACACTCAGAAGGGCGCTGGAGCACACAAGGTTTAATGCTCTGCTACCATCTTGAAATTTTTAATAATTTTGAACAAGGGGCCTGCATTTCCATTTTGCCCTGGGCCTTAGATATTATACAGCCTGTCCTGCCAGAGACTCTACACAAAGAAGAAAGGGATGAAGTTAAATATCCCGTCTGTCCCATCTTTCCACCTTGTATTTATCTACTGTCTCATACTCGCCTAACTTACAAGGAAGCTCTTGGCAAAAGTACCTGTAGTTTGCAGAGATTGGTCCCAAGGAACAGGGCATAGCAGGAAAATGGCAGGGAAGAGATCTGATAATTAACAAGAAAACAGCTAGCATATCCAAGATAGGTAGACATGTGTGATGAGGGACAGATATTCAAAATTATTAAGGATTTAAAAAGGTTTAGAACATGGAATCATGCGCGATCCTGTTTATCTAAATATCTATATATTTACTTCATTTTTAACAGTCAGGTGGTATATACATCAAGGTGTTAGAGTACAAACCAGGAGGACATAAATCAAGGTGTCCAAGATAGTGGTAGGTGAATGAGATTATGACCATTTTCTACACCTCTTGTTTAGCTGTATTTTCTAACATTTCATATATATGTGTGAATTTATACATTCCTGTATACAATTTATGTATACCTATATATGTATTTGTGTATACATATACATATAATGTACAATGCATATGATATTGTAATAAATAAAGTAGCTTTATTTTTTAAGTTAAAAATATACAAAGAGGATCTGGTTGTAGAAGGAGCTATCTTTTACCACTAGGGAGAGGCTAGAACAGAAATTTAGCTGCTAACCAAGTCTTGTCAAATATGGCAAGATATAGAGTAGGATGAGAATTAAGGAAACAGATCTTGGGCAAGGTGATGGGGAGACCATGTGGACAATCTGAAATACAGTGTTAGTAAATCAGTGAAAGTCAAAGTTCAATTCAATGAGAAAATGTAAGCAGCAAATGAAGGCAACTCCCTCCAAAATAAGGTTGAAGGTTATAGCAATGGGCTGGCCTTTTTATAATTTATTTATACAATCTTATATTGGGTTTATTAGATTTAGGTACACAATATAGTGATTTGTCATTTTTATACCTTACAATCTGATCACTCAGCTGATTCTCGGAATCCTCTGTCACTGTGCAAGCTTATCACAATACTATTGACTATATTCCCCTTCCCCTTTTCACCCAACCCCTACCCCTCCCTTCTGGTAACCATCCCTTGGGTCTCTGTTTCTCTGAGTCTGTTTTTGTTTTGTTTTGTTTTCAGATTCCACATATAAGTAAAGCCATATGGTATTTGTCTTTCTCTACCTGCCTTTTTTGAAAGGCACTGTGGAGGGCTAAAGGAGAGAGGCGGGGCTTTCAACCTGGCAACCAGGGCTGATGTCACCCAACTCTCAGGCCCAGAGTCCCTTCTGGGGTGGGCCTGGGGAGCTGGACCATTTATTTTGTAGAGCAGAAGTTCCTGGTATTTTTTTATTTTCTTTTGAAACCCCTGCTAGGAATGAATGGTGGTTGTTTAAGAAAACCAGAGCCTCAGGTGCAAATGTGATGTGGGCCAGTCTCAGCCCACCTTTCACCTCCCGAATCCTTTCCCTCTGTGCCTACATTAGTCTACAGTTTAGTTTTTTTTTGTTTAAATTTTGGGCACTTTCAAATGTTCTGATTTCCCGTTGGCTAGTGCATTCTTGATAGGAAAATAGACTAGAATTTCAATTTTTAAGAATGTCTAATTAGTAGCTTAAAAAGTAGATGATTTATATATAATTATTTTTAAAGCAAAGCTACAATTGCTTTCCTGCTGAATAAATGACCATTTTAAAAGTTAAGTTGAGCTTAAATCTACTCATCTAAGGAATTATTTCTCAAGATGCTGAGCTTAAAGTCACCCACTCTCAGCTTTTTTTAAAAAGTGATTGAAATTTTGTACAGATATTTGACTATGCCATGTTTTTATAAAACTTCAAAAACACATTTGAGGGACAATCACCATTTCTTTTTCTATCATTTATTCATAAAATTCCCTAAGAAATGTGGCCTTGATAGGAAGCAAATGATGCTATACGCTAAATATTGTGAAAGCAATCTTAAAATGAGTGGCTTAAGTTGAATGTATTTCTCTCTTCACAAAGAAGCTGAGAATTTAGGGAGGAAAACTCTTCGAAGTTCTGTGTATTAATCCATCCAATGGAAAATTCTGCAATTCAGCAAGGACATTCTTTGGAATTGGGATCAGACAGTGTACTGCTGCCTTGGTTAATTTTACATTGTCAATTCCAGAAACACAATCCTAATCTATGTTTACTCATTCTTCTCATATGGAATCATTAACCCTGCTCTCCTCCTTTATGCTAATACACATATAAGTCCCACTGGATATAACCTAGCTTTTTCCTTAATTATCATGCATCACATATAAACCTGCCTCCCTCTCAGAAGAGCTCTGTTTACCCACCCTTATCACCTATCCACAGTCGGCTCAGCTACAGAATAGTGTGTGGCAAAGGGCCAGAAACGTGACACTGTCCTTGAAAGATATCAGTACAATTTTATATTATTACCCTGATTGAGAGGGAAAAAAAGAAGATTCGTGAAAAGCTGTCAGATTATTTCCTTTTTTCAGAGGTTAAATGGATAATTAATTTGCATCTCTGCCTTTCCACAGCCATTTTACACCTGTCTGATAGAATAAAGTATAAACCATGAAAAATGAACAGTTCCTTTATTTGGACTTTGCTGACTAAAAACTTTGAAAATGTTTCTTTTTTAAAATGATTTCAAAATAATAAACATCAGGTTCTTGTTTCCATCATTGTCAGCTCCAACTTCAGTTGGATCCAAGAGCAGTTTGTGCCGCCTCAAGGTGCCAGGTATTTTGAGGGAGTCAAGATAAACAGACTCTCAAATATTCAAAGTGATGAAAAACAAGGGTCTACAACCAAGACTACTCTACCCAACAAAGCTATCATTAAAAATTAAAGGAGAGATAAAGAGCTTCCCAGATAAGAAAAAGCTAAAGGAATTCATTACAACTAAGACAGTATTACAAGAAATGTTAAAAGGATTTCTTTAAGGAGAAGAAAGGAGAAACAAACAAATAAAGATCAAAAATATGAATAACAGGATGGCAATAACAATGCACCTATCAATAATCACTTTAAACATAAATGGATTAAATGCTTCAATCAAAAGACACAGGGTAGCTGAGTGGATAAGAAAAGAAGACCCATGCATATGCTGCTTACAAGACACCCACCTCAGATCAAAAGATTCACACAGATTGAAAATAAAGGGATAGAAAAAGATATTTCACACAAATGGAAACAAGAAAATATCAGGGGTAGCAATACTTATGTCGGACAAAATAGATTTTAAAATGAAGTCTATAATAAGAGACAAAGTAAGACAGTACATAATAATAAAAGGATCAATCCAACAGAAGGACATGACCCTAGTGACATCTACTCACCCAACATAGGAGCACCTAAATATATAAAACAAATATTGACAGACATAAAGGCAGAGATCAATCGTAACACAATCACAGGAGGGGACTTCAACATCCCACTGACACCAATGATCAGATTTTCCAGACAGAAAATCAAAACGGAAACAGCAGCCTTAAATGATATGCTAGACCAGATAGATTTCATTGATATTTTTAGACCATTTCACCCCAAAGCAGCAGAATATACGTACTTTTCAAGTGCACATGGAACATTTTCCAAGATAGACTACATGTTAGGCCACAAAACAAGTTTCAATAAATTTAAGAAGATTGAAATTATATCAAGCGTCTTCTGTGATCATGTGGTATGAAACTAGAAATCAATTACAAGAAAAAATTGAAAACACACACAAACACATGGAGACTAAATAACAAGTTACTAAATAATGAATGCGTCAACAATGAGATCGAGGAAGAAATCAAAAGATACCATGAGACAAACAAAAATGAAAACACAATGACACAAAATCTATGGGACACAGATAAAGCAGTCCTCCCAGCGAAATTCATAGCAATGCAGGTCTACCCAAAGAAACAAAAGAAATCTCAAATCAGTCTACCTTTACAACTAAGATAACTGGAAAAAGAACAGTAAAATAAGCCCAAAGTGAGTACAAGAAAGGAAATAATGAATATAACAGCAGAAATAAACAAAATACAGACCAAAAAATTAAAATAAAAAACAAAAAAAAAATCAATGAAACCAAGAGCTGGTGTTTTGAAAACATAAACAAAATTGACTAATCTTTAACCAGATTCATCAAGAAAAAAAGAGAGAGGACTCAAATAAAATCAGAAATGAAAGAAGAGAAGTGAAAAGTGACACCACAGAAATACAAAAATATTTAAGAAAATACTATGAGCAACTATACACCAACAACTTACACAGTCCAGAAGAAATAGATAAATTCTTAGAAGCATACAACCTTCCAAGGCTGACTCAAGAAGAAATAGAAACTCTCAATAGATGATTACTACCAATGAAAATGAATCAATAATCAACAAGCTCCCAACAAATAAAAGTCCTGGACCAGATGGCTACACAGGTGAAATTTACCAAACATTCAAAAAAGAATTAACACTTATTCTCCTCTAACTGTTCCAAAAAAATCCAAGAAGATGGAAGGTTCCCCAGCTCGTTTTATGAGGTCACCATTATCCTGATTCCAAAACCAAACAGAGACATTACAAAAAAAGAAAACTATAGGCCGATATTCCTAATGAACATAGGTGCAATTTTCCTCAATAAAATATTAGCAAACCTAATTCAGCAACACATTAAAAATATCATACACTACAATCAAATGGGATTCATTTCTGGCATGCAAGGTAGGTTCAGTATCCGCAAATCAATTAATGTAATACACCACATAATCAAAATGAAAAATAAAAGTCATATGGTCATATTAATAGATGCAAAATCCAGCATCCATGTATGATAAAAGCATTTGACAAAACCTAGCATCCCTGTATGAAAAAAAAACTCTCAGCAAAATGGGAATAGAGGGAACATATCTCAACATAATAAAGTCCATATATGACAAACCCACCACTAATATCATACTCCATGGGGAAAAGCTAAAAGCATTCCCCTGAAGAACAGGAACAAGACAAGGATGTCTACTTTCACCACTTTATTCAACATAGTACTGCAAGTCCTAGCCACAGCAATCAGACAAGAAAAAGAAATCGGTGGCATCCATAGAAAAGGAAGAAGTAAAACTGTCACTATGTGCATATGACATGATATATATAGACAGAGAACCCCAAAAACAGTTTACACCAAAAAACTATTAGAACTGATAAATGAATTTAGTAAAGTAGCAGTATAAAAAATTAATATTCAGAAATTGGTTGCATTTTTATACACCAATAATAAACCATCAGAAAGAGAATGTAAGAAAACAATCCCACTTACAATTGCATCAAAAAAATAATAAAATATTTAAGAATAAATTTAACAAAGGAAATAAGAGACTGTACTCAGAAAATTATAAGACATTGAAGATACAAGTTAAAGAAGATACAAATAAATGGAAACATATACCATGCTCATGGATATGAAAAGTTAATATATTAACAGTTAAATTGCCCATACTACCCAAAGTAATATATAGATTCAACATAATCCCTGTCAAAATATCAATGGCATTTTTCACAGAACTAGGACAAATAATCCTAAAATGTATATGGAACCATAAAAGACCCTGAATAGCCACAGCAATCCTAAGAAGAACAAAGCTAGAGGTATCTAGCTACCTGATATCAAATTATGTGAAGTTATAGAATCAAAACAGCATGTTATTTGCATAAAAACAGATACATAGATCAATGGAACAGAATAGAGCCCAGAAATAAATCCAAGCCTATATGGTCATTTAATTATGGCAAAGGAAGCAAGAATTTACACTGGGGTAAAGCCACTCTATTCAATAAATGGTGCTGGGAAAACTGTACAAATACATGCAAAGAAAAAAAAAAGAAAGAAACTGGACCACCTACTTACACCATATACAAGAATAAACGCAAAATGGATTAAAGACAAATGTAAGACCCGAATCCATAAAACTCCTAGAAAAAAACATAGGCAGTAAACTCTCAGATGTTACCCTTAGTAATACTTTTACTGATATATCTCCTTGGGCAAGGGAAACAAAAGAAAAAATAAACAAATGGGACTAAGTCAAACTAGAAAGTTTTATATAGCAAAGGAAACCATCAGTAAAATGAAAAGACACCCTACTGAATGAGAGAAGATATTTGCCAATGATACATATGATAAGGGCTTAATATCCAAAATTTATAAGAAACTCATACAACTCAACACCAAAAAACTAAACAATCCAATTTAAAAAATTAGCAGAGGACATGAATAAACATTTCTCCAAAGAGGACATACTGATGGCTAAGACATATGAAAAGATGTTTAATGTTACTAATCATCAGAGAAATGTGAATAAAAACAACAATGAGATACCACCTCACTCCTGTCAGAATAGCCATCATCCATAGGTCGACAAACAACAAGTGCTGGCGAGGATGTGGAGTAAAGGGAACCTTGGTGCCCTGTTGGTGGGATTACAAATAGGTGTAGCCACTATGGAAAATTGTATGGAGGTTCTTCAAAATATTAAAAATAGAACTACCTTATGACTCAGCAATTCCACTCCTGGGTATTTATCCAAAGAAATCCAAAATACTAATTCGAAAAAATATATGAACCCCTATGATTACTGTATTGCTATTCACAAAAGCCAAGATATGGAAACAACTGATATGCTCATCAATAAGTGATTGGGTAAAGAAACAGTGGTACATTTATACAATGAAGTATTACTCTTGCCTTTTGCAACATGGGTGGACCTAGAGGGTATTATGCTAAGTAAAATAAATCTGACTGAGAAGGACAAATACTTATACGATCTCACTTATATGTGGAATCTGAAGAACAGAATAAATGAGCAAACAAAACAGAAACAGACTCATAGATACAGAGAACAAACTGATAGTTGCTAGATGGGAGAGGGGTTGGGGGATGGGTGAGAAAGGTGAAGGGATTAGGAAGTACAAATTGGTAGTCACAAAATAGTCATGGGGATGTGAAATACAGTATGAGGCATATAGTCAATAATGTAAAGACTACGTAGGGGGTCAGATGGGTACTGGACTTATCAGGGGAATCACTTCACAGGTTATATATATGTCTAACCAATGTGCTGTACACCTGCAACTAATATAAAATAATGTTGAATATCAACTATAATATATATATAATCACAGGATGTAAAGTACAGCATAGGGAATATAGTTAATGGTACATTGTAATAGCTATGTAACAATTGTCAGAAGGGGTAGCAGACTTGGGGGGTTATCACTTTGTGAGGGGTGTAAATGTCTAATTATTATGTTGCTTTGTACACTTGAAACTAATTTAAAAAATGATGGCAGAGTATTAATGGACATATAAATGGAAGTTACCCGTGGAACTGGGAATAAGTTATTGGAACTCTGGACAGAGAATAGGATAGGGATATAGATTTTGGAAGCAGTGTCATAAGGATATTAGTTAAAATATGAAAATGAATTAAATCTCCAAGATGTCCTAATGTTTGATAAAATGGAACACCGGCCTTTAGAGAATGGGACAGAGATTAAGAACATGAGAAGGATCCACCATAAAAAAGAAGAAAACAGGGAAAGGCAGTAACTCAGAAGCAAAAACAAAAGATTGTGGATTTTTTGCCAGTATGTAAGGGCTTGAGGTACAAGTGAGAGGTGAGAAAACAGAAGCAATTTTTAGATGTTCAGCATGGAAAAAGAGAGATGGTTAGTAGCTGGAAAGAATAATAGGTTTGAGGGAAAGTATTTTCAAAATAAGAGAAGAAGTCCATAAAGATGGCATCACTGAAGGTGCAAGAGGCAGAAGCCAGGAGCTAGGATATACTCTGGAATGTTCCTGCACCAGGCAAGTTCAGGCACTACTATGGGGTCATCAAACTCAGTGGTCCAGCTTGCAAGGAAGTCTGTGGAGCACAGTAAACAAACAACTTCAGCTGAATTCCTGCAACAGAGAAGCAAAGGAGAGAGAGGTCTTGCAAAGCTCTGAAACATAATGCTGGAGGACTGAGCAAGAAGTTTCTAGATCCTGACACTAAAAGCATGGAAAGGAGTAAGACCAAGGCTACACATGAAAGGTCTTGCTTGGAAAAGGAGGAAAATAAAGAAAGCCTCTGAGAAAGGAGCCATCGGCTACAGCATGTTGAGGAGTGGAGCCTGTTACAAAAAGCTTGTACTGGCCGTAAGGGAGAGTGTGATAGGAAGTTGGATAAATAACAGAGTTTCGGAACAGCACTGACGGCACAGCTGAGATTAGAGAGCATTGATTTGTGGTGTGTCCATTTATATATAAAAATTATACCACGTACATGAGAATTGGCTATCTAGCCAAGAGCTAATGCATACATATAATATTTTATCTTCAGTAATGGTACTTAAGTTTTTTAGTAAACTCCAGCAGTCAAACACAATTGTAACTTGACCTCCCTCCTGAAGCTGCTGCATTTACTGAACACTGCCTCATTGCCTTTTACTCACTCAGCATTTCTTGTTAGTTTTTCAAAACCAAGAAGAATTGATTTGTTTTCCTCGGCAGTTCTGAAATCACCCCACTCATTATGTTGTATTTAGGAGAAAAGGAAGAAAAATAAGTTTCCGTCTTGAACATGCTTATATTTTTGGCAAGAAAAATACTCTTTTAGATATATATCTATCCTTGGGTGGAAAATGACCAGTGCTATCTTTGCAACTAGTGTACATTGAACCAGTGGGAATGTGTTGGCTCTAAGCATTGGAAATCACATTCATTTGTCCTGGTTCTGTGACACTTGTCAGACACCTACCTACCTCTGAGCCCTCTGCCCTCCTGTTGGAGTTGGCCAAAATCATATTGAAGAGTAACAAGCACAGAGAAACACAGGAGCAGATGGCAATTTGAAAAGTGTTTTTTCCCCGGGGTGGGGGTGGGGAGAGGTTACAAAAAATGGACTCTGCTCTCCCCTAAGTTAATTGAATAGCTAGCTCCTGATCTACTGTATCTAACATAAATGAGTTGGGGGCAGGGCCCGTTATTTGGGAGGAAGACGTTTCCATGAATACGTTCCATGTCTATAACTCTGCAGAATACTTACAAACACTTACCAGGGAACCCTCATTGAAGACCCAAAATGACAAAGCCTTCCTTTGCACTGATGACTCATTGGAGAAGGATCATTGGTTCCCAGGACCAAGATGTTTGTCTCTAGGCCACTGATAGGAAACGCTGAGGCTCTGGTTCAGGAGGTCTTGGAAACTAATAGTAAGGCTATTGCCTTTGATTTCAGTCCCTGGAAAGCATCAGATTTTCAGTTTTGCATTTTCAGTCTTCATGCCAGCAAGCACCGTGTGTATTGCTGGGCTCCAGCTCCAACCTCACTGCACATTTCTCATCGACAGATCTTCTTGGCATTTTAGCAGGAGGACATATTATTCTGGCTTTTATGTGGAGCCATGAAACCGCACAAGCATTAAATCATAAGTCCTAAAGGTGGCAGGCAAGGAGTGAACCCAGACCTCAGACCTATTCGTAATCGGGGCCAGAATTCAAAGCAGACAAGCGACGCTCCTTCTTCTCTCTTTACTTTATTCTACCCACCCCCCAGGCATTGCATTTTCCTTGCTCTGCCTTATGGGTCTCAATTATTATTGTTATACTTTTTATTGTTATCTTCATTATAAGAAGCAGTACCCAGAACTGTATGCAATATTTAGTGCCTTAGAGGTGATGTCTCACTTAATTCTCACACACCCTGTGAATGTATAATATACAGTAGTCTATTAATGCATTTCAAAAGTATTGCAAGTGTATGCATGCCCATCTACACAAAAATTAGGACTGTGTCATCACCAACTTCTTGCCCTTCACTCTAGTAGGTTGGTGTTTAAAACAATGGAATGACTTGGGATTTCAGCCAAGAGATACTGAGGAATGCCTCAGAATATGGCAAATAAGAAGCATGTACCATTCTTCTCAATCCATTCTGTTTTTTTGGACACATCCTAACTTCCCTCTTGCTTTATGCTCTCATGATGCCAGCCAATATTGCAAATGGAGTAGCCAATCCTAGACCTTCTTTGCTTTCTACATATCTGTCTTATAACTTGCTAACAATAGGAGGAAGAAGGGTGTCACCTGTTTTAAATGACCAATCAGTAATTCATTTGCCATTTTGAATGTCAGCCTTTTAATTATGCCGCACACATAAAAATGACACAAAACATTGAAAGTGCTAAAAGTCTTTAGGATAATATAAATGTCTATTCAACATATCACAGTCCCAGTCCTTAACTATAGTCTGGAAGTCAGATTCTGGACTAATATTGACTGAGCCACAATAATTATGGCTGAAGGGAGGGCAGGCCCCCAAACCGACACTTTATCTTTTCTAATATAAATGTATTTCAGATGTTTAAAAGAAAAGATGCTTACTTAATGGTTGTGACTTTTACTTTGACAACTAATAAGGGGAAATCCATTTCATTGGAAAGTGAGGGAGTAGATGAAGTGCTAGGATCAGAATTTAATGCCATTTTCGTCTGATAGACAAGAAAGCAAGCACATTCTAGAGAGACGCCCCTTCCTTAAGGGGGTCCTCAGAGAATACAGGTGGGCACTGTTATCCATTATCCTAATATTAACAGGCCAGCAAGCAGTAGAATTTAATTTTACCTCAGAGCCCATATATTTTGTTGTTATTTAATTTTTTTATTACTTTCAGGTGTACAAAGCAATGTAATAGTTAGACATTTACACCCCTCACAAAGTGTACCCCCCCAATTTATTACCTCTCTGACATTGTACATAGCTGTTACTGTACCATTGACTATATTCCCTATGTTACACTCCACATCCCATGAATATACATATACACATTTAATTATAATTGACATTAATATTATTCAACTTCAGCTTCAGGTGTACAGCACAGTGGTCAGGCATCTACACAGTCTATGACGTGATCTCAGTACCCCTCTGGTACCCCCACACTATCTTTATAACATTATTGATTATAGTCCCCATAATGTATTTCATATCCCTGTGACTATATTGTGACTACTAATTTGTACTTTCTAATGACACATCTGCCAAGGCATTCATTTCCAAAATTTATAAAAAACTCATACAACTCAACACCAAAAAAACAAACAACCCAATTAAAACATGGGCAGATACCTCACCCCAGTCAGAATGACTATCATCTACAAGACAAATAGTAACAAGTGTTGGAGAGGCTGTGGAGAAAAAGGAACCCTCATACACTGTTGGTGGGAATGCAGACTGGGGCAGCCATTATGGAAGGCAGTGTGGAGGTTCCTCAAAAAATTACGAACAGAACTACCATATGACCCAGCAATCCCTCTCCTGGGTATCTACCCAAAAAATCTGAAAACATTTATACATAAAGACACGTGTGCTCCAATGTTCATTGCAGCTTTGTTGACGGTGGCCAAGACATGGAAACAACCAACATGTCCTTCGATAGATGAATGGATAAAGAAGTTGTGGTATATATACACCATGGAACACTATTTGGCGGTAAGAAAAGATGATATAGGAACATTTGTGACAACATGGATGGATCTTGAGAGTATAATGCTAAGTGAAATAAGTCAGACAGAAAAAGCAGAGAACCCTATGATTTCACTGATATGTGGTATATAAACCAAAAACAACAAAAGAACAAGACAAACAAATGAGAAACAAAAACTCATAGACACAGACAATAGTTTAGTGGTTACCAGAAGGTAAGAGGGGTGTGGGGAGGGAGATGAGGGTAAGGGGATCAAATACATGGTAATGGAAGAGAACTGAGTGGTGAACTGGGTGGTGAGCTGGGTGGTGAACACACAATGGGATTTATAGATGATGTAATACAGAATTGTACACCTGAAATCTATGTAATTTCACTAACAATTGTCACCCCAATAAATTTAAAAAAAAGAAGGAAAAAAAAGCATGGGCAGATAACATAAAGAGACATTTCTCTGAAGAGGAAATGCAGATGGCCAACAGACGTATGAAAAAATGCTCAACGTCACTAATCATCAGAGAAATGCAAATAAAAACCACAATGAGCTACAACCTCATTCCTGCCAGAATGGCTGTCATCAGTAAATCAACAAAAAACAAGAGTTGGCAAGGATGTGGAGAAAAGGGAACCCTTGTGCACTGTTGGTGGGATTGCAAATTGGTTCAGCCACTATGGAGGTACCTCAAAAAATTGAGAATGGAACTACCTTACAACCCAGCAATTCCACTCCTGGCTATTTATCCAAAGAAATCCAAAACACTAGTTCAGAAAAAATATATGCTCCCCTACATTTACTGCAGCTGTATTTGCAATAGCCAATATAGGGAAACAAATGAAATGCCCATCGGTAGATGACTGGATAGAGAAGCTGTGGCATATTTATACAATGGAGTACTCGACCATAAGAAAGAATGAAATCTTCCTATTTGCAACAACAGAGCCCATAGTTTTAACCAGTATTTTTATACCCTATCATCCATGAAAGAGTAATTACTGCTAAAGAACTAATTGTGTTATACTTTGAAAAGTCCCAATCATTATGGACAGCCAAAATGTGTCTCCCTATGGTGTCTAACCTTATGTAGTGTCAGATGCTGTAAATATCATAGATAGGTCTGGCCCTGTCATATGCCAGTTGGGTCAGGCTACATTCAGCCTGTTATTACAGGTTTCCACATCTGTAACCAAAGGATAATAGGGATGATGTCAGATTACTGTTCAAAGATCCCCTGAAATAAATATTCAGTAAATGGTATGTTTCTTTACAAATATTAGGTGCTCTTTATTATCACAATTATTCCTCCCAGCAGTTCTTTTTCAAATGCACACTTTATTATGAAGAGTGTCATTCCAGAATGCCAAAATAATGTTGAAGGCAATCAATAATTCATGGTTTATATTACCCTGCAATGAGGTTATGGAGGCGGCATGGTTTAATGCAAAGCAAACTGTATTAAGAAATGGAAGACAGGGATTGTGATCTGGTTTTACCACTCATAATCCAGCTTCAATTTTCTCATCTATCAAATGGGAAAGATAACACTCTGTTTTGTGACGGTAAACTGAGATGTTTTTTTAAAATGCAAGTGTTTTATACACTTGGATACTACATAAATGCATATTATTGCTATCATTCCTCTAATGAAACTGGAATATATGCTTTCTGGTACAAATAAAGCGTTAACTGTTTGCTTATGATCATTCTCATTAGCATCTGATTGAAAGAAGCAATATATTTTCCATGAATAAACCCATTTATTTTTTTTCTTTTCTTTTGTAGTGACAAGTGAAGTTACAGGATGAATCAACGTGTGAAGCCTTTTGTCCTGCCAAAATATTCTCTCTCTAAAGAATACAGAGAAAGGATATCAGTGAAATATTCTTACATTTTTACCTAGGCATCATATCATAGCCTACCAGAGCTAGAAAACACCTAAACATCTTGATTAAAAAACAAAAGAGCAAAGAAATAAAACCCCCAAATTGACTACAGTTATAAGAAATTAAATCCTGCATTCAAGGTCGGGTTGACAGCTTTGTCATGACAGAGTTGGGACCAGAACTCCCCCATCTCCTTACTCTCTATCTAGGATGTTTCTCATCACAATGCATTTCTCCTGAACCAGTGCACAAGCCAATTCAGGTGCTTATTACAGCACTTTGTTTCCAGAAAAATAGTGAAAACCATATAATACAAAACTCTTTGCTGGTAAAGAAAGTCATTTATTTTAGCCATGAAGCAGGCTATTTTATTATTATTATTTGGCTACAGCACCACACAAAACAAGGGCAAATTTTATTTCAGATGATTTTCTATTTTAATATTAAGACTCCCTCATCAAAAGCAAATGCTGGGAAGGGGTTGGAAACCAAACTTATTTATACAACAGACACTTATCCAAGGAAATGGGTTGCAGGGAAATTAGCGTGTCTTGAATGATGTTACTCCTGAAATGTCAATCAGTCATTACAGTATTTGCTTCTCTCGTGGTATTCTCAAAATGGATTATTGTCCCTGAATTTTTAATAACAATTTAGTGGTTCAAAATACTGACAGTGATATATGACGACAGCTTAAAAAAGTGCTTTGGCTTTCTATATTGCATAAACAGAACACAATTGTATCTCTCTAGCCAGTGTCAGACTCATTCTCAATGAAGATAATGTTGAAGCCATCTGCCAAGAGAAGGTCAAGATCATATATAAAAAATAAATCATGACAAACATGGAATTGGCTAAAGGTTAAGGATTTAAAGGACAAACACATATTTGAAAGCACAAATCAGCCCTCATAGAGTAATAATTTAAACAGCCCCACCTCTCAACTCCTAAATAGCTGGCTTAGTAGCTACATATATTTCCAGAAATATTGCAATATTGAATGGAGCAACAAATGGAAAGTGTAACTGGTAAGGATGTCAGAAATGTTTAGCTCCATCATAGCTTTCCTCATGCGTATAGTACCTCAAGACTAACTAATAACCTGCTTAATTGTACTACAGAAATCCAATAAATGAATTGATTCCAGAAATGTCATTCCAGTGACATTTCTAGGAGTTATTGGATAACTTGGTCACAGCCCGTGGGTGGTGGGCAGGACGATAAGAGTCGGCACTTAAGCAGTGGCTTCAGACCATGGAGTCCGGGAGGCCATGCAGAAGCCCCAAAGCCCAATGAGTTGTCTCATTGCGTTGCCCTCCTAGCATCCATTCAGAGGGTCTCAGTAGCCTGCAACACTGGCTCATGCAAAGCCAGCACCACGAGTGAGCAAGCTATATTAGCATGTTCAGAAGCAAAAGGAGGCCTCAGGAAACCTACTCACAGGGAAGTAAGTACTGCATGAACACGGTGGAGCTCTGCCTATACTAAGACAAAAGCTAAAGCCAAAGCATTCTTCCCATTGCTTCCTACGGCTTCTTTCTGATGAAATTAGTATTTCTAAATTCAATGTTTCCCAGAAGAAAGCTTTACAAAAATAAAAAGTTAAGACAAGAATGGATTAAAAGAACTTTATGCAGTCCTTGACCTGTAACTCTATTATAGCCCTAATCACACACAGCCTGGAAAGATAATTAATGTTCTAGTCCAACTTCACCATTAAACTGCAAACTCATTGAAGATAGGACACTTTCTATTCTTCGCACCCCATGCTCAGAGTACCTCATTGGTTTGCACATGAGATGTGCTCAATACATATTTGTGAATCTGTCAGTTGTCAGCTATATGAAGGTAGAAACTGCATCTTAGTCCTCATTAGAACCCATTGCCAATGCAGGCCAGGCACAGAGTAGGTGCTTTATATACATTTATTGAATGAATAAATGAGTGAACGAGAAGGTGATCGCTAAGCCACCTTTTTCAGTCTACCCAAATAATTCCGCTTGACTAAGTTCAGTAAGCTCACTAAATTTAACCCATTTTCATGAGATCGTCTCTAGTGGGGCTCCTCCCTCACACATACAGCTTCTCCATCACGAGTGAGGGAAACTCTCACTCCTGCAGTGGAGCTAATTTTTCTCCATTTATTAATTTTAAAATCCTAATCCAGGCTAATGCTTGCTGACATTAATTAAATAAAAGACAAAGGTGTTTAACATAAAAAGGAAGGTCCCCTCTTCATGCACACCCAATTCTGTTCTTTGGAGCTACTTTTATATGCACAAAGTGAGTAGAAGAAAGATTCTATTTGGACACAATTCAACTATAACTTACCTGTGTAATAACAGACACAGTTGAGGGTGTGGTTTTTTTTGGGGGGGTGGGGGCTGTGGGGAGAGATAGAAAGGTATTAGATTCTCTTTTATTTAAAGTCCTACCCAGAAAATGGATAGTAAATGCCCTATTGGACAGTCAAATATTCATGCCTGTCAGTTCTCTGACCAAAGTATTCTATAGGGGTTTTAAACTAAGATAAAGCATAATCAACCACCTATGGCATATGTTAGTTACCCAAAACACCACAATCTTTTAGAGGACCCACAAGGATCCAAAATGGCACAAGAGTGATTGAAGGATTGCTCCCTCCTGAATTCCTTACATTTTTGGCGGTCAGTTTGGCTCATTGAGTTCCATAGGTATAGTAGTTCTACGGAACTATAGTAGTTCTTTCCAGGTGGCTAGCATGGCTTTCTCAGCAGTCTGTTCCAACTGAGACACCAAATAGGTTCTTTCTAGCTTGTGGTATTATCTCCCAGAAAAGGCAGAGCAGCATCCCCTTTCTCTGGCCTAGCTGGAGACGTTTTCCCTTATCCCTGAGTCTCTCAATGGTCATGGTCACGTCTGGGCAAAGTCACCCGAGCACAGAGCAAGGCCTTGATGTCTTCTCTGAGCAGGATTCACCAGGTTTTCACCTGGGCCTCTTTCATTCTGAAAGGGATTCAGATGGTTGTTTGCCTTGGTCCTCCTGGTTGCTGTAAAACAGCATCTTTCTCCTCCCTACGCTTCTGCTTGCTGGGCTGAGCATGCAGATTAAGAAGAGGTGCTGAGAAACAATGATTCCTCTAAGTCACCTTTGATTTGTCCACATTTTATTATAAATTTTACACTCAACACTTGCTGTTGCTTTGCAAGGTGTGTGTGTGTGTGTGTGTGTGTGTGTGTGTGTGTGACAATCACTTCTAGTGAACTAAGGCTATGACCCTTCTATGTCTGCATAATGCTGATCACACTGACTATTAACTGTGTCCCCATAATCAATCAAATTCTACAACACATGAATTCTCTTCTAGTCAGCAATACTTTCTTCCTAAGATTTCAGCCTATGACAGACTCAGCGTCTGGAGATGATGAACTGTATGTGAGTCTGTCTCTGGAATATCACTATTTCAGGGTCTGCTAACAATACTTGCCAACTTAGATGGGGTAGGGTAGAGAATGGAAGCAAGTTGTACATTATCCTAATAGATTAAGAAAATATAATCCCATTTGGACCATTTCCTGGGCCTCCATCCAAACCATGAGATAGCTTTGCTAATCATTAAAATGTACAGGGAGAGGGTGGGCTTCTTTTTCTCATAACTATATTGCATTTCTAAAGGACACTGGATTCATTTCTTTATGAGTGTAATCTAATCAGGAAAATAATTGATTCAAAGGATGATTGTTCTCTAAACAAACTTACCATTGTTTTAGACTGGAATAGCAACCCTCATCCCATTTTAGAGTTTTAGTTCATACATGTGCATCAATGAATAATTATTTCCAGGAAATATCTTTAAATATTTTCAATTGCTTCTTTACTGCTTCAGCAAATTTTGGTTGCCCTGTAGTTAAGGTCAGGCTCATAAAGACAAGGACAACTAAGAATAACTAAGGTTTGGAAAAACTAGAAATGCAACTTAAAGTCAAATAAACACTTTATACATGCCCTGGGTCAACAGAAGATAAACTGATTATCCATTAACATGACATTAATTTATCATGTGTGCCCATTAAACAATAATAACAATATGAGGGTAATTCACCAGGATGCCCTTTGGGTTACCACACTATTTTTATTTCTTTTTTATGTGCCAGCCATTCCTGGGGTCAATAAAAAATGGATTTATTGGTTATATTACCAATATGATATGGAGACTGCTACAATTACAACTCATAATCAGAAATCCATACCCTTCAGCCAAAATAACTCTTAATAAATAAATTTTGGCTGTTTAAGTTTCCAGTTATCCTCTTCATTCTGTATGAGGGAAAGCCATATCCAGTGAGTATCAATCTCAGCCTGTTAGCTTTCCTAAACTGTGCCAAGACCTGGACTAACCATTTAATTATATTGTTTAAATGTGTTTATGAATTCATTATCCCAAATAAATGGGATATTATTGGGTTATTATTTTAAGATGTATGTGAAACATTATATATATAAACGGATGGATATATATATATATATATATATCCGTTTCAAAAAAAAAAAAGCTTTCTCCTATTTAAATGTATTTTTTAAAGGCAAATTCTGAATTGATTTTTCAATACCAAAGGGGTTTCTATACATTGAAAGGGAGCAAACTTAAGAAGATATATTAGGTATCAGAAACTGTGTTATCTGAATTATTCAATCTTCAAAACAACCCCAGCACTAAATGGTATTATCCCTATTTTATGGATGACAAAAAAAACCAAGGCTCTGAACATTAAGAAAATATGTCAGAAGTCATGCAGCTTATGCAGCACTCAGGGCCATCAAATGCCAAAACTATGTGATGTACTGTGCTGTGAAATTGCAGAGTCTCTGAAATGGTACATTGGTTAAAACACTGATCAGTAGAGTAGGCAGCCAAAGCACATTTCCTCATAGAGAAAAGTTTGTAAAACTGGCTTACTTATTTGTGTTAAAATAGCTTGTAAACTCCTTGAGAGTGTGGTCTTACGTTTCTCTGTCTTCTCCAAAATATCCACTATAGGCACTATATATACATATGTCAGACACCTTCTGATTGATAGAAGTGACAGAAAACAAGACCCTGGCATGTGCTACCTACAAGAGACTTCAGATTGAAAAACACACACAGACGGAAAAAGATATTTGATGAAAATGGAAATATACAAAAAAGCTGGGGTAACAATACTTATACCATAAAAAATAAACTTTAAAACAAAGGCTATAACAAGAGAAAAGGAGGACCAAGTAATCCCACTTCTGGGACTTTACCCCCAAAATCCCAGAACACTACTTGAAAGGGACATGTGTGCCCATGTATTCATTGCAGCGTTATTTACAATAACCAAGATGTGGAGGCAGCATGAGTATCCATCAGTGGATGAATGGATAAAGAAAAGATCGTACATATATAAAATGGAATAGTACTTAGTCATAAAATAGAATGAAATCTTGCCGTTTGCAACAACATGGATGGACCTAGAGAGTATTGTGCTGAGTGGAGTAAGTCAGACAGAGAAAGACAAATGCCATATGATTTCATTCATATGTGGGAATCTAAAAAAGTAAAACAAGCAAAAAAAACAGAAACAAACTTAGATACAGAGAACGTTTTGTTGGTTGCCAGCTGGGAGGAATGTTAGGAGAATGGGTGAAATAGGGGAAGGGATTAGGAAGTACAAATTGATTGTTACAAAGTAGTCATGGGGATGTAAATTATAGCAAAAGGAATTTAGTAATTAATACTGTGATAACTATGGATGGTGTCAAGTGGGTTCTAGATTTAATGAGGTTATCACTTTGTAAGTTATAAATGTTGAATCACTATGTGGTACACCTGAAACTAATATAATATTGTTTTTCAACTGTAATTGGAAAATGATTAATTAAAAAAGAGAAAAAAGTAGATTCTGAATTTTACTATTTATGTTTAATAATTATAAAAGTTTTAAATATGTTTGTAATTTTGATTATTTTATAGTAATTATAGGGTTAAGTTAATCTGAAAACACATATAATGTTTAAGCCTCGTGGTCACAGGTAATTAAAAGTAATATTTCAGTATATATATATATATATATATATATATACATATATATATGTATATACATATATATGTATTTGTTGTTATGAAAGTGAAAGATAGGTAATTAGTAAAAAAAATTAGTAAAAAAATTAGAAGTTATAAAAGCATATCCATTAGAATGAAATTCTGTGGGAGAAAGTGGAATGGAAAATAAACTCAGGGACTAAAAAATACATGGAAAATTTCCAACTGATAAAAAATATTTAATTCATTTAAAAAGAAGAAATTCAATTTAAATTATGCACACACACACACACACACACACACACACACAAATGAACTGAAAAAAAATGCAGCGGTGGATCTGTTTGCCGGTCCAGATGGACCAAGTACTTCAGATTATACAATCTCTCTCATGATGTCTAAGAGAGATACTTTCCATGTAGTGCAAAAGTCATTGCTTTAGCACAGTGGTCCCAGCAGCAGATGGCATCCTCCTTGATAGCTCTGATTGAAAGAGCCCATCCAGGACTCTAATTTCCCTAGGTTGAGTCATATACCAATCCCTGAGCTGATCACTCAAACCAGGAAGAGGTGTATTTCAATTAGCTGCACTTCTGGAAAGAGAGATGTTGACTCTGAGATTCTCATAAGAACATAAGAATCAGTTGCCATAAATGAGGAATAATTCCCAGAAGGAAGGAATATGGAGCAGGTTAAAAAAAAAATCTACTAGTGCCATGCATCGACCTTAAATACTAAAAGCGAGCTTTGAAAAGGTTTATTCCAACATTCCAAGAAGACACTGAACATGTCTTTTTCAATATATAGGTAAAATTCCTGAGGTCCAGAGAGGAAAAGTGGCTTTTCCATGGCCACAAAACTTGATAGAAGGCATGCATTATATTATGCTTAAGTAACTCTGATTTCATTGGATTTGAAAAGGTGAAATGCCCAAGAGATCCAAGATTGCAGAGTAGATAAACACTGTGCCTGTTTCCTTCCATGAACACATTAAAATTACAAATAAATTATAAAACAGATAACCTGGAGAATCATCTGAAGTCTAGCTGAAGAGAAGTTTTATAACTAAGATAAAGAAGAAGCCACTCTGAGACTGGTAAGGAAAAATGGAAATGTGAAACAGGCTGGCCCCAAAGCTCCAGGTAGTGGTTGAGAATCAGGAGGGATATCTTGGCCATGGAGGTTTCCCCTGGAGGACTGAGAGACCTGAGCCCCACACATGAGACTCCCCAGCCCAGAGTACTAGTGCCGGAAAGGGGATCCCCTACAACATCTGGCTGTGAAAAACTACGGGAATTCCAACTGTCCAGGTGGGATGAAAGGCTGGGGGAAACCTAGATGTCCTCTTAAACGGCCCGCACACACGTTCACTCACTCGCAGGCACTCACCTTTGGCTCCTGCAGAGAGATGGTGACTCAGGAGGCATTAGAGGCATATGGGGGGGTAGACTGAGGTATGTGGCTTTGAGGTGAGGGCTGGAGGCCAGTCGCTGTTCCCCCTGTAAGGCGGCCTCCTCCCATACAGCTTGCAGGTGGGCGCCGTCTTTTGTATGTTGAGCCCGCCCCCTATGCTTATGGCCAAATCTGAATCTGATTGGTCTGGTGAGCTCCACTGCTCCACCCTGCTGACTCACTGGGAACCCGCCCTACCTAACTGCCCCAGTGCTGGGGGCACTTCCTCTGGGAGCAGCCAGCCCCACAGGCACTGCACTCTTTCTTGGAAAACTATCGGAGTCCACGGGCCCCAGGTGGTCAGTGATTGGCCTCAGTGTGTTCTGAGACTTTTGCTGAATAACTCCATGCTCAGCATTGGCACCAAATCAGTGTGTGTCTTTCAATCTTTCAATCTGAAGTGATAGTGCCAGGTGGGTTCTAGACTAGTCAGAGGAACATTTCTTAAATTATATAAATGTCTAACTACTGTACACCTGAAATTAATATAAAATAATACTGAATGTCAATTGTAATTGAAATATTTTAAACGGGGGGAAGGTGAAGGGGAATAAGAGATCTAAATTTCCAGGTATAAAACAAATACATCATGGGGACATAAGGTATAGCATGGGGAATATAGTCAATATTATTGTGATAGCATAGTATGGTGTCAGATGTTTGCTGGATTTATTTTGGTGATCACTTCTTTAAGTATATAAATGTTGAATAACTCTGGTGTACCCCTGAAATTAATATAATATTATATGTTAGCTATATTTTTAATAAAAAATCTTTTTTAAAAATTAAAAAAAAAGCAGAAATGACAAAGAAAATGTTCAATGCTGAAGGACAACCACAGCTTTCATATTAGTCAACAATATCTACTACTTCTTTTCTTTCTTGCAGCTGTACAGGAATTTCTTTTCTGTGCAGCTGCAAAATGAGAGAACACTCAAGGAAAGCAAATTGCTAGATAAAAAAGAATTTTGGGATATCCTCAAAAGGCCATTCTTCTTAAATCAAATTCAACCTGACACTAGGAAGTCTATGATAAAAATGGAAACAGTAACAAGTGGTGCGGATGTGGAGAAATTAGAATCTTCATACACTGCTGATGGGAATGTAAAATGGTGCAGCTACTCGTGTATGAATGTTCTTAGCAGCATTATAATAAAAAAAGAGGAGGGAAAAACACAAACAAATGTTCATCAACTGACTAATGGATAAACAAATGTAATATATCAATACAAGGGAATATTATTCAGCTATAAAGGCATGAAGTACTAATACATGCTACAACATGAGCAAACCTTGAAAATAATGTTATGTGAAAGAAGCCAAACAGAAAAGACCACATCTTGTATGATTTCACTTATGTTAAATGTCCAGAATAAGTAAATCCATAGAGACAGAAAACAGATTAGTGGTTACCAGAGGATTTGGGAAGGGATTTGTCGTGCGGGGTGTCCTGTGGGGTCTCTGCTCCCACTCCCCACATGAGAACGCAGAACATGGTGAGGCCAAAAAGGAACACCCACAGAGCCATAAATAGGGAAGTCATACTACTATATTCTCGCTGGCAGCTGGGCTGGAGACACAGGAGGCAGGATCTACATAATCTGCAACCCGCCATCCTAACAGCAGTCTGCGCTTGCCAGCCACCATCTTCTTGCTAGCCCCTCATTTTTTCTGCTAACGTAGCCACAGCAGTTATATTAGTGGCCAATGGCTTACGGGTTACAGCTGACGGCCAACTAGCCACAGCTGATGGCCATCTGATCACAGTTAATGGCCATTTACTACTTGAGCCAGCACCTTTCCACATGAGGCCAAGAGCCTAGAAACTGTTTTCTGGGGCTCTGTCCCCACAGGATTTATTGAGTGGTACAGGATTTCTTTTGGGGGTGATAGAAATGTTCTGGAATTAGATAATAGTGATGGTTGTACAACCTTGTAGATATAGTAAAACCCACTGAATTGTACAATAAATACACACATACATATATAAATTACATGCATATTATAAATTGAAGTGTACTTATTAAGAGCTTACCATGCACTCAATCTTTTGTTACCTGCTGGAGATACAGAGACAAACAAAATTGCTATGGCTCCTCCCCTACCAGCCATCTTAAAGGAAAGTGTGTTTAGCTTACCAAAGAAGAATACAGAATAATGGCAATAAAAAGCAAAGTGGTCGCATTGATTAAGAGACATTTACAAGAATTTCCTTTAGAAACAGACTAAAGATCTGAATCAGGCATTGTGTTATCTCTACCGTTTTATTTCATCTTCAAGAGAGAAAATCCAGTGAAGGGTACATTATTAATGAGTGGGTTGTAGCTGCAGGAACCTGAGGTTCAGTGCTTCAGGACCCACTGAGGTATCACGCATTTTACATTGCAGTTGTCTCCCACTGACGACCACTGGCCTGCATCCTCATCGGTGCCATTGCCTGCATGAAAAATGGGCAGCCCCTGTCCCGCTGGAAGGAGCCTCCAGCAGACAACGGTCAGTGTGTACAAAAACTGTCCAGTGTGGCTACAAATGAATTTAGAAATAGGCCGAGGGTATATGAGATAGGCATTAACAATGACTGTTAAAGAAAACACCCATTAAAAATCTGTATATCATCTCTTCTACCCATCAGTTCAGCCAATAGAAAACCTGCAGTTTGCATTGGGAACATGCATCCCTGCAATGGCAGCATACCAAAATGGCAGACCCAATATCTAGGAGATTAGGTTTGTTCACATATTTGCCTCACAAACTCCAATTCTATAAAGTGATAGCAAATAAGCATTGATATTAACATTCTAGATTAGACTCCAATCTATAAATAGCAGATAATTTTCCTTTCTATTCATACTATCAGGTTTTCATAAAGATGAGTATGTACCATCCTCAAATTTTTTTGGACATAGTAAACCTCCCACTTTTGAGATTGCTTTCCACATTTCTGGCATATCTCTTAAAGGCTCACTTTACTTATCAGAATCAAGCAATGGGCGTATTTACTTAAAATCCCAATGAATAAAAGAAATAGATATATTTGTCCTTTAAAAATGAAAAATGAGCAAAGGAGAGCCTGTGGCACCCTGGATTCTGGCTGGGAGTGAAGGAGGGAGGAGGAAGTATCAATTAGAAAGTGTGGGTTGATGAAAGAGGGGAGAAAACCATGATGTCAAACTAGATCCTTATAAATACATACATTTTTAAAAACTTGAAATGAACTTATCGTAATTTTATTAAGTTTGCAATATTTTGATGTTACATGGAAATGCAACATGAGTTACTTTGGGTTCTAAAGGCCTGGGGCAGGGGCCAAACATTGTTTGTTTCTTACCTGTCCTTTGCCTGTAGAAACCCACGAAATATTTTGGATAGAATCGTAAGTGTTGAGCTTGGTCTGAGCTACAGACCAAGGAGGGGAGGTATGAAGAGCAATAAGCAGTAACCCAGGTGACCCTGGATCCTTACCGTAGACCTAATGTTGTGAGCTGTCAGATTAATGAGGTTCAACCATCATCTACTGAGCACTTACTCTTTACCCAACATTGCTTCCAGCTCAGTACAATCCTGAAGTTCAAATCAAATCGTAGTTCCAGGTCTTAATGAGCTCATTCCCTAATTGAAGACACAAAATAAACGTGTGTCAAGTAGACTAGAAAGCAGGCTCACTTTTTAATTACAAGTCCAAGCGTGATCTCCGCTCTGCAGTTTGGGAAAGAGATCTAAGCAGCATCAAGGGTGGATTTCTCTCTCAGATGTCCCAGGATGAACTATGCCAGCTTCTGTGTTTATCATTTTCATTTTCTGTGCTTCATTGCTAACTAACTACTCTTCTGATAGTCACACTCCTTCCTTGGGCATTAAATGCATTCAATCGAGTTGCAGTGTGGATGAGGTTAAACACTTGGGATTTGGGCTTAGATAGCTCAGGATAGAGTCCCTTCATCTCCACTGAGCATTACTGAACCACTCCGAGACCCTACGGCTGTGTTTCAGAGGCACAAATCAAGAGAGTTAAGAGAGGTTTGGAATGATTAAATGACTTAACACCTGTAAGGTGCCTAGCTTGTCATATCATCTTCATCACTTTGTATTTTCACAGCTCTTCCTTCAGAAGATCTACAAATATTTCAGAAACATTGTCTCCTTTATATTTACAAGTTTCCTGCCAGTGGAGCAGAGGACAGAAGAACGTGTAAATCGGAAGGAAAATACAGTGATTGTCTCAATCACTGAGGTCTTTCATTATGTTGAGTCCCTGGGATGAAGGACAATTTTTTTGGAGATGGGAAAATGCTCAGAATGAAAATATAAAAAGCAGCTAATGAACAAATATATGAATGAGCATATTAATAAATAACAATAAATAAAAAGATATATTATGTGTACACTGCGGATGTGGTATGCATGTTATGTAATTTGAGGAGTTGAGAACTATAGAACTGGGACCATTTCCTGGGTCCATTTTATTCTGCACCACATAGAAAATTGCTTTCAGTGAAGAGCTGGAGAGCAGGACTTTTGTACCCAGAGTGAAAAGATATTTCTACAGTGCTACTGAGAGATATTTCAGCAACTCTTTTAAAAATATATCACTCAGGTGTTACGTCACTTTTCTTCTTGAGAACTAAGATTAAGGAATACTTTAGAGAGTATTTCTATTTACTTGTTCTTCTGATATTAGGAGCAAAAAAGGAGGAAAAGATGGCAGAGTGACAGAATAAATGTCATCAGGGTTTAAAAGATTATTTTGCTAGAAGATTTCTGTTTTTGTAAAAAAAAGTCTAATGGTTGTAGAATACTCTTTGCAAGGTTGACCCATCACAATGAAGGAATTCAGTGAATAGTAAAGGAGAAAAAGAAATGAGTATTTGAATTTGAAAGATGCTTGTGGCATTAAATAATTTTAGGCAGTTGTTCAGGTGTTTTAAAAATAAAAACAGCTTTGTAGTTGTGAGAAAAAAATGTATTCTGTAAGTCACCATCTCCAACAACCTCACACAGTGGAGCTGTTCTTCAAATGAAAGCCCTATGGTAAAATGAAATAATGGACTGGAACAAGAAAACAAGGCATCCGGGCCTGATTCTCCAGTCTGTCATTTGATAATTGTGTGAATTTAGGTGGGCTGACCTAAAGTTGTGTGACCTTTAAGTGGAAGGGGCATGCATGCAAGCCACAGATTATTTATGTGTTCAGTAAATACGTATTAAACTCCTTACCTGGATACACAAATAAATTCAACAAAGATTACCTATTCCCCTAGACTTTACATTCTACACAAGAAGACAGTCAGTAACAACAACAACACAAAAGACAGTCAGTAAAGAACCAAGTTAAAATATGTACTTTGGAAGCTAGGAAGGGCAATAGAGAATGGGTACCGGGGGTGGGGAATTTTCTTAGTGTTGGTCTTACCATAAATACCATGTGTGGGGTGGGGGAATTTTAATATGAAAACTAAAGGATATATTATAGAGTATTATACAAATCTCTAATGACTCTTCAGGATAAAACATGAGCCTTCAAAGACTTGGAGAGGAGGAGGGAACTGCAACAGTCAACAGGAGACTGAGTTCCAGATCCCCGAGGGAGTGCATTTACTTCCCTCTGTAATTAATGGTAATTTGATGTGGATTTTGGAAAACACTGACTTATGATTATCTGGGTACATCTTTGTTCCATTCAACCAAATGAACCTAAGACAAAATGTACACCCAAGTCATTGCCTGAAACCACCTACTTTGGCCTATATTGTTCATGAGAGTTTGCAATTTTGAGTGAATGCTCTGAATGATTTCTTCTATGTTACAAAAATTCAATCCTTGCTAAATGTGATGAAGGTATCATGGTGGGTTATCCTCCCATTTAAAATCTATATATGATTTTCAACTGGCATCTCACATCCTGTGGGAAATCCAAAGTTCTCCCATGGCATATTTAGAAATTGTAGGGATTTCTACTACTCCTTAGTCACCTCTGGTTCCAGTGTCCATGTTCCACTCAATTCTCTCTCTCTCTCTCTGCATTTTCAGGCTGTGACTTTTCCTTGCTTTTCCTTTTCTTAGTGGCTTCTCTTTACTTAATTCCCATCCTCTCAATACAAATGCATACATCATCCTGCTCATAGAAGGCAGTTCTTAGAGATAGAAATTTACTGGAAAAAGAGGAATTAAGCTACAGAAATCTTCAGCAGAAAAACTTAGTATTGGACATCACTTTTTTCTCTTTTTTAACCAGTCCTGTAATATTTGTCATCAACTTGGATCCAAATTTTCATCCATTGACCCAGTAATGCCTACTTTCCCTTCCTATTCTATTCTATTTCATCTGCTTATCTTTGCCCATTTTTCCCATCAATTCATTTCTTTAAAGAAAATTTTAGCTGTCTCTCTATTGTTTCCTTGCAATCTGTTCCCGAAAGCCTAACCTTTCACTTCTAAACAGTTCATCAACATGTTTTCCCTAAACAAATATAACTTCTTTTCTTAGGGGAAAGAAATTACCCATGAGGAAAATATTTTATTAATTTCATTATATAAAGACATTCTGAGAGGTTCTGGTTAAGATGGCACAGTAGGTAAATGCTGTGCTTACCTTTACTCACAACAACATCAAAATTACAACTAAATTACAAAACAACCATCATTGAGTATCACCTAAAATCTTGCTCAACTGAAGCCCTACATTGCAGGACATACAGAAGAAGCCTCCTGGAGGCTGGTAGGAGGGGCAGAGACATGGAACCGGCTGGTCCCACACCTATGTGTGACCATTAAAAACCAGGAAGGATATCTCAGCTGTGGAGGTCCCCCCTGGAGGAGCAAGAGGTCCCAGCCCCACCCCAGCCCAGGGTTCCAGTGCCAGGGAGAGAAGCCCCCATAATTTCTGGTTATAAAAACCAGCCGAGATTGGAGCTGAATGAGACAGAGGGCCACTGGAGTCCCAGACACTCCTCTTAAAGCGACTGCACAAAGACTTACCCACCAAAGGAATTGCTGGCTCTGAGCTCCAGTGTTGGGGCAGCAGCTGGAAAGGTGATGGGGACATATTGTGGGGAACTGAGTTTTCTGGCTTGGGATAGGGGCTGGAAGGGCAGCTTTCTCCCAGAGGAACTGGTGGAAGCCATTGTTTCTTTGTTGAGCCTCCCCTTTCCTGGAGTGCAGATGGAGGCAACCGCCATACCTGAGTCTCATTTGCCACGCCCAGGTGACTTGAAATCCTGTCCTCTAACTTTTGGGCACACCCAAGCCACTTCCACTGGTGTTTTCTTGCAAATTTCCTGCCTTAGGTCATTTTGCAGACTTTCCTAGAGTCTCTCAAAGATTTGCAGAACCCAAACAAGCAGCATCTGGTCTGAGCATGTCCTGTACCTCTGGCTGAACAGCCCTAAGCCTAGCACTAGAGACATGTGGCCTTGGTTTATGGTTTGGCCTCTCAAGGCACTTACAACACAGCACAGGCAGCAGCTATCTGCCACTGTTGAATGTTGAGCATTCAACAAAGAAAACTCAGTTCCCCACCATATGTGGATTTCTTTGTGGCTCCTGCCAGGTAACACCAGGTGGGGCCTGGGCTGCAGCTGACTTGCAACGGATCCCCTCCAAGGTAGTCTTGGGGCTGGCGCTCCCAGTAGCCAACTTCAAAATGATCAGGAACATCACCCAGCCACTTCCAAGAATGGCACACCCAAAGGACAGATTGGGAAGGCACCAGAGTCCGACTAAGGCAGGTCCTGCTTGGTAGGGTCAGCACCTGCACCACAGCTCTTCCATTATAGTCATGGCCAGTTCTCATAACCAATGAACCCAAAGGTCAACCCCTCCCACTGATGTGCAAATAGCAACCAAGGCTCAACTACAACAGGAGGGCACACAGAACCCACACAAGGGACACACCTGGAGTGCATGGCTCAAGTGACAAGGAAGACTGCACCACTGAGCCCCACAGCACACCTACTACATAAAGCCACTACTAAAATGGGAAGACATGGAAGCCCTCCCTACTACATAGAAACAAACACAGAGAGGCAGCCAAAGTGGGGAGACAAAGAAACATGTCCCAACAAAACATGTTGGGACAGAACAAAGCTCCAGAAAAAGAACTAAACAAAATTGAGACAAGCAATCTACCAGACGCATTATTCCAAACTCTTGTCATAAGGATGCTCAATGATCTCAGAGAGAAGTTCAACAAAGCTCTGGTACATTGTCAGATGGTTGCTGGACTTACCTTGGTGATCACTTCTTTAGCATAGAGAATATAATCAGTAATGTGGTAATCACTGTATAGTGCTAGGTGGGTACTGTTGAATAACAATGATGTATACCTGAAACTAATATAATTTTGTATGTTAGCTATATTTTAATAACAAATCTTTTTTAAAAAGGAATTCTGAAAAACTAAGTTATTTCAGACAAAAGTGTGACCATCTCAGTGTAACCTCTCATTCTCTTGTGCAAGTGGAAAAGCATCATGACTCTCACCATCACCTCTATAGCTACCACCATTATGGTGTTTTAATAATGAATAGTTATGTATTCTCATATCACATTCCTTCAGCTAACAAAAGAAAATGGAATAGGAACGTAGTTTTAGATTTTTGAGTTGGCCTAGCTTAAAAGCAAGAGTAATTTTAAAGCTGGGCCTTTTGTGCTAAGAAGCATTCTCAACAGGCAAATAACTCAGTTATGGTCATAATCTTTTAGCCATTCCCTATGCTCAGGAAGCCCAGGGGCATGGTGTAAAATAGAAAATAAAGAGTAACTATCTGTTTAGCAAAATATATAAAAATTTGGCATCATTTGTGGGCAGAGCTGTGGTATGGAACAGATAGAAAATTGTCATTTCCATATATATTTAGATTTCACTATCTATGAAATTAAGTTTGTCCTTGTGCGTGTGCGTGTGCGTGTGCGTGTGCGTGTGTGTGTGTGTGTGCCGGTCAATGTTTACCCACTTGATGCCAATATTATTAGAAAACCTATCTGCTGGTAGGAAACTCTTGAAGAGACTAAACTTAAATGTCCTTAGCAACCTATACAGTTGGGTGAGACTTAGCATATCAAAGATCATGAATCCAGTCCTATTGGAGCCTCTAGGACATTATGTTAGACTTATTAGCTCTAACTTGAGAAAATACACAGATGAGGGAGGAAATCTTGGGGTGAGACAAATCCTTTGTTAGTAGAAGTATTTCCAAAAGATGGATCAAGCTGAAGGAGGCTTTCTTCCAGAGGAAAACAACTTGGAGCACAGGGGAGAAAGGAATGGCAGGGACCCTGGTGGACACACAGACTGTCTTTGGTTTCGTAAGTGTTCAGCTTCCCTCACTTATTTTCCCCACTCGCATTTTCATTCTTTTTTATTTCCCCCCACCAAACAACATTTGAGAGAGCCACATAATCATCTGTATAATGTAGTGCCGGAGACTAAGAACAAGGTTGTAAAAGGGTGCAGGTTCTGCCCCATATTCTCCCTTCTGCTGGGCCCAAGAAGGAAGCAGCCCTCCACAGGGAACATTGCCAGGGGTTCCAGGCTATGAAAGACAGTGGACAGAACTGAGCAGTGTCTCCTACAGAGTCAGGAGCCATGAAATAGAACATGAGGTATGGAAGAGCAGTTGCCAGGAGATGACTCAGTAGGGACAAGAGTCCAACTATTCTATTCTCCAACATACACCAAAAAAGAGGACCTCTGAAGGGGTGGGACGCTGATGCTTGACTTATTCCTGGCAGAAGAACGGGACAACATTTGGCACTTTCAGGTGCATCTGCAAGGTCAACTTGGAGGAAAAGGGCACTTTATCCTAGTAGTATTAAATAAAAGAAAAGAATATTCTTCCTTTAATTCTTATCTGTAGACACATCCAATTGAGGGAGAAGAAATGTGAGCTCTTTTGGGAGATGCAATTTTGGAGTTGAACTCTGAAAGATATTTTGAAAGTAAGTTCTAGCTATGACTTTTAATAATATTAATTTCTCACAGTAGTGGAGTGGTTTCCAATTTAAAAAGGACTAACATTTACAAAATGGATTGCTTTGGAAAGGCATAGATCTGGTAAATGCGAAAATTATTACTTTGTTCACTGGGGAGGTGCTCAGGAGAGACTTCCACCACCTCATGTCACCTGCGATGCTTTTCTTGTCTCCACACACAAGTGGGCACCCAACATGTTAATCCATGTTAGACACTCCTCCTTTTGTCTCTTTAGATAGAACATGGTTAACAATTTAGTTTTAGACAGTGAGTTCATGCTTTCGGTAATCAAAGCTTATTTCTGACTTATCTGAAAAGGAAATAACCACAATGCTTTTGTTGAAAGTGACATCACCGAACTATAATTATTTCTAGCACAGTGGGGTGCACAAGGAGAAATTTTATAAAGTATATACAGTATAATAGTAATTCATCAAGTAGTCCAAGACTTTTCTACCATATTGGGATGGTTAATTTTATGTGTCAACTTGGCTAGGCCATGGTAGCCAGATATTTGGTCAAACGTTATTCTGGATGTTTCTGTGAATGTATGTTTTTTGGATGAGATTAATATTTAAATCAGGAGACTTTGGTAAAGCAGATTATCCTCCACAATGTAGGTAAGCTTCATCCAATCACCATATACATTTATATACATGTATATATACATATACATATACATATGCATATACATATACATATATGCAATTTTGGAGTTGAACTCTTAAACATATTTTGGAAGTAAGGGTTAGCTTTGACTTTTAATAATATTAATTTCTCACAGTAGTGGAGTGGTTTCCAATTTAAAAAGGACTAACATTTACAAATATGGATTGCTTTGGAAAGGCGTAGATCCGGTAAAAGTGAAAATGATCAGATAGATAGATAGATAGATAGATAGATAGATAGATAGATAGATAGATAGATAGATATAGATAGATAGATATAGAAATATAAAATTTGGTTCTGTTCCTCTAGAGAACCCTAACACAGATATTAAAAACATTCTGTACCATTCTTATTTTACTAATACAATTTCATTCTCATTTTTTCTATTTAATGGAGAAGTCATTTTATAAATCAAAAAGATATACCAGTTTATAACAACGGTTTTTCCAAATATATACTTACCCTCTTTCGTTTATGGATACTCTTGACAGAAGATAGAAATATCCACCCTTTCCATTAGCCACACAATCAGTTGAGAATCCCTTGATCAAAACCAAATGTCATATTTGTGCTGAAGAAATTTCACATAATTAGGTGGGAATTCAGTAAGAATCATACCCCTGCCACTGGCTTATGGAGGGGATCTGAGAGAATAAAACAGAGACAAAGCAGGTGACACAGTGGCCACAGTCTACATGGCGTGGTGTCAAGGGGGGTAGGGGACACTGGAAACAGTGGATTCCACAGCATTTGTATTAGTACAATAGCAAGAAAGCTTCCAGTAGCTCATCCTATCACAGCTACTTTACTGCCAATAAATCCCAGAAACCCTGAAAGCATAACATTTGAACCATAAGAATAACAGAGAAACCTCTTATCTTCAGAACTCTTTACCCCCACGAAAATCCTAATGGCTTAGCTCCAAAGCCAGAAGCATTTGAAAGGAATACTATCTATCTGTTCATCACTGATCTCTCTACCAACATTTTCAGACTGAAGAATTTTGCTGATAATGTGAGAAATTCAGAGGAATGCTGGGTTCACGTTAGTAAGACCACACTTTACAGTACAACTTAGGAGTTATTTTTCTCAAAAGCATTGATTTCTAGAGTTTTGGGCTAATGTATTTCTATCCATGTCATTTTAACTATTCACCAAAATGTACAAAATAACCGAGTTAAAGGAGAATTTAACAAATACATATTTCAAGAATTAGAATATCTAAATATGCGGCCCCAACTATGAATATTTATTTATAAATTACATACTTGTAATACTAATATGTTAACACTAATATGTCATGGATATTATGACACAAAGGTAGAATGTTTTAAAGAATAACATAAAAATGAATTTATGAAGACTCAGCATTTTCTTTTTACCAGTAGATGGTCTTCTGCTGACCCCATTGGAAGGATCATGCTATGGAGGGCATCTCTTCAATCCCTAGCGGTCTGAGTTTCTATCTGATATTAATCCACTGAAAATATAAAAGTGATAACCTTATTTTAGCGTGCTAAGTACGAGTCAATCCAACGTGGCCTAAGATAGCTTTAAAAATTTGTCATAGAAATCCCTGTGTAATAGTGATATAATAAAAATCTCTGACTTTTCTTCCTTACATGTTTCTCTCCAGCCTTTCCTTAAGCAGCTGCATCAGTGCATCCTTGGAACATGGTTCCATCCCTCTCTGTTCAGAACACTCATCTTGGCTGCTTGTTTTTTGTGTTTTTTTAAAGATTTTATTGGGGAAGGAGAATAGGACTTTATTGGGGAACAGTGTGTACTTCCAGGCCTTTTTTTTTGTCCAAGTCAAGTTGTTGTCCTTTCAGTCTTAGTTGTGGAGGGCGCAGCTCAGCTCCAGGTCCAGTTGCCGTTGCTAGTTGCCGTTGCTAGTTGCAGGGGGTGCAGCCCACCATCCCTTGTGGGAGTCGAACCGGCAACCTTGTGGTTGAGAGGACACGCTCCAACCAACTGAACCATCTGGGAGCTCAGTGGCAGCTCAGCTCAAGATGCCATGTTTAATCTTAGTTGCAGGGGGCTCAGCCCACCATCCTTTGCGGGACTCGAGGAATCGAACTGGCAACCTTGTGGTTGAGAGCTCACTGGGTCATGTGGGAATCAAACCGGCAGCCTTCAGAGTTAGGAGCACGGAGCTCCAACCACCTGAGCCACCGGGCCGACCCTTGGCTGCTTGTTTTTAATGGCACATTGTGTTCTACTTTCGTGGATTGATTTTGTTTTCATTCTGTCTCCCTCAGTACAAAGTTAAACTTCCAAGAGCAGGCACATGTCTTCTGTGCCTCTTCCTCCCCCACATGATCCTTAGTCGTATTTACTCAGTTCCTCAGAGAAGGGGAAGAATTCGTGATCTCAGTCTGGTCAGAGACAGTAAAATCACTGTAATGGTGTCCAAGAAATCATGGTGGCCTCTTTTCAGAATGCATTCTCTTGAAAGGCCAGCTTGCTGCAAATACATGCCACGGACCAGCTGAACAATAAAAGGAACAAGGGTTCATGACACAGTGTTCCACAAAATCTGCATAACACATCCCTGGGCCCTTGATGGGCCAGGAAGAGGGCGATGAGCTTCCAGTGCAAACAGCCAGGAGACTCTGAAGAAGAGCAGAATGCACCCTCAATACTAGTCACTTTGAATATGGGGATGCACTTGGCCACCATTTCCTAAATGGAATGTCAGAGCCTTGAATTTTCCTTATGCAAAGACAGTGAAGGGCTGAAGATCTTTCTGGCCCACAGATGGACACGCAGGATATTCAGAACAAAAATCAAGACTACATAGAGTATTATGAAATCATTGTAGGTCATTTCTCCAATAAAGTAATGGGTTGTTTTCTATAAAAGATGAAGTATGTGGGGGGAAAATGTACTAAATTGCAAAAAACCATGAAGGATATTTACTTTCAACAAAACACAGTATCTCAAAACAAAACTGGAAGAATATTTCTTTGCCCAACCCTTTCATTTACTTCAAACCCTTTTATTTTATAAATGAGAAAGTTTAAGTTGAAAATGGCTTTTTTGAGATACACAGCAAGCTAGTGAACAAGGCAGGATTAGAATCAGGGCAGGAAAACACAGACCCAACACCCAAAACTAATTCACTTTACATTTTGACCTTAGTTTTTTAAAGCATATCAGTGTTAAACTGTTACGGAGAAAAGAAGGACCAGAATGAATGTGCTAATTTCCCAAGTCATTTCAAGACCTAGACTCATATTTAATGTTATTTTCTATTGCAAACATATTATATTTGTGGTGACAAAGTAACCACAACAGAATTGCATTAAAAAAAAAAAAAATCTAACCCAGGAGTAATCACTCTCAACAGCAACGCATGTATCATTTCAAGTATTTGTCTGTTAGCCTAATATATACACTCAAATGAAAATATATTTCTGTTTCAAAATGGGTACATACTAAGCATATTGCTCAGTAATTTGCTTTTTTTCACCTAACAATAAATAGTAAACAGTTTCTCATAGCCCCATGCATAAAGGTGCTTTACTCTGCTTAATGGCAATATCACATTTCATGGTATGTACTGCTATTTATTCTCCTATAGACAGAAAAGTAGGCCATTTCCAATTAGCTATTCTTAAAGAAAATGCTACCTGACCCATATGAATGAACCCCACTCCTTTTATTATGATGTCATTGCTTCAGGTCAAATATCTGAAAGTGTGATTATTGGGTCTTATACCTGAGTCACTTTAACAGGGTTTAAACAGAGGTGGTTATTTTGGTGGGGGGAGACTTTTCCTAAGCACTCAAGTAAATCTCTTAAAAATCTACTTCTGCTAGATGCTGCCTGCACTGCTGCTGGAAGATTCTCTTGTCTTCTGAGGCCACTTTTAAGATCATTTGATTATAAGGATTTCTTTCTCATTTATCTTGAAAACCAATGTAATTTTTTAAAAATGAGTACATGTCAATGAATATTTATTGCCCAACAGTATAAGTCTTTGGAGATGACTTTCCTTTTCAAACTCAGACAAGTTATTACTTTTGAAATTAAAAGATTACATTTGATATAAAAGTTTTACATCACAGATCGTAAAACAAAAGGGTTAGAAAGCATCAGAGGTATCATATTTAATATATGAACTGACTCTGTCCTTCTTCACCATCTACTCCTCTCTTGATATTTTCTGGCATCCCTAACATTAAATTTTTAATCTTTCACATGTACCGTGTGTAAGACATACCCTTGGGAGAGCAGTAGTTACAAACCTGATCCCACTTCTATTCAAATACACTGCAGGAAAGACTTTATTGTATTCAATTAATACTTTGCAGAATTTAAAATTGGAAAAATCTTTCAAGTTAAGAGAGGGGGAAAAAACTAACATTTATCAGGAAACCTGCATGTGTGGGCTCTCCGTGTCCATTGCCGATTTTGTCCTCCACAGGCAACCCTGCCAGAGAGGAACTGTCCATGTCTTCTAAATGAAAACCTAGGTTGTTCAGGAAGCTGACACAACTGGGAAGCGATGGATGGGGAATGCAAATCCAAATCTTCTGACTCTAAAAGCTATGTTCATTCTGTTCCCAGAACTGCCTTTGTAGTTGTCAATCCAGTCACACGACATCCCATCGTTGAGGGAACAGCCCAGGACATATAGCAATACTTCTGATCTCTGATTCAACATGCTTCCTACAACCCTGCTGAGTTTAGTGAGATTTTGCAGCTGGCATTAAATCTAAGTCTGAATATGAAACTGAGTCTCTATGTCCTCCTGCTGCTTCAGAGTAACTCTGCTCCTATTTACCTAGAGGGGCTGGGTTCCTAAGGTGGATGTGACCAATATTCATTCTGTGTAATTCCACCTCTCAAAAGCTCTCCTCTCTACTGCAGAGCATAAACCAGAATGCCATTCCCCATGGCTTTTAACATTTTTACTGCAAAATCGAAAATCTGGCAATATCTAATACCAATCTTAAATCCACACATGGCTAAAGAGAAAGGAGACAGCAAACAGCTGTGGTCTGGCTGCCACTCTCCAGATACTCCAAGGAGCTGGAATTGTACTTTTTACTTTCGAGATGGAAACACAGCACCCAGTTCCAGTGATGAGGACAAATGGCTGCCTCTTGGACAGCCATTGTGGTCCCCACTACCATTGAAAACACAACTCAACAACAAAAAACAAACAGACAATCCAATTGAAAAATGGGCAGAAGACCTGAATAGACATTTCTCCAAAGAAGACATACAAATGGCCAATAGACATATGACAAAAGTTTCAATGTCACTAATCATCAGAGAAATGCAAATAAAAACCACAATGAGATATCACCTCACACAAGTTAGAATGGCTATCATCAACAAGACAAACTAACAAGTGTTGGAGAAAAAGGAACCCTCATACACTGTTGGTGGGAATGCAGAATGGTGCAGCCGCTATGGAAGGCAGTGTGGAGGTTCCTCAAAAAATTACAAATAGAATTACCATATAACCCAGCAATCCCTCTCCTGGGTATCTACCCAAAGAATTTGAAATCATTTATACATAAAGACACGTGTGCTCCAATGTTCATTGCAGCTTTGTTTACGGTGGCCAAGACATGGAAACAACCAAAATGTCCTTCTATAGATGAATGGATAAAGAAGTTGTGGTATATATACACAATGGGATACTATTCGGCGTTAAGGAAAGATGAAATAGGAACATTTGTGACAACATGGATGGATCTTGAGAGTATAATGCTAAGCGAAATAAGTCAGACAGAAAAAGCAGAGAACCCTATGATTTCACTGATATGTGGTATATAAACCAAAAACAAGACAAACATATGAGAAACAAAAACTCATAGACACAGACAATAGTTTAATGGTTACCAGAGGGTAAGGGAGGTGGGGGGAGGGAGATGAGGGTAAGGGGGATCAAATATATGGTGATGGAAGGAGAACTGACTCTGAGTGGTGAACACACAATGGGATTTATAGATGATGTAATACAGAATTGTACGCCTGAAATTATGTAATTTCATTAACAATTGTCACCCCAATAAATAAATTTTTTAAAAAAATTACGAATAGAATTACCATATGACCCAGCAGTCGCTCTCTTGGGTATCTACCCAAAAGATCTGAAAACATTTATCCATAAAGATTCATGTGCTCCAGTGTTCAGTGCAGCCTTATTTACGATGGCCAAGACATGGAAACAATGAAAATGTCCTTTGATAGATGAATGGATAAAGAAATTGTGGTAAATAAAAAAAAAAAGAAGTTGTGGTATATATACACGATGGAATGCTATTCAGCCATAAGAAAATATGAACTAGTGCCATTTGTGACAACATGGATGGATCTTGAGATTATAATGCTAAGCGAAATAAGTCAGACAGAAAAAGTCAAGAACCATATTTCACTGATATGTGGGATATAAAACTGAAAACAACTAAAGAACAAGACAAAAACATGAAGAAACAAAAACTCATAGACACAGACAATAGTTTAGTGGTTACCAGAGGATAAGCGGGGAGGGGGTAGTAGATGAGGGTAAAGGGGATCAAACACCTGCTGATGGAAAGAGAACTGGTGAAATACAATGTGAGCTATAGATAATGCATTACAGAATTGTACACCTGAAATCTATGTAACTTTGCTAACAATTGTCATCCCAATAAACTTTAATTTAAAAAAAGAAAGAAAATACTCTTAAACTCTTCAGCAATTAAGGCAACAACCTCTATCTTCTGTAACTTTCTGAAAAGGCTCTCTGGCTAAAACTTCAAGTTTCATAGAGATTATACAAATAACCATTGAATGAATGGTAACCTCCCCAAGGCTCCCTTCAGTTTGATTTTCTCTTTAGTCCCTAGGTTTGAACTGCAGCAATGTCAGCAGTAGATAAACACACTGCATAGTTTTTTTCTTTACTGGGAATTTATGAACTATAAAAGGGTTCCATTTTATTTACACTATTCATCAAAATGCACCAAACTAAGTAGATTTAAATAGAATTTACTATACACACTTAAAGGAACTAAATAACTGACTAAATAACTTTCAGTTAAAGATACTAACTTAAAAACTGTGTACTACTTTACTTCTCAGTACATTAAGAGATGATAATTGAAGTTTCGTTATCTTTTGTTTATATACTCAAGATCAAACAAAAGTGAACACGTTTTCAATTGTCTTTTGAGATCTATCCTCTATAAATACTTTCTAGAACTCATCTATGTGACGAAATCTGTTCTGAATTTTCTACTTCAACAAAAACAGCTATTTCTCTGATTGTTTTTTAAAAAAGCAAAGTGATCATCTGTGGGCTTAGCAAAATCAGGCCATATACCTGGTGATTCTTTGTTAGAGCTCTTAGAAGAATTATTCAGAGAACTCTGGCATTAGGGATTCTGACCTCATTGTCTTTCTTCCCACATGAAACAAGCTGAAATATATTCATGAAAGATTGACCAGGGCCAATTTGCTACGAGTGAAAACAACAGCAACATCAATATTTCAGGGTCTGAAAAAATCATGGCCATTCTCTTGCCTTGAAAAGATTGTTAGAAATAATTGCATTTTAATGAATTCAAAATAATAGGAGATTTGGTTTGTTATTTGGCTTCTGAAAGTACAGACACAAATCAGACTTTGCACAACTTATGTTTGAATAAAATAGATCTGATACCATTCCTCCATAGACCCACGGCAGGATGAGGTACAAGGTAACAGGAGGTCTTTTCATCATGGTCCTGGTGGATTCCTGGTTTCCAGGCAGTTTCAGCTGTCACAGTTGCTTCGAGTTTCCTGAGCTGTTTTTAGTTACTCATTCAAATATTCATAAGAAGCAAGGACTACAGTATGCTGTCTGGTAACAACTTCATTTTCAGCCCACACTAAGCTTGTCCTTGCGGATTGCTTCTTTTGATTCAGATAGGGCTTTATGCCATCACGTGGCCTTTCAAGAATAATGGAGTTTTGGGGACTAGGCAAAAAGAAGCAAGTTCCATCTTTTATCTTTGCTTGGTTGGATGATGAAAATAATGACAGAAGACAGTTATGGATTATCAAAGAGACAAGTGAAATAACCAAACTTATAACAAGCACTGCTTTGTGCTACCCAAGAAAGCAGATCCTTTCATTATTTACCTTGTGAGACTACACACACCTCAGGAAATCCTAAAATGGCAGCATATTAGTGTAAATATTTACCCAACAATATTGTTCTGGAATACAGAAATGAAAACATGTGTCATCTCATGATATGTTCTTGGAAGAAACTGAGGTGCTGTACCATTTCTTAGCACATAATGAAGAAAGTCTCTTTATTATGACCTCTCCATTAATTTGATTAGAACTCAGGTTAAATAAACCCTTTCAGTAGAGAAATTCTACTGCTTAGAGGCTAATATCTAATTGCTGAATTAGCTGCAGTAATACATAAATTACCATAAGTAAGCAACAGTATAAAATACAAAGTTCAATTATTTAATTAAACAATGACATCAGCTATATTCCAATCATTTTATCATCTATAGCCTTTATGTTGCTGGGGTCAAAAATTCTTGTCAATCAAGATACATTTCCAAAATAACTTTATTCTTTGACCTTAAAACTCTGAAAAATTCTGCCTATAATTTACACCATATTTAGAGAAAAAGATTAATTTCCTTACCAACTTATTATTTACATGAAATAATACTCTTTTTATACGAAGAAATACATGCCTTTTTTTCATTGAATGTACAAGTCCTTTTTTTTGACTACCTTACATTTGCACAGTTCTTCTTGATATGAATATATACAATAGTGCTCCTGAGACCACTTGTATATTCTAAAAAAGGACCAACCAGGTAAATTCTGTAAATTCATTTAGACTAGGGGAAAAAAAATAATCCTGTCTGAGGCAAAGCAAAAGGAATTTCAATCTCGAAACCACTGCCAGATAAAAACCTGGAAATGATCATTAATCTCATTTGTTTTCATTATAGCTACACTTGTTATCACAACTTTAGTCAGGATGTGCCAACATTTATACCCACAATTATATATCAGCAAAATTAGTTCTAAAATATGAAGCTCCTGGTACTACAAACTCTGTTATTGCTAAGGTCTTTACGAGTTACGATGAAGAGAGTACACGTTATGAATGCAAAATAGAATAAACAATTGATAGAATAATGGTTGTCAAGAACAATAATATAATATTAATTCCTAAATGGAGTACCAACATTTTCACATATCTGATATAATGTTTCATCCTTCAAAGGCATATTTTTCCCTAACATATTTCTTCCATCTTTGTAAGGAGATGATGTGAATACTTGCCCATTTCTGTTCATCTTTTTAACAACAGTTCCATGAGTGAAATTTCTCTCCATGGTGGAGATCTCAAGCACAATTTGATCGTAAAGAAATCGTGTGTTAGCACTATGCTGTACTTTTAAACAGAGGCAATAAAAATTAAGGTTGCATTAATCAGAACATACAACTCTAGCAATGTTAGCAAACCTGATGCCTGTGGTCAACAGGCCATGTGGTAAAATGTTGGTCTTCATAAAATTTAGACAAGAGATTTGAATCAATATTTCTGATATTTCAGTATTCGATATTGGAACTTTTCAATAGTCCAACAAACCAATATTTCAGAAGTGTCCTCACTAAGTGCAAAAATTCATTTTGAGCAGAAGAAAATAGTTAAGATTTAGTGGGGTTTTGCTTTTTCAAAAATCTATATATGATGGCTGCACCATTCATGTTATTGAAGGAAATCCTTCCTTGCCCACCGGCAATGAGTTAGCCCAAGAAAGCATCCAGAAAGCTCATCAGTTGAAGGGTAGCGAAATCATTTCCAAAGGGGAGGTCTCAATGCTAGACCATTCACGGAATGCAAGATGAAGGCACACTTCATAACTGCAATTATTTATTGAAGCTTTTGCCTATGTCAAGCACTTTACAAATACCATCTTATTTAATATTCATGTTAACTCAGCAAAGAAATATTATCTCTATTTTATAAATGAGAAGACTGAGGTACAGAGACGTTATGTGAAATGGCGACAGTCCCACGACTAGTGAATGGCAGAGTAAAAATTCACACCCAGATTACCTAAATCCAATCTCCGTGCTCCTTTCACTGCAATCATGCTTGTGAGTAAAGGTATTGAAGTAAGAGTTAATGGGCATCGTCCTGTCCCCTGGGACTTGTAGAGATGACTGTTTCAGCAATGTAATACTCATCAAAGAGAACATCTATATAAATGTAATCTAAGCGCAAGTGCATGTTAAGAGAAAATCCAAGGAGACAAACTGGTTTTGGCCCTAGCTGCTGTTGGCGACATTTAAGAGTGGGAAAACAGAAGCAAAAAATAAAAGATTTCTGAGCAAAAAGGAAGGAAAGGAGACAGGCTTAGAAAAACCCCTATCGCTTTGTCACAGAAGGAAGTTTGCAGCATTCATTTTAATGGAGAGGTTGGTAGACCACATATGTGTTAGAAGAAACTGTGCAATAATGGATAGGACTAGGAGCATTAGCACAAAATAAATAGTGTGCTAAAATACATAGCTGATAAATATTGATAAGTTCAAGACCTATGCTTTGCACACCAGAGAATGAAAACTCTCAGCCATAGATGCATGACCAATGATGGAAGAAAACAACCAGTCCATCAGAGATTGGTATGGGTCCACACACAGTCACTACAGCAGAGCAGAAGAGGCTGCTGAGTCAGATACTAAGAGAAAGGGATTCACAATAGGACCAGATGTGAAATACAGCCATTGTCATTCCTAGCTAAGAGCTCAACCAACCCAGTCTGATGACAAGAAACTGGAAGCTAGTGTGCCAAAACTATATCATAATTGATCCATAACACCATCTGAAGTTCATGCATACATGTATATTTGAGCATACATCATTTTTTAAACTTTACATCATTTATTTACTCCAATGGATGAAATCATCACCCTGATACCCAGATAGGAGTAGACCACATAATAACAATTAAGCTATTTTTGAATACCCAATACGTTTCAACAACTCTAATCTCTAAAATAATCCTGAAAATAAATATTAAACTACCTCTTTGTATAGAAAAGGAAAAGGAACAAAGAGATTCTCTTAAGGTCTTCCAGTCACTGCTTACAGAGCCAAGATTTAGCACCAAGATTGTCAGGCTTCAAAGCGCACGCCATTGGCCCTGCAGCCAGCTGCCTCGTTCCCAGGAAGGAAATGGACCTGAGTTTCATCTATTATTGGGTGCTTAAACCACCTCTTACTTAAGGAACAAGCCTGAAATCTTACCACTTATTGTTGTTTGTTTCAATGTCGCGTAATTTCCCTAAGATCTGGAATCAACAAAAAAGTAAGATGACTGAAAATATTATGGTCAATGCACTTTAGAATAAGGTCATGTTTCATGACACATAATGGGAAAACGAGTGATTAGTTCACAACTCCTTTTTGTAGAATAATCAAACATGATGTCTGCCATCTAATAAAATATCCATTTTTTCTCATCAATTCTGAGAGAACAGTTTTTCATATTTTATATCTATAAAATCAGAGGGCATCTCACAATTGTTGTTAGTTGGGTGGAATTTCAAAGTAGTCATCATTACCTGTGCCCTTTGGAACTCAGTTGTCATTCTTAGTGACCAAACTGGACAATCATAACCCCTCAATGTTTCTGTCAACAGACCATTTAAGGTCCATTTGAGGGAGGACTATGAGTCCTGGTTATTATCTGAAAATGTTCTGTTGATACCTTCTGGTACAACCAACAAACACAGGCATCATAACATGCAAATAATAATCAGCTGCTTCAAAGAAAATTCCAGAGACAATATTGGAGCACTCTTTAAGAAATGCTACATCTTCAACACCACCACCACCCCCACCAATGACCCAGCAGGAGGCAATGAGTAAAAGAATCATGGACACCAGTAGCTCTGAGCCAACAGTGATTCTAATGACCCAGAGTCTGGATGTGAACAATTTTAGGAATCCCTTAACCACTTTTCCTTTCTTTTCCTTTTGATGTATACACAAGACTGAAGTATGGTTTTTAAAAATAAATTAAGTTTAAAGAAATCTTTTAAAAGGCATAAATTCATAACTGAATTTATGAATTTCAGTTGTATCTCAGCTGTGTGAATGTATATGTGTGATATAAGTTAATGACACAGTTTTTAATTGACAGTGTCTCAAATTTTATAAAATCTGTGAATTTTTCCATATGATTAAAAAATGTATTTAACTCTTATTTTCATTCCTTTGTATGTGGCTATATTTCCTCCAAGCAAAGTTTCAGAAAGGTTTAAGTTCTAAAAAAAGACATTAGCCTCATTTTTGGAAGATTTTTAATGTTGCTTAGAAAAATATTTTATTTAGGCCTAAATCGGGTTACCAAACAATGTGGGTTCATCATACCTCACATTATGCAATAGTCATAGAACACCTACCATGTACTAGAAGATGCTCCTTAGAATGTCAAGAAAATCTTTGCTTTCTTAAAAGCTTACCTTCCAAGCTATGTCCACAGAGTGGTGTATCTATTTTCTGTTGTGGCTTTGTCTCATCACATGACCTATAATAATGGAAATAATTGGTACAGATATATAGTACATATAAGTATACAGTGTTTTCTGCTCAAATGTTATAAATTCATTCTTTTTAGGAGATTGGATGCCATAGTTTCCAATTCCAGAATTTGAAATAAGATGGAAAATTTGAGAGTGGGGAAAGAGAAGTCTACAAAGAAAAATTAGATGTCTCAATTTAGGTATAATGGGGACAAAATTAATGTGTGGATAGCCCCAAATGTGCTCATGCTCCTTCTACCCCATACACTAAAAACTTTTTATCTTTGCCACTCAGCTTCATCTCTTCATCCCACACTCCACCTAGGAGATTTTTGTTTATTTGTTTGTTTGTTTGTTTGTTTGTGTTGTTGTTTGTTTTACCAACCTATCTAGACTTCTATGGGGCATAACAGGTTAAATAATTAAAGCAAGACACAGTTTCAGACAGGTGGGAGGAAAGGGAGAGGGAAAAGGGAGAAGAATTTCACTGAACTAGGCTAGGGAGAAAGGTCAATTACCGGTTTCAGGAAAATCTTCACAGCAGCCATTAGGCGAGAGAGTTTTGAAGATGAGACAAAAGATATTTTATTATATTGGCTGGATTTTAAAATTGAAATCAACTCAAAAAATTCGAACAGTACATAGAGTGTGTCATAAGAAATTCACACAATTGTCCTGATTTGTATTTATCCGTCTCTTTTTCAATTGTCATTTCCATAATATTTCATTTGTCATAAAAAAGAAGGATGGGAAAGAAAAGAAGAGGGAAGGACACCCAAGGATACCGAGGTGTACTCACTAAACCTGCAGAGTGTGTGTGACATTTGTTAGCTTGTTGCAACATACATTGCAAATTAAAAGTAACAACCCAACTCCCCCTTCTGTTCTTTGAATTTCTACCTAAAATCCACCAAAATTATCAAGTAGAAAGCATCATTAAAAGGTAAGTGGAAAAATATACAGTATATAAAGGAACAACTAAGTCAAGCTCTCCTATTTTGGCTGGTGGTTAGGTGGGGTATGAGAATTGGGTAATAGGTGGAAAAGTGGTAGTTACAAGTGTGGGGAAAGGAGGGAAATACCTGCAAATATGACTTTCTAAACCATAACATAGTTAAAAATGGGGAGGAGGAGAGAATGCCTGAATTTTACAAAAGAATTAAGATTTATTTATGATTTAAGAAAAAAAAATTCTGCAGGAACATAGGATAAAAACGTGCAGAAACATAAAAAAAAATTCTACTTTTAAATTGTTACAAATCTGCTAACTTGGCTACAAGCCCAGTGGGGTACTGATATTTGATGTTCATTTACAGGATTTATTGTTGACTTTGAGAATCAGATGTACATTGAACAATCCCAGGTTGCATATCAAAAGTAGAATGATTACCCAATGAAAACCTACAGTTCTAATTTCACTTTGAAAAGTAGACATGCCATAATCTAGGAAGAAGAGAAAAAGATTCACAACACATATGTTAAAAACATAAAAACAAATGGGGGAAAATATGAACGGTTTGGAGACTAATTTTCAACTTTCACCAAAACTCTTTGGGAATCCTAGAAAATGACTCGGAGGTGTGCCCAATTATCATATTATATACTATTGCTGCATTTCAGCTCTCTTCCCCAGAGGTATTAATTGAGATTATAGGATACATAGAGCAAATGATGGAGGCTCAGATTTTTACCTTTCTTAAAAGGATTAAGATAGAGTTTTAATCCTTTTTTCAAACAAGCTTTTATGTGTGTGCGTGTATATACACACACACGGTGCCAAAAAGATGTATACACATTTTAAGAAAAGAAAACTATATTAAAAATTGTAATACTCAATATATACTGATAACAAAAGATGAATCCAAGTCATATTTGTCTTCTGCAATTACAAGAGATGCTCAAAGTGGTTCCCATCAGCATTCAGACACTTCTGATTACGGCAAACTACTACTGCTTGAGCAACCTTGATCAAAGTGTCCACTTGTGTACATTTTTGGCACCCCCAGTGTATACACATATATATGTACATGTATGTATATTTTTCATGGAGATAAATTATACCTATCCTCTTTGGACCCTAATAACCAAAATGTAATGAACCAACCTCTTGTGGACTAACAAATATAGATCTGGAACACTCCACACACTCTGATTTTTCACTTCTTGAAATCCATAATTTCAGATTAGCCTTAATTTTATAAAAATGCAGTTGCTATTTTCCTTTGCCTCTGGTGATAAAATGTGAAGAATCAACGCATTGTTTCATATCACTCACTTTCAAAATTCTATTTCAGTTACAGTAATAGAAAAATGTCTTTTTTATACTGGCATCTACTCCAGTTTTCAAAAGCAAATACATAAAGAACACGCTTCGAAGATGATATAAGCTAAAATAAATAAGTCCTTTCTAGGACATAAGTAATAATTGCACTGTAAGTTATATAAGCCTCAGTGACAGTGCTCTGGCAAAGACATCCGTTTATCAGTCAAAGCAAGTAATTCCATGTTCTTTCTGTGGATGGCAGAATGAGACCAACTTCGACTGATTTATGAAGTGCTTCTTTTTTTTTTTTTTTTTTTGTTCTAGTGAATAATTGAGACAAAGGACCTGCAGGGATGGTGGTTCATCTTTTCTACCCAAGTGCCAATTCTTTTTATTACTTTTGTTTTGTTGCTAGTGCAGACATTGTTTCCTCATTTGCCATCTGCTAATGTTAAATAAGCATGTTTAAATTTGGGCTACTTGGGATAAATTGCCCTAAGAAAGAAATCTGATAGTTCCTGTCATTCTTACATGCTGCTTTGAGTGTCATGGAGGGAAAAAGTTTCTGGCTTGGCAAGCAGCAGGGAGCATGTCTTTTTCATCTTTGTATATCCTTTTAAGTCTAGCATAGTCCCTCAGATGTAGGAGGCACTAAAACAAATGTAGAATCAACTTGGAAAGGCCTCAAAATCCACTGGTGAAATAGGAAAGTGGGTTGGGGAACAACAGCGTGGAGCCAGTTTCTTGATACTGACAACGCCATTTACAAGCTGAATCGAAGATGGGCAACCTTTGTCACCTCTCTGAGACTCAATTTGCCCATCTATCAAATAGTAATAACCAACCTCTCTCTTTCAGGGGTGAAATGAGGACAAAATAACAACGTATGCAAGTTTCCAGTAACCAAAATAAGGAGGATGGGCCAGGCTATCCCTTCATAGATTTAGAAAAGAAAAGGGATGCTTTTAAAAAAAATGACACTCTGTCTTTCCCTTTCCCCCAACTTTTATGTAGGCAAATGGATTCCAAGTGTTGTGTTAAAGGGTGTGTGCATATATTCGCATGCATGTACACGCACACACACACACACACACACACACACACACACACACAGTCTCAAAAGGCAGCCAGAAGGCAATAAAGTACAGTTAGAGACAAGGCTAATCTGTCGATCTGTTTTGGCAATAAACACAGCCCTCTCTGTATTGTTGACAGTTTTTTGTTCTTGCTTCTCTTCACCGTCCACCTTCACATCAACAGGGAGAAGCACTTCATCCTCTCCCCACTAGCTCTATCAGCTCACTGCTTAACCAGCTGACATCGCGCCCATATAAGGATTCCCTAACACTTCAAGGCTCAGGACATCAGTCCTGATTCTGTAGTTTTCCAAGAGCAGTATCAGTCCCCCGGGGTGTATCACTACATCAGGGACAAGTAGGCTCAAACAAATGCACGCAGTGTCTATTTTCCTTGAGGATTTGGACTACAGAGCAATACTTTTTGTATTAAAACAAATACAGACAAATGATGGAGTAGATTCTAATAGTCTCATGAATTTTAAGACAAAACAGTGGATGTTAAAGGAAATCCAAGCCTGTTGGGAATAAGCAGGACCCCAGGCTGGGTCCTAAATGCGTCCATTTCCCAACTCCTAAGTACACTTTCCCTCTTTCAGACATTCAGAGAAATTTGGGGACAATGACTGAGAAGCACTACCTAACGGATTTCCTTAGGTATGGCTTTAAATGTTTCATAAAAAGGTGGGTGTTCTTTGTAAAAAGCTGTGTCCCTGAAGGTAGAATTCCAGTGTACCGAATAATACAAAAATATCTAACGTAACACTTTGCTATCTAGCTCTTTTCCCAGTTGCTGATTTACAACACATATTAATAGTGTTTAATTTTAAAGCAACTAGACAATCCATCAGGTGAAAAATATCATGTAGAGCCACAAACACAGTTGGTAAAAATTGCTGGATACAAATCTTCTCTTTTGGCTCAATTTTATGCATTGGTACAATAATATATATTTTTAATAAAATAACTTTTATTTAACAAGTATTCATGCAGCAAATATTGAGAAGCTTCTATAGGCAGACGATTTTTGATCATATAATGAGGAATAATATATGGGTTTTCCCTTCAAGAAATTCACAATCCAAATAAGCACTGGCCAATAAAAATATAATGTAAGCCACATGTGTATAATAATTTTAAATGTTCTAGTAGCCGTATTAATAAAAGAAATAGGTAAAACTAATTTTAATAATTTAATATTTAATTAAATAACATATTATTTAACTAATATGTCCAAAATATCACCATTTCAACAGGCAACTAAGATAAAATATTAGTGTATATATTTAGTATATTTAAATATTGATTTTATATTTTTAAAATATACAGATATTTTGCATTCTTTTTTCACACAAAGACTTGGAAATCTGGTATTTTCCACTTATAATCCACCTCAGTTTGGAGTAGCCATACTGTCAGTGATCAAAGCAACACATAACTAGTGGCTACTGTTTGGCCAGCATAGACCTGGATCATTTATAAACATTTATGAAGCACATGATTACGAAGTTGCAGGTACTAGTTCCTGAAGCTATAATGGTGAATGAGATATTAACCCTGCCCTCAGACAGCACACATTCTAGTGAAGATAACAAAGAATAAGGTTATCAGTGGCGAGTTTTACTATGAAAGAATCGAACAGGGACTGAAGCAGAGACTATGGGGTGGGAACAAGAGTGAGAGAGGAATCAATAAGGAATAAGGGATCCTGTTTTAGGTAGGGTTGTTGGGGAAAGGTGTCCCTGTAAAGATGGCGTTTTAGTCAGAGGCCTTGTATTGGTTTCTTATGCTGCTGTGAGAAATAATCCCACATTTAGTGGCATAAAACAAAACAATTAATTATCCGGAGATCAGAAGTCTGAAATGAGTTTTATGTGGTTAAAATCAAGATTACTGTATGGTTGCATTCCTTCTAGAGGCTCCAAGGGGAAAACCATTCCTCATCTTTGCCAACTTGTAGAGGTTTCCCACCTTCCCTGGTCATGGCTCCCTTCACCTTCAAAGCCAACAATCTCATCACCTCTGCTTCCATCCTCACATTTCCTTCATGACTCTGAGACTCCTGCTTCCTTCCTTCACTTACTTTCACATTGTGATTTCATGGGGCCCACCCAGATAATCCAGGACCATCATCCATCTCAAGATCATTAATTTACTCACACCTGCAAAGTTCCTTTTGCTACGGAGGGTCCCTATTTCCAGAAACTAGCACACGGACATCTTTGGGAGGCCATCATGTACTTATCACAGACCCAAAGATAAGAAGTGGAAAAGAGTGTTTCAATCTAAAAGTCTAGAATGAAAAAGGACTTGGCAAGCTCAAGGAACTGAAGGAAGATGAGTGTTGCAGAAGCACAGAACGCAAGATGAAGAACGATAAGTCAAGGCTAGGAGCAGGGCAGGTGCCACAAGACTTTTTGGGCTATGGTGTGGGATTTGGATTTATTACAGTGGGAAGCCCCTGGAAGCTTTTCAGCAGTAGACTCAAATCCAGTTTCTGTAAGAATTGAATCAGTCTGGTTGCTGGAGGAGAAAGAAACACAAGTGCAAGCAGAAAGACCAACGAGTAATGACATCAAGCTGACTAAGACAATGGCAGTGGATATGGGTTGAAATATCTCAATCAATTGGGGCGCTATATATTAATCAAATATATGGGGCTATATAGTCATCAAAACTTACTGAACTGTGCACTTTAAATCATACATTTTCCCTCATGTAAATTATTAAATACTGTAAGTTATTAAATATTATAAAATATTATGAAGTTAATATTTCCTTTTTTACAATAAAATAGAAATGACTTCAGGCTTGGTGGGTTTGAAGACCAACATGTCTTTAGAGCTTTATTTCTCATGGCAAGTTGTACAAAACACTGTGATGGTATTCCCTCATTCCATTTACCTATTTGACCTGCCCTGCCTGACAGCTCATTATTATACCCAAGGTGTCATCCAATTTGACCTCAAGATGAAAACTCTGTTAGACCCACCTTCATTCATTCATTCATTTTTAAAAAGAGCTGTTCAACACCGACAATGTGTAGCATACTATGCAGGCATCAGGGAGCCAGCAGTCAGCAAAAGCAGATAAAATCCCTAGGCTATTTACTGCAGTGTACAGTCTAGTGGGGAAGATAGATTTGATCAAATATTCCCATATATACGTATAAAATTATGTCAGTGATAAGTGCTATGAATTTGGTAATTTGAGAAAGGCTATGAGAAGAGGAAATACCTGCAAGGCAAGAGTGCTGCAGTAGAAAAATCACCCCACATCGACGTCCTTGTCTCAGCTCTGGCATTGACCTTGGACAAACATAGCATCTTTGCTTTTTTCACCTGTAAAATGAGAGGGCTGAACCAAATGGTTCCTTCAGGATCCCACAGCTTCTGAAGTTACTGAGACACCAGGAAGTCAAATGGAGCTCATCTCCTATGTTTCTGAAACAGCAGAATCATTGCTAAGAAATAACCCTGAACAATAGGTAACCCAGGCCCTTGACACAAAGATTATATAAGTAGGTAAATTCAAACAAACAAACAAAAGAGAAATTCTGCAAACCTTACATAACATGAGCATTTTTACTAAGATTATCTCAAATTGCACTGAAATATAATTGCAAAAGAAATACAAACATCTGTCCTCAAATGTTCCAGATTCTCTCAAAAACTGTGTTTGCTAAAATCTATTTCTTTCTCCTCCCCCTCTCCACCTTATTAATTGTACAAATAAGGGGAAGAGTAAACATTTGTTTCAAGTATGCAAATTTTAAAAATAATGAATAGTATTATAAGCTTCCTTTGTTTCCACTGGAATAGAATCTGTTGTTCCATCAGTCTCATTACAGTAGGTTTTGACCTATGCTGGCACACCACTCAAATGTGCAGGCTCATCTGTGAAATGAGAGGACTCGGGGACGATTGCCACTGTTCCCTCCCCCATGGGCTATTATATGATTCTTCGTGGAAATGAGTATAATAGGTCAGAAGCATTGTCATCTCACACAAAGAGTAGGACCTCATCCACAGGCTGGAAACCTGGAAACAGGATGTGCCTAAACATCTCAGTGGTACAGAAAAATCTCCTTATGGTTAATGGTGTATTTTCCTAATGATGGTAAAATTTTAAGAAAGAATGTAGAGGTCTCAAACTCTGTTTCCTTGTCAAAGGACAGGATCTAGAAAAATACTATTAACGGGTATCTTAATGTAGCTTTTCTGTTATTCACAGCAAATTAAATAAATAAATAAAACTTGCTGAAATCATAGCCATGGAAGAAGTTACCTCCCCACCAGGTTTTCAGCAAATTATATTACAGGCATGTGAAATGGAAGGGCCAGAATTTTGATAATGATGATATTTTTAATTTGGGAACATGTGTGGCTCTTATTTTTAAAATATGTTCGTCCAAAACTTAAGGCCTTTAAAAAATTCTTAGTGGGTACTGGATTCCAAGATTGAGTCTATATAAGTCCACATAAATTAGTTTCCAAGGTGTCAGACCATTTTGCCACAGATTTCCTTCATTTGTATCTAATATTTCCACAATAAAGGCAATGAGCAATTAAATCAATAAATTAAGTGAATGAATTGATTGAACATCCAATTCAACTATTTCTAGCGAAGGCAACAAGAAACCTCTTGGGCTAGACAAGTCTATTGATTTTTTTCTTATTCTTGTTTATCCCATATCATTACATAAGACCAACAGCAAAGCAAACAATTGTAATCTTCTGTTATTGACAAAAAACAAACAAAAAACATGCTTAGTAGGAAAGAATGTGTAAGAAAGAAATGATCAAAATCCCAATGGCATTTTGAAAGAAAAAGAACAAAAAATCATCAGATTTGTATAGAACCACAAAAGACCCGGAATAGCCAAAGCCATACTAAGAAAAAAGAACAATGCTGGAAGTATCACACTCCCTGACTTCAGTTTGTACTATAGGGCAACAATAATCAAAACAGTATGTTTTTGGCAGAAAAACAGACACACAGACCAATGGAATGGAATTGAGAACCCAGAAATAAACACACATAAATATGGACAGATAATTTTCAACAAAGAAGCCAAAAATATACAATGGAGAAAAGACAAACTCTTCAATAAATGTTACTGGGAGAATTGGAAAGCTATGTGCAAAAGAATGAAGCTAGACTGTTATCTGTCACAAAATTAACTAAAAATGGATCAAAGACCTAAACATAAGACCTGAAACAATAAACTGCATAGGAGAAAACATAGGAACTAACCTTATGGATCTTGGGTTCAAAGAGCATTTTATGAATTTGACCTCAAAGGCAAGGGAAGTAAAAGCTAAAATAAATGGATGGGACTATATCAAACTAAAAAGCTTCTGCACAGCAAAAGAAACCATCGACAAAATAAAGAGGCAACCAACCAACCAACCAAATGGAGAAGAATTTTGCAAACAACGCCTCTGATAAGGGGCTAATATCCAAAGTATATAAGGAATTCATACAACTCAACAACAACAAAACAATCTAAAAAATGGGCAGAGGACCTGAACAGACATTTCTCCAAAGAAGACATACAAATGGCCAATAGACATATGAAAAAATGTTCAACATCACTAATCATCAGAGAAATGCAAATGAAAACCACAATGAGATATCACCTCACACCAACTACAACATCAACAAGACAAATAATAAAAAGTACTGGAGAGGCTGTTGAGGAAAAGGAACCCTCATACACTGTTAGTGGGAATGCAGAATGGTGCAGCCACTATGGAAGGTTGTGTGGAGGTTCCTCAAAATTAAGAATAGAATTACCATATGACCTAGAAACCCTCTCCTGGGTATCTACCCCAAAAAACCTGAAAAACATTTATTAGTAAAGACATATGTGCTCCAATGTTCATTGGAGCTTTATTTACGGTGGTGAAGACATGGCAACAACCAAAGTGTCCTTCAATAGATGATTGGATAAAGAAGTTATGGTATATATACACAATGGAAAACTATTCTGCCGTAAGAAAAGATGAAATAGTACCATTTGCGACAACGTGGATGGATCTTGAGATTATTATGCTAAGGGAAATAAGTCAGACTGAAAAAGTCGAGAACCGCATGATTTCACTGATACGTAGGATATAAAACTGAAAACAACAAAACAACAAGACAAACAAATGAAGAAACAAAAACTCATTGACCCAGACAATAGTTTAGTGGTTACCAGAGGGTAAGGGGGCAGGAAGGTTGTAGAAGAGGGTAAATGGGGTCAAATATATGGTGATGGAAAGAGAACTGACTCTGGGTGGTGAACACACAATGTGATATATACAGATGATGTGTTACAGAATTGTACACCTGAAATCTGTGTAACTTTACTAACTATTGTCACCCCCAATAAACTTTAAAAAAGAAATCAAAAACAGATTAATACATCAATGCGGCAAGCAATTTACAGATGATGATATTTTTATAATCACTCCGGAGGGAGACTTGAGTTTCTTTCTGGTTTTCTGAATTCTTTTTGTCTCTTCTTAGTTGTCACTGGGAAATCTAAGAGCTGAAGGCAGCCCTGAGTGTGGCATTAAGGCCTCACAGTCATGTGACTGTATAACAGTGTCTTAAGGAAGGACTGGGACTGCCATCCCTTGGCACTCCTGCAATTCAGTTAAGCAGCTGCAGCTGAATGGAGCCACCAGCGGTCCACTCGGTTACGATTCTGCTCCTTCACCATCAACCTAAACATCGACCTAGTGAAATCTGATCTGATCAATTCTCCTGAAGACCCCAAAACTGTACCACAAACTTTGTCCTTCAAACAAGGGTTAACTTATGCTTCTTCTCTGTGTGTTTTTAAACATTATGTGTCTACATTTTTCCATTAATCAGCCATGATTAATATAATTTGGTTAGCAGCTAACTAAAATGTTAAGTAAGTCCTATAAATTAAAAATGCGTAATATTCCATTTTAAGAAACACCATCTTCTAAGCATGCATATCTTTAGAATATCATAAATAAAACATCAAGGAAGATGCTTATACATAAATCTTTGACCACATCTCTAACTTTGCTTCAGGATAAAAATTTTAAAATAATTCTGTCAAATTGAGAGGTAATAAAAATGTTCTCATCTTCTTTCATACTAGAGATTAAGTGTTTTGCATATGTTTGTTGACATATGTATTTCTTTTGTGAAATATCTATGTCTTTTGTTTATTTTTCTAAGTCTTAAGTTTTTAATATCTCATTCATTTGCATGTGCAATGTGCAATTAAAAGTATGGTTTTGGGGGAAAATAGTTTAAAATGTAATACACATCGTCATTTATTTCTGTAAAACTTCCTCTTAAAGTTGTTGTTTTTAAAGTATCTACTTTTCATTAAAATGCCATTTCAAGAACCAGACAGGCTGTCTAAATACCCAAATGCAGTGTTAGACTGCCATCTAGTATTTCAATGTGGAGCTGCTCAAAATAGTCAACGAAGGTTTTCCCATATTCGTAACATGCAGAATACAGTAAACATAAAAATGTCACCTTATGTCCTGAATCCAGAAAGGCTAAAGACTAATGTCAATGAAGGCAGAAACCAAGGCTCTCATCGACTCAGGAATGAGATAGGCTATATATACCCTCTATATTTAATACTTGGCACTGTTTATCTTAGCTTCAATGAAAAGATCACCACTCTGAAAGTCAAGAAAGCTTGGGTCCTCATTCTTAGTGTACTGGTAACAGATGTACTTTTCTCTCATAACTTGCTGAGCCTCTTTGGAACTCAACTTTTCTATAATATAAGCAAAGACAAAGGAAAGCTTTACTCTCCCTCACCCTTTTCTGGTGTGCCTATTAGCAGTGCATCATGGGGAAAACTGGTCTTCCAGGACGGTAATAGCTTTGTAAGATCAGATTGGCCTTTTCCTGGTCACCTTCCCTTTTTCCCTGCCCCTCCGCCCACAGAAATGAAAGACACTTCTCGGGTGGAAATACTTGACCACATGGCTGTGGTCTAATGGAGAATTTTGGTGAGGGAAAGAAGTAAGTTGTAGGAGAATTAAAGATCTGCCTTCACAATTGGCCTGTCTACAATGACAGTGACAATACTCAGAGTGCTGTCGTCACAAATGTCCAGTACCCGTGTTGGATACGTACTATTCCTGACAACTTCCTGATCTTGCTAAATTTTTCCCCAGCCCCTTCCCGCATTCTTCATGTTCTCTTCTTCCTTCCATAGGCTGTAAATATTCCCCAAAGCAGTCTTAATAATCTGCTCTTCTTCTTTCATATTTAAAAGGAATTACTTATTGACACATCTTAAACTCGGTAGGTTTAGATTTTTAAAAATCTTTAACTCCTGAGCAGAACTCTCGCTTGAGTACCAGTTGTGTATGTTCAGCTGCCTACTGGAATTTTTGATGTCCCAACACCTCTAAAACCATCCTCTTTCTTCACAATGCATGACCACTCACAAAACTCTGAACAAAAAAAGTGTTCTTTTCCGTGTTTCTCTTGCTCACTCTTTTTCTTTCCATCAACAAGGGGCTCATGGTGGCATGCTTGGATCGTTGCAATGCTATGTCTTTAGTCTTTTGTTCTGTTAAGCAAGAGCTTCCCCAAGTAGAAGCTCACTTTTACCCATTGTGCAGTGATCACATCACTTTCTATGTGTGCTTTGACATGATGGTTGAGAAGCCCTACTCAGCTCCATCCTGCGTGTACCTGCCACATTAGACATCTTTGTCACCGGCCTTGGTGCTAAAGTCCTAACTTAACTCCTAATTTTGAAATTCTAGGGCCTCCTCCATATGGTCCAAATCTTTCTTTTAACCTTCTCTTTCATTCTTCCTCCCCATCCTACCCTACCAGGATTCCTGTGCTCCAACCACTCTTATTTCCCCACAATTCTCAGTTCACGCCATCTAAAGCCTTGCTACTCAAAGTGTGGTCAGTGGATATATGTCAACTTGCATTGGCAACTCCTGGGATCTTTTTGAAGATGCAGACTCTCAGGCCCAACTCAGACTTTCTGAATCAGAATCAAAATTCTGTCAAGAGCCCTGGGAGATTCATAAGCACATGAAAATTTTGAGAAACACTGACACTCTCACCTGCCTTATCTTTATCACTTCAGCTACTTAGTTCATCAATTGTCCATTCAAATCTAAAAATATCTTACTTTTTATTTTTATTGCCTACCATATCACTTTGGAATGGAAACTTCAGTGAAAGCCAAGACCTCCTCATACTTACTGCTATATTTTTCTAGTAGACACTCAATAAAAAAATTATTGAATAAATACACCTGGAACTCATCCCCTATTGTCATTTTTATTTATGCCATATCCCCAATCCAGTTTACCTTTTCTCCTCTTTTTCAGGTCTTATCCACCATTCAAATCCTAACTTCTCCAAAAGAATCTTTCCCCAACATTCCAATCACACTGCCCCTCTGATCTCTTAGTTCCTATAGCAGGGGTGTCCAAACTGCGGCTCACGGGCCAACTGCAGCCCGCAATCCATTTTTAATTGGCCCACAGCAAATTTTAAAAATATATTTAGTTTACTTAAATAAACCAGGTGAAGCAATACGTACTTTACCTTGAGTGAGTGGCCTGGCTGTTTGTGCATTTTACCGCGTATGGTCCTTGGTGAGAAACATTGAAAAAAGTTTGGACACCCCTGTCCTATAGAATCAGTTCAAACACCCAATCACACAGTCACTTCAAATGTTTCTTGTGCATACGTCTCCTAAGAATGTAAACTTCAGGAGGCAGAGTCTATGTTTTATACCTTTTTGGTATTTCCCAGAATTTGGCTGCATGTTGGTGAATGCATTCATTCTATGAGAAAAGAACAACCCACCAAAAGAGTTATAGAGATATCTTACAAAGTATAAAATTTAGAAAATGATTTGCATAAATCTCTCCATTGAATAGATTTTGGGTGGGTCTTATACCAACCTGGCATATGCTTTCTTACTATAATTGGGTAAATGCGTGTTATTTAATTCTTATAATTGAATCATATCACTTCCCAGTTATATTTTACATTTTAATGTTATTATATAGTCTCGAGATTACTTCAAAATAATTTCTTATCATAGTATGAAATTTGCATCTAAAGCTATGTTTCGAGATTCCATATCACATTCTTTGATAGTAACATTCAGTTTGAATTAAATTTAGGACACATGAGCTCCTAGCTACCACTTTGGTTTTCAGTAAGATCTTCTTATGTTTGAATTTAAAAGTAGGGCTAATCTCAGCGTTGGGGAGCAAGAAGTATTTACTTTAGAGCTTCTTATTTTGTCATGTCTGTGAGATTTGGAAGTTCCAGACATGTATTACGGCACTTGCTTGCCCATTCTTACACTGTGTGCTGCCCATATCCTCTCAAATATGCCAAGAGGGCTGACTAATCAATGCACCAATCTTGACAGAACGCCTGGAAATACCCTAAAGAATTACACAAAGTCATAGTTCGTATCACGGACACAATACAAGATAGAAAAGAGTTTCAAGCCATAGATTAAACACCTGTCCCATACCAGCTATCTAAATTTATTATAGTTTTCCATCTTCTTTTCCATCTTCAAGGTGGCAGTTAGCATAAAATATTTACACCCTTGCATGATACTAAATAGAAAACACTTTTACGTTTTAAAAAGAAAGAAAATTATGAGTATTCAATAAAAATACTTGCCAAAAATGAAGTGTAGGGTAAGTCTGAATTCTCTGCCTACCCATAGGTCATAGAGGCCCAAAACAAAGTAAACACTAGGGGAATAAATTGATCCACATGACCTTGGTGTTCAATGAGTTTAATTTATATCAAAGCCAAAAGTAGTGCTTTCCTTACTAATCACTTACATGGAAAGGAGTGAATGAAAACATTATTTTTTTTCATCTGGACCCAGAATTTACATGAAATTCAAATGAAGTGAAGTCAGTCATCCAAAAACAAGAAAAATTTCCTTCTAAGCCTCAGAACTGAAACTCAAATTTTGTGAAGTCCTGATAAATCGCTCATCTAATTACAACACCCATTGTAATTATAAACTGGCCAGACTGGTGCAGGTTTCTTCAAGTCTGAGTTGAGAGTCGTGTTTTCCCATTTGGTTATCATCCATTTATTGGGTTGTGTTGCTTGTTAAACACCTCAGGAACATGTTAAATATAGGGTTGGGTTTTTTCCTAAGCTGTATGAGTGATCATTTTTTTACTAGGCTTAGGACAATACTCTCTGAGGCCGTCTATGTGGCTGAGAGAATAACCCTAGAGCTGTGGCAACAACTCTCTCCTGATTCATCACCTCATCCAAGGTGCTCATGCCTGTACTTGAACTCATGCAGCAGCCTTGTGTATCTATTCTAGGTTGGCTCACGTGTCTTGATATTATATATACTTGGTGTGTATTTTCCCCTTGGCAATCCCAGTTTTTATATTTAAGCTACTGGAGTACCCAGAACAGAGGGGAAAATATTAAAATCTTATTTGCACATTTCCTATTAGAAATATTTGCACTCTTAGAAATATGAATATTGCACAGCTGCCTAATAACATGAGGGATAATTACAGAACATTTGAAATTAAGTACAGAAAGGAAAATTGTTTAACTAAAGAGAAAGACGTTGAATTTGTTGTTTCTTAAGCGTAAGAAATTGTAGCTTGATTTGCTTCTACAACACAATGCTCATTTTGTAAATGGGCATTTTTATTTTTTTGTTTGCTGGTTTGTTTGTTTTGATGAGTAGGCTAAACTACTACTTTCCTACATAAAGGGCCTAAAAGTGATTAAGATAACTTGCAAAGATCAGCTGAGTTTACAATTTGTCTATAATCCTAGAAGAATTTGGATCATCTGATTCTTTATGTACTCTTTTCCCAAAGGATATAATCAAAATGAACATATTAATAATTTCCATTTACAAAAATGATTTAAAGACTCTGTAGATTTTAATTGATAATAAGCTACCTATCTCTCAACTCCTCAGCGCCCTCCTATCAGGTGGGGCAAAATTAAAACCTATGTACAAAAAAAAGGGGAAAACTTCAAAGAAGGAGACCTAAGAGATGGATTATAAATCATGGTAAGGGGAATAACAGGTATAATTTCCCCCATCTGAAAATTCAGGGTTTCAGTGAGTTCAGCAAGAACCACTTTGAAGAATTTTACCAACACCCCTAACAGAGTCTAAAAGGCTTCCTTTACAAAAGTGCCCATTTGATCTATGCGTGTTGAAGACCCATCGACTTTTGAGATGAAATTACTTCTGTGGATCTGATCAGCATGAGCAATAGGGGAAATGCTCTCTGTTTTCTGTCTTAGACTTGAAACTACCACCTAAGCATGGTCTCCAGAGAGGAAAGAAATGAGAAGAGAGAAAATCATTAGCCATCTGAGTTAGCCAGCAGTATCTACTCTGAAATTCTTGCTTAGAAGACTCTATTTCCAAGGACAGACATGGTTACCGAGACAAGCAAGTTAAATGAGCTAGCCCAAGGTCATTTCCTATGTATGCATGTTTTCTCCTTTTTAGAAATTTAAGATTTATACAACCATATGAAAAGGACTCAGGGTCCCTAACGAATCCAACAAGAGACAAAAAATTTTTGCCTCAAAACACAAACATTTTAACTGATGTTTTAAAATGAATTTCATTTGTGAAACTTACAAAAGCTAACCAGTAAGTTTCAGCGCCAACAGGGGGCCTGGCTCTGATAGAGCCAAGCCGTACTGTGCCAGCCAGGTGCCAAGAAGTAGACAACACCCACACCTGTGCGCAGCAATGATGGAGAGACAGAGACAGTCACAGATGCTCAAAGCGTGTCACTGGTCAAGGTGGGTCAGTGTCAACATTTGAGTGACACAAGTGGGCTGGCCAAGGCAGCACCAAAGGAATGAATAGAGAACAGTGACATGGAACATATGGCCATTGCTCCCTTTCCCATTTCTTTGTTTCCTACTATAGAATGGTCAATATTCACTGCTTCCATGTCTTCCCCATTCTCAATTCTCCTCTCCAATCAGGCTCTCCTCATCCCCAGAAACTGCTCTTCTCTAAGCCAGCAATGGGTCAAGCCCAACCATCTATTCTCAGTCTCACTCCTCAGCACAGTGTTTGGACCTCTTTTCTATGCCAAATCACCTCAACAACAATCGCATTTAGTCCCACAGGTTTTAAATATACTGATGGCTCCCCAATTTAATTCTTCATCCTCAAACTCTCCCCGGAGCTTCAGATTTGCCTATTGGATTGCCTATCTGATATCTCCAATTGGAAGTTGAATGAACACCTCCAAGTTAGTACATCTAAAACCAAACTTGATTTTCACCAGCACCCACACCCCCAAAACTTCTGCAGTATTTCCCATCTCAGAGTCTACCAATGCATATGTCGAGCCAAAAACTTGAAGTCATCCTTGATGCTCCTTTTTATGTCACACCTCACATCAGCCAACCTATCAACTGTACCTCTATCTTAAATCTGCCCACTTCTCAACGCTTCCATCACTACCACCTTAATTCAAGCTACCATATTGCAATAGCTTTCTAATTGATCTCCCCATGTCTACTTTCATCCTACTACAGACTGTTTTCCCCATAGCAGTCTGAGTAATCCTTTTGAATAATAATTCAAATCATGTCACTTGTCTGCTCAAAAGTCATCATTCAGAGTACAATTCAAAATTCTTACCCTTGCCTGTAAGTGCTGCATGGTCTGATCTCTAGCCACTTTTCCAATCTAATCTCCTATTAACCTTTCACTGAGCTCTAGCCTTCTTGCTAATTCAAAAAAGGAAAAAAAATCTAACACACCCAACTCAGGACCCTGAATTTACTGTTCCTGCATCTGAGCTACTGAGATACTCTTCTCTCAAATCTCTGCATACACCTTTCTCCTGTGACCCTGCAGGCTCTGGTTGATCACCCTTTCAGAAAGGCCTTACCTATTCTTTGTGAAACAGCACACCTCTCATCCCCCTTTTACCCTGCTTTGTTTTCTTCCTACTGCCTTCACCATTTGACACATTAAATATCTATTTGTATGTGATGATACTTCTCCAACTAGAATACACATTAACTGAAGGCAGAGAACTCTGTGGAGTTCCTTGTTGTATTGTCAGCACCTAAAACCATGTCTGGTGAACAAAAGCTTCCCCATAAATAACTTGTTTATTGAATAATAGGGGCTATTGATGCGGCTGTTAATCAATTAGCTAAATTGATCCTATCTTAACAAAAAGTTTAGGTGACTTCTGCTAGGATTCACAAATTGATGGGACCTTGGAGAGACTCATTATATTATTGAACACAGGAAAACTGTGGTTCCAACTACAAATATAAGAGGCATAAAATTATATTTGATAGAAGGATTTATAGAGACAGAAAGTAGTCTTCACTAAGGTATGAAAGCTATCACAGTTAAAGATTCCCTAATTGAGATTACCTAGCAATGGCCCAAGTATGAAGGGAGAACAGGGGCCCTCACGCTCGAAGGCTAAGCACCAACTGGCTTTGGATGCCTCCAGAAACCAGGGGTTTCTTTTATGCTCCAAAGGTAGCATTTCACATTCAAATGCCTACAGACCATTCAAGTAAAGCAGAGTGAAGGAGGCCTGGAGGGACAAACTTGAGAGAGCAGGCCACATCTAGAGCAGGGGAAGGGAACAGCTGTGCTCCTCAGCAGCAGCCAGGTCCCCTGTGCGAATGTTGGAATGCAAGGATATTTGAAAAAACTCCATGAGTTTTGACTCCTTTTGACTCTCCTTTTGACTCCTGGTTCTATGGAGTGAGCTTGTTATCATTGCTTTGGTTTCATAGGGCTCCTCTCCCCTATCCCTTTGAGGCCAACATTGTGAGACAACCACAAAAAGTCTGCCTCCATCTTCTGTCTGCAAGTCACCCATTCGCAACCTTGATTTTTAAAGCAATAGTTGTCAGCCATCCTGTTAGAAACACTGTTATGTCACAACCAGTTTTACAGTTTTTCACAAATAATGTGTTATTCCATAAGCATTAAAGGACCAGCATTTGCAAATGATTTTCTTTTTGATGAATTACATTGTTTTCTATCGTGCTACTGCCTTTCTTGTTGTGGACTTGCATTCTAATAGATGCCTTTGAACTAGAGATAAAAGGGTGGAGTTAACATACAAGAAATTAGAAATATCCTATCTAGGAAGGACGTGCTGCATGCCAACATTTTTTTTCTATGTCTGCCATGAAAGAATGAAAAAACGTTGAAACAGATGCTTCAAAATTACCCATGTAAGAGGGTATAATATTTTCCATTAAATTGGGACTAGAAATTTTAATTATATATAAATTTAGTCCCATTAAATAGAAAAGAATGTCTTGGCAAGAAGTCAAGCCAGAACACTTAGTCTGAATTATAAGGTCCCTGAGAAAATATCCCTTAATACTTTTCCAAGTTTACCTCCCACTCTAGACCTTTGATTTCAGCCACCAGGTCACAGACTGCACCTTTCACATTTTTATATCCAAGCCCTTACCCTCATTCCTGGTATCTATTTGCCCCTCTTCTCTGTCTTACTTAAATCCTGGCCAGCCTTCGAGGCTCAAGTGATTTTCATATTATACATAAACCCCTCCTTCACACTATGGCCCATGGTGATCTGCCCTTTGTTAGAGATTTGAAGATTACACAGTCCAGCATTTGTTACGTGGCCTTATGTTGGCAGCTCTCTCTTCAAGATAGGACAGAGCTAAAAGCGAGGCCCGAGCAGTGCAAGGGGTGGACTATTTCAGATGTTGTCAGTGCCATCTTTATAGCCCCTTGAATGTCTCCAGCAGTCACCGACAGCTTGATGCCCAGTTCCCATGTGTGCCCATGGTTTCTTGGCCCCAGCACCTGCATCTTTGCCTGTCTCCAGCAGTGTCCATGCTGAGGATGGGGAAGTACCACCAATAAGCTAACATCCTTAGAAGCAACCCTCAATCAATGAAGGATGAGAGTTGGTGGGTCGTACACCAGCTTCCTCCTGTGGTGGGGGGATCCTGAGACATGCTCCACGTAGCTCCTGAGAAGATCCTTAACATGATGGTGTCCTACTTGCTCAGAACATTGACCTGTTTGGACACCTCCCTTCCTTTCTCTCTCCATGTTTCCTGGGATCATCTCACAAATAAACTACTAGTATCTAAATATGTATCTCATGGCCTGCTTTTTTGAAGAACCTAAACTAAGACACTCCCCAACTAGATTTTAACTTCTTTAAATACAGGTCCCCTGTCACATCACCCTGTACAGAGCCCTGCATGGCCTTTTGAATAAGAGTGATACTTAATAACAGCAGTCAGTAACTATCTGCACTCTGCTGATAGATAGAACTCTTATTGATTTGAACACATTGAAAAAGATTTTACCACTTTTGATCTTGTCTTCCCTTCTCTTCATATAAAGAGATCAGTCTGTTTTATAATGTCCATAAAACAGAGCTAGAACTAGACAAATTTCTGATCCATTTTCCTCCCAACCTCAGGCTTAAGTAAGAAGGTTTCAATAAGGGAAGCCCTATATTGACCATGGTCTCTGAAATCGACCTGGTGTCAATCATTCACCCTTTAAGGAATGCTGAAGTCAATAGAGTATAATTCTCAGGCTCTCATGTTCATTAATTCCTTTAACAAACTGTGAGATGATGGGCCTTAGGCCTTTTTGAAAGAATCCCAAACATTAAGGAGCAAATTTATAAAGGAATATTTGAGAATTGGGGACCACTAATGAACTACTTAGTATTCAGTTTGACTGGAAGTAATGGAAAAGCCAAAATAGACAAGAAACATTTTTTTTTCTCTCTCAAGAAAGTTGGCACTGGATGGTCCCGGGCTATATGGCACTTGGCAGAGCCAGGGACCCAGGCTCCTCTCTTGTTGCTACTCAGTCCATGGATTCATTCCCTAGATCACCTCTGTCTCAGATGGTCGCGCCCACGTCAACCATCACATCCACATGCCAGCTGGCAGAAAGGAGAAAATGAGAGGGAAAAGAAATGTTGCCTCCCCTAAGGACATTTCCCAGAATTGAACAGCCTGCTCAGACATACACCACACTGAGAAGAATTTAGTCCCATGGCAATCCTTAGCTGCAGGGGAAGCTTTAGTCCAAGCAGCCCTAGGCCAAGCTAAAAGGTAGAGGTTGTATCTCAGATATTTCTATAGAAGGGGACAATGGACATTGGGAGACAACTAGCTGTCTCTACCACAACTGACATATCCCAAGGATGGCCACAGAAGCTGCCCAAATCAGAATCTAATGCTAGGAAATAGAACATGTACATACTAAGTGAGCAGTGGATATGGGTTATCATGCAAATGTCTATTACTGATCCAACAACAATTTCACAGTCACAGAATGAGGATAGGGGAGGTGAGGGGAAGACAGTTTCAACATGTAGATGACCTAAGGTAACTTAAGTTCATACTGGAATGTCATATGCATGCATCTTTTCATGATGCCAGTTACGAAAGGATACCAAAACTAGAAATTATCAGAACAGAGTCTGGTGATTTGTGGGAGAATAATCTGGGTGTAGTGCTCAGAAAAATTATCTAGAACATTCCAAAAAGAAAAAAGAAAACCTTCAGCATTCCAAATCATACCCGGAGTTATAATGGGCCAGGAGATAAAATTCTGAGGGATTTGAAGACCGGCAACTATTTAAATCGGCTCAAAAATCAGGCATAGGTCCAGAATCTTACCATCTACAAATGGTTATATAGCACCACACTTGGGATCTGTGCCTTCCATTATTCTTCTTCAGGATGCCATATTGAAATCAGCATACATTCCAAAGATTCTACCTCTCTTTACATTACGGAACACCTACACCTTAGCACAGGGGAACCAGGTTGTCACTCTTTACAAAGCTGCAGGAAGAATTGTTCTTTGAAGAAGGACATACAGAGAGTGCAAGGTGTAGTCTTGTAATAGATAAGCTTGAAGGGCCTTTGAAAAACCAGACAAGGGTCATATTAATACTCACCATGTTGGTCCCAGAGTCCTGGTATGAAGAGATGCTCTGAGCATCTGAGCATTGCAACTGGACAATGAGAGCCAGGCAAAGCATTCAAGTTCCCTCTTTCCTATGAAGTGCTAGTGGACATTCCCCAAACTCTCATGGACCATACATTGTATGAAATGGTGAGTTCCCTATGTGTTGCCTCTTTGGCTATCTTAGAAAATTCTGCAAAAAGAAATGAGATAATGGGCATTGAAAAATTCTCATTAAATGGTTATCAATTGTTTTAAGAGAAATGCAAAAGTGGTCATTTTCTACAAAAAAAAAAAAAAAGGACCATCATTGGTAAGTCACTAATGAACAAGTTTTAACCTTCTTCTCTCTTTGCATTTTTGCTTGGTCAGCAACCAGTTTGAGCTGCCTCAGACTTTATGGGTTTTCCCATGCTTTTAATTAACTTTAAAATCTTATTAGCCCAATTATTAGCAATATGTTACAAGGCACCAAGCCTGCAGCTGTGAATGTGTCTTTATTAAAAAGGCACTGCCATGAATTAAGAAATTTTCGGCATTATTATAAACTCTACCAAGGCTAGAGAGACAATTCAGTTTGCAAATTGGTCCCAATTCAAACTTGGCAAGGGAATGCAAATTAGGTATGAATTAATTTGCTCCCCCTACTACTATTCTCTCAAAACATGTAATTCTTAGTAGCAATTAGCATCAGTAGACTTTACACTGGCACTTGCAAAAGTGTACCAACTCATAAAATAAGAACCAAAGGTGTGATGTTATTTTAACTTAAGAATTAATGTGTGAAGAAGGAAGAGAAATGTGCTTTTAGATATATCATCTTTCCTATGGGACACATAAATAACCCTAAAATTTACCCAGCTTGAAGGGCTAGAATATAGTAAACTGTTTCTGCTTTACAAATCCAGGCATTTCTTAGAGGAACAAGAATGAATTTGTCATAAACTCAGCCCACAGAACATTCTAAATATAGAATCAGCTTACCTTTGTCCACAGCTGTTCCATTCTAATAGCTTTACCGAGGGCTCAAACAGTGGTTTCCTTTATTGAACGTGGCACTAATATCTTCAGGTACAGAAAGATTTTGAAGGCCTTTTCAGGGCAAAAATAAAAGAAAATGCTAAACCAAAGAGCTCTAGGGATCTATTCATTCTAATCCAGGTTCACAGACTGTCTGATGTAAAAACATAAGACCACAATTCTACTTGCTACCCTTTGACACGTCTTATATATTGTACTCCAGTGGTTCTCAAACATTAAAATGCTTTGACTCACTTGGAATCTTTTGGCAAATACAGATTCCCTGGCCTTACCTACCAAAGATTCTGACTCAGTACATCTCAGGTGAAACGCAGGAATTCTCCTTGCACTGGAATGTTTTATGATTCTGAGCAGGGAGTCTTTGAATCATCTTTTAAAAAACATAATTCTAATTTTTGTACGATTTGACCCAAAAAAGAAAAAAAAAGGTGTATAAACAATAACTTCTCTCTTCTTTCATTCCACTTATATAAGTGGTCAATTTGGCAATGATCAAAAATTCACAACAGGGGCCGGCCTGGTGGCTCGGGTAGTTGGAGCTCCGTGCTCCTGGCTCCGAGGGCCGCCGGTTCAGTTCCCGCATGGGCCAGTGGGCTCTCGGCCACAGGGTTGCCAGTTCAACTCCTCAACTCCCACAGGGGTTGATGGACTGTGCCTCCTACAACTAACTGCACTTGGAGCTGAGCTGTACCCTCCACTAGTAGGATTGAGGGGACGGCAACTTGACTTGGAAAAAGCCAAAGTCCTGTTCCCCTTCCCCAATAAAATCTTTTAAAAACAAATTCACAACAAATATGAGTAGCACTAAGTCAGACAGACCTCCTATTCACAATGATTTAATTTTAAAATTTTCTCCACATGGATGTGTCCAGCAGAATAGCTGAGAAGCACATTTCATCCCCATAAAGCAATTGGACAAAATCTTTCTGAGTCATTGGAACAATACCTCAGGTAGTACCTACTAACAGGAAATAACTATATAAAGGACCTAACAACCTGTTAGCCTTCAATATTAATCGAGAAAAATGAAACGACATAGTTTTAGATGCATTTGTATATTTCAGAATTCCTATCGTACCGCCCATAAATGAGCTCACACCTTTACTACAGAGTTTCTCAACTTTGGCACTACAGATGCATTGGGCAGGATAATTCTTTGTTGGTGGGAGACATCCTGTACATTGTAGGATGTTTAGCAGAAACCTCAGTTTCTACCTAGTAGATGCCAGTAGCATCTCCTTCTCACAGGTGAAAACCAAAATTTCTCCCCATTGCCAAATGTCCCCTGGTGCATAAAATCAACCCTGGTTGTGAATTGCTACTTTACTATTTCACAACAATCATAAAATACACATCAAGTGCTAATACTCAAACTATTATAAGGGGTTGATCCAATGATACTACTCCAAATATAGATAACATTTACTATATGCCAGGCACTATGATTTAAAAAAAAAAAAGCACCTTATATATCTGATCTTGCTTAATTGTCCTTATTAACTCTTTTTTTTTTTCCCAAATGAAAACACTCAGATTTAGAGTGCCCAAAGTGGTATGTAGTAGAATGGAGTTTCGCATCAGTAGCTTTACTCTGGTTAAAATCATGTCTCTGAAAAGGAACCCTCATACACTGTTGGTGGGAATGCAGACTGGTGCAGCTGCTATGGAAGGCAATGGGGAGGTTCCTCAAAAAATTACAAATAGAATTACCATATGACCCAGCAATCCCTCTCCTGGGTATCTACCCAAAAAAATCTGAAAACATTTATCCATAAAGACACGTGTGCTCCAATGTTCATTGCAGCTTTGTTTATGGTGGTCAAGACATGGAAACAACCAAAATGTTTTTCGATAGATGAATGGATAAAGAAGTTGTGGTATATATACACAATGGAATACTATTCAGCGGTAAGAAAAGATGAAATAGGACCATTTGTGACAACATGGATGGATCTTGAGATTATAATGCTAAGCATAATAAGTCAGACAGAAAAAGCAGAGAACCATATGATTTCATTGATACGTTGTATATGAACCAAAAACCACAAAAGAAAAAGACAAACAAATGAGAAACAAAAACTCATAGACACAGAAAATAGTTTAGTGGTTACAAGAAGGTGAGGGGAGGAGGGGGGTGGTAGATGAGGGTAAAGGGGATCAAATATATGGTGATGGAAGGAGAACTGACTCTGGGTATCAGAGTCACACACAATGGGATTTACAGATGATGTAATATAGAATTGTACACCTGAAATCTATGTAACTTTACTAACAATTGTCAACCCAATAAACTTTAATTGGAAAAAATGATGTCTCTGAACACTCATAGTTTTTATTTCAAAACAGGCAACACTAACACAGGCATTCATAAAGGAAACAAACACCAAGCACAGAGACAGCTGTTTAACAAATCAAAAAGAGACAAAATTCTGTAAATAAATAACAAAAGATAAACCACATTAATTCTGACTTCATCCATTTAGAATTTGCCATAATTCAGGAAGGAGCTGGGCTAGTATTGACCTTTCTACTATGTACAAAAGAAATATCTGTGAAGTGTTACTATACATAAGGTTCCCAAGGGAGTGCTTAAGTACTCCAGAAAACACACCAACACCCACTTTTATACAATCCAGTTACCGTCTGTGCAAAGACCAACCCTGCTTAGATGCTGAATGCAAATAGCTCATCTAGTTATTGAAGTGGGTCCTTTCCCGGGCCACACTTTGCCTATTTACAGTGACAGCATCCACTCAAAAGTAATAAAAATGCATATTTTTAAAACTAGTATTCAAATATACTTTTATACTATTTGAGACCTTCCGAACCCTGGGCTTAGGGACGGCCAATCATTCTGAGACTGGCACTAATGGCTCTCAACACAACTGTCATGGGAAGCCATCACAAATGGCTCAGAATGGGTCCTCAAGAAGACATTATTTACCCTTCCTGCCCTGGTACATCAGAATTCACAACTTTAAATTTGTTTTATGCATAGACATATCCTCGACATTTTAAACATTTAAGCATTTATTGTGTTTCAGGCATTGTACTAAATATTGGGGATACAAAGATGAGGTAAACACCATTTCTCCACTAAAGAAGTTTACAGACTGGTAGGGATATAAATAGGGCACTAGATGAGCTCAGTACGTGTATAGGTAAAGTGAATTTGGGTCAAGCCAAAGCACAGAAGGAATGATTAAAAGAAAAGAGTTCCTGCAGAGGGTAGCTCCTGAAAGATGACCACGAAAAGACTAGAAAGAAATAGTTCAGAACAATAAACATGATTACCTATGATGATAGGGTTCTGGGAATTTTTCATTTTCTTACTTTTGCTTTTGTGTATTCATTAAAATGTATCGATACAAATATATTTCTGATATAACTGGAAGTATGTATTAAAGCGTAAATAAAAAGTGAGTGGGAAGAAAGGGAAAACAGAAATTCTAGTTTACCAGTTCCAGGAATTTTGCTGTGCAGGGGAGGAATGAAATAATGACACAGTAGAAGGTAACTCAAGGTCAAGAAAGGGACTTCCTCATTTTCCCTTTGTCTCTTTTTTAAACTGAAAGTGACTTGAGTATACTTACAAGCCTGTGGAGATGTGGCACTTGAAATTATAGGAGAGAGCAGGACTAATAGATAGAAGAAGATACTCACTCTAGTCTGTGGAAGATCTAGGAATCCACCTGTTCAAAAGAGCAATTTAGAATATTAGCATTAGATAATTGAAATGGATCACTAAAGAAAGAAGTGGGAGTAGGTTTACCTGCATGTAGTGGGAGAGACTGAATGGGACCTTGGTCTGCTCCCCTGAGGTTACTAAAAGTGGCAGGACTACAGTACAGATACTGCCTGTTATGAAGAAAGTTACTAACGTCTGCAGAACCTAGTTCAAAAACCATCTCCATTCTCTGCTTGAGATCCCCACAGGCCCTGGGGTGAGGGATGCTGATGCAGGTTGACAGTTTTACCATAAAAGCTATCAGACCATTACCACAAATGTGGCAAACTACAATGGCTCATGAAGTGAGACTGCCTTTCCTTCTCAGAGCGGGGAAGGGTACTCCCTTCTCCAGTGCCAGGGAAGGGAATCCCCACGATCATCACTTCTAATATCTGCACATATCTGCAAGAAGGGGACCTAGCATTTTGTCACTTGATTGGAAGTTGACTCAACACCAGGCTTACATCTCCTGCCCTGGTTCTATGGAAGAGAAGGGAAGCACACAGGGGCAAGAGGGCATTGGGCGGCAGCCTGCCATAGAGGGATTCAGGGCCATCTTGTCAATTTCCAGTTTGTTGGTGACATCTCTACTTTCTAGAACTGGACAAATGGGGTAAATCTTAGGAAGGTAACCACAACCTGAGTCAAAGCACTGAGTGAAGCAGAGGGCTGTGATGGGAAGCCAACTGGGGCATCAAAGGAAAGATATAGCTGAGCTTGAGAAGCAACCACCAAAACCCATGGAAACTGCTAGAAGCTAACTCTCGTCCATGAAGTCTGTCCAGATTTGCTCCAATCCACAGTGAGCCTACAGACTCATGAGCATGAGTCACATCAGCAGTCATAACTATCCCCCTTTCCTTTTTCTCCTCCCCAATACCAGAGAAGCAAAGGAAGGGGTTGGGGGTGTGGGGAATTGAGAGAGCACTCACCAAGTCTGGCTCCCTGGCTGCTGCTATAACCACAAGTCCAACCTGTGCTGGGAAAACAGGGAGAAGGGTTGTAAGTGGACTAGAACTAAGTTTTAATATCTGGGAATAGACTTTTAACAATTGAATTTCATTAAAACTACAGACAATAATTTAGTGGTTACCAGAGGGTAAGGGGGTGGGGGGTGGGTGACGAGGGTAAGGGGGATCAAATATATGGTGATCAAAGGAGAACTGACTCTGGGTGGTGAACACACAATGGGATTTATAGATGATGTAATACAGAATTGTACACCTGAAATCTATGTAACTATACTAACAATTGTCACCCCAATAAATTTAATTAAAAAAATAAAATAAAATAAAAAAATAAAAATAAAACTATGGAATCATACTAATTTGAACATAGAGGTACCATCTACCCAACGGGAAATGTGAGTTATACAAATCCTAGTGGAAGCAATCACTGGACAAGGGTGGGAGTTGGGCAGGGGGGCATTTCATGCTTTACCTCACAATTTGAGACTCTTTCAAACTAATTATATACATATGTGAATAAATATATACATACATATATATTTAAGGTCATCATTTTAATGACCACCAACTAGGTTGCTCGTAAAAGAACGTTTGTATAGTTTTAATACTGATTTATTCTGTCACTTTGCCTTATGGTGTTATTGGAAAGAGAGATAAGATGACAAAGGAAATAGAGTTGTATAATTTAACTCTTGTCTGTAAATACCACCTTCTTTAGAGGTAAGACAGATATTTCTCAAAACGTAACAAGAAAAGGAGATGTTTTCCATTCCTTTATTCATAGGATGACTAACAGGCACTTGGATATCTGCCCAGAGGTCTGGCTGCTCTCTGAAGCTGGAATCACTTTGTTCTTGAACAGCCGGGCTCTGATTGCTCAAGCCTCCCACAGCTGGCCTACCAGTCAGCCCTATACTGGGCCAGTAGAACACCTCACCCAGCACTCACTACTTGCCCCACAGTCCAGGTGGCAGCCACCTTGGATGCTTGTTTTTTCCTAATCACAGTATTTTCTGTGCACATGCTCTCCCACCTCCATTCTCTGCCCAGCAAAACACAACCTCCTAAACTCTGTCAAAACGTCATCTCCCCAGGAGCGTTCTTGTAAAGATGGTGGAGTAAGTTAATGCTGTGCTCACATCCTCTCAGAACCATGTCAATTACAACTACTGAACTACTGAACAACCCTCATTGAGAATTGCCTGAACTCTAGCTGAACCGAAGCCCTACAACTACAGACATACAGAAGAAGCCACCTCGAGACTGGGAGGAGGGTCAGAGACACGGAATGGGCTGGAGCCACATATGCATGTGACCATTAAAACTCAGGAGGGATATCTCGGCTGTGAAGGTTCTCTCTTGAGGAGCAAGGGGTCTCAGCACCTCTCCAGCACAGCATTTCAGTGCTGGAGAGAGAAGTCTCCATAACTTCTGGCTGTGAAAACCAGTCGAGACTGTGGCTGAGTGAGATGGAGGGCAGCAGAAAGGAACATAGTGCCAAGCAACCAAACCTAAATGGTGTTGAAATCTGACAAAGAGATAAGCAGCAGCCAGGAGGGTTGAGGGTGGAAAGGGGTCCAGGAGTAGGGAACCAACCATCTGTGCCGTGGCTCCATGGCAAAAGCATGTGTTTCTTGTGACAGAAAGAGGTTTGTGTGACAGGAGTGGATGAGCAAGGAGGAGAACAGTGGGAGGTGAGGCTGCAAAGGTAAGAAAGGCCTAACCCTGCAGAGCCTTAGGAGCCACCCGGAAGATTTTCATCTTTATCTTAAGAACAATCAAGAGGCATTGAAGAGTTTTCTGGCTGGGAAATTACTTGATTCTATTTGCATTTTGAAAAAATTTTAGCTTCAAAGTGGAGAATAGACTGGACGGAGGCCAGAGAGGATGTGGAGAGGCCTCTTAGGAGACTGTTTAAGGACAGAGCAAAAATGTTGGAAGCTTGAATAGGGGAGAAACAGAGCAGATAGGGAGACTTTGGGTGAGTTCAAATTGAAGTCCTTCCCAAAACTTTTAAGACCCAAACAGATTAAGCACTTATGTTAGATACTTAGGTGACATTTAAAAAGAAAAGAAAAACCAAAACAGTAAAGTTATGATTACGCTATAGAGCTTATCATAAAATAAAGTAGTTAAAAATGGGTTTGGTTAAATTTTAATACTGAGAAGAAAGCAAAGGGTGAAATTACATGTGAATAATACGGTAAGAAGAGTAAAACTCTCTTAAGCTACCTACTTAAAAGAACACTTGTTACCTTAAGGAAGTCCTTGGAGGCTCTGAAAAACAAAAATAAAGATTTAAAAAATTTAAAACAGGCAATTTTCTTATTTTATAACAGCCTTTTGAAATATACTTTACATACCATATAATTCATCCATTTAAGTGTGCAATTCAGTAGTTTGTAGTATTTTCACAGAATTGTGTAACCATCACCAATATCTAACTCTAGAACATTTTCATACTTTTCAAAGAAACCCCATACCCATTAATAGTCAATGCCCACTTATTCCCAACTTCCCTAGCTCTAGGCAACTCCTAATCTACTTTACTGCCTGTTCTGGACATTCTATGTAAATGAAACCATGCACTATATAGTCATTTGTGTCTGGCTTCTTTCTTTTAGCATAATGTTTTGAAAGTTTATCCATGTGGTAACATGTATCTGTACTCCATTCCTTTTTATTACCAGATAATATTACACTATATGGAAAACTCCATTTTGGGTATCCATTCATCAATTGATGTACATTTATGTTGTTTTCACTTTGGGGCTATTACGAATAATGGTGCTATGAACATTTATGTATAAATTGAGTGGACACATGTTTTCATTTCTCTTGGGTAGATACCTAGAAGTGAAATCTCTGGGTCTCACGCATTTAATCATTTGAAGTACTGTCCAACTGTTTCCCAAAACAGCTGCGCATTTTCCATTTTCATCATCTGTGTATGAGGGTTCCCATCTCTCCATATCCCCATCAACTCCTGTTATTATCTGCCTCTTCTATTCTAGCCATCTTAGTGGGTGTGAAGTGGTATCTGGTGGTTTTGATTTGCATTTGCTAATGGATAATGATGTAGAGTATCTTTTCATGCACAAACAAGCCAGCTGTACATTTTCTTTGGACAAATATCTACTTCTCCACTTGGAGAAATTATTTCCTTTGCCTATTTTTTAATTTGGTCATTTGTCCTTTTATTATTGAGCTTAAGATTCCTTTATATATGCTAGATACTAGTTCCTTATCAAATTCATGATTTACAAAAATTTTCTCCCATTCTGTGGGTTGCCTTTTCACTTTCTTGATGGTGTACTCTGAAGCACACATTTTTAAAAATTTGTTTGTTTTGTTCTTTTGTTGTTTTCAGTTTTACATCACTCCAAAAAATTTTAATTAAAAATTTCTTTCTAATTTTTGATCATATCCAATTTATCTGTTTTTTTATTGCTGTAATTTATTATCTTTCAGAAAAGAATAATTTTTATAAAATTATATAGTTATAGAACAGAGTTGTGCCTAAAATTGTTTTATATTTTTTCCTCTGAACAAGAACAGAAACCAAGTTCCATTTTCCTCAAGTTCATAGTAATTTTCTCTAACATTTGTATTGCTTCTTTGAAGTTAAAAGACTGTAACGAATGCCAGCCAACTCTATCTTTAGTAAAGGCAATTAAGTAGCATTAGTCAGGCTTATCAGTTCCATGGCATTTTATTAGCTAAAGCAATTAGAAGAACTTATCATTTTTAAAAATCACATAATTATTGACTATCACAAATCCTGTTACTAAGAAAGGTGATGACTTGTAACACTGCTATGAGGTAAAATGAAAATAAAGAGTGAAAAGAAAGCCTTACAGATAGAGGTTAAAGGAGGAAAGAAACATAAATTACCATTAAAGTGAACCATTGTGGGTCCTTAATGCATTTTTTAAGACCCTTTAAGTTAAATTAATGAAAATGAGAGAGGTTCAATATTTGCATTGGTAGAATTCTGATTTAAAAGTTAAATTATTCCTTTTAACTAAACCTATTCATTTTCACCTAAAAGCTGTTAGGAGACAAAGTCAAATGTTTTCAAGATTTTTATTTATAAGGGAGTCAATAAACAGCAAAGGATACAGGCATGAATCTAAAAGAACATTCAGAAAATCTTTATTTAGATCATCTCAAATTCTATGTGTTTCTCAAAGGCTGGGATCTTAAATTATTTGTCTTTGGGTCTTCAGTACCCAATACGTGTCTGCACCAGAAAGGTACTCAAAAAAAGCAAAATTGTTTAATTAAATTAAGATATTGAATTTATGTTTATATAAAGTCTTCTGATTAAACTCAGAAGTAGTAGGGTAGGCCTGAAAAAGTTCAAAGATATTTCTTCTCAGTTTTACATTTAATAGCATAGATAAATCTTTACATGTGCTTTATTTCCCTCCAGTTTTCACTGAATGTCATTGAGTGCACTGTTTTTTAACATTTGTTTCATCTTACTGAGAAATAAACTAAAATGATTCACCAGCATGACTAACTTATTTGGTTTGATTTAGATAACATTAATGGATTTATGCTCTGGGACCATCCTACCACCTTTTAGCTCAAAACCTGTCACTTCACCTCTGTCTATTTTCAGTGATTGTTTTTCCTCCCCATGTGTTTTCCAGTAGTAGACGGGGATCATAAACACACGGGGGCGGGGCGACTGGCACAGCAGCCAATTAACCACCCATGCCTCCCAGATAAGCTTTTCTCTTTCTCCCCGCCCTTCTGTTCTCTGTACCTGCTCAATTCAGATCAATTGATTTCCCATTGTCACATACATTCCTGTCTGAAGAGAAAGGCCATAAACTTTAGATGGTCTTGCTCTGCCCCTCTCTAGCTGTGCCTCTCTGCCTAGGTTGGGGAGCGCACAGAGGGAAGGAATCGTACTCACCCAGACCCTGGAACCACCGCCCCAGCATGCTCCAGGATGTTGGAGGCTGCTGCTCAGACACAGCCCGAGTTCACTTCCAGGGTCTGTGAGGGCTCTTCCCAGGCTCCAACCTCTTGTTGGCAGAACTTCAGGCCCAAGGACCATCCAAGGGGCAACTTTTTTTTTTTTTAAGATTTTATTGGGGAAGGGGAACAGGACTTTATTGGGGAACAGTGTGTACTTCCAGGTCTTTTTTCCAAGTCAAGTTGTCCTTTCAATCTTAGTTGTGGAAGGTGCAGCTCAGCTCCAGTTTCAGTTGTCCGTTACTAGTTGCAGGGGGCACAGCCCACCATCCCTTGCGGGAGTCGAACCGGCAACCTTGTGGTTGAGAGGATGCGCTCCAACCAACTGAAACATCCAGGAGCTCAGAAGCAGCTCAGCTCAAGGTGCCATGTTCAATCTTAGTTGCAGGTGTCGGAGCCTACTATCCCTTGCGGGAGTCAAGGAATTGAACTGGCAACCTTGTGGTTGAGAGCCCACTGGGCCATGTGGGAATCGAACAGGCGCCTTCGGAGTTAGGAGCATAGAGCTCCAACAGCCTAAGCCACCAGGCCAACCCTCAAGGGGCAACTATTTGCAATAGGAATAGAGAAAGAGTTTGAGTATATGGACTAAGGTGTCCAAACATGTGCTTATTTAGTATCCTCAGTGTATGAAATGAAGCCGAGGGTGAGAGGAGAAGGTTTTGGCCATGAGCGTGGATGGCCAGTCAGGGACGACTCTGCCCATGCCACTGCATTTCAGTCGTAACTTTGGAACGCTAAAGTCCTAGAATCCAAAATTCTGTTCTCCTACATTGGTACAAAAGATTATCTAGCAAGCTTATCTATCAAGGTAAAAGAATAGAATACATTTTATTTAATATGTTAGCATGATATATAAATATTTAGACATAGGCTGTATAGATGTCTATTTGTACTTCTGCCCTGGACCTTGATAATGTAAGCAGTAGGCTTGCTAGGTTTGGATTCCAATTTTAATTGATTCATTAAAAATATTTTTATAAGTCAGTAATGTTATAACTATGTATAGTGCCAGGTGGTACTAGACTAAACAGGGGATCACTTTGTAAATTATATAAATATCTAACCACTCTGCTGTATACCTGAAACTAATATAAAATAATATTGAATGTCAAGTGTAATTGAAAAATATTAAATTAATAAATACAAATACTTATCATATTCCTACCTTGTGCTAGGCATTGTTTTAGGATAAGGAAGGACCTGCTCTCAAGAAGCTTACAGTCCAACAAGGAAAGATAAGTCCTGCGTTCATTCATTCACTCACGCAACAAATATCTGTTGCCAAATACATTTCCAGGCACTAGAGACTGTGAGCAAAACAGACAAGAATACCTGGCCTCAGGAAGTCTACTTTACAATTTCAAATATTCATAAAAGTCAAGAAAGAAAGGAAAATGGGTAAATCATTAGAGTAACAAGTGAGAGACACTGGCCCCATAGGTGAGATGGTGAAGATGTCAACTCTGATGGGGGTCTATAGGACGGTAAGAAGCCACGAGTGCAAAAAGCTGAGACAAGAGCCTTGTATGGAAGGAAGAACAAGTACAACTGCTAGGAGGAGGGAACTTGGAGTGTTGTAGGAACAGACGGAAAACGTCTGTGGCTGGAGCATCATAAAGCAGACGATGAGCGTTGCTGTAGGGATGACAGGGAGGCAACCGAGGGTGTTTTTACTCATTGTGCATCAGAGCTAAGCCCCAATTCCTGTATTTGCTGACGGTGTCAGGAAGGAGACAATGAAAGATTACAGCAGGAAAGCAGCAGCAGTGAAAGAAGGACTCTGCCACAGTCTGCCTTATTCCTGGTGTGCCATGAAATCTTGTAACAGAAACCACGCACTCATGCTTGGGAGTCATCAGCAGCAAAGCAAAAGGCTTGCCACGTCCACAGCAGACCTCCAAAGGTCTATTGCTACCAGTGGATGAGCTTTAGCGGCACTCAGTCCACATCTTTATCCAACAGGCCGCTGCATATACCTGGACTGGTCCTCAGTCTGTAGCAATTGACTGCCATATTTCAGGTGGAGGAACTCGCGCTCTAGGAAGAAACTAACCTACAGATTTGTATGTGTGCCAGGCACTGACTCAATGCTGCCTGCACTTCCTCACTCATATGAATTCTCACAAATCAGTGCTGAAGGTATCATTGTCTCCTTTTAATAGGAGAAACCAGAGAAGGTAATTACCCCAAGTCACATGTTGATAAACAGTGGAACTCTGCCTAATGAACAGAACACACTCACTGCCCTGAAAGAAGTGCTCAGCTCTAGAGCAAGACCTATCCGGAATCCCAGCTTGGCCACTGTGCCACTGTGTGAATGTGGGTAAATTACTTCATTCCTCTGAGTCTCTGTAAAGTGGAGATAATTGCAGTACCCACTGTAAAGGGTTGTGGGGAGATAATGTATGTGTACTATTGTGATGTATAATAAGAACTATATCTTTGGTCTTCATCCCCATTTCTTTCACAGAGCTTCTAAAACCCGTGGGCTTTCCTAAGTGGTGAGAGAGATAAAGGTGACTTTTGGAATGTCCTGGGTCACCGAAAGGTGGGGGGCTGGTTGCCAGGGGAGCCAAGCAGGGATTAGAAGGTAGAATTAAAAGTTCCTTAACCTCCAGGGAGAGTAGAGGGGCTGGAGGTTGTATCACTTGCCAATGGCCAATGATTCAATCCATCATGCCTAGATAATAAAACCTCCATAAAACCCCAGAAGGACAGAGGTAAAGAGCTTCTGGGTTGGTGAACATGTGGACATTCAGGGAGAGTGGTGTGCTCAGAGAGGGCATGAAAGTTCCAAGTTCTGACCATATCTTTCCTTATCACCTCCATCTGGCTGAGTTATATTCTTTTATAATAAACCAGTAATGTAGTAAGTAAAATGTGTCTCTGAGTTCTGTGAGTCACTCTAGCAAATTAATGGCACCCAAGGCGGGGGTTGTTGGAACCTCGAATCTATAGGCTGCTGCCTATAGCACAGGTGGTCAGAAGCACAGGTGGTACCTGGACTTGTGACTGGTCTGTGAAATGAGTGAAGGAGGAAGTCTTGTGGGACTGGGCCCTTGACCTGTGGGATCTGACACTATGTCCAGTCACATAGTGTCAGAATTGAGTTGAATACTGTGACACCCAGCTGATGTTAGAACATTTCTTGTTGGTTTGGGGAAACCTCCCACCACCACAGTAGAACTGGGTACTCAGAGCCCTGAGCACATCAGGTGCCTGGAATGTACCAAGCCCTCAACAAATGTCAGCTGGTTGTATTATTCTTCCTTTGCTTTGCCTCTCTCTTCTATTCAGCACCTACCATGGAGTCCCAGTTGTTTATCGATCCTGGGTATTGTTTCACTAGGGACCACCAATCACTTATTTAAAGATGGGCCAGAGCTTGTAAAATGGGGGCGTGCTACAAATGAAATACGAGGCATGAAGCCGTAAGGAGCAAACCATCTGGGGAGTCAACTCTAATATTCACAGAAGAATTAAATGCTAGGCAGGGAGTTACTGAGGCAGCTGAGAAACAGCCATCCTCAGGGCTGGGTGCCTCTTTGCTTGAAGCTCCTCCTGGTTTTTGCTGAGCAGCCTGAACCCCACCGGGACACTCCAGTCCAAACCCTGATGAATGTTACAGATGTTTTTCTCTTCTGCTAAATAAACATCCTATGAAGATTTCACCCACTCTAGCATAAGCAATCCTACTCAGAGGACAGTTTCACAAAGAAAGCACATTCTAAGAACTACTGGAGCAGAATCCAAATCTCTGTACTTATGCACACTTGAATCTCCAGGCTTCTCCATGGCTGCTCATAGGGTTTCAACATTTCTCCCTTGTACCAGATGTTTTCATTTGTTCAAAACATTGAACATCTTCTTTGGACAGGTGGTAGAGAGGGCTTTATGCAATTGAGGAAAAGGTGAGGGGAACTGCTCCATCTCCACCTTCACTGCCATGCACATCCACATACAGGCGTTCTGGCCAGCTCGTTCATAGCCCTCAGATGAGTCTCTCATGGGCTTCCATTTCCCATCTGCAGTAGCTGCTCTCTGCATAGTTTATGAGATAGTTATTGCTATGGATAAGATCATATCATTCATGAAGTACCGGGAGTGCTTCAGAGGGAAAGGCAATTGGGTAAATTTAAGGTATTGGCATTGTTATTACTTTTCATTTTTTTATTACTTTTTATTCTTAATGGCTAAAGGGAGAGATGAGTGATCTAAAACAGTGGTTCTCAATTTATATTGTTGCAAGCCACAATAAAAATCATATATAATTTAAACTTTAACTCAGTAACTAATTCTGAAACTAAAGTTTCATATAATAGTGCTCACCCTTCCTAAATGCCATATACTATGATATTTTCTATTCTAACTTTAGAAAATATGTACTGATTACAATCTACTCAGCTGATTTTATGAACCATTAATGAGTCACAACTTGCAGTTTGTAAAACACTGTTGAAAAGTCTAAACATATATTCATATATTTTAGTAGAAGACATTAGGCTCACGTCACATATATTCCCCTCTCCCAACAAACATATGCCATATATGCACTCAAAAAACTACCCATGCTTTTAGAGTAAATAATATTAGCCCTAGATAATTGGTCACTTCCCTGATTACCCTTACAATACTCAAGAGAGAAAAGAGTTGCTCATTTGATGAGCTATTTGCATCCTTTCTGAACATGTCATTTTATTTTAGGAACACAAAAACCACAACATATGAGTCTTCTGAAAAGTATGCATATTTACATGTACTTCTGGTTAAGAACTCTTCAACAGGCATATTATTCTCTTGAGATTTTTGCATGGGCTCATTTCTTAATAGAAAATGCAAACAGACATATTATCATTTTTAAAGTATTGGGAGTTCAGTTTAATCATGAAAGAAGAAAAAGTGGAAAAGGGGAAGAAACTTTTAAAAATCAGGAATAGAATGAAAAGGGAGAGGATGCAGATTTCAGAATATTTTGTTGCTTATAAGTTTTTCTCAACATATTAATTAGTATTAATTAAGTATCCCCAGTTTATAGTACAATCCCAATCAAATATATATCTCACTAAAGAGAATGTTGTTTGTCACTTGTGAATAGAATTCATGACGTGTTTACATCCTTGCTTTATAAATTCTTTTTTTCTCAACAAGAAAATGAGATAAGCTTAGTTGTTTGTTTTGTTTTGATTTGATTAATAAAATTTATATTTTTAGAGCAGTTTTAGGTTCACAGCAAAACTGGGGGGAAAGTACAGAGATTTCCTACATACCCCCATATCCACACAAGCAAGATCTCCCCCATTATCAGCATCCCCACCACAGTGGTACATTTATTACAATCAATGAACTCATATTGATACATCATAATCACCCCTAGCCCATAGTTTATATTAGGGTTCACTCTTAGTGTTGTACATTCTATGGGTTTGGATAAATGTATAACAGTGTGGAAACTAAAAAAATAATTACTTTTTCTCCCACCTTCTAAGTTCTTCTAGCTGGGCTTATAAATTAACAGAGACAGATTAACAGGGGGAAAAATCTAAATTTTAATACGTGCACATTGGGAATTCATATAAGCATAAAAATTCCAAAGACAGTGAGACAATATTGGGTATATCATATAAGACCTTTTGGGACACAGGAGAAGGGGGGGTTATTAGATTTCAGAAGTGAGAATGAGAATGGGCGGTTTACAGGTTTGAGGGAGAATGGAACACACCTGGCAGGAAATTTCTTGCTGGGCATCTTGGAAACAATGGGACACAGGTGCCTGTCTGATGTCCTCTTATTTATCATCCTTAAGTCAAATCAGGCCAAGGCACCGTTCTAAGATTTCCTTCTGAAGCAGTTTCTGTCTGACTCTCTTGGGCAGAAAAACAGGGCAGGTCAAAGCTTCTTTCAGAGTCTTACTTCTTAATAAACAGCCTAAAATCAATACCCAAAAGGCAGTTCCAGGCTGGCAAGATTTTGAGTCCCTTAAACAGGAATTCACCACAGGATAGTTTCACTGCACTAAAAACCCTCCATGCTCTGCCTGTTCAGCTTCACCCTTGGCAACCACTGATCTCTTTGTTGTCTCCATAATTTTGCCTTCTCCAGAATGTCATACAGTTGGAATCATACAGTGTGTAGCCTTTTCAGATTGGCTTCTTTCATTTAGTCATATACACTTGTTGCTTCCATGTCTTTTTGTGGTTTGACAGCTCATTTTATTTTAGCATTAAATATTAGTCCATTGTCTGGGTGAACCACAGTTTATTTATCCATCACCTACTGAAGGACATCTTGGTAGCTTCCGAGTTTTGACAATTGTGAATAGAGCTGCTATAAACATCTGTGTACAGTTTTTGTGTGAACATCAGTTCTCTGTTCCTTTGGGTAAATACCAAGGAGCATGATTGCTAGATCATATGGTGAGAAACCACCAAACTGTCTTCCACGGAGGCTATACCATTTTGCATTCCCACCAACAACGAATGAGAATTCCTTCTGATCTACATTCTCACCAGCATTTGGTGTTGTCAGTGTTCTGAATTTTGGCCATTCTAATAGACATGTAGTTGTGTCTGGTTGCTTTTTTTTTTTTAATTATTTCTTTTTCAGTTACACATGATATTCAGTATTATTTTATATTAGTTTCAGGTGTGCAGCATAGAGGTTAGACATTTATATAATTTATGCAGTGGCCCCCCACCCCCATTAGTCTCGTACCCACCTGACACTATACATAGTTGTTGCAACAAATTCCCTAATAACATATGATGTTGAGCTTCTTTTCCCATGTTTACTTACCATCTTTTTTTGGTCAGGATTTGTCTATTCGGGTCTTTTGTCAATTTTCCAATCAGGTTGATTATTTTGTTATTATTGAATTTTAAGAGTTCTTCATATACGTTGGATAATAGTCCTTAATCAGATGTGTCTTTTGCAAATATCTCCTAATCTGTGGCTTGTCCTTTCTTTCTTTTCATATTTAGTAGTTTCTAGCATTCACAAACACATTGAGTTATGCAGTTTCCTAATGAAAAGCGAAAGATGTATATAATTTTCAGGTTGAATTGTCAAGTAAATTTTTCTCTGCTGTTTCACTTTTATCGATATTGATTATAGAGCCCGGGACAAAATCATGTTCCTTTCAGAAATGTCCCCCAAAAATGCATTTTAATCTTCTCCAGTTTGCTTTTTAATAAAACTTTAGTTTTTCATAGCAAGTAAAATTTCATCACACACAAATTGTTTGCCTTTTTGGAGAGAGGGGTATGCAACCAAAATGTGTTTTTAATAAAATAAAAAAGAGATACTATTGGCAAAAGAATAGGCAAATAGAGCAATGGAACAAAACAGAGATGCCAGACAAATAAATTAGTCAATTAATCTTTGACAAAGGAGCAAACGCAATAAAATAGAGCAATGATAGTCTTTTCAACCAATGGTGCTAGAACAACTGGACATCCACATGCAAAAAAGTAAATTTAGGCACAAATCTTACATCCTTCACAAAAATTAACTCAGAATGGATTCCAAATGCAAATGTAAAATGTAAAACTATCTAAATCCCAGAAGACAATGTATGAGAAAACCTAGATTACCTTGGGTATGATGGCAACATTTTAGATACAACACCAAAGGTTGATCCATGAAATAAATAATTGGTAAGCTGGACTTCATCAAAATTTAAAATTTCTGCTCTGTGAAAAGCAATGTCAAGAGAATGAGAAGACAAGCCACAGAGAAAAAATATTTGCAAAAGATACATCTGATAAAATACTGTTATTCAAAATATACAAAGAACCCTTGAAACTCAACAATTGGAAAACAAACAACTCAATTTGCAAATGGGCAAAAGACCTTAACAGACACCTCACTAAAGAAGATATATAAATACACTAAAGAAGATAATATAAATAGCAAATAAGCATATGAAAAGATACTTCATATCATATGTCATCAGGGCAGTGCAAATTAAATTAAAACAACAACAAGATACCCTCCACACCTACTATTAGAATCGCCAAAATCCAGAACACCCACATCACCAAATGCTGGAGAGGATGTAGGTGAACAGGAACTCTCATTCATGGCTGGTAGGGCAAAATGGTACAACAGCTTTGTAAGACAGTTTAACAATTTCTTATAGACCTAATCATACCCTTACCATACAATCCAGCAATTGTGCTCTTTGGTATTTACCCAAAAGAGTTGAAAACTTATGTCTACACAAAAACCTGCACACGGCTATTTATAGCAGCTTTATTCATATTTGTCAAACTCAGAAGCAACCAAGACGTCCTTCAGTAGGTGAATAGATCAACCATGGTGTGTCCAGACAATGTAATATTCAGCAGTAAAAAGAAATGAGCTATCAAACCATGAAAACATTATAGAGAAACTTTTAATACATATTACTAAGTGAAAAAAAGTCAATCTGTAAAGGCTGCATACTGTGTGATTTCAACTATGTGATATTCTGGAAAAGGCAAAACTACTTCCTGGGGCATGAAGGGGGGATGAATAGGCAGAGCACAGAGGATTTTTAAGGCAGTGAAAATACTCTGTATAATATTATAATAGTGAATACGTATCATTGTACATTTGTCTAAACACATAGAATTTATAAAACCAAGAGTGAACCCTAATGTAAACTATGATGGACTTTGGGTAATCTATAGTGTTACTATAGATTCATCAATTGTAATAAATCCATCGCTCTAGTAAGATATGTTGATAGTGGGAGAAACTATGCATGTGGGGGGGGCAGGGCTTATACAGGAATTCTCTATACTTTCCCCTCAGTTTTGCTGTGAACTTAAAACTGCTCTAAAAAAAATAAAGTCTTAAATTTTAAAGAAGAGAACTCTTGTGTAAGACAAACCTGCTAGATTGATTTTTTTAGAAAGTGGTGGAGAATAACAAATATATGCTTTTATTTGAAAATAAATACACTTCTACCCATGAAAAACACTAGCCCCTTCTTCATAAAACTTCATATAACTAAAAGGATAAAAGTACTTATTTCTGTTATTATTGTATACAAGCATAATAATTGTATACAAGCATAATGAAGCACTTAGATTCTTCTGTGTTTCCATATTTATTTAGGATGTCATCACGTCTGCATGAATGGTCAGGTTGATTTTCAGCCAGCAGAGGAAACCATCCTGACTGTTGAAATGTGTTTAATATTTAAAGAGTGTTTTTATAGCTCCAAAATACTTTATCTACATTAAACACTAAAAAACATGAATCAATGGGTAACTTCATCCAATTACATGCAAAAATTCTGCAGTAGCTAATGTGCCGCAAAGCACAGAAAGGAAGAGCATTTAGGAAGAGTCATTGTTTAGACAGATTTCCTTTCTGATATTATCCTAAGTTTATTTTTCCAAATAGCATTTGTGCCTACTGTCCCTGGAGGTTCTATCTGCAAATGCTAATAAGATCCCATGAAAGGTCTAGCTTGACCTTGCATTGTTGATTGAGCATGATTTACTCACCAGTGTTTAGGCTTTCAACAGTAGCATTCACGAACTGTCGTGTGATAACTTAGCCATTGTACAAGGGGAGTTTGGGGTAGGATATAAAAATATTTGAAATTCTTACGTGATCACAATACATTCTGGGTTTGACCCAAAGACTGCCCCTTAAATTACTCAAATTTATAGCCATTAAAACACAGATCTGGGGTTTGGGTAATTGAAGCTGTCAGTTTTATCTAGAAACAGTTCTGAATGAATAACCCAGACATAAGACAACCAGCAACTGAATAAATCAAGTGGAGTGTCTAACAGAACTATTTATGTAATTACTTCAATTATTCATGAGGCTTTGAATGTGGAAGCTTGACCTATGAAATCTTGAAGGTCAAAGACTTAGCTTCTATCCAGAACACCAATAACTACAAAAAAAATTACTTCTTTTTCCTGTTCTATATGTCATCGGGAGTGTCTTCACCAAATTTCTTTATACCTCTTCTCCCCCAATTCAGGAAAAAAAGATCCAAGCAGTTGTAAAAATATATTGGATTCAACCACTTCTGAGATCAAGCCTTGGAAATTCTGAAAAAGTGAAAATGGGGCATTCGAGAATAACCACAAAATAAAAAATAAAGATTCCTCCTTGTAATAATATAAAAAGTTCCATGCTTTAGCTAGAATGACTTTAAGCAGTTGTTTATAAAGTAAGACTTCTACTTCCACAAAAGCTATAATATATGAGCTCTTGAAGAAAGAATAAAATGAGCTATGATGATAGTTACCCAGCATCTAATTAAAACAAAAGAGCCTGAGAATGGCTTTCTTATTATTCGAGGTATTATTAAAGATGACGGATTGTCCTAGCAGAGGACATCCTCTTGCTTCTGGGAAAAGGGCAGTTAATCAGAACAAAATATGGCTGTTGAAAATACCTCCACAGTCCACACTTTGAGATTTGTGTTTCATTCATTGATTCTTTTACCACCTCTCTTGCGTTTGCCAACCCACTAAAAACCTTGTCAGACCAGAAATTCAACTTCTATAAAATGGTCATTTCTTTTCACTATAAAACATTTAATTGAGTTAATATTTCAAGGTTTTCATTACCGTCATAAGGAAGCATTAATGGTGAGAGAGAAAAAATCAGTCAGCAAAAATTCTATTAGTTTTCCTTTAGTGAATATGGTCATTAGATCCTACCTCAGGAAGATCTCATTTCCTGAAGGAATCTGAACAATGATGAGCTAAGAGGGATGGTTGAAACAAATAAATGCATAATCTTAACCAAATATAGGGAGACTCAGTCCAGTGCACATCCACCAGCTCTATTCCTTCAGCAGGTTCCCTACCCCATTTATATTCTTTTCCCTGAAGAAGTAGGTAAAGCAAATAACCATCCATTGGCTCACCATCTGCATTCCTGTGCAGGTTAAATTTCATACTTCTCTTGTAGCTTTTCAATTTGTGTATTTAAATTTTTTGCATGCGTATGACTTCTTTTGGATATAAATGAGTGTGGCAAATACTCTGATGCATGGCATAGTCTTTTAACAGAAGTATTCACTGTGCAAAGATTCTGTGAGTGTTGCTTAGGGTCGAATCTTTTCTATCACCTCAAAGCTGAAAAATTTTAAATCTCTTGAACTCTTGAACTTTTTATGCGTAAGAGTATAGAAAAGTTTTCTTTTTCCCCTTCCCTCAATTTTAAGGTCTCCACAGACTCAGCTCTAAGTCGCCTGCTGATTCATTATTTCTAAGAATGCAATCTTAACTTAAACCATAAATGCTGCATAAAGATAACGGCAGGCAGCACTTGGTATAAAAACCAATTTGAAACAAGGAAGCAGGTCGGCAGAAGGACATTTGGGGAATTAAGTTATTTGGTTTGTATAAACTTCTAAACTTTGCACACCAAGGACTGTAGACAGCATAAGGGACAAGGTGGAAATCAGTGGGTATACAGTATGAAAAATAGGAGGCCGCAGAGGTGAAGGCTGAGGCGGCAACAACTGGCTCTAGATTGGGCTTTTCACGTCATGGAAGGTTCAGTTCTAAACACTGTACATCAGGAAGGGTCTGCCCAATGTCATGTAAATAGCAGTGGAAGGAAGAGAGCATGCTCAACCTGGAGAAGGAAAGAACCAGGACTCTGAAGTTACTACCACAAGGTGAATGTCCTAAGGGAAAATGAAGACAATTGGAGGGAAAAGACAGGAGGGCACGTGACAGCCTTATCTGAGGAAGACCTCTCTAACATTTGAAGTGGTCTAAAACTTAGGTTCTATCAAGGTATTGTACTCCCCATGACTGGAGCTGTTGAAACAGGAATGAGAAAACCTCTTATATGAGATGCTATTGAGGGGGGTTGTATGGGGGTGAAGAGAGGTGATTCTGGGATTTCTTCAGTCCTGCCTCTGACTTCTGCAATGCTTACTAAATAGGGTACGTATTATATGCTGGACCTCAGAGATGAATAGTCTGTTTATGAAAAATAAATAAGAACAAGAAGAAAGCCAGCATAATAAAAACTCAACTATTCCAATGAGCAGGGTTTCACTTTCCTTTTCTTCACTGTAAGCTCACAGATAGGCGGAAGCTGACAATGGATTAGCTGGGATCCCAGCAAAGAACCAGCTTCTGGATACAATCTGGTTCCCTCAAGAGCAGTTTTTATGTTCAGAAAGACTGTCAAGAGGTGTGTTTTGGTTAATAAATTAATATTCAATGTATTAAATTTACATGTTTTATCTTCAGTTTATGGTCTAGCTTATTATTCTTGTTTTATTATAAGTTTAACAGAATTTAAGGGCTCTGAGTAAATTTACTCTAATTTGTAAACTTAATTATATACCTTTAAACATTTTTACTGCAATATAAATGTAGCGCATTTTATTTTTTTTAAATACTTCAATTTTCTGCCTGACAAACCTTCCAAGTACTTAAATAATTCTAAAAAGTCTAGTAAACTAAATTTGTAGAAATGATTCTTATTACCTAAAATGTCCTAAGGGGATTACATACATATATGAATATATACATACATACATATATATCAGACATATAAATTTTAAATGTGAGAGAGAGAGAGAGAGGTAAGGCTGGACGCTGGGGACGCAACAGCTGAACAGTCTATATTCAAAAATTAAATAAGAACAAGCAAGTTGGCATGAAAAAAATTACAGTGGTTCAAATAAACTGGATCTTATTTTTATATATATTTTTATGTCATATGTATTTTTTCTACAAATGTATGTTAAATTTCCAATTTAGTAAAATTTCAACTTAAAATCACAAGTCTATCTCAATTACTCAATGACATGTCCATGCATGTGATAACCTCCTCTTCCTTCTCCTTCAGCGTGGAAACAGATTTTGTTTCAGAGTAGCACACTCATAATTATCCTGTATTTTTAGTCTCTCCCTCTCTATTATCTTCTCTGTTGCAGTATTTAAACAGATTCATATCTTTCTGAACATAAAGACAGAAAACTCCTGAACGACCTGGTGTTCTCAGAAGCTATGCTTTGTCTCTTTAATTCCCTTCACAGTGAATCCTCTGAAAATACTGATTTATAAGCACTGTCTCTTCCTGTTCAACTTCACACAACCCAAACTATCCCCAAAAGGTAGACCTTGACTACCAAATTGCCCAATGCAATGAACTTTCCCCCAGTCCAGCCTCTTTGATCTTATGTAGTCATATTTGATATTGCACATTCTTCAAATTCTTCCCTTAGCTTCCATGACATTATTCTGTTCTGGTTATTCTCCAGCCTCTCTGCTAGCTCATTCTCAGTTTTTTCCTTTGTTGACTTCTCTTTTTATTCCCAATCTACAAATATTTGATCTCTCCTTGGTCCTACTCTTAATCCCTACCATGGAAGATCTCGTCCACATCCTTGGCCTTACTCACATCTATTTATATGTTATAGGTTCCAAAATCTGTATTTCTATCATCTCTGGTGTCCCTACTAAGCGCCTGCCCTCCAACCACTCTCCTTTACTCAGCTAACTTCTACTCATCTTTCAGCATTCATCTCATGTATCACCTCTTCTGGGAAGCCTCTCCTGATTGCCCGTTTAGTGCTTCTCTGCGTCGCAGTACCCTATATTCTCCTCAATCAAAGCAGTTATCACCCTGTATAGGAACTATCTGTTAATATTCTTCTCTCTCAAGACTATGAAATCTTTGAGGCAGTAATTATGTTGTGTTTATCTTTGTGGCTGGCATATAAAAGATTTAATAAAAGTTTAATGAATGAATAAAAGAATAGTGGTTGTTGATTATCGCAGACCCTTACACTGGACTATTTTGTGGAATAGTGCAGCTGAAGAACATTCTAAAATTTCTTCCTCATAAATTTTTAAGTTGGGGTGGCATTTTGGAGCCTTATTCTAACAAATACCTGTACCTGAGATAATGAATAACTCCATATCATTTGCTGTTCAACTCAAATAATAAATATTATGTATTGTCTTTATATCTTCCTGCATAAGAACCATATTTTTGTCAACTCTTTTCTCTTAAGTTAATGTACAATTCCTTGGTCACCTCCCCTTAATGTCCTGTGAGGTGAGCCAATGAGGAATTATTAGGAGAAAGAAAGAAGAAGGAGTTTGTATTTATTAGCTTGTCGTCCTATATAGCTAAAAGCCATTCCCCTGTATCAGCCAGGGTCCAAGAAAAAAATAATGGCCTTCTCAAAGTTTAACTGAGGAAAGATTAATGAAGGCACTTTTACAAGGTGTGGATAATGGATGCTGAGTGACCAAAGGACTAAGAGCAGGAGGAAGCCAATACCAGCCCCTAGAGGCCAGGGGAGGAAATAGTGCAACATGTAACAGGAGCTAGGATGAGAGTTGAAGCCACCACTCAACTGTGGTCATGGAAAGACATAGACACTGAATGAACTATGACAAAGGAAGAGGGATAAACTCTTCAGGCTTCTCTCCTCGCTCCCTCAGTCTCCCACAGGTGCTTCCCCTGAGAAGAACCCACCTGGAAGCCAGAATGCAAGAGAGACTAGGCCATGTTCTGGAAGTGAGAGTAGGACAACAGTAGGAGGCCATCTGGATGATAAAGAGCACACGCCCTGCCTTCGCCTGGGTCAGCTGTGGAGTACAGGTTAGAAGAAGCGGTCCAACGAAGGAGTTGACTATGACTTTTATTCACATCGGTAAAGTAAAAACCCTCTTCAGTAATTTCCTCTTAACCAACTCTCCAGATTAACTCTTCACCCCCTCTATGCAATACCCTGTGTGATACCCACTGGAACTCCCACTCAATTCTACACTCAACAGGTGAGGCATCAACTTCTCAAGAATCGTTGTATGTTTTTCTAAACTTACTTGTGTCAGTTGTACTTGTTGTATTATTATGCTATGTAATTATCATGCCAACTATAAAATATAAATACAAAATGAAAGAAGTCCTTAAACTTCCTCTCATTTTAATCTTCATTCCCTCTATAGGTGATCTCAACAAGTCTCATGGCATAAATTCTTATCTATATACTGGTAATTTACAAAGATATATCTCCTGTCTGGATCAATCGTCAGCATCTTCATTTGAATGAAGATAGGTGTTGCTAATTTAATGTATTCAAAACTGAGCTTCAGACCTCCACTACCACCATCACCAGCCCAAACCTGCTCTTCCTGAGCCTTGCCCATCTCCATGCTGCAACCTGCTCAAGCCAAAAATCTTGGATTTATCCTTGATTTATTCCTTTTTCCACCTTTCATACCTCATCTGTCAGAAAATCCGTTGTCATTTTATGTTTAAATTATATCCAAAATGTGGTCACTTCTAATCGCCTCCACTATTATTCTATTAGTCTGAGCCAACATCACCTTTCCCTAATTCATTGTAAGTTGGGTTAATCACAGACTTTCCCCTAGTACTACTGTTTCTTCTCATCTTATTATATTTTCCCCATAGCATTTAGGACCTTCTAATATACTTTGTATTTTGATCGTGTGTTGAGCTTATGGTTTGATGTCTACTCTTAATAGACTGTAAGCTCCTTTAGGCATGTCACTGAAGATGTTTTCTTCACTGATAGGTCTAAGACACTCAGAACAGTGACAAGTGTATGACAGAGGCTCAAATATTTGTTGAAATAATTAAAGAAAAAATATTTTAAGAAGTGTAATATTTTGAAAGTAGTGTTTTTGGTAATGTAGATTTGTTCTTGATTTTCTATTTCTAAATTCCCACTTCACCTACTTGGCCCTCACAGCAATTCAGAAAGAAAAGAAAGTGTTGTGAAATTTCTAGAAGGCAGAGAATTTTATAAGCTCAGACTATAACTGTGCTTAGAACTACTGAATGGAAGTAAATATTGAGTTTGCTCATCAGAACACAAAATAGGAGCCATTCTTTTCATGTAGGTAAGTCCTTATAACTCTTTTTTAATACTCTATAAAATTGTCATTCTTTCAGTTCGAGGTCTGGGAGATTTTTTCCCTTTTAAAATTTGTCTATAAAAATTGTCACAAATCTAATAGGACAGGAACTCTTAAAACCACAGATATGATTAAGGCTCAGTTCTCTAATAAATGTGCAACGAGAAGCTGTAGGCCCTTGAAATAATGAGCTGTGATCTATGATAAATGTGCCAAGAACACATTTTCCAGGGAAGCATATTTCAGATTGGTAGGAAATAGTTGAATCACAGCAGGATCTTATTTTTACACAAATTACTTCTAAACTCCAAACACATCTAAAATTAATTTCTTTCACCACATTAACACGGGGCTGTTAACCACTGGAATGTGAGCTGGTAAGTCACAGACATAAAAAGAAATTGATCTGCATTTGTAAGAGGAGGAAGGCACACATAAACGAAGCATGTTGTTCACGTGTAATAAAGTTTTGCATATCCCGGTCTATAAAATATATTGCTTGTTTACTACTCACAGGTGATTGTAAAGGTGAATGCAATAGTGGCTTAATGAACTTCAGATTAAAAGATCTGACGTTCCTTTAACAGTGTGCATGAATTAAGAATAGTATATAATGCAATATTCCTGTAACAAAAAGAATGGAATTATAAAATGCTTAAAACGCTCTCGTTAATTTCTGGGAGTTAATCTACTCACTCAGTCAGTCATAAATACACACACAAAATTTCATTGAATTTTTATGATTCCACACTCACATAGAGCTTAAAGTCCAAGGTAGAAATAATTCAAAGTACATCATGCGGTTCCGGCTATGACAGCGGATGATGGGGAACTACAGGTGAAGGGCAGGCTAACTGCCTGATCTGCAAAATAGGCACTAATGATAGTGTATGTCTCAGGGAATTAAGGTAAAGATTAAATGAGCTAACGCATATGGAAGATCTTAAATAGAGCCTGACCCATGGTAAGCATTCAGTATGTATTGGTCTTTATTACAGGAGGCCTAGTCAAGCCACACATTATTAAATAGCCAGGTCAGGCATAGAACCAGGCACAGAGAATACATTAGTGGGTAAAACAAAGGTTGTTCCTGCCAATCTCATGGTGCTTACATTCCAGTGGGAAACACCACATCAAGTAACAAGTGTTCTAGAAGAGGGTGCAAAGGATCCTGTGTAAAAGGAGAGCCAGGTCCCTAGCAAATCTAGGAATTCTGGAAAGTTCTACAGAGATTGTATTAGAAACAGAACCAGTGGGTACCTTCTCAAAATCCTGGCCACTAGGTTTATAACTAGGATTAAGTCACAGCATTACCCAGCTGAGGGTGTGCTGACCGGATAAAGGAGGAAAGGACCATATCCCAAAGGAGTGGTGAGACTCAGCCAGCATGCACTAGCAGGAGAAGGACCTGTGGGGCTGAATCCTATAATAAGACTGCTTGGCTAAGAAAGGCAGAACATAAATTGAATAAGGAAGAGTTTGTTGACTCAATTGAATCCTATCTTTCTCTCCTGAGAGACAGGACTCAACACCCTGGCAGTGACCCTAGCAGAAGATGCTAACTCATTACTAGCATGGCTCCCAGATGCATGAAACAAGCAGTGGCCAATGCTGAAAGAACAGAATTGTGATGGCAAATGGTGGAGGTAGAGATTAAAAGGCTCAGGAAAATGGGCATGCTGGAAGATATACTGCGGGTGACCAGAAGACCCTCCCGATGATTATGTGCCATGGTAGGGCCCAGGGGACACAACACACCCAAGGCCATAGGAATGTGCTGGGGAGAGGGGCCCCAGCATCATTAAGAAGTTCACAGTGGCTGTCCTTGGCAGGCCCAGGCTGTCCTTTGCCCAGGACCTGACAGCAGAAGACGCTGTTAGAGAACTCAGTTCACTGGTAGCAACTAAATGATAGAATGCCAAAATAATGGCAGGGATACTTAACTGCAAGCAGCCTGGGGTAGGGGTGGGGGGTGGTCTCAAAATGGCTGGCCAAACTGGAAATGGCAGCCAACGAGGTCCCACCTGCATAAGTTATGGAGATGGTTAAGGAAATATAGCAACTCTGGGTGAGGGATGAAATAGATGGGCAACTGACAACAATACTACTCAGTTTGTAGCAGCAGAAGAAATCAAGGATGGATGACCAGGAGGCTGAGGGCAGTCACCCAATGAACAGTGGTCATCCCTTTCCTAGTTTCCAGACCTGAGCCAGCTTTCTGAACTAGTCAAGTCCCCAGAAGGAAGGCTCAATCTCTGAGTCCTGCTGCCAAGGGACCCACAGCCACATATGTGTAATTGCACACTAGAGAAAGTGTGCTGCCCAGACATCTCAAGAATGATTGGACACAGGAGCTGAATCAACATTAATACCCAGATACCTGAACTATCCCAGGCCTCTCCCACTGTTAGAGTCGGGGCATAGAGAAGCCACATAATCAGTGGAATCTTGACCACATTTGGCATCCCGTGGGTCACACTAGGCCTACAGACCCATTCAGTACCATTTCTGCAGACCCGAAATATATAACTGAGATCAATGCTCTTGGCACTTGACACCTTGTTCTATGGCCACGAGCTATCAGGGAGGGGAAAGCAAACTTGAAGTCTCTAAAGCTGACCTCCTCTGGCCAAGAAAATGAATCAAAATCAATCCTGCATCCCTGAAGGATGGCAGATGTGAGTGACTTCCCTAAGGATCTAAAGGATATGAGGTCACGGTCCCCATCACACCTCTGTTCAATTCACCATGCCAGCCCCCAAGTAAATCCTGGAAGAGGACAGTGACTACCACAGGCTCAACTCCACCTGGTAGCTGTGGTATCTTTACCTCAGGTGTGTGGTGGGCAGCCACTGATTTGATGAAACTATTCATTTCTATTATTAGGAGAAAAGAGGATCAGAAACACTTAGTAGTCACATAGAATGAACAACAGAATACATTTAAAGCTTTGCCCCAAGGCTATATCAACTCTCCGGCTCTCTCGCTCTCTTTCTCTCTGACATAGGAGATCAGAACTATCTGAACATCGCACAGAACAGCACATTGGTCCAGTACATCAATAACATCAGGCTGGATGAGCAAGAGGTGGTTTGCAGGCTGCAGGCCACTCATGCACTACAGAGGGTAGGAAATCAACCGTGCAAAAATCCAGAACCTGCCACATCTGCAAAATGCTGAAAGATTCAGTGGTGAGGGGCATCCCGAGACATTCATTCCAAAGTAAAAGGCAGTTGATTGTGTTGTACACTATAACAAAGAAGCAAGTGCAATGCCTAGTGGGCCTGTTTAGATTCTGGGGGCAATATATTCCACACCTAGAACTGCTATACTAGCCCATACACCGAGTGATATGAAAAGCTGTGATCTATGAGTAGAGCTGGAGCAGGAAAAGGCCCTGATGCAGATCCAGGCTGTGATGCAAACAACCTGTCACTAGGGAGAAACAATCTGACAGACGGTGATGTCAGAGATATCAACAGTACGACAAGACTCTGTAGAGTCTGTGGCAGGTCCCGCTGGGAGAATCACACCACAGGCCGTTGGGGTTCGGGAGCAAGACCATGTCTTCTGCAGTGGAGAATTCTGCACCTATTGAAAAGCAATCCCCACCATGCTGCTTGACCCTGGTAGAGATGGGACCACAAGAAACCATTCAACAAGAAGTACTGACCATGATCTGAGACCCATGGGCTCCACCACGCCATAAAGGCCCAGCAGGAATCCATCATAAGATGGAAGTGGTACATCTGGATTGGGCATGAAAAGGTCAGAGGTGACAGCATATTCCAACATCACACTAACATCACATTAGCACCGCCATTAGCCCACACCTTCCACCATATGGAGAATCCGGTACAATCAGCTAGAGGAAGGGGACAAAGCCAGGGCTTGGTTTCATATGAGTCAGCTCCATTTTGCGTGTCCAAGATGAAAACGGGTGGCAGCTGTGCTACAGCCTTCCTCAGGAGTGGCCTTGAAAGACAAAGATGAGGGAAAAGCTGCTCATAGGCAGGGGGTTAGGTACAGCAGCGGATCATCCACTCTGTGGGGAGAAGAAGGGGCCCGACTCATGGGCAGTGGTGAGTGGCCTGACCAGCTGGGCAGAGACCAGGAAAGAAAACAGCTGACAGATCAAGGCCAACGAGCAGAAATATGGGGAGAAATATATGGGAGTGGACCCCCATTGTGGACACTTCGTATTACATAATTAGGAAGTGATGGGGTTTGCATATTTATAATCTTTCTTTTCAGTATAATTTGTTTAATTGTAAGTCTATACAATTAGTTTTAACAATGATTTTTTTTATAATAACCAGTGTGTAGAATTCCTGAAAATTTAACAATTGGTTCTGAAAATTTAACAGTTGATTCTTGCCCGTGGATACCGCCCAACACGAGTGCACCACCAGATCTGGAAGTGACTTGGTTAAGGTTTTTTTTTGTTTGTTTTTGCTAAAAAGCAGAAATGGGAATCAAGATATATATTGTCATGTGACAGGAAAATAAAGATAGTGAAATATTTGTACATTTAATTGTGTGTCTTGTGAAACTTACATTGCTACATTGTCTTTACTGCGATGTCCCAAAAAGGAATGAAAAATGTTGGCATAAAGCTCAAAGCTTGGTGAAGACGTACCCATGTCAATTTAAAACAATATAAGCACTCAGTAATTCCATGGGAAAAAAAAAATTAATGCATTAGTGTATTGTATGCTAATGTGATTAAATGCCTGTCATTATTCTGGAATTATGGGAACGTTCATTTCTCTGCCCTTTCTCTACTCTCCTGGAGCAGGGTCTTTTAAAACACACAGCATCAGCCACTTTAGTTCATAATCTTGATTAAGGTTATTTAATTTGAAGCCAAATCAAAGCAAAATAAATTAAGGCAGAATTCTACTTAGCATTCACATTACAATTATGACTATAAAAATACCACCCGGTCAGAATAAAATTAAACTAATTCTGAAAATTTTACTTGTCTTCAATGGCTTAAAAAGCCAGCGGAATATGTAATATTATAAAACATAAGTAGCTCATTGGAAAAGTGGTCGAGCAAATATCTAGCAGCCAAATTAAATTAGTAAAGACGTGACAGTACAAATCAAAAAGCAGAATAAACTAGTAATTCAGAGTAGCCTGTTTAAAAAGCAGTGTGACAAGTTCATGAATTCATAGACTGTCTTTCTCATGGGCCACACTAGAGGGCGAACTTTCTCTTCTCTAGAAATCTTCATGCCACACATCCTTTCAAAGGGATGAGATGGTCTTTTCTAAGGAGGATTACTAATTTCCAGGAAATCTTTAAAACAAGGGGGTTGGCTCAAAGAGAACAACCTGCATCAGAGGTTGCCAGGATTATGCTGTGTTTAAAGAGCAGAGGTTAATATAAAAAACAAAACAAAACAAAAACCCATCTGGTCTCTATAGTAACTAATATGCTTTGTACTTGGCACTTTATAAAGTATGTTATGAAAATCATCGCTCCATATTCTCACAGAGACATTATGTGTAATATTTTAACCCATTTTTAAAGCTGAGGAAATGAAAGCTCAGTGATTTTGAAGAGACCAGCTCAAGGTCAAACAGGTTTAAGCCAAGCCACTGAATCAAGGTATGATTTAAACCAATTTCTTCTTGCTTCCTGCACGCTGCATAACCCACAGTCCTCTGCAGCCTTTCATCAAAGAGCTCAGGACACCTCAGGGTAACAGCCATTCTTAGCCCTTCTTAGAAGAACAAACTAGACTCTGGCTGTCACTGCTTTGTAAGAGCTAATGAGCAGAAACCTTTCGTGACATCTGTATTTCTCCTAAGGCTATGATTAAATCATTGACTTAAAATATAATTACAAGAATGACACATCTATGATCATTTTGCCCTGGGGAAAATATTATAGGATACGCACTAATCTATTTACTCACATTAAGTAAAGATTTATAAGGAAACTCTTTAAATTACAATCCAAATTAAGAGAAAATATAAATTAGAATGTGATTACTTAAGTCGCAGAGGAACCTTGCTTTCAAAAGGATTCACTCCAGGGTTCCTTTGAGCTGAGAGCTGCCCAGCTGTATGTTAAATGATTCCATTTACTGTACAAGGGCTTAATTTACATGGAAATGCCCAGAAACGTGGCTGTTACACAAAGTGAGATGCATCTGCACTGTACTTTGATATTAGCAGCAAGATTTAAATTTATGGAAAATACAGGAGAGTATCTACAGCTGAGCATGGCTCTACCTCCAGCCCACAAGTCATGAGGCTGAAAGAATTCTAAAGGTTCACAGGGTTGCTCCCCCAGTCCCCAGTTGCAGACCTGGGACTAAGTTATCTTAAAATCAGAGTTATCTATTCTGGTATTACAGCCATTTCCACAGCCCCCCCCCCCCCCCCGCACAGAAGCCCCATTCTGCTCAACATCAAACACATTCCACTTGAGATGAGAAATGTAGTAGGTACCTGGAGTTGACTAAAGAAAAGACCTGTTCTCTCCTTTCATGAAATTTTGTTTTCCTGTGTGTATTTGTGCCTCCTCCTGCAACACACAGCAAGTCACCAACATGGGACGGAGCAATAAAGCGTGTGATTGGATGATTTAATCATGTGACCCTCAATTACTCTTCAGCCTCTTTGTAGAGGGTTTGTGGAACACATGCAATGGGAAGGGAAGTGGGGGGGAAAAGCAGTGAGGGTTTCCAAAGACAGATAAGAAATTCATTTCCTCTCCATATAAGTATTCATTTGTTTACATTTTTATTTAGTACTTTGCCTCATTTTTTAAGAAATTATTTAAAGCAGCAATTATACAAGCACCATGTCAATATAAAAACAGAAAATCAAAGGGAAGCAGGGAAAAGGGAATTAACATAAGAGGAAGGTTACTATTCCAATAATGTGACAAAGCCCTATACATTTCGGTAGAGTTCTGCCAAAATATGCCTACAAAGCAGTTCTGAAAATCCAGACAGTCTAAAATCTAGAATGGGTTTTGTTCTCAGCAATCCATTCCAAAGGGCAAACAATGACAGTGGTATGATTTACATCAGATTAAAAAGCAGAGCAGCTCTTCAAGAGAGGACCATTTCTCCCAGGTACTGAGACCTCTGGGAAACCTCTTCCCTCAGTTCTCCACCTGTGGGCAACACCACCCCTAACAATTAATTCAACACTAGGAGGTGGCTGTCTATGGCTTATAAATTTTCGCAAAATAGATTGATAGACCAATGACAAAGCTCAGCCTGAAGTAAGGGATTCTGTGACAGACAAAGCAAGGTAGATATTAGACAGTGCTGTGCATGTAGAGAGGGCATAGTCAGAGGAAGGAGAGGGGAAAGAAGGGAAGTAGCAAGATGTACAGGGCAGACTCACCTCTTCTGAATGCAGAGAGATAACATGGGAAACAAAGACTGGACATGGGGTCTTACCAGCCATCATCTTTCTCAGGCTGGTCCTAACACTGTCTCTCTCCTCTAGGAGGAAAGAAGCCTGGCCAAACCCTTTTTAGATTTTAAATGTCTGTCTAGATGTGAGAAGATGAAGGAGATAGAGAATACGATCTGTGAGGCTGTGGTGTGGCCCACAGACCATGGCTCCCATGTCTTGGCCTTGTTGCAAGCCCCAAGCTGCCAAGATAAAAAGGACAATAAGAAAAGATACCTGGGGCTTACATAAAAACCCAAGAGAAAGGGTGTATCTGAAGATGGAGGAACAGTTCCAGTAGTTAAGCAACCTTGGTGCCCGATAAGAACTGTGGTAGAACATAGAGCTTCCTGACATTTTTCAGATGGTGACATGCATAAAACATGCAGTGCTCATAGCCAGGGGAAGCAGCCTGGGGATGTCTACTGCCATTGCCCCACCTAGCTGCCCCCACCTGGCTGCCCCCAGGGGACCCTTATCTCCTCATTCCCGTGAGCCCATTATTACACGGTTCTGTGGGAAGTCCTATTACTGGAAAGACTCCCTTGGAAAGAAGGCTTGCGTTCAAGCCCACATCTAGTCAGCCATGAAGTTTGGTTCATTTTCTCTAAGAAAGAATGCCAACAAGGTACAGAGCACTGTAGGAACACAGAAGAAAGAGAAAAATTCTAAATGAACAATTCGGGAGGTAGTATTTAAACTAAACCTTAAAGAAACGTATACATTACTTTTTTCACTAAGCAAGCAAATGCTCAAGAGAAAAGAGCTTTATCTATTCTCATAATATCTGTGCCCTCTTCTGGGCTGGACCAGCACATAAGAGATGCCTGGTGTGATGATTTAACAACTATTCACAAATGCATGGAGACTCGAGCTTTTTCCCTCAATTCAAACAGTGACACAGGTGATGTTCCCATAGCAGATTCTGGAAATACTGCTGGCAGAGTCAGCTTCATGGATGGGCAACCTGTACGGGAGCACAGGGCCCCACGCTTAGAAGGACCCTGTGCTTTGTTTAGTGTTCTGCTGCCACCATTCTGAAATTCTTAATCATTTGCAGACAAAGGGGACATATTTTCATTTTGCACTGAGCCCCACAAATTATGGGGTCTTTCCTGGCTGTTGCTTTTATGCTTTGCCAACAGACACTATTGGTGTCTGTGGAGAAAATATTAATGGGGAGCTGGGAGCTTCAGGGTTTTCGACAAGTGACCATTTTCCAAACAGAAGAGGTGTCCTATAAAGTGCCTGTATAATGGAAGAGAGGCTGAAAAAAGTCACTAAAATTAGACAAAGACTACTTTCAACAGTCATACAACTCTGGACATAGGCTTTTGATAATGAAGCAGAACCTGAACAATTTATCTCTCTACCAGGGAATTTTCCCCCTGCTGTATCCCTCTCTGTCATCCAAATCCTTGGACAATCTCTGAAAAATTCACATTCCTCCTTATTTTGTAGGCCCAGATATTCTTTCCAGGTGCTTCATTAATTGCAAACTCCATGAGAGAAGGGTTTCATCTTTTCTCACTTTACATACCACACTGCTAAGATTCATGATATAAACGCAGTGATCAAACAATAATACTAAGATCTTACAATTGCATCCCTTTGCACGTTAAAAATACTCTGATGTAAATTATCCCATTTGATGATTACAATAACCCCATGAATTTATCAGGGCAGGTGTTTCTCCTTTACTGACACACACAATACTTCTGACACCTGATGTATGGGTTTTCCGCACGTCAAGCACTTCTGTGACACCATCTGGGAATCCTACTAGTCACTTCAGTTCTGACACTCTCTACCTCGGGTTAGTGTCAGATACCACAAGTTAAGTCCCACAAGACTGCTCCCAGTTCAGATGCCAATCGTAAGTCCAAGATTGCCACCTGTGTTTCTAACCAACCAGGTATAAGTCAGGTACCCATGAACCCCTCCTTGGATTTGATAATTCTCTGGAATGGCTCCAAAACTCAACAACAAAAAAACTCCCTTACATTTATCTGTTTATTATAAAGGATATGACTGAAGGGGCATGTGAGATATGGTGAGGTCCAGAAGGGTACCAAGTACAGAAATTTCCTTCCCTCCTGTGATGTTGGGGTGAGCCACCCTCCTGTAGATCTGTTCACCAACCCAGAAGTTCCCCAAGCCCTGTACTTTTCAGATTTTTATGGAGGCTCCATCACATAGGCATTACCAGTCATTAATTCTGTCTCCAATCCCTCTCCCCTTCCCAGACAATGCAGGGTAAGGTGGAGAGTTCCAAGCTTCTAATTATGGTTTGGTCTTTCTGAGGACCCCATTCTGAAGCTATCCAGGAGCCCACCAAGGGTCACCTCATTAGAAAAAAAGACTGTGCTATTATCCAGGAAATTCCAAGGGGTTTAGGAGCTCTGCATCAGGAATTGGGGCAAAAGACCAATTATTAGAACAAAACATTCTTTTAGTACTCCTATCCCTTAGGAAATTATAATGGTCTCAAGAGATCCGTGCCAGGAAACAGTTGTAGACCCATACATACTTTTTCTATTACTTCACAGCAGATATTTATTCCATTTATCCATACTAGGAAACCTAAAGACAGAATGACTTTAGTAACTGGCTCGACCTGCACGTATGACTCCCAGATCAAGTTTCCAATCCTGAACTCTCCCTATTGAACCTACAACTTATACTTCCACCCATTTGCAAAATCTCCATTTGGATGCCTTAATGGTATGCTACACTCAGCACCCACCAAACCAAACATATCATTCCCCACTCCTCCCTGCCTCACCTTGCTCAAACCTGCTCCTGTCGTGGTCCTTTTGTGCCCTAACATTATCACCTTCCTCCTAATTGCCCAAGCAGGATACCTGGGAGCCATCCTCTACCACACCCTTGCTCCAACTTTGCAGGTCCAATGAGGCAACAAATCCTGCCAATCCTTTACCGTATTTATCTTTTAGGGCACTGGAACCTAACACAGGATCTGGCACATTTTAGTTCTTCATACAATTTAGGCAAATTAAATTAAAGTCCTATGTAGTAGCCAAAGTGACTTTCCTGGCTTGAGAAGAATTATACTTCTGGATTCCTTTTTCTGGTAGGTGGAGGTTGGGTGGAAAGCCTGAGAAAGGAAACCCTTCTCCTCCCACACAGGTGGCTGCTGGAGAAGAAATAATCTCTTACACAAACACCTCTGTTTTGTGGTGTCAGAACTTTTCACTCTGCTTTTGTTTTTTTGCTTTGTTTTGATTTGTTTTGTTTTTATTTTTGACATTTCTTTCCATACCAGAGTATCAAAACCCTTAAAGCTATAGAGAAGTCTGGCCACCCTCCAGTCTCCAAATGCCTCCACACCCCGGAATTTTCAGACAAGGAGAGCAAGCGTATTTAAAATGAAAATTCTAAGTGATGGCTACAGAGACCAAACTTTTTGGAGATCCTATGAAAGAACATTCCAGAGAATATCCTGAGTACTCCCCTTGGATTATGCCAGGAAAGAGAGTAGAGATTCCAGTCTCTAGAGACTAGAGATTCGGATTTAAAAACATAAGCCACAAAAAGCCTTCTTCTGGGCCAGTATTGAACAGATTGTGTTAAATCTGAGGAAAACAAATAAATAAAGGTTGGAGGGGAGAGAGGACACATGAGAGGGAGAGACATGCAAAGGGCAGCTCCCTGGGGAAGATCAGTGGAAAAATAAAAGGGAGAAGTAAATAAAGACAGGTGACTTCTACTGGACAAATGAAGAAAATTTACTATATATAGCGTTATTAAAAGTTTGGGAAACCTTCATTTCTCTGCTTCATTTTTGATATTTTCTTTTCCATCGCTTCTTTTCTAATCTGTTCACATTTCTCTTTGTTTTAAATCCCTTACACACACACACACACACACAAAGGAGTCACTTACTGTTCCTGTTGAAGCAACTTAGCTAAAAGTCAACCAAAATAAACTTGCCTCAACCAGTTGAACCAAGGTAGGAAGATGGGTGAGAACACTGTTTCTGGGCCACTCTCTGGCTCCTGTGTGTCTGAAAGGGCTTGCCTCATGCAACCACGTTCCTCCCCGAATATTCCTCCTGAATATTTGGAAGGTAATTTAACACTGAACAAAAGAAGGGGAGTGGTAGTAGCAGATTCCTTTTATTAAAAGAGAAACAGCCAGAAAATACCAGTACAGTATAAGAAAGATAGCACCAAGCCCTTAACACCGACACTAAGACATTAAATTATAGAGAAATATGGGGATCCCAGTAGGAAGCGAGGGAGAAAACATGGAGCCTCCATGTGTCATCAAGTATAGAAGCGAATGTGTGCATGGAGGGCCTTGGCGATGGAACGGTGGGAGAGAAATAAGACAGACTATAGTGCCCCATCTCAACACTCACCCAGAGTCTCCAAAACTTGAGCCATCAGCCACACAACTCAGAGCTAAAAAGAGTACAGAAATACATGGAATTTGCTTTCTCATAAGGCTAGAATACACTAAATTTGGCTCCTGTAACTTCTCTCTGGGGAATTCTGGGAAACGCATGCGAATTCTAATGTACATGTAGTGAAGTTCACAGTGAAACCCAAGAGAGGCAACCACTAAAACTTTTAGCCACAGTTTAGGTTGGGAGTTAAAGCGAAGGATGTGCTATCTCTGTAACAGAAAAAGAGACGCTAAAAGAAGGTGCATTTCAATCACACTGAGCCCAGGCTCTGGTACATGGCGAGCACTCAATTCACGTCAGTTCTGACTCTTCCCCATTGTGGGGAGACGGACTTGCTCAGGCAGCATCCAGCCTACCGACTTAAACACCTGCCCACTCTGACCAAAAGGGTTTACAGCCCGTCCCACCTTTGCAGGCACCATGGAGAGAGGCCATTTGTGGGTTATTTTGAGAATACTCCAACTTAGGTATTTTTCAGTGTGCTTTGAAGGAGATTCATACTTTTTGATATTCTAGTGTTGCAATGACCTACACAGAGCTAACAGAAAAAGAGTGGACTCTAATCTTGTCTAAATTTTAAGCATTATCATGAGGCTAAATTATCTGTATGAATCAGGATGGAATATAAACCAGAGAGCAACATCAAAGCAGATCAAAGATGAGTAGAAGTAAGTGATCTAAATAGAAGCAGAACAGAGACACATTTGTCTCTTGTCTCCTCCTGGGTTAAAGGTTCATTAGTATCTTAGTGGAGCATTAAAGCCAGTATTATCCTCTTTGGGGGGGCATGTTTTATGTTATTTGCTATATATACATCTTTATATATGGAGAGCAAATAAATATTTAATATACATTTATATTACGTGTGTGTATGTCTGTGTGCGTGTGTGTGTGTGTGTGTGTGTGTGTGTGTCTGTGTGTATGTTTATGCCAGTGTAAACGGAATGGAAATTCATTCCATAGAGTGGTTTCTGTTTGGCCTCGTTAATACTTTTATTGTCTCTACAGAACGCCTTGAGGTATTGTTAAGAAGTGGTACCTGAGACCTACATGAGGACTAGAGTCAAGATGTGGATTCTCAGAGAAGACGAGACAAGCAGGGAACATATGGTACAGAATTTCTCTTAACTAGGACTCTTCCTGTCTGGGTGTGACATCCATTATGGGTATGACAAAGCATGATGAAACTTAAGGTTGCAGGAAAGGAACACCTGTGCACAATCACCTGGCAGCAAGAAATAATGATACCTTGTATTTATGGACCGCCTTTCTTGCAATAAGCTTAAAGCCCCTTTGAACATTATCTCATTAATGCTCTCCATTGCCAGGGGCACTGGCAGGGTGGGGGAGGAGGCGGAAAAGCATTTTTCTTTAGACTTTGAGCTGAACAGCAATGAATGTACAGTCTCCATTCTGTTTCTGAGGTCTGATGGTTACTGGTGTTTAACCGAATCACCTAGGAAGCTGTCAGGTGGAAGGGTTATGTGACGGTGAGCAAAACATGTGTGGTAAGCCAGGAGAATAATTCAAGGTCCCTATTTCACGGTGCCATGTATTAGTTTATAGTTTAATCAAGCAATGGCTGTTTTTGTGTTTGTTTTTGTTTTCCAGAGTGGGCCTGGAATGAGGTAAAAGCCCTCATTGCTCATGCTTCCAGGCCATGTCTCCTCCCTCAAGAACCCCAGTGCTATTAAAGGTCATGCCATCAGATCAGTCCTTTGCTACTATTCCCTCTAGAAATAATACAGCCACCTCCTAGATATCACCTCCTTGTCCTCTGATTGTGTTCCACATCTTTGTCTCTACACTATTCCCTGATAGGATAGAAATTTTAGTGACTTCAGCATCCACAAAGACGTCCCCAGTAATGAACATGTATTCGCCCCACTCAGAGATGGGCATGGACCAGGCCTCCATGTATTTCCTATTCTACAAAACCACTCTAACTGTGATGGTTTCTGGATTCTTCTGGTAGGCCTGAGTGCCCAGACACCCTTGATCCAGCAGTCCTCGGAAAATCTAGGCATTCCCTTTTCCTTAATACCCTGTTACCTGAGAGGATGTCCACAGGACTCTTTGGGGAAGGTTCAGGGGAATGTCTATCATGTAAACTGGAATGTTCTTGTCTTCGTCCATTCGGACAGTAATAACAAAATACCACAGACTGGGTGGCTTATACACAACATACATTTACTTTTCATAGTTCTGGAGGCTGGAAGTCTAAGATCAGTGGCCAGCACGGTTAGGTTCTAGTGAAGGCCCTCTTCTGGATTGCTGACTGCCAACCTTTCACTGTTCCCTCACATGGTAGAAGGCTCTATGGGGTCTCCTTTATAATCCCATTCACGAGGGCTCCACCCTCATAACCTAAGCACCACCTCAAAGCCCCGCCTACTAGTTCTATCACATTAGGCCTTAGGATTTCAACACATGAATTTTGAGGGGACACAAGCATTCAGACCACAGCTGTTCTTCAAGGGCATCTGAACTCCCCTTCAGTGGCCTCTCAGTCTATGAACTGACTTGGGAACTGGGTGAGAAAACTGCACATTTGGATTGCAGCAGCTGACTGTCTCATTGTGAGACTTACTAACTCGCAGCTTTTTTTGTACTATATTAATTAGCAGCCCTATAAGCTATCCATCTATCTCCCCTGTCAAAAACCATGATCAGAAGCCATCTCTACAAAACCCTGGAGGTCAAGCCACCACGACTAACCTCTAGCCTTACTACCCATTGTGGTGTTTATGTCCACTTGGCATCTGATGGTTAAGTTCTGACCCCTGACCTCTCCCACACCAGAATCCCATTATTTCTAATGATATGGTGAGCCCAGGCCCATGGCAGTGTCTCCTACTTTCATCCCTAGTCTACAGAGGACAGCCACCCTTGGAGCTGTCCACACCAGTGCCCCTCACTAGTTCTTTCCTTACATTTGTAAAGAAAATAAATGTCCTCTGGGTCCTCCCAGGTGCTCGACATCACATGATAAACTTCCCCCCCCCCCAACATCCGCTCTTCCCTAACCCCTTCCCCAATACCATGCCATGCTAGTTCCAGTAGCTCCATATAATTTACTGAATTGGCCATCATTTAGGCCAAGCTTTCAAGACCTATCCCAGCAGTGTTCTGGGAGCAGCTCCTGTGTCTTTGTCAGAAGGTTCAACTCCAAGTCAAAAGAAAGTCTTCCTACATTAATCAATTCTTTCCTATATAGCCTCATATTCCATTTTATCATCCCCACCCCATCATGTAGCCACCTTGCCAGATGATCTGATGTTCTGAAGAACCATATCTGCATGTGTTTTCCTAATTCCTGCCAATACATATCAACCAGGTGCTTATTCAGTGTGTAAGCTCTTTCATCTAAACGCAAGTATTCTATGTCCCAACTGGACCATGCTGAGACATGACCCAGGTCAGCCTAGCAGAAATGGGAATGACAGAAGCATATCTTAGGAAGAATAAATGTAACATTCTGGCATGGAGAAAAGGCTGGCTTGAGGAAGTTTACTTTGGAATGTGATTCCAGGGAGCAGGAATGAAGGACACCAGAAGTGAAACAGGGAAAATGGGAAGGGAATACAAGGATATAATATTAAGTTGACCGCCATTATGGATGACTGGTGCTCAGTCCCTCTTAGACCTTCTATGCACCTTAGAAGATGCATCTCAGAACTGTTCACCATGGGGATAGGACGTAGGAAACATTAATCCATAGGTTCATATTCCCCTCTACTCAAGGGGTGCCTGTGCACAATAAATTTCCCACATTTGCTGGCTGTACAAATGCAGAGCAAATTACAGCAGGGGACTCACCCTGAGGTACCAGGGCAGAAGACAGATGTGCCCAAGGTGGCAGCAAGGTGCTGTCTGCTTGCATGAGGAAGAAGCTGGCAAAGCTGGACTGGGCATTGCCCACTGCAGCAATGACTAGAGTCAGAGATGGGGCCGAGAAGATTCTGAGGTCGTTCACAAGGGTATTCAGTACAACTGCTCTTGTCTTCCTCTTGCCTCATCCAATGGTTCATTCTCATCCTCATCTTCCTTTTCCTCTCTGCCAAGTTACAGGCTCAGTCATCTTTGAAACCCATCACTTGGCTTCTGGGTCATTACTCTTTTCTGATGTTCCTTCTACTTTTTCAGCTCTTCTTTCTTACCCTCCTTTGCTGGTTCTTCCTTTTCCTAACCTTTAAATGTTACAGGATACCAGGACTTAATATTCAGGTGTTTTTGTTGTTGTTGTTTATCAAGGTTCATTCCCCAGTGTTATAGGAGCATAAATACAATCTGTAAAGTGAAGAATCTCAAATTTGTATCTCTAGCCCAGAATATCCCAAATTCCAGATTTAAAGATCTGTCTGTGCAATACCTCATATTTGACATGTCTACAACATAACTCTTGAGTGCTCACCACCTTAAAAACATACTTCTTTAATCTTCTCCAGCTGTATTGCACCACAGCTTATCAAGTTGCATAGATCGAAACCTCAAGATAGCCCTTGAAGAATCTCTTCCTCCTTTCCCCATATCCTTTTAAAATGTACCATGAAACTGACATTTGTGCATCGTCCACACCACTACCATCCAAGTCTAAACAATCATCACCTCTTGAGGAACACAACAAAAGCTGTCTCATTCGTCTCATTGCTGTCAGTCCTCCATAGAGCAGCCATGGGATCTGTGCAGACATGAATCAGATTGTATCATGATCCTACCCAAATTTCCCAGGGGCTTCTATCACACTTGGAATAAAGCACAAACTCCTTTCCATGGTCAACAAAGTTATTCATATTTTCACTGACCTACCCAGTCCTACCCAGTCTCTACAAGGCTTACTCCACTAACATGGCTTCCTTGCTCTTTCTGCCTCAGATCATTGGTACTTGCTCTTCCTTCATCTGGAGTCATTTTTCCTCCACCTCACCCTCATTATTTATGAGCCATTGTTTCACTGTTTTCTCTTTCTTCATAGCATTTAAATATATGTACATATACATAGTATATTTGGGGATATATATATGTATATATATGTAGATAGATAGATAGATAGATAGATAGATAGATAGATAGATAGATAGATAGATAGATAGAGATTTGTGAGGGAGGGAACACTGTCTTTTTACCACTATCCCCCATCCCCAGAAAACAGAACAGCAATTGTCACACAGTAGGCACTCAGTTACAAAGAGATCAAAGAATCTATAAATGACAATATAAGATGATAACAGAAAGAATACGATCACAAGGAGGAACAGCAAAAATGTTAAACAATGTAAGAGATATATATTATGAAACCCAATAAAAAGCTGAGGGCAAACTGGAAGAACTTAAAAATTAAAAGAGTAAAGGAAGAGACACATAAAGAAAAGAATACTTAATTTAAATGTCAATTTAAAAATTGAAAAGCTCTTAAGATTAGAGCAGTGTCATAAACATTCTACATTTCAAGTCAGTATCTTAAACGAATTTCAGGGTGTTTAGTAACTTCGTTTGCTCATGGAACAGTACATTGCATCTGGGGCACTTCACAGTTTAAAAATGCTTCCATATAAATTGTTTTATTGGATGCTCCAAATGATCTTGGTGACTTTGTTGAGCCAGTATTCCATCCCCGTTTCATGTTTATGGAGACAGAGATTTCTGCACATTGAGAACCTTGCCCAAGAGATCTGGCATTCACTGTTAGTGGCAAAAGGGAGGTTTTCTAGCACGTTTTCCTCTGGAGTCTAGACACTTACACTGTGCTTTGCAAACACCCATGATGATTTCTTAAAGTAAACATACTCCGAAATTAAATATAAGAGAAAACTTTTTCTGACTATGAAAAACGTCTTACATAAAATTTTTTGGGTTACCATACCTGTCATTATGTATATTTGCCACAAGAGGGCTGACTGCAGAGTTTTGTTGAATTTTGTCCTTGTCAAAAAGAAGCCGTTTTCATAGCTCAAAATAAACTTTAAAGTTCTCATTATGATTTAGAAACGCACCAGTCTTGACATTCTACATCCCTGCCTAAATCAGTAATTATTTCATACAAGCTTATTTTTAAGCTATTCCATTAAACTGCTTTGCCACAATTTGGTTCTTTTCATATGAATTGTTTTTATCTTTTGGTTCCATATTTCAAGCTGAGCAGCTACAAGTATTTTTTGCTTGATAGTCAAGACATACAATCTGTTTCTCAATTAGATGGAAATAATTCATTTTGTATCTTTTAGCATTTTCTTGTACAGGGAGGGGAAAATCTTGGATTATTTTCTCAGGAAAAGATTGTAGAGCTATACAGGAAATGGAAGCTTTGTCAGCCATTGGGAGTATAAACACACTATCACTTTACTGTTTTACTTGAATTTATAATAAAAACTATTTTTGTTCACTTTAAGGAGAAGACTTATAAAAAGCAATCTTGAAGATAGCAAATTGCTCCACAGAAATGGATTTTGTATATTTTCATTCAAATAGCAAATTTGTCAAAAATTATATTCCCTAGTTAGTCTGAAAGTAAATACAGTAGTCCCCCCTTTTCTACAGGGAGTATGTTCCAAGACATCCAGGGAATGCCTGAAACTGCAGATAGTACTAAACCCTATACATACTATGTTTTTCCTATACATACATACCTATGAAATAAGGCAATTTTACAGATAGAAGATTTGTTCTTACCACAGAGCTCAGCATAGAATTTTTTTTCTTTCCTCATTAAGTTGAGAATTTTCACCTTTTAACTTAAAGGAAGCACTTTATAGCTTCTCTTTGGCAACTGAATTTCCAGCATCACTATTCTTGCACTTTGGGGCCACGAGTAGGTAATATTAGAGTTATGAACACAAGCGCTGTGAAACTGTGACAGTTCTTCTGATAACTGAGAGGGATGCTAAGTGACTAACGGGCGGGAGTATCTACAGTGTGGATAGACTGGACAAGGGACAATTCACGTCCCATGTAGGACAGAGCAGAATGGCGGGGGATTTCATCCTGCTATTCAGAAGGGTGTGAAATTTAAAACTTATGAATTGTTTACTTCTGGAATTTTCCATTTAATGTTTTCTGACCACAGTTGATCTCAACTGTGGTAATCAAAACAATGGAAAGTAAAACCACCGATAAGGTGGGGGCTACTGTAGTCCAAACTAAATTCTGAGTATGTGTGAACCACCACTGCTAAGGGCTGATGAGCCTAGATTCTGGTAAGCTTCTTAAGTGACCTGTTAAGGTACTGTGCTGTTTCATAATGGTCATCATTTTCACATTTAACCTAGGGACACAAATAACACAGCTCTTTTTTCTCAGGCTGGCTAGAGCTACCATCGTTGGACTTGGTCTTTGGTTTTCAATCATTACCTGTTATCCCCTGACATTTCTGCCTCTCTGGGACTTTTCCAATAGCTGCAAAGAACAAATCAATTAGGTGAAGATAAAAAGATTCGATCAACTCTGCTTCTCATTACAGCCAAAATTAGTCGCATCTCTATTTTAGGGCTATTGAGTAGAGGTTAGGGAACTTTTAGAAATAGATCGGTATTATTATGGAAGACTGAGGAATTCTGAATGTCAACAATGAGTGAGGGAGGAGAGATGATCTAAAGTCTGACAGAAGTATAGGTACACTAATGGACAAAAATAGAAACACACACACATTATAGTGTTATATTATTTTTTCAAGGGTTTCAAAACATTTTCTCCTTTATAGTCCTCAAGATACAAGAATTAATGGGTATGTCCACCCAGAAAGGCACCCTATTATTGTTGAACACAATTTTACTCACATTTACTATGGTCACATTTTAGAGCACCATAGTTTTGAAATACTGAACTTACTCAAAAGTGAAATCTAAATATTGAAAAGATACATATTAAAAGGAAAATACATTTATTGTGATTCAATAATACGAGCAGTAATGACCATACTTCATCAACTTTAGGATGCCCAATTTTCACATTTTAACATATCTGAAATTGACATATATCTTACCATAGGTGGCATCTTACAATTAAAATTAGCAACATTTTTGCTCTTTCTTAGTGGAATACACACCACTGAGAAAGAAATAATGGTGCATGCTATAATCGATGGCTTATTAAATTTGATGAAATACAGCATTACAAAGAGGCACAGGAAATATTAGGAATGCAATGAGCTCCTGAAACAGCGCCTTGCACCCAATAGAAAGCAGACCCCTGTCAGGTGATGTCTGTAGGCAGTTCAAGAGGTTCTAATTAAATGTTTGAATCTTCAATTTACAAAGACTGAATAGTGATGATTCACTGGGCTCCAGCCAGTTAAACACTAACACAGTAGCTGTGTCTGCTGATTGTGAAGCAGGGTTTTCCAGTAGCTCCCGTTCTACTGTGGCCGATGAAAACAGTCTTAGAGTGGGCTGACATAGACATGAAGGAGGAGTAAAGGGGGGCAAATGCCAGGTTACATCCTCTAAGCCTTAGTTACCTATGTCAAGTATCTTTGGCCATGTCATATAATTTAAGTCAAGAAAGTGAGGATGAAAGAAATTATCTAGGCCGGGGTTCCTCAACCCTAACATAACTGACATTTTGTTGGGGGTACAGGGATTGTGCTGTGTACTGTAGGATGGTTTGCAGCCTCCCTGACCTCTACCCTCTAGATGTTAGTAGCACCATCCCCCCAGCCCCTCCCAGTTTTGACATAAAAAAATGTCTCCAGACATTGCCAAATATCCCCCGGGGTGTGTGGGAGGAGAGGGGGTAGTTCTCACGGGTGACAACCCCTGCTCTGGGTCTTTTCCCATTTACAGCACTTCCCAAACATTCAGATGAGGGATACGGATAAATAAATGCAAAAATTAACATCATTCATAAAATATCCCTTGAAAATGATAGAAGTGATCTGAAGATTCAAAGATATTTTCAAGTATTTGGGTTACCAAAATTCCAGTAGACTCAAGATTAGAAAAAAAATTATGCACTGCATTTGAATGCATAATTGAAAAAATATATACACAGAATTTACTATCACACTTTTATCTATACTATTGTTAAAATTATGATTTGATACATATGTGGTCAAAAGGGAATCTGAAAGAATAAAGTGATTGATTTGCTTGGCTGATGGAATTGTAAATGTACTCCATTAATGTAATTATTTATGCAGTGAGTGATTAAATATACCCTGCTTTTGGTTGTCTGCTAATAACCAATGAAGATCAATGTGAAAAAGGTCCGAATGATTAAATACCACTGGGTAATATCTAGCATTTTCTAAGTGATTACTAAGTACTCAGCACAGGGATGTGCTTTATTTGTACAAATATTGATCCATTTAATATTTACAACAATCCTGAGGGTTAGGCACCATTTCCATGAAGAAAATTTGTCTTACCCAAGATTACAGAGTTTGTAAGTAGCAGAGCCCAGAATGATGACGCTCTGGCCTATCTAACTTCATACCGTGTCCCTCTCGACCACCACACTTTACCAGCACCATTTTATCCTGACTGCCGACTGCTTACCTATCTGGATTCTGCACCCCAGCTGGACTGGTCAACTCATCATTGCTAGCCATGTACCTTGCATTTCTGTCCCCATGCCTTTGCTCGTGTTGCTTTCCCCATTGGAAAATTAACTTCCATCTTTTTTTTAAACCATATCCTTTCTCCGATGCTGAGTTTTAGGTCCATTTCTCCAGGACATTTTCTAGGATTATTCTAACCACAGTGATTTCCCCTTTCTCTGAACACTTTTTACTGCGTTCCTAATTAAACTCTTATTATATAAGATTTCAATTCATAACTCCTGATAAGAGCTAATATGTATAGGCCCTTTGGTAAAGAGTTTTAAATACATTATGTCATTTTATTCTGACCACAAACCTGATTTTTGTTACAGTCATTTTGCAGATTAAAGAGTCTAAGGGTCAGAGTTAACTGGATTTTTCAAGGAGTCACTTGGTAAGTGGCAGGCCGGAACTTGAATTGAAGTCTTCTAACTCCAAACCTCATGTTCTTCCTTAGAAATCAGGCCTTGTAGCCCAGGTAGGCATAAATAAGTACAAGTATATCAGCCTCACCAAATAAATTGCAGTTTCCATGTTTTAAGTGCTTTCACTTCCTTCACTTGTTCCCCAGTGCTTAGTCAGCAATTAGGATAACTGTTTATCTGAATAGCCTATAACTGTTAGATGATCTTTGCCTCCTAAACCTCAGAGCATACAACAATAATAATAATAGTAATAATTAATGTTTACCAATTTCTGTGTGCCAGGCACCATGCTCAGTACTCTACAGGGACCGCAAATGAGGAAACTGAGAGAGGTTAGGGGATTAGAAAATTGTCCTGTCAGCTGAAACCTCAATCTATCTACATGTAAAATTCTGTTTGAACTTGGTTGATAATGAACTCCAATACATGTTAGTGTTCCTAACTCATGAGTGGTTCCTTGTCAGATACTTGTACATACATCATTTTCCTCATTTAACCCTGAACAAAAACCTATGAGAAATTACTATTTTATCCTGATTTTAGGAAGAAGAAAATGAGTTCGGAGAGAACAAGTAGAAGGTTGAAACAGATTTCAATCTAGCAGGCTAACTCCTGACTTTTAATACCTTGTTTCCCCAAAAATGAGACCTAGCTAGACAATCAGCTCTAATGCATCTTTTGGAGTAAAAATTAATATAAGACCCGGTCTTATTTTACTATAATATAATACCGGGTCTTGAATGGAATGGAATGGAATGGAATGGAATGGAATGGAATGGAATGGAATGGAATGGAATGGAATGGAATGGAATAGAATAGAATAGAATAGAATAGAATAGAATAGAATAGAATAGAATAGAATAGAATAGAATAGAATAGAATACTGAGTCTTATATTAATTTTTGCTCCAAAAGACACATTAGAGCTGATTGTCCAGGTAGGTCTTATTTTCGGGGAAACATGGTAGCTCTTCACCATAGAAAACAAACATCTCTAAGATGTATGTATATGTGTGTGTATATACATACGTGTGTGTGTGTGTATAGTGTTTGTATTCAAGTTTCCAAAACAGATCTAATGTCTAAAATATGGAATTTTCTGATGTCATAATGTCAATAGCACTTTAGAAGTTCCCGAGCAGAGGAGATTGCCAGAAGGACAAATGTCAGATTGTTCGTTCTTGGTGGAAGGCTCGGGAGCTGTCTGGGAGCACCAACCCATCAGAGGAGATAATAGCCATGAGACTTCCCTAACCAGGGTGAAGGTAGACCAGTGCAGGCCTGCGACAGTGTGGAAGCCAGTTCATTTCCCTGAACCAGTCCGCCTACCTGGCAACACACATGACATGAAAAAAAGCAGGCGCCTTCAGCAGGCCAGTATTGTTGGTAATTCCTTGTTGTCTGAGAGGTATTTGGCACATGCTCAGGTAGCTGACATCCAAACAATAACTAATCTGGATTTCAGTACGGTAATTACCAAGCAAATCTGCATGGTCTGGAGACCTGAGTGGCACGTCACAACACACTGAACAAACGGCACACCTGAGGAAGCTTACAGTCACTAAACAACGATCCCCTTTAATCACAAGAATATGTCAGAATCATTACTTTATTTGTGTGCAGGCTTAAATCACCTGCTCTAAAGCCACATTGTAGGCACTGTCTCACTCTTTCTTTTTTAGGGTACTGGGGATCTTGGAAGTGTTTTTACCTATAAGTGTAGTTTAGGAACATACCCACTAGAGTCTGGTCCACATTCACAAGCTCCCAACCAGGGACCACCCTGCCCAGGGAGACCCAAGCCTGGCAATCTTGGGCCTCATCACCAAGTGCTCCTATTTGCAGGAATTGGACTAAAATTTCATACAAATTCCTCCATCCTTGAGCAAGCATCCTTTCAGCTATTTTTACATAGAAATAATATGGAAACACTTAAAAACATAGTTACTTCAGAGGCTGGTGGAGAATGTCTGTAGTTTTTTTCATCAGCTATCACAAACCCTTTCACAGTGGTGAATTCATCAACCAGTCAGTGATCATATTCGAGAAATTTTCAGAATGCTCTGCCAAAGTCAATCAACTTAAAAAATGGTAACTAATTTCTAGAGCCATCTTGCCAATGTGGGGAAGTTTATTTTATATGTGTGTGTGTGTGTGTGTGTGTATGCATATATATATATATACAAATAAATGAATTTTACTGTGAAAATAAGGTCCAAATGCAGGGAATTTATTTTTCTGAAAAGCAGTTCTTAGACAGCATTTATCAGTTCACTTAATCTCCCATGCCTCAGTTGCCTTCCATTCGTTAATCAACAGTACAAGTTCAGACAATTTTCACGAACTCATCCTAGAAAAAGTGCTACATACCTCATTGCTGAATATCACTACGGTCACCTTCAAAGTCCTCCCCTTGGGAAGCTATGCACTGATGCCAGTGCCTAGTCCACCCTTCAAAGCAATTCTGGAACTCTTTTTCTGGAATGGCCATCAGAGCTATCATCCTATTACCCTTCATATCCTGAATGTCATCAAAACATCTTCCTTTCAATATTTCCTTTATCTTCCAGTAAAGAAAGAAGTCATTGGGGTCCAGATCAGGTGAGTAGGGAGGGTGTTCCAATACAGTTATTTGTTTACTGGCTAAAAACTCCCTCACAGACAGTGCCATGTGAGCTGGTGCACTGTCGTGATGCAAGAGTGATGAATTGTTGGCTAAAAATTCAGGCCGTCTAACTTTTTCATGCAGCCTTTCCAGCACTTCCAAATAATAAACTTGGTTAACAGTTTCTCCAGTCGGTCAAATTCATAATGAATAATCTCTCTGATATCAAAAACAGTTAGCAACATCGTTGAAACAAGTTCACTAACTTAATTGTCAGACCTAGTATACTTGTTGAATCTCCTATGTGCCAGTCTGTAGTCTAGGCTCTGTAGACAAAATGCCAATGAGATAGACCAAAAAAGAAAAAAGAAAAACATCCTGCCTCAGAGAGTTTACATTCAAGTGGAGGAAAGGTTACAACAAAGTATAATACATAGTATGTCAGGTAGTGATAAAATCTATGAAAATAAAACAGGAGAAAAAAGAGGAAATCCCAGTGTAGAAAGACATGGAAAGAATTGCAATTTTTAAGGGGGCTGTCCCAGATCTTTCCTAAGGAGGTGACATTTGAACAAAGTCCTGAAGGAGTAAGGCAGTGAGCCATGGGGTATCTGAGGTAGAGCATTCCAGAAGAGTAAGGAGGGAAAAGGAAATACAAAGACCTTGAGTTACAAGGATGTCTGGTGCATTCCAGGAATGGCAAGGTGACCAGTGTAGCTGAAGCAGCACAAGAAAAAGGGGAGGCAACAGGAGGCCAGATCTTGTTAGGCTTTTAGGTCAAGGATGTGCCTTTAAACCACTAGCCTTAGAGCTTAGAGCATTTGTTTTCAGCAGTGTGGCAGGATCTGACTTGCATTCTAAAAGGATTATGCTAACATCTGTGTGAGGATTAGACTACAGGGAACCAAAAGCAATTGCTTACTCATCAAAGGACATCAAGTAGCAGCCATTGCAAGAAACCATGCAAGATAATTGTGACTCAGTTTGAAATAAGACTGCTGAGTGTTGTTAGATCTAGACATATTTTTGAGGTAGAGTCAACAGAATTTCAATGAAATGAATGAGGGATGGGAAAGGACTAAGGATAACTCCAAGGTTTGAGCCTAAGGAACTAGAAGAATGGAGTTGCCCTCAACTGAGCTGAGAAAGACAGTATGAGAAGCAGGTTTGCTAGGCAGCGGTGTTGGGGAAAACACTGTGGAAATCAGGAGGTCAGATGTGAACATGAGTGTAAGTTAGACATCCAGTGCACATGATGAATAAGTGTTTACATGAATCTGGAGTGCAGGGGACAGGTCTGTACTAGAAATAGAAGTCTGGGAATCATCAGCATAGAGATGGCATTTTAAACCCTGAGACTCTCATGATAAGATCATCAAGAGGTAAGCCTCCAAAATTCAGTGGTCTAAACAATGACGAGGAGGTAAAGGAGACAAAGGACGAGATGCTAGTGACCTAGAAACTCTTTGAGAGTTGATGGAAGTGTGTGGAGGAGGAGGGCGTGTGCAACTTTGTAAAGCTATGCTGACATCTCATAAGATGAGGGCTTAGAATTTACCCCTGAAGCCACAACACTGAGGTTATCGGACCCTGATAAGAGTCCTTTCTCTTAAAGAGAATCAGTGAAGAGGAATTGAAAAGGATATACTTGTAGACAGTTCTTTTGAGAAGTTTTACTTTAAATGGGGACCAAAGAGACAGTAGCTGGATAGATGTGGTGTCAGGAGAAACTTCTTAAAAATCAACTTCACCGTGTGATTTATATCCAATAAAATTCACCAGTCTCAGGTGTACAGTTTCATGAGTTTTGATAAATGTATAAATCTGTGTGAGCACAACCACAGTAAAATGTAGAACACTTCCATCACCTCAAAAACGTCTTTAGTGCCTTTTTCCATCAATCGGTCTCTCACTGCCAGGCCTGGACAACCACTGATGTGTTTTCTGTCACTATAAATGAAATTTGTCTTTTTAGAGTTTCACATAAATGTAATCATGCAATATGTAATCTTTCGCGTCCAGCTCATTTTGTTCAGCATAATGTTTCAGAGAATTTTCCATGTTGGTGTACTACTTTCTTTCTATTGCTAAGTAGTGGTCTATTGTATGGATACACCACAGTTTGTTTATCCATTCCCCTATTGATGGACATTTAAGTTGTGTTCAGTTTGAGATTGTATGAATAAAACTGCTATAAACATTCATGCCTAAGTGTTTTGTGGATCTTTGTTTTCATTTAACAGAGAAGGACTAAAGACAATTTCAATTACAGTGGTGATGAGATTTTGAGTTTGTCATAAAATCTTAGTACTGGGATGATATATCTCGTTAGAAACTAAATAAGCATCATTCGCCATAGTCACTTATTCAGTATTGCACTCTAGCAGCTCGTAAGGATATATTCCTTGCCTTCAAGTAGTACATAATCTAGTAAATAAAGTATAAATAAATTGAATGGAGGTATGGTCCTTAACAGAATGGTCAGTAAACTCAAGGGTCTTATTGTCCGGAGAGAAAAAAACGGGTCAAAACTAAAACGGCTCAAAAAATGTTTGTAGATGATGATATAATGGATTGTGTTAAAGAATGAACATCTCTCTGTTACAGAAAAGTCAGGTATGCTTAAGATACATTCCTAACCCTGAAGACTATCATCATCTTCATCACCACCTGCACCACCATGCTCCCCTACAAAGCCACCTTGGGTGCACTGCTAGCAACAGGCAGCCTTCCCATGACTTTGGTGACAACTAGTGTGTAATGAGAGAAGCTTAGCCTGTGTCGTTCCTAATACTTTCTGGTTTACCTTTCGCATGATTGGTGGTAACTTCCTTAACTTTCTATGCCACCACTTTTCTTTTTTTAATGTAAATAACAACATCTGAGTAGAATTAATGAAGTGCTATGGAATGTACTGTATTTCCTGACTGTAACATGATGGATGAGAACTGACAGTCAACAATTATCATGGGAACATGAGTTTCTCTGTGTTCCCAAAATTTCGACTATCAAAAAGACACATATTAAAGCCACTTCTTCTAACCTGCTAGGACTGGATGGTCCAGAGTGCGTTGACATCTGAGAACTGGTCTCCACTTCCAACTAGGTTGAGGTGTTGTTAGGAGCTGGCCCGATGCTCACAGCTGAGCCATGGTGTCTTCTGTTGGACATCTCACAGAACACTGACCTCAAACACAGTCACTCTGGGGCCATGGCAAAGTGAGACGAAACAAGAGCACGTCATCATTTTCTCTAAAAACAGACAAAAATATGGTCATTATTCAGTTCACAAAACACCAAACATTCCAGACACTTCTGGCTAATATGATTGACAGCTATTTCTTTACCAATTACTTTTATCCTTTCTCTATATTCTCTTCCCTTTTAATAAGACTATCGTACTGAGATGTCCAATCATGGAATTGTCCCTGTTTGCTGACTGAAGCCATTCTAGAACAAACCCCTGCTTCTTTAGACCCTCTCTCAAAGTTACCCAACCCAAGTCCAGATCCTATAACAAGTCATTTCAAATACCTTCTCATTGAAACATCCCACAGATCCCTACAGTGTGTGTTCCCCCTCCTTGCAAAGAGTCATCAACTCAACTTATTTAACTACAAATGTGTCCCTGATGGTCTTGGTGGGAGGACATTGCCCCAGAATTTTCAGTACAGGAAAATGGAAGCACGGCTTAAGATGTTACATCTCTCAGAAGCATTAACACTTGAGAAAATTACTCTTGTTTAAAAAACCTTCCTGAGACAAGGAAGTGATTTCCTCCCAGCATAATGTAATGGCCTAGTAAGGGGTGGGATGGAGGTGACCGCAATGGCACTGAGGATGTCCACCAGAGTTCCTTCTCTGATTTTTTCTTCATGATCACTGCCTTGCCAGTCCTGGCCAGTTACAGACACAGCTCTGCCCAGACTCTGAGTAATCCCCCAGGGCAAGGATTAACACCAGTGTGTGGAGTCTGGAATTCATCTTGCCACTGCAGGCTTGGTGTCTGATGAGCCCTGAGCACCAGGCTGCAGCCTTGTTCTCTCACCAGACTTCAGCCTCAATTTCCTGCTTAGTATTCCAGTTCACGGCTGGGTCTGGAGATTTGCCTAGAACCATCACAGTCCATTGGGCAGGCATTCAACACCTGGCAGCATCCTTGCCCTTGTCCCTCCCCTGGAGGATGTAGCTTGTTTCCTCTATTCCAAGTTGCTGGCAGGGGCACCATGCCAAATGTGCTTATTCTCAGGAGCCATGATGTGGCTGGCCTTTCTGGACACTGTAAATTGCACTGTTGGCTCTGGAGGAAGACCTTCAGCTGAGAAATTTCCCAGCCCTGGTCCCATCTGGTCCTAGATTTCTCCAGCACTTCCTCTTGGCCAGTGTCAGCATCCCTGATAGTTGAGCTCACCCACGTTATAACAGCCCCAGATCACAGACACGGTTTATTCATGGGCATCTGGATACCTTCCTTGGCCATCACCCAACAGAGAAAGTTCCTACAAAAAGCAGCCTGCTGAGTCTTCAGGACCTCCAGACAGAATCTCAGATTCAGGAAAGCAACAGGAAACAGGAGGGTGTTACCTCCTACCACATCAAGGAGCACAAAGCAAGAAACAGAGTCTTAATTCTTTGGGCCTAAATCATTTCTTGGGAGCCAAGTACCTGCAAACTTCAAAAATCCAATGACTTAAACAGACATAAGAATTTGATCAATGCTTGAGAACTGAGTACTTACTAGATGTCTAAAGACCTCATAGTGAGTACTCAATAAACATTTGTTCAACTAATGAATTGGTTTGACAGATGGGAAAACTGAAGCTCAGTTTCCATTGCTATTGCTCAGGATCACTCAGCTAGAGTAGAGTTGAAACAGAACCAAACTCACTTAGCTCAATCCGTATTCTTTCTACTAGAGGGATGCCCTTATTAAATAGATTTGGGCTAATTCCTAGTAGCACAAATTCTGACCCCAATTTTTTAATGGTCTTTTATCTCTAAAATTATTGAAACTTGACTAGTTTTTAGAAGCCAATATTGGCTATTCAGTCACTTGGTCAAGAAATACGCTGTAACGCACCTGAATTCTGTGGCAAAATGGGGATATGAACCCATCCGTTATCAAGAATTTATTAATATTTTTATCATGCAAAAGTATGTAATATTTATAATTTATAAGAATTATAATAATATTATAAAAACTTGTAGCTTTTTCATGCCCTTGAATTACAGAGTAGAAAGGGGGTATGGGAAAAATGAGCCATGGATGGAAGAGATGGAAAGGGTCATAGAAAAGGGATGGGAAGCCAAAGAAACACTTCTGCAAATTTCCTGGAATTAACCCTATCCCTCCCCAGTCATCATTTCAGCAAAGGGGGCTTAAAAGGAAGAGTATGGATTACACCACTGTTCTTTCTGAAATCTCCCAGGGTTTCTGCAAAGAACACAAGTGCCATTAATATGCAAACACCAGCTGTGTTGGGCCTCACATTCATTTGCACTTTAATTAGAAGGAATCCCTTTAATCAGGTAATTTGATTGCCTTGCTACTCGAAGTGTGGTCCATAAAGGACTAGCAGTGCCAGCATCACCTGGAAGTGTATATCAGAAGCTTGATTAGTGAGCAAGATACTTCAAACTGTGTAAAATGCAGAATTGTGCAATTAGCTAGAGAATGACGAACAAAAGATGCTATTCTGAATATTGGAATAAACCACTTGTTTTCGCTTAAATTCACTGGAACAAAATTACCTACGGAGTATCTTTTTCAACATAATTACCTATGTTTAAGATTCAAATAAAAACAAGAAAACTATTCCAACCTCTATTATATCTATCTCTCTCTCTTTCTCCTTTTTTTTTTTCAATCTAACTATCTGCATGGAAGCCGGACTGAAGAAACCTTTGAAAGTTTTTTTATCGTATTTTCTGAGATAGAATCCAAACCTCAAGGGTTAACTGAAGTGACCTCTTTGGCCCGTAGAGGGCACTAAAAGGCAGCAGAACTGGAACAGTCAGCCCACCACCAACCAGGTCCCCCCAGGAGAAAATTGAGGTAAACGGAGCCGCAGTTAGAGACCCAGAGATCAGTTGTTGGGCCTGGTAGGGAGGTAAGGGAACACTAATTAAAGAGGGAAGGGCTCAGAAGGAGCAGAAATCACCGAGGATTTCAGGACAGAGAAGTCCGGGAAGCAGTTAGAAAGGAGGCCGGGAGGAAAAACAGCTCTGATTGCATCAGGAGTGAGCAGTTATTGAAGTGCCCAGCCTCCAGGCTTGGCCTCACGGAGCTTCCTCAAACAGAGCTAGAATTCATTTCTTTGGAAAGAATAGCGCAGCGTGAGCCACTAACTCCTTCATCTTTCTTGCTGAATGAAGAAGCCCCTTGTTTGTCCCAGAGGAATGCAATGAAGGTTGAGGTCCTAACATGCCAATTAGTCCACAATAAGAAGAGCTGGTGGGATTTTGGGGAGGGGGGAGAGAAAGAGAGAGAGAGACAGAGAGACAGAGAGACAGAGAGAGAGAGAGACAGAGAGAGAGAGAGAGACAGAGAGAGGGAGAGAGAGAGAAAGAGAGAGAGAGGGAGAGAGAGAGAACGCATGTGCCAAGAAGGAAAAAATCACTCCTCAACCAAAGCAACGTGCGTTAAGTTGAGAAGTAAATTTGGACTCCGCCCTATGGAATGGTTCCACAGCACTTCACTAACTTTGTAAAGATGACCGGAGGCCAGGTATTTAAATTTAAATTTTGGTTTTAAAAATAAACTCCCTTCCCATTTAATTCCCATCAACAACAGTTTGTGCCTACGGTGTCAAACTTCCTCAAATTTAGATATTCAATCCTGTTGTGCTATTAATATACCCACATTGATGGGATTATTGTTGTCAGCGGTGAGGGGGGAGGGAGGGAATCTGCTCCCTACAAACACGTTTTCTCTTCTAGAGATAGGCAACACCTCACGAGGGGTATATACTTGATTTCTCGTTTATATATGAAGCCAGAAAAAAGTTGAAATGTGAAGATACACCTTTGGAGGGACCCTGATTAAAAGCTTCTGAATTCCTAATTAACAAAGTCAAAACTACACATAGTTGTTATTCCTATGTCTTCCTTTAAATCGAACATTTCTAGCCTTTTTAATGTTTTCTCTCTTTTTAGGCTTTTCCATCAAAATATTCCAGTCTTTGTACTAAAAACATCAACAGTATCTTAATCCAAATTTGTACCAGATTTTACAAACCACCTAGTTGGTATGTGCTTCATTAGACTCATAAGCAGTAATAATCGCAACACATACAAGTTCCTGACTGCTTGTTCTGTGCCAGAATCTGCTGGATGCGTCACACTGTCTCTTGCTGATACCTCAACCATCACCCTGCTTGGCAGACGCTACCTGCTTAAGAGATGAAGATAAGATTCAACAGGTAGAGCTCTATGTTGAACAGAATAGAGACCCACTGCCTCCTTGGTTAATTCCACAAGTGAATAATAACAGGTATTGCCACGTCCACGGCAGAGTTACTGCGTGCCTGCCATGGACCGTCCTTCCTTCTAGATGTTGATAAACATTAGCTTATTTAATCCTCACAAAAAGCCTTGTGAGATACCTCTAATTTTTACCCTGATGGTGAGAAAACCGAAACTCGGTCATCCTGCTGACAAGTCTCAAAGCGGAGATTCTAACACAGCTCTCTTGATGCCAGTTTCAGTGTTTTTATGAATGTTAGTGAACATTCATTTACAACCCCAAACAACAAACAGAAATTCATGCTCACTTGAGTGATGTGGCGGGAGGATGATCTGTGTCTTGCTATGTCTGTGTACGAAGGAATCTTCCACTCTTGAAAGCATGCCTGGGCTTGTCCCAGAAAGCACTGAAAGTGTTACGGAATTACCACAGGTGTCCAATCAGCAAATACTCGAGTCTCGTCCTCTGCTGTTGTATCAGAAGCTCTTTGAACTTAACATGGGTTCATTATCTATCCCTTGACTCTTTTCTCCATCAACGAAAGGGTCATACTTACCTGTCCCTCACCCTCACCTGAGGAAATTAAACTCCACGATGACAAGGAGATCTTATGTATCTTGTCCACTCTTCTTACTCCAAAGGTCTAAAATATGGTGTGCACTTAAAATATTTTTGTAGGCAAAACCATGATCCATAAGTTTGTCGCTAAGATCATTCCAATTTTAGTACATGTGCTGCCGAAGCAAGCACGTCGTCGCTAAGATCAGATGAGTTCACAAGTGTGAAAGCACTCCGTGTACTCTTTCTTCTTCCCCTTCTGGTGTGGGATAAATCCTCAAATTACTTTAGCTTAGCCTTGTAAATGAGGTTTATTTTATTTATTTATTTTTACAAATATAGATATGGATTCCCCAACTTTTAAAAAGTCTTCTCTTTCAAGCACATTTTGAGAACTCCTAAAGCGTTTGGATTTTGAAGATTAAGGAAGTAAAAAATAATTCTCCAAATATTTTAATTTATGTTCTCGTCACTTCATCTGTATGACTTTGAATCAGGCACTTAACTATCCAAGGTTTTGAAAATGGGGTTACGAATACCCTCTGAAGTTTATTTGACGTATTTGTTAAAAAGGATACAAAACACATGTTTTTACTTCTTAAATGAAATATTTGAAACATTTACTTTCTAATTAGACATCTGTCAAAGCATGTTTGTTAGTCAAAACTGGTGGTAGTTTAGATTGTAAATTTAGGTCATTAATCTTAATTTGTTGGCTAGAGGCTTCCAAACTCAGTAACTGCACTGTGCCACGACAAGCATCAGCACTCCCTGATAACGTCTAAAGGTGAGGTGTTCATTTCAACACTTCACATGCATCAACTTATTTAAAGCTCACACCTCCTCTATGAGGGGGGTTCGTATGTGGGTAAACTGAGGCACAGAGCAGCTAAGTAAAAGATCCAGCTAGAGAGGGATGTGAACCCAAGTAACTGAATCAGGAGACTGAGCTCTTAACTACTAAATTACGTGTGTTCCAACTTCATGATTTACCTATTTCTTTAGGTCAGAGTTTACCTTTTTGCACACGGACCTTTTGGCAGTCTAATGAAGGGTATGGACCCCTCTCAGAGTAATGTTTGTAAATGCCTTAAATAGAATACATAAAATCACAAAGAGAATGACATACATTGAAAACAGTTATTTAAATGTTTTTAAAACCAAATGTACGACACAGAAATACATTTGCTTCCTTATTACCCATAAAATAACATTATCCGGTGGCAGATCTAATAACTTATTTTTTGTGAGTAGTGAAGAACATGCACAGTGATAGGAATTGCCAACACTACTGTGGTTTGTAGCCTATATTCTTACTGAGGGAAGTCCTAAATGTCAGATTTAGGGTAGAAAATAAAATTGTAAATTTTTTCTTCCCCATCCAAGATCATGGACCCTTTGATTCTATTCCATTCCTCTTGAACAGACCCTCAGGACAGTGGTCTAACTTTAGATTTAGATTCCGTTTATTATTTACAGATACCAAACCCCTCATTCACATGATATTTTGAAATATGTGCAGATTTTGTATCCATAAATATCACTTGGTAGTTTTAAGTCAGACATAGTTGAAGCATAGCAAAAGTTGTATGTTCAAAATACATTGAAGGGCTTCTTTGCTATCTGTTACTTTTCAGGGCTTAACTCTTCTGTTTAGTCTTCATCAAGAATATTTAAAACCGCTGCCACATCACTTGATGGTCATTACTTAATGAATAAATGGAGACATAAATGTAAGCCAGCCTTCTCTCGGAATCTACAGTTTGGCTTGATTATACATTTCTCGGACACTGCAGTTATAAAACGTAGTCTCAGTTTGCTAAAATTCTCTGTCTTTATCCTATGCAACCACTAGATGGCACTGATTGTTTGATATTCCTCTTTGTGACTGAAGCTTCCCCCCTCCCAAAATTGATTTTGAAATGAGAAAGATTACCTGGCAACTTTATCCAAAAGCACTAAGAGTTGACATCTCTTTCTGAAATGAATTAAAGCTTTTTTCATTCCGTTTGTATTTTATCTTTTAAAGACTATTACGTCATTGTGTTCTTCCTTTGATTCTCCAGAGGTTTTTTTCAAGTCCATTAGAACTTCAGCAATTCAAGATGTTTCACACCAATTAGAACTACCTTCTCTGAAACATTCTGTGCTTTTCCTGCAGAAGCAGAAGCCATGGGAAGTTTTGCTTCCTACGTGGAATGCTGGCAACAGGAGCATTTTTATAGTAAAACGATTCTATGAAATGCTTTCCTGCCGTTGGAACTGAGATATTTGTCCCGCTCTGCTTCAGGGAAATCACATTTTGGGGCCCAGGGCCTCAGTGGTGGGTCATAAATAGGACAAGGACTGCTCTCAATAAAAGATTGGGCCGACATGCTTTTCAGTGATATGGGATTTGTGAGAACTACTTTTAAAGGAGTAATAAAATGTAACTGTGGCTTAAAATTGTCTCTTGAAATAAACACATTTCTTACATTAGCAACTGAAGTCACCTACCAACAAGCACAATCAAGGTAAATCCCTAGTAATACTGCGTCCCACTGTTGGAAGCCCTGGGTGTATAACATAATTACTGTTGTTAACTTTTCATGACTTTGCATATTGCAAGTAAGGTTACATAAAATAAATCAATGAGTACCAGCTACTGTATTTATCACTTGGATCAAGAGGAAGGAATTTAACTGCTTATCCGCGAGGAGGTGGTACCCCATTCTCTCAGTCTCTGATAGGCAATCACCCCTGGAGCCATGATTGACAACCCTACATCTGAATGTATGGAATTTGATTGTTCCTTCTAAATATTTATTTTACCATCCAAAGCCAAACTTATGTTTTGCTTCCCCCAATCTTAAATTTTATTCCAGAATTGATTGACCTTCAAAATGTTGATCATATCTGCTAAAACTTAAGATTGTCATGATTACAAAAATATGGATTTTCTTTTCCAACAAGGAAAAGAAAAAGTGGAAATAAACTCTCACCGCTCAGGAGCCATTCTTATTGTTTGATGCCACTCTACTTCTTTGGGGCAAATATGTGTGAGTCCATAGGGAAGGGTAGGGAAGGGTAGTTTGAGAAAGAGAAGGCTGGCATTACGCAAAACCCAAAAATGCTTGAAAGAATGAAATGAGACTACATCCCAATAAGAAACTCATCTCTGGGTTTGCTTGTGGCTGTGTTTACCTGTGTATTTGAGAACTATTTATTTTGCCATGGCATTCAAAAAGTATTTGGCTTCCTCATCTAATCTGCCAATCAGCGTGCTAGGTCACAGAGAACCAATTTTGTGCACTTCACCACTAGTTGCAGGTGGTGACTCCAGCATCTCCAGCATCGTCCTATGGGTTGCAAGGGAGATATTTTCCTCCTAAGCAGGAAGGGAAGGAGGGGACCAATCTCAGAATGTATTTGGTGCTTTAGTCACAGTGGTTCTTTAAAACATTTCAAGAGCAGTTTCCCCTATAGTGAGAAGAAAGGAAAGAGTCAGCTCAGCCCCTGGAAATGGAATGTTAGGGGGAAAAATATGATTTCCAGCTCTAATACATTTTTCTTCCTAGATGCTTCTAATTTGTACTCTTTTTCCCCAAAAAAACTATTACCTTTAGGTCTGGATATGGAAGAACCACTTTAAAAGCTTCATTTAGTTAAGTGCTTTTTAAGCATTTGTTTTGACTTAAGTTGACCACATTCTTTTTCTCAGATTGCTCTACAAATTAGCGTGGAGTTATTGCCTTTGCCCATAGAAAAAGAGGTGGCAAATAGTAAGGCAAATAATAATAACGGTAATAAAATTATAGACCAGAACTCTGAATCTTGAAAGAATTTACTTGCTTTGCAACAAAAGGGGTGGGATATAGTAATAGATAGCATGAGTGTGTCTGTGTGTGTGTGTGTGTGTGTGTTTCATATATGCCGCATACGAGTTATTTTATGTTTCAAAAACTTTGTTTCTTTGGAAAATCCACTTTGTTGGAGATAGACTCACTTTTTCCAATATTTTTGGACATGCTCACCAGTCTTTCTTTCCCTGGGTTTTTTCATCTGACTTGCTTGCATGATTGGACTCCAAATCAATCAATATCACTCTTGATTTTCTGCAATCTCTAACTTTGTGCTCTACGATGATACAATGAGCTAACCATCATCTGTTTCAGCCAGACAACTGGAGCTGCCAGTCATCTAAGGCTGCCAGGAGGCGAACATGAACTACATTTCAGGAAAAACAGACTGATTTGTTCAGGTGTGAGCAGTGGTTTCTTAACTGCCGAAGCTTTCTAGTTCAACAAGATGTTCCAGGAAAATAGAATTTGGAACCAGTCGGTTCAGCTCTAGGTAGGAGAGGCCACTTAATTACTCTCAGGTGGTCAAAGCAGAAACAGCGAACCGGGCCTTAGCCTCACAGCAACTGAGGCCTGCTAGGGGCAGGTAGGTGGACCAGCGCCCTTCTTAAAAATAAGGTACAGAAAGTAAGGGAAGACACGGGGCCAGGTCTCTTTCACAACAGAAGTTACTGGAAAGTGCCAGGGACCAAGTCCTGGGCAGAGAGCGAGGGAGGCACTAGATAGAGGGCATCACAAGCCAGAATCGGATTTGTCTCAGATTCCCTCAGATTTTATCAATCCCTCTCTGATGTTTTGCTGTCTGCATTCCTATCTCTCTCCTGCCACTTCTCATTACTTTATCTCCCAATTGAAAAGGTTTCATTGTTTAATAATCTGCAGCATTTCTGCTAATGAATCCAGTCCAAATTTTTGAACTGTAAGACGAGCATGTCCTGACTGTTTTCTCCCTCATTTTGCTTCGACTGGATGTGAACAAGGCGGAAGGTTATGGGAGAGAGACACCATAGGAAAATAAATCATGCAGTAAGTTCTCATTGTGTACATGCTCAGTGATTTTTTTTTTCCAAAAACTTAAATTCCAAAAATTGCACTGAGCTGCATGCTTTTAATAATCAGTTCCCTCCCAGCTGTCTAACTGAAACTCATCCTACTCTGAAAAAGGACCAAAGACTACTGATGGTTGAAGAAGACTGTAATTCAGAACTCTGACTTGAAAGACAAAACATATTCCCATAAGCCTCAAGAGGAAACCTAGTTTATGTACGAGCCGATTTACAAGTTTACGTGTTTGCAGGGTGGCAAAAGAGAGAAAACATCTGAATGTATAAGTTAAGACAACTTCACACAGTGATAATGAGAACACACAGTTTTTGGAATGGGTAAACCTCATACTGTCAAAGAATTTAAAATCTATGGTTCATGGCCAGGATTTCTCATAGAGCTACATCAAAAATAAGGTTTAACAGGGATTCAAGCTAGATCCAAATGTTAATATATCACTAACAACAGTCAGTCTGTCTGAGCTGGTGTCTACATGCACAAACGAATTTGGCTCTGATGTATATGAAAATCATTTTAGTTCTGAGAACAGATTAAATTCACAAGTGCCTTTCCCTCCGCTGTATATTGCCAACTGCTCAACTGATTTTCCCCCCACTATCCCAGCATAGAATAAATAATCGTGTATATTAAAAACACAAAGGGAAAAGCAATAAGGCCTGAAGAATTTGAATAAGGCTAAGCCGGAGCCAGAAGCACTGTTGCTATAACAATATAGTGAGAATCAGTGAGGAAATGTGATCAGTGTTATTTGCAGTAACTTAGCAATTGGTCTAAGTCATGGCACCAAGTACTAGTCATTTTTTCCTCATCTTTACAACTGATTCAAAAAACAAAAAGGCAACCAACTCGATGGGAGAAGATATTTGCAAACAACACTTCTGATAAGGGGCTAATATCTAAAATATTATAAAGAACTCATACAACTCAACAACGACAACAAAATCCAGTTTTTAAATGGGCAGAGGACCTAAACAGACAGTTCTCCCAAGAAGACATACAAATGGCCAACAGATATATGAAAAGATGCTCAACTTCACTAGCTATTAGGGAAATGCAAATCCAAACCACGATGAGATACCACCTCACACATGACAGAATTACTATTATCAACAAGATAAAAAATAGCAAGTGTTGGAGAGGCTGTGGAGAAAAAGGAACCCTTCTACACTGATGGTGGGGATTGCAAATTGGTACAGCCACTATGGAAAACAGTACGGAGGTTCCTCAAAAAATTAAGAATAGAATTACCATATGGCACAGCAATCCCTCTTCTGAGCATATACCCAAAAAGTTGATAACATTTATCTGTGAAGATATATGTACCCCTATGTTCATTGCAGCATTATTCATGATGGCCAAGACATGGAAATAACTGAAGCGTCCTTCAACAGATCACTGGATAAAGAAAATGTGGTAATATATACAATGGAAATTACTCAGCCATAAGAAAAAATGAAATACTCCCATTTGCAACAACATGGATGGACCTTGAGATTATCATGCTAAGCAAAATAAGTCAGATGGAAAAAGTTGAGAACCATATGATTTCACTCACATGTGGGAAATAAAACTGAAAGCAACAAATGAATAAGACAAACAAACAAAAACTCATAGCTACAGACAACAGTTTAGTGGTTACCAGAGGGGAAGGGGCAAGGAGGTGAAGTAGAAGAGTATAAAGGGGGTCAAATATATGGTGACAGGAGGTTTGACTTTGGGTGGTGAATATGTAATGCAATATAGAGATGATGTATCACAGAATTACACACTTGAAACCTATATAATTTTATTAACCAATGTCACCTCAATAAATTTAATAATAATTTGAAAATAGAAAATTCCCATCACTGTTACAGAGGTTTTAAATTTTTATTTTGGTGTAATTTAATTTTTAATAAATATTCGTATGCTTAAAAAATAAAGTAAAAATAAAACTGATTCATAGTATTTCTCATTTACCGCACGGAAGCATTTTAAAGGATAAAGCAATACACTGGGCCCCAGGAATCAAAGGAGTTTTATAATGAAAACTTTATTTTATTTTTGCTACTACTTTCACATCAAGATTTTTTAAAACATAGTTTAGGTTTGTACACCCCCTTCATCCAATGTGTAACTCTCAAAAAAGGAGTATGTTTAATCTGCTAAAAAATAAAAAAGATAAAATAGCCAATTTGGCAAATAGTAAAGAAATTCAAATTAGATTTTAAAGCAAGGTAAACATTTTCACTGATTCGAAAAATGATAAAATTCAGTTCTAACAAGAGTGCAGTGGAGCTGATATTGTCATAATTATTGGAGACCCTGTAATCAGCTTTAGTCACTTAGGAAAGCTGTTCGGAAATATGCATCCAAAGTTCCTAACAAAATAACCTAAAACATAAATGAAGCTTTAAGTGCAAGATGTCCAACAAAGAACAATTTACAGTAATAGAAAAACTGGAGGCAATTCTAGTATCTTCTAATAGTTTGATTGAGTAAATTATAATACAAACTTAGAATTCTCATTGTACAGTTAGCATTGTGCTTACTTTCCAAGAAGCAATGGAGATAAGTGCTTGCGTGAATCTCCAAAGCAAACTACAATTTAAAGAATGCAAAATAGCAAATACAGTGTTACCTTAACCCTGTGAAAAGATAAATATGAATAAAGACAAAGGGGAATATGAAAAAATAATAGTTGTTATGTTAAGAGAGTGGGATACTTTGCCTTTTTAAAAGAACTTGAACTCCCAAATCAAAGAAGGAAAAGAGAAGCTCTTGAACCTTGGAAATAGGCTAGAAGTTATTGTCTTATTAGAAAGATGCCAAAACAGAAAACAACCTATCTTTCTTAAAGCCCAGCTGCAAAATACAAATTTAACCTCAAGACTGTCGGTTTATGCAGGTAACGTCACTGGTGGATTTGCGATGAAGCACCCAGCACTGGTTTTAGTTATTCAACTTGAAAACCATCTCCAGGTTGCAGGGAAATGAGAAAGGGGAAGCTCGGGCTTCTGAAGAAAGCCTTGAAAAGTTAAATATGTTTCGTCTGGGAAAAAGGATTGAGAGGTGATCTCATTTCAGTGTTTGGATACCTGCAGCAGATATTCCAGGCTGAAGGATGTGACCTGTCCTATTCACTCAGAAGCAATAGGAAACTGCAGAAGGAAAGGGTTACATTAGAAAGATTTCCTCTCAAAGATAATTATATGTTTATTCCAGTTTTAGTCTGAATGACAGGATTATGGGCCCCTCCCCATCTGTAATCCAGGGAGAATAATGCCTGCCACATACATTTTAATGGATATAACATCTGTAAAATACTTTGAGCTCTTCAGATGAAAGATGTCATGTGAATGCAAAGAATTATTGTTATTATTTTTGTCTCCTGCCTCCCTTATTGGTATGAGTATCCTAGTGACATTTATGGGACCCCTCCAGCCAGCCAGCTGCTCTGTAACATGTCATCTTGGTGATATTTTAAATCCTTCACGTGGTTCTGATCGTACCCAGAACAAGAGCAGCTGAAATGTTCATTGTTTGTCTTGAAGGAAGTAGAAGTAGTCACAACACCCCTTCAGGGTTCAGGGGTCAAAATTTTTCCAAATCTCCACTTGAAGGCTTAAGTCCAGGCTTCATAGGTGGCATGTCTGATGGGTCTTGTCTTTCCATTGATTTCCTCTGAACAGCATCCCCTGATGGCAGAGCCTTGGACGAATATCCTCCTTCTGCGACTTCTTTTCTAAGAGTTCACTCAGAGCCAACTAACATCTATGAAGTCCGCTATTCGCTGTGTGCCTGGTACTGTTGGCAGACCTTTGACACACATTATTTCATTTTTTAAAGTAAGTTTTTCCCCTATTAAGTAGCAATACATGGTTATGATATTTTTTTAATGGAAAATGCAGGGACGTTCAAACACGCAAAAAAATTTTTAAATAACGTATAATCCTAATACTCAGAAAAACAAACACTACTGGTGTTTTGGCATACTTCTTCTCAGTTGTTTTTCTCCCCCCCCCCCGCCCCCTTTGTGTGCATACTCGGGCATGTATCATTTTCCCCACTTAATGTTTTCATTTTCTTCACAAACACAGTTGGGCAGTATCACATATTCCATCCCTGGCAGAGGCCATAACTTTTATGCTTTACCTCACCTAATTTTTATAAATTCTACAACTCAGATGAATTCAATAATCGATGGATTATGTGTCTAAATGTTTATATTGGAACTTCCACAATATATCTGGCCTCCAAAACAACACTATGAGACGGAAAGAACAGCTAGTCTTAACATTTTATAGCTGAGGAGGTAGAGCCAGAGGGATGAAATCTCTGGTCCAATTGCATACACCAAGGAAACTGAAGAACAGAATCCAGGACTAATAACAGGTCTTCCCTGAGTCGTCCCATCTTGCTCTCAATGAAATCGCCAAATAACGTACTTCTGGATTGTTCTATTGGTTTCCATGGGGGTTTTCCCTCTCAAGCTGCATTGATAGACTGAGGTCAAAAAATTCTCCTTAAATAAGAGAAGGTAGATAATTTGTAGGGTTTTTGAAAAAGATGCCCTCTTTTTCATTTCTAAACGCCTGCATCCGCACATCCTATTCACGGCCCGTTACATTTACAAAGCCCGTTCATGAGCTCATTATTTCTCATCTGATTTTCACATTAACCTTCTGAGTCAGGCAGGCCAGGAATACGTTCCCTACATTACTTATGATAAAACTGAGGCCTAAAGCGAGCCAGTGACTTTCTAAGGCCACTTGAGGGATGTGGACCCCTAGTCTGTTGCTTTTCCCACTGTACCTACCATATTGCTCATGATTTACATTTATTTCTCACTTTCCAGCATTTTGATTATTGTCAATTTTGTTCATCCTTTTTTTTTTCGAACTATAACAACTTTCTGGCTCTTGCTTCTAGAAATATATTCATCCCATTTCTTCCCCCAAATTCTTCCAGAGTTCCTAGTTGCAGCACTATTGGTTTGAATAGAAAAATATTTTTTCTTACTTTGATATACCTCCATGAAAAAGTATATCAAAGTAACTAATAAATGCAGAGCCCTTTCTATATGCCAAAGCCTGTGGCAGGGCTTGGTATATGTTTTCTTATTTAATTCTCCTAACAGTTCTCAGAGGTAGATTCTGTTATTCCACATTTTATTTTATAAACTAAACTAATGAAACTTAAAAAGGACAAATAACTGGTAAGGAGGCAGGAAGTTAGAACTTGAACTGAGGCCATTTGACCCTAGCTATCAGCTATCATGCTTTGCTTGCCCATTGTACATTCACTCTTAAAATACACTTTTTAAAATACATTTTACTTAGCCTCACATAAAAAGTAAATAGTAATAAGATTCTCTGTCCACCTCCAATTTTTAAAAGAAACTAAGGCAGTAAAGTGGCTTCACTAATAGAATCATGTGCCTCTATTACAAGAACATGTATTAATTAATGACTTACCTTTTGCAAACCCAAGGTCTAGCTAATAAAAAAAATTGTATCACCCAACTGAAATTTCACAAAGAAGCAGTTAAACAATAGGTAAATCCAGATCTTTGTGCCTTGGCAAACTCTCAGGTACAGCAGACACACAATTCTTTCCTCCCCCACCTCACCTTTGCCTTTCCGTTTTAATCGCCACAACTATAATATTGACCCACACACATTCTCATAGTTTATTTTAGACCAGTTCAGAAACCAACAAAAAAAAAACAGAAGTGGCTAGGATATGTCTAAAAGTGAGCAGCTGAGGAATACAAAAATATAAGTTGTATTCTACAATCAAAAATATTCTTAATAGCTTTGTTCACTTCACAAATCTATGCGCTTTAGTTCCTGGGTTCAATGTAGCAACTGGTATGAAACTTTAGCAGGAGTTTCTATTTTAGTTAAATTGGGTTATATAAACAAAAACAGTTGGAAGAATTAAAAAGAGAATTGCAAAAAAAAAAAAAAAATGAGGTCATGAGGTAATTCTACCTAATTTGAATTCCATCTTTGCAAAGTAATCTTCACATCGTCTTTGTTGAGGTTTAATCCATCTTCCTCCTCCATCCTCTATACCTTCCGCCTGGGAGTCATAATGAATCTTCCTTTGAACTTTGAGGTCCAACTCTAGCTCTCAGTCTTGTCTCCACTCAATCGTCACCATGGATGACATCAACACCCATATTGACAATCTATCTGACAAATTCTGCTCAAAATTCATTTAATCTTTGTAACGCTAACAATCTTGTACCATCCTTAGCCACCCCCAAGACTTTGTCATTGTCCAGAATTGCTTCATCCCTGGCATTTTTAAGTCCAATACACTAATCCTTGGTCTCAGGGCTCTCATTAAGTACTCAGTTTCTCCTTCCTTCCCTTTCATTTCATCCTTGCACATATCCATGGAGACATACTTTCCTATCCAGCCCAGACCCTATGGATCCTCATTTTAACCACTTTCCTTTCAGTTCACTCACTCCTCTCTTTAAGCAGGTGTTCATGCCTTCAATTTCATTGAGAGAAAAATTAAAATAAGGCTGTTGGACACATACTCCCTCGACTCCTCATCCTTACTTCAAAATCGATGGCTACATAGCCAATATTTTCTTTTTCCCAGGCTAAGGGGAGAAGTGTCTCTACTCTCAAACAAGGCTGTTGTCTGCACCTAAATTCTTGATCTCACCCGCTATGACCTTGCTCCATTCGTTATTCTTCCCTTTCTTTTATTTTCAGTCTTTCCCTTTCAACTGATTTCCTCTCAGACTGTCAATAAAGTCAAATGCCTTCCGTTTAAAATTTTACTTCTGCTTCCCCCTGTCTACATGCTAATCTTTTCTCCTTCTACTCCCAGGTGGTTTCCTAGAAGGAATGGTTGAGCTTCTAGCTCAGTGACTCAACTTTAATTTATGGGCATCTTGTTCAAATGAGATTATGATTCAGTAGATCTAAGATGGGGCCTGAGATTCTGAACTCCTGACAAGCTCCTAGGTGAGGCCAGTGCAAAGGGTCTCGAGACAATCTAATTCTTCGACTCACATTTAATCTTCAATCCACTGTGATCTGGCTTCCATCCATCTCCCTGGCAAAGTCATCAATGACCTACTGTTTGTCAAATGTAATAAATATGTGTCCAACATTATGACTTTTTGGAGGCATATCCAGTTTACTATTCCCTTTGTGAAACTCCTGTTTTGACTTCCATGCTACCACTCTACCATGGTACCTTTTCTGACCATCAATTCTTAGGCTGCACAACTACCTCCTCTTCTGTCTGATTGGTCTACCGTAACAAAATACCATAGGCTAGATGGCTTAAACAAGAGAAATTTATTTCTCAAAATTCTGAAGGCTGGAAGTCCAAGATCAACATCCAGCAGGGTCAGCTTCTGGTGAGAGCTCTCTTCTTCACTTGCAGATGGCTGACTTCTTGCTGGGTCTTCACTTGACTTCCTGTGTGGAAAGAGAGATATCTCTCTTCTTTTTCTTATAAGGTCACCAATCCTATTGGATTAGGACCCCACCCTTATGACTTCATCAAACTTTAATTATCTCCTAAAAGCCCTATTTCCAAAAACAGTCATATTTGGGGTTAGTGCTTTAGCATATGAATTTTGTTTTATGAACAATTCAGTTTATAGCATCTTCCTCTGTTCTATCTTCAAAAGTTCACATCCACCAGAGTTTTGTCCTGTGCTTTCTTTTTCATTTCTCATATCTTCTCTGGATCATTTTATTCACACCACTGGCTTCAGCTACCACCTTTATGTAAATGAGAGTTAATCTTTATTGCAATCCTGGTTGTGTGATTCCAAATACCTTCTGGGTGTCTCCAACTGAATGACCTTCAGGACTTTCAACCTCAAAATAACCTGCTCCTCCTCTTCTTTCTTCATCTCCATAATCCATTAGTCACACCAGACAGAAGCTGGAGCACCATCTCCACAGCATCCCTATTACTTTTGGACTTCTGTGTGTTTATATATCTGTCTCCGTTTTTTACAAATGATGACATTCTTGTAAATAGAGACTATGTCTTACGTCTTTGTGTCTTCAGCTCCTAGCCCAGATAAACGAATACATGAGTAAATGTATGAATAAATGAATGGCAAGTTCTACTTGAATAATGGTTCAAACAAGGTTCATGCATTTTATTTGATCAAGATTGGTCTCTTAAGTCTCTTTAATATATGACAGTTCTCCACCCTTTTTCTTCATATTATTTCTTTATTGAAGAAACTGGATTATTTCTCCTGTGGAATTCTTATATCCCAAGTTCGGTTGATTATACCTTCTTAGTATCGCTTAACGCTTAATTGTGTTTTTTTTTCCCTTTTATAACCATGAGTTATATGAGTTTATGGTTGAATGAGTTTATGTCGTGAACTACGAAGGGCCTGAGGTTTTTATCCTACTTGCAAGCTAACAGGTATGAGTTGCATGGATGCTGAGAAAAAACACAAAATTCTTGTGGCAGAGACAAAAGACAGTTATTACTCACAACAATAACAGTAACCAGAATATCAGCATTTATTCTGGTTCCTAAGTCCCAATTCCCACTAAGTGTCACAAAATGGAATTTTATAAGCTCTTCAGGTGATTCTAATGTGCAGCCAGGTTTAAAAACCACTGATTTAGAAGCTTGATTGGATTCAATTATAATATTTATTCTTATATCACCAATGCTTAACGTGTGCTGGACACCAAATTATTTTGCAATAAATAATAATATGTAATATTTATTGAATATTTATTATATATTCTAGGCATCTTATACATTTTACCACCTAATTCTCCCAACAATCCTTTGAGTTAAGTACTAGTGCCATTGTTCTCCCTTTATATCTAAGGTAATGAGGCACAAAGAAGTTAAGTACATTGCCCAGAGTCAGGGAATGGGCAAAGCTGAAATTCAAGCTCAGGCTCCAATGTACATACTATATCCACTATAGCATAGGTCTGGACAGAACCATAGAATGAATGAATGAATAAATGAATGAATGAATGAATTTCCTGGTTTCCTTGAGCAAACGATTTCTTTGTATTAAATAAACTCACAAATAAAGGATTTGATGCCTCTTTCCCTTCCTCAATTGTTAAACCTGGAAAGACCTTAGTCTACTCCAATTTTTTTTTTCACAAATAAGGAAGTTAAAGTAAAAATGACGTGAAACAAAATAACATGCCCAAGTTACACAGCTAATTAGTGGCAGAGCTGGAACTAGAACACAGAGTGCTACACACAGATGAAAATTGGGTAAAAACTTTGATGTTGATAAAGCATTAGAAAACAAATATAGCTTGTCTATTTTCTTTGAAAAAAATTATTCCAATTTAACTGAAAAACAAATGCTGGAGTTCACAGAAAGAAAAATGTTTTCAGCGCAAATGACTCTTGCCTCAGTGTATTCTTTCCTCTTCCCCTCAGAGGTGAAGGAAAGGCCTTGGGCACCAGTCCTAGAAGATGATCACACCACTGGCCTATATTGGTCCATCTCTTTGGTCTGAAAGGTGAAGAAGCAAAGAGAACTCAAGGGGAGCAGCTGTTAGTCACCAGCACTCACTCGATGAGTGCTCACAATGGGGAGCCAGATGATTCCTGCTTCCATGTATTCAAATATAAAACATGTGTACTTTATATCCACAGACAGTGTTCAAGAGCATCACAGGGCATAGGCCATTTTTGGAGACAGTATTTTAAAAATAAAAATCTATGTTAACTTTGCATGTTGGCTGTCTGCCATTTCTTTTTTCATGTGCCCCTCCTCTATTATTTAGAATTACCTGTTGCATGTGAAGCAGATTTTATTTCATGAATGAATATGACTAAAAAATGTACTTTCTCTTTTACTCATTTAGTCATTGAACAAATATTGCTTTGAGTACCTAATACGTCAATGCCTGTGTTAGATGTAGGGCATCCAAACAATGAACAAAAATATGGTACCTATCTGATCTTCATGAGGTTATAGTTAGAGAAGACATTAATCAAATAAACTTATAAGTGTGTAATTGTAAATTATATTAAGTGCTATAAAAGAAGAAAACAGAAGAATGAGATAGTTTAATAGAGGAAATTTAATATAGATTGAAACCTAGGAAAGGGTCCTCTAACATTTAACCTGATATCAACACTGGTAATCTTAGCCAGAGCAAATATAATAGAATGATGAGGGCAGAAATATTTGAGAGACTTCTGTGTATAAAGTATCCAACTAGGTTGTCAACAAATGATAGGTAATCACAAAAATAAAGGGGTAATTGATACACGAATGAGAAAGTAGGAGTAAGCTGACAGTGGAGTATCAGATTCACTCATATGACATTGGATTCTTTTAAGAGGAGCAGTTAGACATTGGGTTTGTTCTGAGGTGTCCACTCAACCTATATCCATTTTGCCAAGCCTTGTGCTTGGTGTTCAAGAGTAGACTCAAAGGGTTAAATCCTCTGAATTGCACAGTGGCTCTGGGTCATATATCCAGACCTCATGAAGGTCTTATCAGGTCAATAGCTACCCTGGGAAGTCCACATTATATGGCAGTACCAGAGCAATCCTGGGCAAACTGTTGGAAACTAATGTGAATGCCAATTCTGTATAAAATCCAGTAGTACCCGTGTAATTTCATCACATTATTCACCATAGGAAAATAATAACAAACAGTTCCCTGTGAAGTGCTGATTTGCAATACTAGGAAAGCATGTAACCTGAAATATTAAAATGCAATTATTAAATAACTAAGTTCATTCAGCCACCGATATTAATTGATGTCACTATTCCAAAGCATACAACATGATTAAATTGGCCATGGCTGGCTAACATGGTATTTTCAAATGTCTTCACAAGGGATTTTGTAAAGACAGACCAGGCAGTTATATTGGTAGACAATTAATAATTAGTCTATCTAGGACCCCTCCTTTTTTCTGAAAACAGAACTTGCCTTCTTTTGGGAAACTGTTTCTCCCCACTCTTTAATTCCTTTAAGTCCCCTGTTGTAATAATTAGGTTCAAAAGATTGCTGCCATCTTTTTTCATAACTCCCCTCCCTGGACACAGTAATTGTCCCTCAGATGGGCCTATGATCCAATCTAAGCCAAGTCTAGTTCTTCACCCTCCTGGTCATGGTCACGTGTCCAGGAATTGAGCAGATAATCCAAAACACGTCTATCTGATGGTCCTGAGGAGTTTCAACTGTTTCTGAGAGAAAAGTTGCTTCCTTGTGGATGGCAATGCTGTAGGATATGCTCCCAGGAGGCATTGTTCTAGCAGCTGGCTTCATGGAGAAAGCTGGTCTACAGAGAGAAATGAAGATGAGGCATGGAGTTCTAAAAGCATTCCAGTTCCGGTTTCAGTCTCTGAATTTCCTGGAGTGGCCCTGGTTCTTGTTTGCCTGAGGCTTGTGGTAGACAGCTGTTCCTCAATTCTGGGAACCTTTCACCCAACCAATATCCACTCACATATTCCCCATGTTGTTTGAGGTGGAGTTGAATTTCTGCCTCTGGAAACCAATAGGGTCTGGCTGAAAACATGATCCATTATTTGTTAAGATGACTGGGACAGCCCCATTCAAGGTGCTCATGTAGATATGAGTAACAACCCAATACTCCCGCCCTTACCAACTACACGACACAAGTGAAAAATAGATCTCTCCCTCTCTGAATCACTAGACACCTTTGAGAGATTCCTCTAAAGGAAAAACGCAGAAAGGGCTTTAGAGCACAATGTAGAATGCGTAAAATTACTTCAGAAGTTGAATGATATCTCATGAAATCAGGCAAGGTGAATCTTGATTTTGCATTGTGAAGAATGAGAAGTTTGTCAGGCAGACAGCAACCGAGACAGAGGAAAAAGTATTTGTAAAAACTTAAGGGTATACCTATTTCAAGAAAGCATATGTGGCACTTGTTTTTACAAATTAGTTTCTTTCTCAAGGTAGGGAAGTCAGAATTTTTTTTTAATTGGTGAAAAACCTGCGTTATGATAAACATCGGCAATTAGCAACAGTTAAAGCTGCATCTTTTGATTATTAGAAGCTATTCTGCACAAAAAAACATAATAAATTTGATCCAATTCAAACCCAAAAAGATTTGTCTCAAGGCACTGTGTTCTTTACCTACTGTGATAAAAATGTGAATAAGATCCAGTCCCTGAATTTCCCAAGGGGACCACATAGTAAGAATACAAATGAGCCATACAAAGGAGGAGGTCATGCCATCTACTGTGTTTCCCTGAAAATAAGACCAGGTCTTAAATTAAGTTTTGCTCCAAAAGACGCATTAGGGCTTATGTTCAGGGATGTCCTCCTGAAAAATCATGCTAGGACTTATTTTCCAGTTAGGTCTTATTTTCGGGGAAACACGGTACATAGGAAGTGGTCAAGATGCCTGGAGAAGAGAGAATTTCAGGTGGTGCTTGAAATGCTGGTAGAACTTCCTTAAGTAAAAATGGATTATATATATCTTTATGGATAAATGTTTTCAAATTTTGGGGGTAAATACCCAGGAGAGGGATTGCTGGGTCATATGGCAATTCTATTCTTAATTTTTTGAAGAGCCTCTACCCTGCCTTCCATAGTGGCTACACCAATCTTCATTCCCACCAACAGTGTATGAGGGTTCATTACAGCTTTATTTATGGTGGCCAAGACATGGAAACAACCAAAGTGTCCGATAGATGATTGAATAAACAAGATGTGGTATATATACACAATGGAATACTATTCTGCCATAAGAAAAGATGAAATTGTGCCATTTGCGACAAAATGGATGGATCTTGAGATTATTATACAAAGCAAAGTAAGTCACACAGAAAAAGTCAAGAACCATATGATTTCACTGATATGTGGGATACAAAACTGAAAAACAAACAAAGAAACAAAAACTCATAGACACAGATAATAGTTTAGTGGTTACCAGAGTATAAGGGGGGGAGAAGTGTGGTAGATAAGGGTAAAAGGGGTCAAATATATGGTGATGGAAGGAAAACTGACTCTGGGTGGTGAATACACAATGTGACATATAGATGATATATTGTGGAATTGTACACTCGGAACCTATGTAACTTTACTAACCATTGTCCCCCAAACAAAGTTTAATGAAAAAAAATGGATTAGATCAGATGTTCTCAAAGTGTGAACTGGGGACCAGTGGGGGTCCATGAGATTCTTTTAGTTGATCCACAAGGTAAAAAATATTTCATAAAAATACTCAGACATTACATGCCTTTTTTCTTCCCATTCACTCATAAGAAGAGTACAGTGGAGTTTTCCACTATATTTACTATATTTAGTAAATCTGCATAATTCAGGGACTGATATTTTTTTAAATGACGATTGATGATATTACAAAATCATGCATGGATAAAAGAAATCTTCAAATTGCAAGACATACCAATGAATTTTAAGTAACAACATGTGAAAAGTTTATCAACATGATTTCAGTTCCACATAGCAATGATCTTTATGAAACTATAATTTGTCAAGTTTTGGTATAGTATCATAGAAAATTATTCACCACCGTCTTAAAAGGGTTTTAAAATAACCCCCCATTTCCACGTACAGTTCTGTGTGAAATCAGATCTTCTCAATATACTTCAACTAAAACAATAGATCCAAGCAATTTGGAAAGTTGAAATTAGCTACCTTCTATTGAACCAGATGTTAAAGAGATTTATAAAAACATAAAACAATGTCCATCTTTTCATTCAATGTTTTTATGTTGGAAATATGGTTATTTTCACAAAAACATGTTGTGTCAACATGTGTTATGGTTTGAATTGTGTCTCCTCAAAATATGTTGAATTCCTAACCCCCAGTACCTGTGATTGTGAAGGTGACCTTATTGAAAATAGAATCTTTGTGTGGCCGGTTGGCTCAGTTGGTTAGAGTGTGGTGCTCATAAAACCAAGGTCACTAGTTCGATTCCCACAATGGCCAGGGCGCTGTGCCCTCCACAACTAGATTGAAGACAATGACTTGACTTGGAGTTGAGCTGCGCCCTCCACAAGTAGATTGAAAACAACGATTTCACTTGGAGCTGATGGGGTCTGGAAAAAAACACCTGTTCCCTAATATTCCCCAATAAAAAATTTTAAAAAAGAAAAAGAAAATAGAATCTTTGCAGATGACTAAGTTAAAATGAAGTGATTAAAGTGGGCCTTGGTCCAATATGACTGGTGTCCTCATAAAAAGAAAAAATTTGGACACAGTAACAGACATACAAAGTAGGAAAATGATGAGAAGACCCAGGGAAAATGTCATCTGCAAACCAAGGAACACCAGAGGCTCCAGAAGTTAGGGAAGAGACATGAAACGGCTTCTTCCTACAGCCCTCAGAAGGAACCAACCTTGCCTATATGATTTCAGACTTCTAGTCTACAATAGTATGAAATAAGTTTCTGTCGTTAAGTCACTTTGTAACAGCACCAGGAAACTAATACAACACATAATTGGTGTATTATTCTTAATAATTTTTCTTAAATTCTCGATTTTAACTTCGATGATAAATCCTGAGACCACAGGATTAGAGGATGCCTGTGAAAGAGACAAGAGAACCGAGGCAGTGTAGTGATTCCCGAACACCAGTGCCCTGACAGCTGCATCAGAAAAAAAAAAAAAAAAAAAAGCAGACTCCGGGCCTTTCTTCATACCCAGTAAATCAGAATCACCAGAGTTCTGTTCTAGGAAACTATTTCTAACAAGTTCCCCAGTTAATTCTTATATGTAATAGGCAGAAATGCCTAAAATGAGTTGAGAAGTATTTCAGCCAACTCCTTGATTTGCAGGAATAGAGACACTCAAGTTAGCTTAAGTAATAGGGGTCTGTATTGCAAAGGTACAGTTGGCAACCCCGGGGGAATCCATTCCCTACCCAAACAGGTGCTGAGATACCCACCTCAGAAAGAACTAAGAGAACACAGTATCTCCAGGAACGCCAGCAAGAAGTTTGTGTCTCTTTACTTGATGCTCTGCCATCAGTATAACTAAGCTTTATGACACCACGGGACTCTATACACTCCACAGTCTGCATCCTTCTCTCCCTCCTCCAAATTTGTCCTTTTTTATACTTCTGGCTACACATGGCTTTGGCTTATGATGCTCCAAATGCACCCCAAGGCAACTTTTCAGCTTCTGTTTTATTGCCAATTGGCAGATTCCTTCGTCCCTTTTTTATTTCACTCCCTGAGGTGGAAAATCTGATTGGTCCAGTTTATCTCCTAGCACCAGGTCATGGTTTAGCGGCCCTGGAATCAGATGCCATATCTGGTTTAATAATCTGTGAGCACATGGCCTAAATCAACAAGGATAAAACATGAGAGCCAATTCAACAGGCACTGTGGGTGGGGCATTATTCCCTTAGGGCTGTGCGCAAAACAGCTATTGCAGTTCTTTTCAGAACAACTTTTGGTTTTGCTCTTACAATCCCAAAAACTTTTGATTTCGATTTTTGTGAAGATAACTGATTTGACCAATGCAAATGGCTTTTTTGACATACTCATGACCATAACTAAACTGATGGGTTGGTTGAAGATTATAATCATGTTGATGATGGGACTTAAAGGTCCCAGAAATATCACCTATGCATTTTCCTCTGACCTCTCATTTACCCATTACTCATTTGCTAAGTAACATAATTCTAGTTCTCATGCTCTTCCTCCTACTTTTTCTTCACTCTTTCTTACCCAGACCTCTGTCTTTTTCCTCCTCCTTTGTTCTACCTGCCTTGTGGTCTTAGATTTTAAAAAGAAGAGCAGGAAGCTCAAGGCACTTTCTAATTCCATTAGTTTTACATTAGGGTTTGATTTGGTTCTTGGACAACTTTGTGTAATGGCTTTGTTCTTTGCTTTCTTAAGGAAAAAACATGCAAATATTAAAATATTCATCATAAATTTAATAACCACTGGGTATTTCAATTATTTGCTCATGTTAGAGCAAACTAATTGCTTAAGTAGGGAAGGTACCCTTTCTTCGTGTATTGTCACCCGTGGATTTCAGCATGTGAGATAGTTTAGTTTTGTGTTTGGGTAAGTTACTTGTGTGCATATCATTGTATAATTTTTTTCTGTGTTTGTGTATGTATATATGTTTGTAGTTTTCTTGGTATGTGTGTGTGTCTTTCAATTGAAGAAAATTGTATTGTTTTCTTATGTTGTACTGTATATTTTTCATTTGTTGCTATGAATTGAAAGAAGACAGTTTCTATTTTGACTAAATAGTTGGATTGCTCAAAAAACAAGCAGAAACATCTCCAAGGTTTTGTTGAATCCAATTAGTTATATGCAACTTGTAATACATCTGATTCTTATTATATGCTTTTGTGTTTTCTCCAGTAAATCAGTTGAAACTAAGTGACTGTGACATTTGACCTATATAAAGAAGGTGTAGATTTTAATTTGCATGTTTTATTGTTCTTTGTCTTTTACATGTTAATGTTCCTCTTAGGACACTTGTAAAAAATTAATGTGCATTTTTGTATGTATGATAGCATAAAAAAAAGTATAGCATATCAATTCTTCTTTAGGGAGTAATGTTAATTCAAGTTTATTTAAATCAACTCACGTTTCCAACTCAACCAATTTATTTATTTGTAACACAAAATACTGGCTCACAAAACTGAAAGTTGAGTAAATGAAAAACTTCAGGAGAGGTTGGATCAAGGTTTCAACCCCACTTCTCTACAGTTGCTCAGACTCTGACTCTTCCATGTGCTGGCTCTGTCCTCAGGTAACCTTCCTTCACTATAGCAAAATGGCCTCGGATTCCCATGCCATATCACCCAGAAGAAGTGAGAATTTTTGTCCTTCCAACCACTGAATAAAAGTTATCAGCTTCTCCCTTAAGGACCTACTCTAATAATGTGTCTACCTCCAAACTAATCGGAAAAAATAATATGGCCAAGAGAATAATGTACATTGGTTGGCTTAGTCCTCGCTGGATTACATTCACGCGGGCTTTCTCTGTCATGGTAGCAAAATGGCTATAGTAATTCCAGGCCTCAAATCCATAGACGACCCTTTAGAAGAGAGACTGCTTCTAATTTAGCAACAAAGGACATGAGCTTCACCCTGTTGGTCACATGCTCACCTGTGAACTACTCACTATAGCAGCCATCACTTGGGGTCTGGTCTTTAGGGTCTACGCAAGAAGCTAGAGCTGGGGATCACCTGTACTCAAACCAAATGCAGCCATCAAAGCAAACGTCCTCCACACTGATGACCATCTCACTGAAGGAGAAAACCACCGTCTTCCTCCTCTATTCCATGTGTACCTCTCCCCAAAATTCATGCTCCCTTGAAGAACACAGCCTTCCCAGATTTACAGGACTATTTTTCAATCAAACATACACAACTTTTTAAAAGTTGAGTTGACTGTAAAGAAAACCTGCCGGAGAAATGTCAGTATAAACACATTCACCCTACTTTTTTCTTAAGTCTGATAAGTGTTTTGCAAATCATTGAAGAAGACAGTCCAAGACAATTCCCTAGCCATCCAATTATTTTTAACTTTCTTTATTATTATGTTTTCAAATATTTGCTTTCTACCTATGCATAGTTCAATTTTGAACTTCTTGTTTATTTCTGTGTCTAAAATGCAGGCCTTGCAAAGCGTATTATAACACCTTAAAAACATTTCACAATCAGGCAGTGCTCCAGCACTCATGTTTTAAAAATCAGGCTGTTGTAAATTCTCCAAGAAGTCCAAGAACAACTGTGAATTGCTTCCTTGAGCATTCTCAGGCGCACAGGAAAGAGTCCAGGCCAGCAGACTGGGAGGTGCCAGTGTGAGGGACAAAAATTTACTCTCCGAACAAACAGACATTCACCTGAGGGACCTTCTATCAAAAAATGTCCTGGGTGACACCTTCTTGACCTACACAACCAGAGAAGGCATTGCCTCCATGTTTTCAGACTCCCCTTTATTTCCCAGAGACTGAAAAGCTTTGCCAGGAGTACCAGAAAAAGAAAAAATTATTCTATCTGTAGTCATCTAAAATATTTATGATAAAACTCAAAGCTTTGGGAAACTCTTTCCATTCATACCTATCTTCATAATTGTAAGAAAATGTTAAAACATTTGAAAAACAAGTGAAATTTTTGAACGTACTAACATTTATATTTCCAAAATGGTTCCAACTTAATAAAGGTTCAACTTTTTAGGTCAACTTAAAGTTTCATAGAAAAAGTTCTGTAGAGACCTTTCATTAGCTGGCATTTTTCCTTAAGGGTCAAACAATCACAATACACTATAGTATAATATTGTATGGGAAAATTTTCTTTTGCCTCTAGAAGCCAAATTTTCAAAACCAAATCAGTATGTATTATAGGTAATCATGGAAGAGGATTACAGGATGCCAGACTCAACCAGCTGGCCATTTAAGGACGACTTCTGCAACCCTCTCTGTCTCCCTTGGTCCATGCCAGTTCTCTCTCTATTCATGTTAACATCCATAATTCCTCACACATCCATAATCATGATGTTCTCTCTTCCATTCCCCAGAACCACCCTGTGTAATATCCCTTTTCATGTTTGTTTGGAAAGCTAGAAATTGTCTTTTTTACATGCTGCATTTCCCATACGGCATGTGTGTGGTATGATGTGTAATTGAAAATTTTGACTAATCCCTACTGTTGCACAGGTGGGTAAGAAACAAAAACTGATTACTGGAAAACTGTAGCCTGAAAGAGCATGTGTTTATGCGCTTAAATGTTTCTGAAAATTGAGGCTAGGTTATTATTCCCATTTCCATCTCAGTGGAAATGATTAAATCATTCCATCATGATGATTGTTGTGTTGCTAAGTAAACTTCCCTAGTGTCATTGTTATTTGTCTTAATTGGTTCTGAAAGGCTAATCTAGTTTCTATTTGTAAGAAATTTCTGGACGTTCCTTTCAGGATCATGAAACACTCCAAAAAGTGGAAAAGTTAGGAGCAGAAAATGCTGTAGTTCTCCAAATAGAAAGGGAATGAGGGCTGATGATACCTCCTGTCCAGGGATCAGAGAAAGACATAGGAATCAGATACTTGGACATGAAAATATTAGCTTTACTGCATATGATGAAGAAAGTAAAGAAGGAGAAGGAAGCAAAGATAGACGGGAGGATGTGGCTTTAAAGTTATGACTGAAAGTGTTGATACTTCACCTTTGAATTTAACAGTCTTGTCCATTTCTTCGGTGTCTGGAGCTAGGCCAGCAGTAGACCAGATGTGCTGTCTCTGCAGGTTGATAGACACAGAAAAAGAAGAGAGATACAGAGACGGAGAACAGAGAAAGAGAAGGAAAGGGCTGTATCATGTTCTTCCTCCCAAACTAACCCATCAGATAGCCCCATTTTATCCCCTAAAGACAAATGAAAGTGGGGTAACAGGGGCTTTCCTCTAACCCATCTCCTCCCCACATCATAGACATATGAGGTGGTACAAAAGAAGGGTCTCATCCTGACACCTACAAGCTCATAATCATGACGAGATTTTCCTTGTCCTCAAGACTTGAATACAACTAAAATGTCACTAAGACTGGCAGTGTACTCACTCTGAGCAATTTCCAATGAAACAGAATCATGAAAAAAGGAAAGGAATTCAAGAAGCAATTTTTTAAAAAAAAATGACAAAGCAACCAAAGAACTCAGAGAATTCCTTGATGTTCACTATAAAATGTGATGATTTAAGCTTCCATCTACCCTCTCATCGTGGTCACTCTTCACCCGGGTGTCTCCACCTCAGTGTCCCAGATACAGGGTCATGGAGCTGACCTTGGAGAGCAGACATGGCTCCAGATGCCAGTGCTGATGCTGGTTCTCTCTCTCTCCTGGTAACACACCCCACATACACACTGATGATGGGAAAATGCAAATGTCGGTGTGAGTCAGGACACACAAGTATTTCAGGCACAGAGGCCCTTCCCTCTACACGGGTAATTACATGAGGCTGGCTTTTAGAAAGGCTCAGACTAAGAAAAGTGGACTCTGGTTTCAGTAGAACAGACCAACCTTGATGGCAATTAACTCTCAAAGATTAAAATCCCATTTTCTTTCAACAGGAACTCAGTGAGAAGGCCATGTGGCCCCAATTTAGAAGAAATGGGAAAAGTAAACCACTGAGAGCTGGAAGAACAGACTATCCAAAAAACACAGGGAGATGAATACACATCCAAGAGTACGTACTCTGACATTCCTATAAGGCCTAAAGGTATAGAGGGGGAAATAGTGAAATAATAATTTGGGGCTTTTGGTTTCTGGTTCATAAAGATCAAACTTTGAATACATAAACATGAAATATTTGCCAAAACTAAATTTCTTAATTATTTGTATTTACTTGTCCTTTAAGCCACGTAAAGGCACAATAACCTGAAAATAATTTGTGCATAAAAAATACGGAATCACAGAGCTTTCAGAACTCAAAAGTTCCATTCAGAGAAAAAAACTGAAGTCTGGAAAGAAGGTCTGACTTTCCTCATTTCACACAGCTCATTAATCCAGTGTCTTATCTGCTATCCAAGTCTGTGCCCTTCCTGAGGCATAATCTTTCGGCGGCACAACCCCAAAAGAGCATCCACACTATTGCCCTTATGAAGGTATACATTCGGTGAGACCCAGGTATGAAAGCCCAATTGTTTACAAGCATTGTTTCCAGAATACCCCAGGCAGAGACCACACACTGACCATTGCCATACACCTGAGGAAGGAATACTTGTCAAGAGAAGTAGGATATTGACTTGGTTAACTGGGTTTTTTATTCATTTTTCTTCTTTCCTGATAAATTTGTTTTGAGCTGTTGAGTTTTCTCTGATGTAGGGTTCTAGTTAATGAGACCGATTTCTGAAAGCCACATATTAAAGGCAACTTCCGGACTTCATTGGCCTGCCTTACATTTGCAGAAGGTCTAATGAAAGACGGAACAGGTGTGCTTCATTGCAGTTTTCAAAGGAGCACCACGGATGAGGGCAGTGCACCGAGTCTCACAGTTCTGTGTTCCATAAATATACATTAGTGTTTATGGGCCCCCTGCACAAATCAGGGATTATTTCATTCTGAAACACATAAAATTTCATGTGAATTCCATTTCTTGTGTCTTGAAATATATCATTCATAGCGGGTGCATTTCTCATCTGATATCCATAGTGGAATTTATCTAGCATTTTAACGATGTTGTTATGGTGGACTCTTTAAAACTATTATGTTTCAGATAAGTCATAAATCAGAAGACTAGGCATTAGAAGAGATGTCCCAACAGTTGAGCCAGGATCTAGTAAGACTGCATATTTCTCATCTTGATTAAGTTTTATCTTTACAGCTGACCTGATTAAAAAAAAAATTGGGGGAACATTTCACAGTAAAAAGATCAGTTGATTAAATTTATATAAAGATAAAACTTTGTGAACTCTTAATATATCCTCTTAGTTCTGTGGACTTAGTGCATTCAACACCTCTGTGAACAGGACAAGAATATGTCTACAGGAAACTGAAGAAACTAATTCCTGAGAATTCTGATCACCCAAAGAGGAAGTCATCAATTTACGAAATAAATTACCTCACGTGTGTGTGTGTTGTGAATTTTTAAGTAGGCAGTTCCCAAAAGTATCTAGAAATTTTCTTCCGATCCCACCTTTTATTGAAGCAATTATTGTACAGTTCTATGAAAATTCCATGTAGGAAAGCATACTTTTTAAATGGAATTCAATCACAAAGGTTCATTTTGTTTTTAAACTATGCCACTCCCCAAGTTATGACTCCTGGGGGCAGCAGTTGCACCTTAGAATTCCTTGTATCCCCCAACTTCCCCAACTGTGACCTCCCCAACCTCATCTGTTTCTTGCACTCTCCCTCTCACTTACTGCACTTAGCTCCATTCAATCTCACTAAGCCCAGTCCTGGCTCAGGCTTTTGCATTTCTCATTCACGTGCTTTAAACGTTCTTCCCAAAGATGTCATATGACTCTCTCCTTCCTTTCATCCAAGGCTCTATGAAAATCACTCTCCCTCCTATTCGTTATCATTCCTTTTCCTCTTACCCTGTTTTATTTTTCTTCAGAGCACATAACACTACCTGGCATTACATCACCTTTTCATTTATTTCTGGATAGTCTCTATGCTCATGCGTGAGCATGAGCACAGAGACTATGCTTTGTTCACTGCTACAGTATACTCTTAGTTTCTGAAGCATTGCCCGTTACACCTAGAAATAAATCTGTGCTTATTGAAACAACCAATCAAAGAATCTTCAAGAAAAAGATGACTCAGAGGAAGACCCAATTTTTGATTGTTTTACAATCAGTTCTATTAAAGGAGCTTCAAACTAGGATCTCCCAACACCACTTCACAGATAAATATGTAATTTTTAAATTAAATATAATATTAGCCTTTGAAAACTAAAAGGTAATGGAAAAGAAGGATATTAATAGAATAGCCTGTATCCTACCAGCTGGATGTGAAACAGAGGAAGTCTTTTGGAAGTTATTCTGTGCCAACCAACTAGTTGGAATTGACCACTATATTTCATCCGCACTTGTTTTCTTTTCTTTTGATTTTTGACAGCAGCTGGTGGGAACACTAAAGACAGAGGATCAAGATGGGTATCAAGAAAACTATGTTCTTCCCCCATCAACTTTGCCACTAACTTGAACCAATCATTGAAACTCTCTAAACCTTCTTCTTCAATGTTCATCTATGCACTAGGTCCAAGGAACCCAGCTTGGAACAATTCTGTTTTATAATATGTTAATATTACTAGTCCCAATTACTTGTTGATATGATCTATGCTCAGATAAGTTTAGGAGATGTTGGGTTAAAGAGTTAACAGGTTATAATCACAGAACTTCTCAGGGCCTTTAATATAGTGACATATACTATGACCCTCCAAGATACGGATAACAATAAGCAGAGGTCTTCAAGTTTCCTTAACCAAAGAGCTCTTTCAACAGTGCCTAAAACATTCCTCCCTGGACCACCACTTTAAGAAATACTAGAAATGATCTCCAAGGCCACTTAATGTGTTAACATTATCTCACCAAGACACCATCACTCAGGGAACAATCCTGATGCTACTGAAGAGAAAAGCAACAAACAAAAGAGCTTTAAAAATATTACACTACTGAAAACTTAATAGTAAGAAGGTAAACAACCCAATTAAAATTGGATCTGAGTAGACTTTTTATCAAAGAAGATATATACATAACTAATAAGATTACGAGAATCTGCTCAACAGTAGTCATTAGGAAAATTAAAATTAAAACCACAATGAGATATGACATCACACCCATTAGACTAGCTGTAATCAAAAAGACTAGCAATGCCAAGTGTTGGTGAAGATATGGGGAAACTCAAACACTCATGTAAATTCACTCATGTTGTGAATGTAAAATGATACAGCAATTTTGGAAAACAGGCAGGTTCTCAGAAAGTTAAACATACACTTACCATATGCCTATCATGTATCCATTATTGTGTATCTACTTAAGAAAAGTAAACACATATATTGCCATAAAAACTTTTACACACACCTTGGTGTAGTTTACTTGATCAAAACAATAAGTTTTATTTGTGCTAATGACACTAAGACAGATATGCTGCTCAATGACAAATATGTCAAACAATAAAGTCACTTCCTATAAATAAACAACTATATATATAGTATATATATGTATTGTTGTTTGTTTATAGGAACTGTCTTTGTGTGTGCATGTGTGTGTGTGCGTGTGTGTGTGTGTGTGTATAAATTATGGTGTTTATGTATTATACTCCCTTCTAGATAAAGCTAGGGCAAGCCACCAATGATTCATAGCTCAGTTTTACAGAAATCTGATTTGTTGTGTCATAATTTGGGCCGGAGATCTTCTCTGAGGAGGTGACATTTATTTCGAGATCAAAATGATAAGAAGGAGCCAGCTATACAAAAATCCAAGAGGAAGACATTCCAAGCTGAGGGAACAGAGAGTGCCAAGACCCTAAGTGGGAATAAGCTTAAATGTTAGAAGACAGAAGGGGCCCAGGCCAGTGCATTTGGAGCTTAAAGGACCAGGTGAATATGGTGCACTGAAATTGAAGAGGTAAAGAGGGGCTAGATCGTATAGAGTCTTGTATGCATTGGTTTGGCTTTTGGATTTTATTCCAAAAGCAATGAGAAACTGCCGTGTTTCCCCAAAAACAAGACATAGCTAGACAATCAGCTTTAATACATCTTTTAGAGCAAAAATTAATAAAAGACCCAGTCTTATTTTACTATAAGACCTGGTATATAATATAATATAATATAATATAATATAATATAATATAATATAATATAATATAATATAATACATATAATATAAATGCAATACTGGGTCTTATATTAATTTTTGCTCCAAAAGACGCATTAGAGCTGATTGTCCAGCTAGGTCTTATTTTCGGGGAAACACCGTAGTAGAGGAGAAAGACATAATCTGAATTTGTGTTTTTGAAAAACCACTCTGGCTGCTCTGTGGCAGGCAAGAGTGACATCAGGGAGAAGAGCTGGGAGACCATTGCAGGAGTCCAGAAGAGATATCATAGTAATAGTGAACATGTTGTTAGAACAGTATCATGGTTAAGAGCAAGGATTATGGCATCAAAAAGATGGAGGTTCACATTGCAATTCTTCCACTTCCTAGCAAAACAACTTCGGAGCACTTACTAAACTTCTGTGAGCCCCCGTTTCCTCATCTGTGAAAAATGGTAATATTAATACTTATTCCATATGATGGTTATTTTGACTCAATAACTTAATACATATAAAACACTTGGACTATAGTAAGTGCGCCCAAATGGCAGTGAGTATGACACTTCAAAATCCATTCTGCTAATTGACTTCACCAAACATGTAACAGATGCTGTTTCTGCCCTGCCCCATACCCCCTTGACTGTCACCAGTTGGTATGGCAACAGTTTCTAGCAGTCAACTTGCCACCTTAAGCACCAACATTTCTCTTTTCTGACTGAAGGATTTCTCTGGCATCACAAAAACTTGCACAACTAAGAGCAGGAGTTAAGTGCCTAGCCACAGGCAACACTCAACCAGAGGATGGTGGTCAGTGGATAAATCAACCAGGCTCTCCATCCTCTGGCAGCATGTTTCTGGGGTACATCCCATGCAGTCCCTTGGGGGCATCTCCTGTGAGATTGAGCCTCAGTTGTTCATGTGGTTAATCCACTCATTGGCTTGCCTTTCGATGGGTTTCCTCCTTCCCTGTCACTTTCCCCATTTCCTCACATCTGCTTTCTGGGATCGCTTTTTAAACTGTGACTAAGTCCTTGTCTTAAAGTCTGCTTTAAGGGAAACCCAAACTAAGACAAATTGCTCTGTGTGTTTAGGAAATCTCACCAGAACCTCTTATCTATAAAAGGGGTAATTAAGCAGACTTCCATGATTCTAAACTCAGGCTATTTATTTTTGCTGTGTTTCCATTCTAGACTTTCATCGTTTAGTAATTAAAAATGAACACATAAACATGGCTACGCCTTTTCCTTTGTATAGAGAATGAATGGTTCCTGCATATTTAACAATAGGAAATGATATGCTATTTGGTTTTTGTGATTACAGAACAGGTATCATGAACTGGATACCTGTTTATAACGGCTGTTGAAATAAAGATATTGTTGAGCTAATTCAGACCTTGAGAATGTGGCAAATTGTATTAGGTTGGTACAAAAGTAATTGCAGTTTTTGCAATTATTTTTAACCCTTTACACCGCAATTACTTTTGCACCAACCTAAGACTTTCCAAAGATGGTCACGATGTTCTCTCTCATCTCCCACAAGTGCTTGCAATGGGACCTTGTCATTCCCCCCATCAGCAAGCAGAATGTGTTTCCCCCACTTGAGTCAAGGTGGGTCTGTGACTGCTTTGTCCAATAGATATGATGGAAGTGACACTGTTCTAGTTTTAGCTGAAGCATTAACTAGCCTGGCAGGGTCCACTTCCTGTCTTTTGGAAGACAGCCAGTGAGAAAGAAGGGTGACTTTCCAGAGACTTCCAGGCCCAAACCACATGGAGAGGCCATGTAGGGAGAGAGTGACATCAAAGTGAGTGAAGAAGCCATCTTGAAAGTGGGCTCTATAACTCCTGCTGCCCCGGCTAATGCCAGATAGAACAGAGACAAGTGGCCTAGTTAGCCCTCCATGAATTCCTACCCCACAAAATTGTGAGCAAAATAAATGGCTGTTTTAAGCCACTAAATGTTGGGCTAGTTTATTACACAACAATAGAGAATGGAGATGAAGAATTTTAAAGTAACAATTAAAAATTAAGAATTTGAAAATGCATAAAAAGTCTTCCAGGATTAGACCAACTTCAGAAAAAAAATTGTAGATATGGTTTCAGAAAACGTGATGAAGGTCTTTTTGGGGAAAGAGAAATAATGAAAGCAGAATCCTATTTGAAGTCTCACTTTTTTTCATTAGCTGCAGAGTAATGAAAAACAGACACCCTGAATATCCAATTTCCTCCAATACTTTAATTCTTTTCTTAGGCTGGAAATTTTAACAATTCATCCTTTACTACAAGTTGAAAAAAATACATAATGATTTTTTAAACTTTTTTATTTCTGGGCAGCAGATTTTGAAGGTGAAGCTTTAATCACATGCTAGTCTTATAATCACCGCTGGTTTTCAACTAAAGTATTACAAATTGGGCTTTGGTTCAATTTAAATTGCATGGGCCAAATCCTACCCTTGGTTATTATGGGCAACTCCCATTGAAATCATTAGTAGTTGTACATGTGTAACTGAGGAGATAATTTGGCCATATGTGCTTTTGTCTCCATGTGTCTTTACACAGGGCAGGCACAGAGGCTGGGCTACATGGGGGAAACATCTTGTGCTATTTGGAAAAAGTTATCTTTTGCCATACTGCGTTCATGTCAACATGATGAAAAGAAAATGTAAATGTAAGGACAAGCAACATTTCCTTTCATAGCTTTTAATGTCCTGAAGGTTCCTGGCAGCACTGATGTAGAAGCAGTTGTAGCTCCTATCAGAAACTATGAGAACGGCCCTGGCTGCCTCCCGCTGCCTGCCCACTCCTGGAAGACCCTGTTCCATGCACAGAGATGAGAGGGGCAGTGCCTCAATCTAAGGTCCTGGTTCCAGTTCTGCCAGGGCCAACTATCTTCCCTGGCAAAGTTTGCTTTTGACCAAACATATGGCCAGTACACAAGCAGTCCACACCACAGGCCAGAGGACTTTTTTACAGAAAGTCCTGTGCGGGGTGGGGGGAGGAGGGCGGGATACACTTCATTCAATAGTAAACAAACTTTTTTTTTTTTTTGAGCATCTAGAACGGTGATTCTCAGTCTTCAGCGTGCTTCAGAGTCACCCTTAGATTGACTCTGGTTAAAACACAGAGTTAAAACAGGTTAAAACACAGAGTACTGGGCATCCCATCCCCCAGAATTTCTGATTCAGTAGGTCTGGGATAGGGTCCTGAGAATTTGAATATCTAAGTTTCCGGATACTGATAATGCTGCTGGTTCTGGGGGCAGACTTTGAGAACCACTGTTCTAGGAATCAGGTAACACTGTAGACATAGTATCAAATAAGATACAATCATGAATGTACAAATCTTAGATTCTAGCAGGGAAGATGAAAAGGCAGATCAACAATTGCAGTATAGTCTGATGACTGCTATCACAGAGAAAAATACAGGCTTCCTGGTGACACATGAGCTGACTTAGATTAACGAGGGCACAGCATATGTTATTTAATGGTTAAAGAAATCAATTGTAGTGAACATTGTTTTTAATCTGTCAATATCCCATCATGGCTCCCCACACTTTTCCTTCTGGTATCACAAACACTAGTTTCCTTTTGGGAACCGACGGCCACTGGCTTACTGTAGCCTCGTCAGCATCTGCTGTCAATTACACGGCCCTACTTCTCTGCCACTGGGGGCCATGTGACCAGGATGGCCAATGAGAGTTTTTTTTTCTTGGGATTGACAATGACACTGAGAGGGAATCTTTCTCCTTCTGAGATCCCCAGTAATAAGGATTATATGTACCTGGGGCTCTTGTGGACCATCCTCACCACCATGTGGACAGAGTCAGGCGAGAGGGAGCCCCTTGGGTGATCATGTTTTCGCAAAAATGTCCCGCATCTCACATTCTTTTCTTTGACATGATTCCTGTGAAGCAATGGAGTCTATATTCCCTCCCCTTGAATCTGGGCTATGGCAGAAGTGACACTGTGTGATTTCTGAGCTAGGACATACACGTCAAACCAGATTCACCTGGTTCTGTTGGGATGTTTGTTCATGGACCAGCCACCATGTTGTGAGGAAGCCCATGCAGCCACAAGGAGGGGACACATGTGAGTACGCTGGACGACAGCTCCAGCTGAGTGCCCAGCTAACCACTAGCATGAATCATTACTCGTGTGCGTGAATGAGCCTACAGATGATTCTGACTGCCAGTCACCACCCAGATTGTTTCCAGTTGTGTGTCCAGACATTGTACCTCAGAAAAAAGCCATCCCTGCTGTGCCCTTCCTAACTTCTGAATATCATGAAGATAATGGCAAGTATAGCGTGGTTTGTTTTGTGGCAAAAGTAACTGGAACAGAAGCCAACCCAGAGGTAAACAGCAAAGAAATGGAGAGAAAGAGAGAATGAACTTCATTCCGACTTCAACTTCATTTGAACCTCCTTAGCTTACCCCTGGCTGAAGTAAGACCCCAGTCATGTGAACTAATAAATTCTTATTTTTGCCTAACTTATTTTGAACTAGGGTTTCTGTCAGTTCCAACCTAAACAATCTGAGTGTAACAACCTTTAAATATCATGCAGCCAAAGACACTAAAGAAAGGAAGAGAAGAGAGACATAAAATGTTGAGAGAGCTTGGCACTTGATGCCTCTTAGGATGCTATCAAAGATACTATAAAGGTGACTAAAAAGCTTTCAGAGAAGAAAACCATTAAAGTGGGAGGAAACTAAATGTTAGAGTCAGGGAAACGTCAGGTATAGACGGACATCTAAATCACGTGCATCTAGACATGAGCCTAGACCTCCATGCTAGAATGGTTGGCTTCTCATCTCAGGTGAGCTCGTATGGCCAAGTCACATCACATGTACCTCAGTTATAGTGTTGAATAAACAATAATACAAAGGATAAGGTGCTTCTGAGAAAGAGCTATAAAAAAATCTAGAAAAGAAAGTTTGTGAAGAAAGAAAGATTAGGCCAAGGAAATTATTAACCGAATGGATAACACAGCAGGATTTTGACAAATTTTAAAACATTCTGTAACTTTGGAGGAGTAATTACTTTCTGTGGAATAATCTTTCCCACTTAATTTTTCTTTCTCCAGGGGTCTTCTGAGCCTTTCCTGCCAAAATTGTTTTCTATTTGAGTGTGATTATTTATTCCCAGCCATATCAACTATGAAAAAATATACCTATACCAAAAAAAAAGGAAAATAATTTTAATTTCTTTGAGATTTCTGAGTCTCATTCTTCTCATTGTATCATTCTTCTACAGGTGCCCTGAGAAATAGGCAACAATATTATTTTTAAAGTTTATAAACAAAGATGGAAAACCTAAAATGAGTCTTTTCCCTATACTATGGGGAATACAAAGCTAAATTACTCTTCTTCAACATATTGTGTTAATTATTGTGATTAGTCCAAGAAAAATGCTCTGTTATACAGTAAATCAAGCTTAAAGGACTGACTTAGCTCTCTGCAAGTATGGGATAATGGAAGAACACTGAGCTTGGAGCTATGGTTCCTCCGCTCAATAACAGATATACTGTTTTGGACAAATCTTTTAACTTCTGAGGCAAAATGTCTTCATCTACAAATGATGAGTGTGATTTCTATTATATAGATAGAAGATATTATATATATGATATATATACATATATATATTAGAGAGAGAGAGATACTGGGGATCTCAACCACATAGGTGCTATGGGTCTTAAAACAAGTTACGTGAAAATTTTTTACCAACCCTATGTTCTACATACTGTGAAGGTCTATCCAAGGTTAAGTTACACAAAGTATGTCATGTGTAATTAGATTAGATGACTATAACATTCCCCATGTCTGTATATCTGCTAACCGTCATCAAAGGAAAAAGCATTTTAAGGTATATCTTATATAGGTTCCCATATCTAAAAGTCACTCTTAACATAAATCCTTAGATAAGCACCTGAAAGCATTGCTTTGTAAAGTCCAGACAGCATGGGAAGCACCTCACCCTGAGTTGGAGGCTCCATGAGATTTAAAAGTTGAGGAATGGAGAACTAGTTATTACATACCAGAAGAACCCACCAATTAGAATAAACCAATTATATAAGCCTCTCATCTGCAAACTACAGATTTGATTGGAAATCTCTTTTTATGGCTAAATGCACATATTTCGTACAAATGATTTTATGTGACAGTTTGTGGGAGTTAACTAATTGGACAAGCAGGGTCAATATAGAGCTTTCTCCTAAAACACATTTGCCTTTGTTAACAAAGGAACATTCTAAGCATCAGCCTGAGAACTGGTTGCTTAGCAGTTGGCTATGCATAGAACAGTAAGTGAACTAGGAGCATTGGTTGCTTTCCCTTCTTTGAAATTCACAACAAGGAAGTGCTAAAATGTTTCCTAACGTGACAAGACTTGATTCCCCGGGATATTGATGATACATTGTAATCATTCCATAAGTGGCACAGGAGTCAATGACAGCTCTGTTGTGCTACTTTCCTCCTTCTGGGCCACTCAAAGAGCAGGACTGTGTGTTAGGACAAACATCTAGGGACAATGGTCAAAATGACCATTTCCCTCAATAGAGAAATTTTTTAATTATTCAAATTTCTGCCTTAAGTCTCTAGTTACCTTTCTCAGTATACTCATGTAACACAGTATCATTATTCAGGGAACCAACATATTTCATAGCATTATCAGATGGCCTCAATATAACTTCCAAATATCACACAACTCACCTCCTAGGGGCTGAATTGTATCCCCCAAATATTCATATGTTGAAGTCCTAACAACCAGTACCTCAGAATGTGACTATATTTGGAGATAGAGTCTCTAAAGGGATAATTAAGCTAAATGAGGTTATTAGGGTGGACTGTAACCCAATATTACTGGTGTGTTTATAAGAAGAGGAGATTAGGACAGTCACACAGAGGGTAGACCATGTGAAGACTCAGTGAGAAGACAGCCATCTATAAGACAAGGAGGGAGGCCTCAGAGGAAACAACCCTGCCAAAGCCTTGGTCTTAGGCCTCCACAACTGTGAGGAAAATAAGTATCTGTTGTTTAAGTCCCCCCGTCTGCCTGCTTTGTTATGGCAGTCCTGGAAAACGAATACACTATCCATTTGCTTTTAGCCAAAATGATGATCTAATGGTTTACAGATTTCTAGAGCTAGAAATCCCAGTATAATGAGATTTCTAGAGCTAGAAATCCCAGTATAATGAATACTTCTTAAAGACTGACCCATTTCTGTGCTCACAGAGGTGATTTTTGTAGTCACCAAGTTCATTTGCTCAAGGAAGAAAACCAGTTATGCTCTCACACCCACACCCTACTCTTCTGCCACTTTTCTCCTTGTTTTCAGCTTGGAAAGTATAGCCTGGTGTGGTTTCCAAACAATTAAACTTTGTGTGTTTCCCTCTTAGAATTATGTTCCTTTGAAGACTCAACTAAATTCTAAGTATATGCATATCCATTAAATGTTCTCTGACTGAAAGGAACTCTAAGAAGAAGTTCAACTTCATTTTAATTTGGCTTTTCAGCCTAACACCTCTGAGCTAACATTTAGATTCAACATTGAGCATAAAAATCTATCTTATTTAGGACATGCACATCACTTCCACTCTGATCTTCATCTTTTCATTCCATTGAGTCCATAGTCAAAAGTTGAGAAACATGGCTTTCCTCCATTCCTCCAGAGGAGAGAAATTAATTTTCCTACCATGTAAATAGACACAGGTTTATGGCTTTCTGACTTCTGAGTCACAGATTAAAAAACAGACTAAGGATGTTATAAACAGTTATGATTATAGTTGTTTAGATGTTTAGAAAATAGCATTTAATTTTGTCATTCATCTACTTCAAGCAAGGAAAATCAGAAATTATATTTGTAATAATATGCTATTTACTTCGGCAGAGTTTATTAGAATGTCATTCAACAAATTTAGTGCAGTAATTGCAATTAAATTACCTCCAATTGCGATCAAAGGCAAGTAACATTTTCTCGAATTTCAGAATCCTAGTGGCAGGTGTCTTCAACTCTTAACTATTCCATGGATTTTAAAGATGAATTAAATTAAATCATCAGTTACAGTTTGAAGTTTATTTTATCTTTCCTTGTTGAATCAAAGTCAACAACATATTTTTGTACCCTAATATGAGGCCCTTTGTTTTCCTGCTTACTTTATGGGGTATGGTGTTTGTTATTACCATGTTGTATTTTAAATACTTTGTTCAGCCCTCAGCATGTTACAAAGGCAAAGGGAAGCCTATAATCCATTGAGGAATCCATTTCTAAAAAACGCTACCATGGCATCAAAGAAATTTACTACATTTGTTTGGATAAGTTCTAACTACAATGCAGTGATCTTTTCTGACAAGAAAGCAGAAAATTTGATAGTTATAAACATTGATAGTTATTAAACAAAAGCAGACAGTGAGAGGTCTATAGTATACTAAGGGAGTAATTTCCTCTTTGTGTGTTTTTGTTTATTACTGACCATGGAACAAGTGATTCAATCCTTCTCCAAACTGTTGCAGAATCAATACACACTTATTCCCAGAAAGATAAATCTGTACCTTGTTTAGTTCTAGGTGTAATGTATCTGTTGAGAATTAAAAATGTGTTGGCATTCTTTGGGGAGAAACAAAGAAAGAGTGTTTACTGTGACTTTTAGCCTCATATTTCCTTTTGCCAATTGCCAACTGGGTCATTCTTTCACAGCCTCGCCTGGCTAAGATGGAAAGCTTCGTATAAATACCCCTCTCCTAAGTTAACAGCTCTTACTCTTCCAGCATTTTTCCTTAATACACATCAATCAAACCTCTTCCTGTCACTGGCTGCTTTCTGGTGAAAGCTATTGCCATCTGGCCCCACTTCAACTTGTAAAGGATGGTTTAAAAGTCCATAAAGTACTGAAATCTTCAGGAAAAAAAGAGATTAATGTTAGAGTTTTTACTACTGTCTTGCACAGCAGCTGCCACAGTTGAGGAAATTTATGACTGCAATAGCTTCTACTGTGTTGAAAGAAATCCATAAGTGAGTCTTAACTTTACAGGCCAGACACTAGCATTAATCAAAATTGTGATAGTCTGTTATCAGTACAGCAAGTGTCTCAGCAAAACTGTATATAAGTTAAAAACAAGCCATTATCTCTATGACCTTGGGTAAACCACTTTTCTTCCATAAACCTCCATTTCTTAATCTCTCTAAAGTTCATTTCCAGCATAAAATGCTAAGAGTCTATGTTCTACTGAAGAATTTTAAATTTCTATGTGTAAATATCAATGTTGTTATTTGAATTCTGGAATCTATCTTTTCTTTACTTGGTAGGAAGGAGGTACAAGTAGATCTGATCAAAATTAGTCACCGCCTAGGAACAAAGAAACAACCAGATGTGTAGCAGGGTCTGCTCTGCCAGAGTTCTTGAACTGAGACTTTACAACCCAAGTACCCCTTAGAATGACTCAGTGCACATGCCATATGCATAAGCATATAACCAAAATTTACCAAGCATTCAAATTAAGCATATACAATTCAATACAAATCTCTTATACAACCGTATCTACAAATAAACTACGCATATGTGAGTTTCATTTAGATTACCCATACTTCCCCCAACTCAGAATTAGAAACAGAGTTGATATGGGTCTTTGTTCGTCTCTCTACTAGCTCACAGGAGTCTAGCTAGCTCAGTTGAATGTCAGGTTCAGTCACTGAGCACTACTTCCTGCTTAAGACACAAGCAAAATGTTTCTTTCATCAAGCCAATTAACAAGCATGGAGTTAAAAGAACCAAAAACAGCAAAAAAGTGGATCTGACCTGTCATTTATAAAAATGTTAGTCATGGAAGACATGCACACTTATATTTGGAAAACACAAGTAATTCTCATAGATCCAAATTACCAAATAATATGGAATACCCTGCACTACTGCCATGCATTTTGCAGCACCCTTTGTAGACTCTGTGTTTCCTTGCAATGCTTTCGCTGTGTTCCTCAGCAATCATCCAGAATGGAAAAGCTACAGCCATACATCAGAGATATTGCAGGTTCAGTTCCAGACTACCACAAAAATGTGAGTATCTCCATAAAAGCAAGTCATAATCTAATCGTTGCTAGAAGGTCTTCCCTTCAATTTGTAAAAAATATACAACATCTGTGACACAGAATAAAGCAAAGCCCAACAAAAAGAGGTATGCCAGGGCGGCCACTTAGCTCAGTTGGTTAGAACGCGGTGCTCATAACCCCAAGGTTGCTAGTTTGATCCCCGCATAGGCCACTTTGAGCTGTGCCCTCCTTAAAAAACAACAACAAAAAAAGTGTGCCTGTATTTAGTTACCTCTCAGGAACCTCAGGTGTTGCCTTTGGTGGGAAGAGCTATCCAGAAAGATAATCCCCCCACCCCAGGAAATAACTTCTCCATCATTAGCACTTCCTGGTAACAGTCCCTTCAAATGAGTTTTTTAAAGCTTGAATATTGAGAATTAATGCGGCAAATAATGCCAGTACCTTACCCATATCTGATACAGCCCATTCTAGTAGTCACCTACAGCTTTGCAGACCTTCTTGAAGGTGTTCACAAGGTTTTTCTTTTACCTCAAGTACCTGCGTCCTTTCGTCAGAGCTCTTTATCGGACCAAAGGAGAGCACTGGGCAGGCTGGAAATATCAGGAGTTAACTCCTAGTTCAGTACACACCTCAAACCATTAGGGACAGTGAGTAAATAAATACTTCAACCTTCAATCCTCATTCTTGGATAATTCTGAGTTGTTTCTGCCAGTCTCTCTGAAGCCTTCCCTACAGATTGGATCTGTTTCTCACAGCAGTGGTCCCAATAATTAACAGACAATTAACATACTCATTTTTCCCCCTCTTTCCCGTCTCACTTCTCAACTCTCTCTCTTTGTGCCTCCTGAGACCATCTCATCTTTTTCTGAGATCTGCTGTGGAGTCACTCAAGATAAGCAAAGAGTAAAGATAAAACTCTAATTGATTACAGAATTATCAGAATTCCAGCTAGGGTGTGGGGGTCAGGAGCGGAAGGAGTCTGTTCCAGAGACCTCGCTGCTGAGTTAAGACAGGTGAAACCGGCCACTGACTGTAAATATTCAGGCAGGGGTCTGGTCAAAAACACAGAGCACCAATAAGCAATAGAGATGGACCTTCCTACCACTTTATCAGGTGATCAAGGATCAAGACTGAGGGATTTGACGTGACTCCAGGAGAAGGTTGGCCAACTAAAGTTAAAAGGGCCAGTGCTGAGGAGTTGAGCCAGGCAAGAAAAACCCGGAGCCAGGAGCTAAATTTAGGCAAATGAGCTCATAGAAAGGCTTGAAGTCTACAAATTGTAAACCAATGGTACTTCTAGGGAATTACAGTAGAGTCTTAGCTGAAAGTGGGGTCATGAAACTGTATTTTTCCCAGAAAGTCAAGTTACACCAGGGAAACTGGATGTCTGATTTTACTTTATCAATGAGATGAAATGAAGTGTCGTGAGAATCTCTCTGCCCAGTAGGGAATGATGACTTCTGGATTAAAGGGCTAGATTTATAATCTAGGTCTTCTGATTTCTTGAGTAGGGCATGCTGTTGACTTACCAGTAAACATCTGAGCTCTTTAAAATGAAAACACATACACACACGCGCACACACACACATACACACACACACACACACTTCTGTCATATCTTCCATACCTAGGCACATATTTGACGATTAGATAAAATGAAGCAACAAGACTGCTAGAGTTCTTTTTCAAATATTTTCATTCACACAAGAAACAAAATCTAGCTTGTACTGCTAAAAGACTACGCTTATGTTTCTGTTATTGTTGATTTTCAAAGATAATAAAATAAAGATCCTAATTCCACAAGGGTGGAATCAACACATCAACTCTGCCGATTACATCATGGGTTTATTCCGTCTTCCCAAGACTTGCATTCTTTCTATTGAGTTTGACGTGCCAGGTCCCAAAATTGGGAATTGCATCAAGACAAATATTTTTTAAATAAAGTAAGTATTGTTGGTTTCAAGTATGATTGTCTCAAATATAAACAACCACACAAATTCAAAACATGTTGGATGAAATGGTAGAAGGAAAACAGAGGAAGAAGCAATGTAAAAATAGAAGTCACACACATAAGGACACAGTGTATGAAGCAAGGGACTTATTCTGGAATTATATGAAGCCAGTGTAAAAGATATCATTTGGAACATAGCATTTTGCAATTCTAGTCAATGTAACAGGCAATCAAAATGTTTCGGGGGGCTGAAATGTTTGAAACATGAGGACAAGTGTTGGCCCTTTCAATACCTCAGAGAAAAGAAAACTATGGGAAAATTTTTTCCAAGGATATGTGCATGAGCCAAATTCTTCGCTCACATACTTGTACACGGGACCTCATTCTGCACTTGGATATTTGTGGCAACTCTGCATTCTGCAAACTTAGTGCTTGTGTGAAACAGGAGTTAAGCATATGGCAGACTTCAGCTTGCATGACAATGTAGCTTCTGTAGCATTAAGCTGCTCATTAGTATGCAATGGAACCTTTTAAAAGGAAAACAACATTAATGATTTTAAGTCACTTGTATACCATTTTAAAAGTTGGCATTCAAAATAAGATTGAATGACATAAAGCAAATATGGGTGTAATGTACCACCCCCATCCATCAATTCCCTCTCCCAGAGCAGACGATGCAGTTAATGCAACTTAATCTAAGAAAGTATAAATCCAATTTAGCAGCCGTGATATGTTTCTGAGAGGCACGCCAGAGACATATGGGGAGACTTGATGACTCATAACTTTATATTATTGGTGTCTTCCAGGAACGAAAAGGAAGAAGAGCTGCCTGGATAAGGTGGTACTCTGACCCCCTGTACCTTCTTACACCTCCCTGGGAAGTAAACACTGCCCAACTGTCAGGAAAACACTTCACTCTTATGCTGTGAATCATGTTTTCTTCCTCTTGTTTTCCCAGTCACTATCTTCAAACTACAGAACAGAGAAACAAGCTCTCACTTTAAAATTCAAAAGGCTTTGAAAAGAGAGCAAATCACTTCTGTGAACAAAATGGTGACAGTCACTGTGTTTTCAATAGCACAACCTGTGTCAATGGATGGATGTGGTATTTCAAGCTACTACACACCCACGGTCTCCTTCCTCTCTTTCATATGTTTGGTGTGCTTCACATTCACCTATAAAAACACACATATGTGCTTGTGAGAGTCCCTTGGATCTTCCAAGTCTGTTCTTTCTTGGCAAAAATTTGGTTTGACAACTATGGAGTATGTAGCAAGTGCTGAGTGGAAAAACGTAGAAGGGGAAAGCAATTAGCTTTAGCCCAAGTTCATTGGGGATGGTGTGGAATATAATGATAAAAGACAAGATGTCAAGAGAGCAAGACAGGAAGAGAGAGAAAAGCAGGGAGAGAGGCAGGGAGGGAGAGGGAGAGAGAGGAAGAGAGAGGGAGAGGGAGGGAGGGAGAGAGAGAGAGGGAGAGAGAGAGAGAGATTACACTTGAAAACTAAAGAGACCACTGAAACATAAGGATCCAGGTCTTCACCTGTCTTCTTTTTTCTTCTTTTTAATAGCAAAAAAAATAAGGGAGCAGAACACAATGATATTCAAAAGTACATACCCCACATGGAATGTACCCGGGAATCACTTCACTTGGCTGAACCACTGTCTGACTATAAATGGGCAGAGTGTGAAATCAGAACAGACGTTTAGGTCAAGGTGCATACTGAAGAGCAGACAGGGAAAAGACAGTTGTCCATTGGAGAAAAATAAAACAAAATGCCCTTAACTTCAGACACTAAAGGAGACAAATACATATACTAAGAACGTGGTCAACAGAGGCCCATAGCCAGAGGGAAAATTTACCAAAAAAGTACTAAGCTTCTCCACAAGCCATGGAAAACCTAGATTATTTACTCAAGAGAAGGAGCTTAAGAGGGTCCAGAGAACAGACAGTGGGAACAAAGAAACTCAGTCATTGAATATGCCAAGAGAAATAAGCGGTAGCAACAACATTTTAAAACCCCAATTTACGGGGAAAAGAAGAAAATTATCAGTCTCAGCCAAGAAAAATAATAGCTCTGCATATCTTCAGCTATTGGATTTTTGCATTCCTTAATAGATGTCTGTGGTCTGTGATTCCCAAGTCCTTTTGTGAGCCTGAAAACTGACTTCCCAAAACATTTCACTAAGCCACCTCTCTGCTACCAAAATGTGGAAGTGGTGCTTTCTATCCTGACTCAGCTGGTGCACCCCACAACATAACACTCATCCGTTTGCTGTGAGGATCTTCAAGCTCTCTGTTAGCTCAGGGGCATTTTCTTTACTGCAAGCAGACCCATCCTCTGGCTTCTTAGGAGGGGAAGTCAGTAAGGAATGGAGTCTGTTTGTTGACCTTAATTATAACAGAGGAAAACCTGGAAATAATATAAGCGTCCCAAAGGGTATACTTCAACTTTATCTGAAGAGTTTCATTTCAGGTATTAATAAAAAAAGACTCAGCAAATGTGATCAAATGTTAAAAAGTATTAATAGCTGGGAAACACAGATGGTTTTATAAGTTATTATTTCCTTCATTTTTTTTCTAAATACTTAACATTTTAAAGAAAATTAGTTAAAAGTAAAGTCAGATTAATGGGAGATTGTACAGTACAAAGTTTGACAAAGAATGTCGGTGGTCTGTCTCAGCAAGAACCATAAAGTTTAGAGGAGAAATGCACAGCATTGCAGAATTGCCTGTTCTGTGACACCAATGAGTTTTGACCGCAGCTATGAATCACCATCATGGGGTGATTTTTATAAAATACTGCTCCTGTTCCAGGCTCACTCCAGGCCAAGTAAAAGTGAAAATCAATGAGCATAGGGCCCAGGTATCTATATTTTTCAAATGCTGGTTCAAATGTATAGCCAGCATTGAGAACAACTCATATTTCTTGGTACATTATCCTCTGGGATGAAATCAGAAAGAGTCTGAAAACAGAAAGCGCTCTAGACTATACACCAGGAGATCTGGGTTCTAGACTCAATTTTATTACAAGCTGAATAACCTTAAACAATTCATTTAACCTCTTGGGGAGGAATCCACTTCCCTTTTCTGGAACATGAAAACACTGAACTAAACAAATACAGAGGTCTGCTCCTTGTTCCAATTTTCTATTAATTAAATACAAAAAGAAGAAAACAATTCCGCCTTGATATAATAATTGGAAATATTTTCTGCAACAGTATTTTCAATAGGTTAATGGAGTACACACTTATTGCAGTTGACTTGTATCTGGCTTGCTTAATTGATCACAGACCCCTACTTATGGCTAATTCTGAGGGTCCTTTTAAGCCACTGTTGTAAGAGGGGACTTCATCTTTCATTATCATGAATCTAACGGTGATTAGTAGAATTTCTTGCTTCCTGTTAAATAAAGATGGATCTTGCATGTTCAAACTACAACAGTAAAGGTGTACCAATATAAAAGGGATAATTTTATAAATTAGCTGTTTTCCTAGCAACTGACTATAGAGAAATATTGAGGCAGATGGGGTTAGAATTCAACAAACTACCCCCTCCATCTTTGTCATTTCTCCAAACTCCTACCTTCTCCCCCAAACTTTCCACCTCTGTGAAAACAACCAGCTCTCTCACATGTGCCCTGCGTGTGCCTTAAAGTCATGTGAGTAAATCCGGCCTGTGGCAAATTAGTCAGTTCCATTGGATGAAAGAAAAATACTTGGATTCACTAATTATTTAAAAGACATTGGATGTAATAAGAGGAATTCCTTTTTTGTAGGCTACTAACCCAAAGGGGAAAAAAATTACCTGCAGGTCACATGTAAGTCAACATGGCGGTGTCTTGTGACACAACGGAGAACAAGTAGATTAGCAGCAGGGGGTGAGAGAAAGCAAGTGGTCCTGGGAGCTGCAGCTAGACAGTGGAAGTGGGAAGAAGGAGTGCAACCAGGCCAATGACACTTTTTAAAGAGTACGATAACAAATAACCATTTACCACCCATCCCTGGGATCATAATCATTCCTTCAACTATGACAAAAACTAAGTAAGGCTTTTGTCCTACAGGCCTAGAGAACGAGGCAAAGTATAATAAGCAGGAATTGGGAATAAGGGAATATGACCGGAACTTGGATACATGACCCAGGCTACATGGTAGGACCCAAGAATATGGCAGAGAGAAGCCCATCAACAAGCCCAGCATCCCAGGGATGGAGTGAGGTGGGCAGGAAGGATGACTGGATGCTGATTCACTGGGTGTAGACTGGGGACCACTAACTTGCCCTCTGACTAAAATGAGTACTGGAGACTGGGAGTTAGCTGGCAGTTTGGGTTAAGAGGTCTCTCCTATGGAGATGGGAAGATAGAGGGACAAGCAACCAGAAAATTACAAACAGCAACTTAGAATTGACTTTAGTGAGTTTTCCTATTTTTAGGGGGAAAAGGAGAAAAAAAATGAAATATCTAGCAAAAGAAACTATAATTTCATGCATAAGAATATTATTAATGCATGTTTTTAAAAACTAGGTATAGAGAACATGAAAAAGCCAAATGATTGGAAAAAGGGAAAGATGTGGAAAATCATGGGATGAGAGACAAAACTAGAATGAAAAAAAGAAAAATAAAGGAGTAAGAACAAGCTAAGAAAGAACCAGCAATTCCTACCCATACAACGTCTAGTCCCTAAAACCTCACCCTCTCCCTTCATAATTTGTCCCTCTGGTTTCTGTTTTAATACTTTTGCTTCTATCTTTCCTGTTGAATGGACAAAACACGAGCTCTTGGAGCTGGATGTGCTGGGAACTACCTTTCTGTTCCCTTCCCCCACCACAGTGCCAATCACTAATACTGGCACACATTATTCTAAAATTAGTTTTGACCCTTTCAAGCCACTTGGCCTTCCCCTTCACCTCTCCCTCCTTCCCTCCAGACAGTTATAACCTCCTCACCTATGTGGCTGCTGCAGGACCTCACATATTCTCTAGGCTTCACCGAGTTCCAGTGTTCCAGAAAGGTCTGGGCTGCTCACAGCAGCCCTGGCAATGACCTCCTGTGATGGAGCACAACCACCCTGGAAGATGTCTCTGCTACAGAAAATGAACCTAACTCTTTGGGAAAACAGTAAGAATGCCTACAATACACACTAGACATAAGAAGGACACTTCCTCTGACCTACAGTTTAGAAAACAATCTCTCAGTTGTTTTGCATTCACATCATTTAATTACATAAGACAAATTTTGCAGTGAATTGCTGTCTTTTTCATTGGTAAGGATCACGATGGTTCTGGCTTTAAGTGCAAAGCCTGAGGTTTTCTAACAGAAAGATTTATTATGCAAACCCTACTGAAGTTCTCAAAGAAGGGTGAAGAGACAGAGCAAGGACTTTCAAACCACCACCAGTTTCAATCTCTCCTCATATATCCAGATGTTGGTGTGGAATTAGGTGGCTGGGAGTGGACGGTTTTCCATGACCCTTGGTCTTTATAGCGGCTTTGATGGCCCTTGTCTTTGGTCCAGCATCTTAGTGTGTCCCATCACTTCTTTCATCAAGCTCAGAATCTACCATGTTAAGGTCACAAAGAGTATAAAGTCTATTATTATTTCTTATTTATTTAAATTTTAATGTTATGTAATGAGTTTGAGTAGTATGGGTGGCTATGTGTGTTTGTTGCATGGTGGTAGTCAGAACACATTTAAATGTTTTTATATTTGTTCTTGTGGGGGGAAAAAATCCAACAGCATAAGTCTACTCACTATAAACTACATTTTCCTGGAATGCAAACTTGAAGTATGACAGAGACCCCCCTTCACCCTGAATAATGGTGCTGGCCCCTTTTCACCCCTCTGTGGGCAAGCCATCCTTCCTCTAGAGAATACTGAAAATTCATTCAAATCTAGATGGTGTCTTTGCTGACCCCCCCTTTGTAGGGATTAATTGTGTTAACCTTTAAGCTCCAGTTCTTTCTCCCCAGAACAGAAGAGTTCTCTTTTGTAAAAGAAGGGAAGTGTGCCTTTCTTACTAAATTTAATCAGCATTCCCAAAAGAGATGTGTATTTTCATTCTGTACCTCCATGATGGTTTACCTCTAGAACTTTATCATATGATAGTAAAATAAAATTGGCATGGATTAGAAAAGCCCATAGACACTTCATTTTAGAAAAACTCAAAAGAGAGAAAATAAAATTGAACTACATTTAAACGAGTTTTAAAATTCCCTAATCCTAAAAACTTCTTAGCATTCCATGAAATCTAGAAGACATTTAAAAAAAAAGTTAAATATTTATTGGAATGTATAACTCAACAACAACAAAAAACAAACAATCCAATTCAAAAATGGACAGAGGACCTGAACAGACACTTCTCCTAAGACATACAAATGGCCAACAGACATATGAAAAAATGCTCAACTTTACTTGTTATTAGGGAAATGCAAATCAAAACCACAATGAGATATCACCTCACACCTTTTGGAATGGCTATCATCAACGAGACAAATAATAACAGTGTTGTAAAGACTGTAGAGAAAAAGGAACCCTCATACACTGTTGGTTGGAATGTAAATTTATACAGCCACTATGGAAAACAGTATGGAGATTCCTCAAAAAATTAAGAATAGAATTACCATATGACCCAGCAATCCCTCTCCTGGGTATCTTCCCGAAAAATCTGAAAATATTTATTTGTAAAGATATATGTGCTCCAATGTTCATTGCAGCATTTTTTACAGTGGGTAAGACATGGAAACAACTAAAGTGTCCTTCTTTAGATGATTGAATAAAGAAGATGTGGTATATATACACAATGGAATAGTACTGAGCCATAAGAAAAGATGAAATACTGCCATTTGCGATAATATGGATGGATTATTGAGATTATTATGCTAAGCAAAATAAATCAGACAGAAAAAGTCAAGAACCATATGACTTCACTCATATGTGGGATATAAAACTGAAAGCAACAAAGAAACAAAAACTCCTAGACACAGACAATAGTTTAGTAGTTACCAGAGGATAAGAGGGGAGGCGGGACGGTAGAAGAGGAAAAAAGGGGATCAAATATATGGTGATGGAAGGAAAACTAACTGTGGGTGGTGAGCACACAATGTGATATACAGATGATGCTTTATAGAAATGTACACTTGAAACCTATATAATTTTACTAACCATTGTTACCCCAATAAATTTAATTAAAAATTATATTTAAAAAATCTATAGGAATATACATACATATATGTAGGTAGATAGGAAGATAGATATTTGATAGATACATAAATACAATAGAGGGAAAAAACAAGGAAAAACAGAAAAAATAAGATTTGCCATCATATACTTAGGGCTTTAACAAATCAACAAAAAAGAATAAATACCCAATAGAAAAATTAGCAAATACTATCAATGGGTAGTTCTCAGAAAATGAAATACAAATACCTAATAAATATATGAAAAGGTGCTTAATTTCACACATAATTAAATACATGCAAATCAAAACAATGAGATTATTTTATTTTCTCAATTATAAAATGATTTTTTTTAATATTTAAAAGTTTAATTAAAATCTGATGTGTCTCATGGTGTAAAAACTGGTTTTCTCATCTATTGTAAACTTATAAAATAGTGCAACACTTTTAGAGGACAGTTTGGCAATATCCATCAAAATTTTAAACATACATGCATTTGACCCAATAAATCCAATAGATATAGCTTCCTTAATAAACAGATATATGGACAACAAAACCTAGAAACAATATTAATTTGTACCAAGAAGTTATAATATCTCCATACAGCAGAATACGAGAAGCCCAAAGAGAATAAATCAGATTTTTATATGTTGTTTTAGAAGACTCCCTAAGATTAAGGCACAAGTGATATATATTCTATGATTTCATTTGTATAAACAAAAAAAGAACAAGTACAGAGAGATATTTAAGTATATGCATAGATATATTTGTATATGTTCCCTTGCACTTGCATAAACCTTTTTTGGAAGGATAGGCAAGAAACAGTTAAGAGGGTCAGAGGGTTCCTTCCACGTAAGCCCCTGTGTTTTCCTTTTGTATTTGAGTAAAAGAAGGCTTTTCTAGGTGAATTTGTCATTCCATGAGCCCAGAGATGGGAGAAGAATGACTAGAAAGTTCCCCCAAACTTGTCTGCTTCCTGTTCATTGTCTAGAGGGAAACCATTGGAGTTTATACAAGTTGTCTTCCTGATAGTCCCTTTGTACGGCTCATTTTCACTGTGATCAACTCTTTGAAGACCACCAAGACCCCATCTAGCAATGTCATTCGCTAAGCCTCAGACGCTCCAGCAGCGACTGTCATGGTGGGATGAAAAGGCTCCTCCAGTGACTTTGAGCTTGACAGTGCAGAAGACATAGTGAGTGGTGCCCCCAGCCATCAGAGACATAACCTCATCGGCCTCTACAGAGGCACAGAACCATAAGGAAGACCTGTCAGAAGATGTGATTACTCTCTCTCATAAATCACTTTGAAATCCCAGCCTCTGAGATTAGGGGCTAAGGGTAGACAGGCCAGAGAAGCTCGAGTTTACATGCATTTCAGAGCTCCTTCATGAATGTGAATTATTTCCTTTGTCCTAACTGGTTATTCATCTTCATTCATTTGTTTCTTCCCCATCCCATTTCTCTCACCCCACAATCCACTTCCAAGATTTCGGATAATTTTTTTTTTGGAAGACTGTTCTTTCTTTTTCTACATGAGTGAATGAAGACCCACTGGTGTGTGGACGAATTTAACGAATTTCCAAATACAGTACTTTATACAATTGTTATATACATTTTCTTGAATAACATAGGTTATATTATATTACATTATTGCTTTCAACCCTAGACACTATTAATTTTCCATCCAGGGGTGTGGGAAAATAATAACTACTATTATATTCATTTTCATTTATGCACTGCAAAAACACTAATAGATAAAGAAGTCTCTGAATTGGAATGGTGATGACTGAATCGAATTTTTTAAAGAAGACTGTTTTCCAAATTGTTTACAGAGAAACATTCCACCAAGAACTGAGGACTTTGCACAGCATTAATTTCACTGCACAAGTCTATTTTGGGTATACATTGTCAACAGATCCCAGTGGCCAGTTTATTTCAAATGCACAGTTAGCATACTTTACATACTAGGAAATAATGCCAAGAGAAACCATAACCATATCCACACCCTGAAGTCTTGGTCTAAAGAGGGCATGGAAAAGTCAAATAAGGATGTACAAACATCATGGTAGGATTGCACACATGGTTTTAGAAGTCTGGAGTCCTGGCTCTAGTCTTAGCCTTGCTTTTACCTATCAGTGAGACCTGGGACAAGTCACGTCAACATCCCAGGCTCATCTGGACAAGAAAGGAAATAGGCTGGATGATCCTGGAGGTCCCTTCCAGCCTTCCAGACTTGTAAAGGCAGGGATGCCCTTATTAAAACCTTATTTTCCAATGAGACCTTTTGTTTCAAGACATTGTCATTCCTTCCTCAGACAGTTAAACTCATTTCATCTGAAAAGCAGTTTCAAGGAAAGAAGTTAGTCGTGGAGCATAGAGACAATACACCTAAATGTTCCAAACAGTCCCCAGTACAGCAAGATCTCAGACTGGCTCACCACCCGAAGTGTGCAGAGATAATATGATTCCCTTTTTTCTCTGACTATGTTGTTCTCATGAATCCTCATCAATATGGTCAGTGAACATACTTGATTTTCATTTAACCCAGTAAGATTAGTCTGATTCAGTAAACATTCTCTTCAGGTAACTCTTCAGTCTCCTACAGGTAGAGCATTCACCCTTGTAGAATTTTGTTCCCTTCCCTGAATTTCTCCAAGAAGATTGCTGCAGAATGGCTGGTCTGAGCTGTTCCCCAGAGTTGTGGCTGCTGAGGTGTAACTGGTTCCGTTGGCTTTTTGACTGACATCCCAGCACACGTCACAGGCTCCACGGTCCTGACACTTCCCAGAGATGTTGTAGTCCAGGCGCAGAACCGTTTCTTAGCTGATGTCAGGGCTCTGCCCATGTGCCAGCCCTGCCACATCTCTGCATTCCCTTCCACAAACTCTCTGTCCCCTCCCATGCATACCGCTGGCCAACTCGCTGCAGCCCCATGAAAGTGGATCTTTTGGGAAGGGGGCCATTAGCCCCATTAGTTTCAGGTTCTTTCCATATGGAACTGGGTATTTCTAAGGCCCATCCCCCTTGAGGTTAAGGCCAGAGTGGGGGTCATGGACGGAGAGAATGTGAATGGATGAGACTTTTGGAATCTGACCTACTTGTTCTACCTCTGGCATCTTTCTCACTACAATTTTCAAGGACCAGAAGAGGTGGGCTTCAGACTTTCCACTTCCTCTAAGCCTTCCTTGTCTTCTACCCCAGAGCAGCATACCTCAGGCCCAGATATCACAGTCAAAGGGCAGAAAAAAGAGTGTCCATCCTGAGCTACAGAAGAATCCATCTGAAGTCTGTGAACTGAGTCTTCCAGGCTTGGTCCTGATATGTTAAAAGGAGCTCAAAGAATTTAGAAAATCCTTTTTTCTCTGGACTAAGCTTGACCCAGATTATTTCAAGATTTCAAGATTATTGGCCTGCTGAGAAATCCGATTTGTGTCTTTGTCTTTACATTACTATATAGCAATCCTGAAACTCCCCAAGGCAAATAAATGGGCATGACTGGGAGGATAGGGGGAGAGCAGGAAAAGGAAATGCAAAGGAGAGAAGCACATGAACATATTCACAAAATATTTTCCCTCTTACATGAGCAATATCTTATAAAAAAAAAGAGAGCAGAGGACCAGAAAATGGAAAAGCAAGAAAAGACTGACTAATACTAATAATACTAATAAATACTAACTAATAAAAAGTATAGTTCTAATACACTGGGATGAAGCCTACTCAGCCTTAACTGATATATCTTGGAGGATCTCTCTCCCACTTGTCCTCTCTTGTTGTCTAGCTATAATATACAATGTGTGAAAACATGAATTAATGACAAAAGACTATGCCACACTCTACCTGTCTAAATAATGTCCCTTTGCTAAGTTACACCTAATGCCATTTAACCTAATTTTAGAGGTACTAATAATTTTACTGTAATTTATTAAAATATATACATAGAGGAAAGTGCATATAACCTAAGTTCAAATCAAGGAATGTTCATAAAGTGCACACACTTATGTACCCAGAAACCAAATAAAAAAACAGAACATTACCCACACCCGAGAAGCTCCCTCAGACTTTATTTCAATCACTACATGCCCCCCTAAGGCTCACTTCTAGCCTGACTTTTAATATTACCAATTATTTTTACCTATTCGTGAACTTCCTGTACACAGAATCATAAACTCTAAGTACTCATTTATGTCTGTCTCCTTTCACTCAGCATTATGAGATTCATCCATGTTGTGATAGTTGTAATTCATTAATTCTCATTGAGGTATATTATCCTATTGCATGAATATACAAAGGTTTGTTTATTCCATTGTAGCTGACTATTTGGGTGTTTTCCGTTTTGGGGGCTATCATTTCCAGTTTGAATAGTGCCATGAACATTTTTGTACAAGTCTTTTGGTAAACATATATACACATTGCTGTTGGGTTTATATCTAGGAGTGGAATTGCTAGAGCACAGGGGACATGCATTTATCTTGAACAGATTCTGCGGACAGTTTCCCAAAGCAGTAATTGTACCAATTTACACTCTCACCGGCAGCATAGGAGAATTCCAGGTGATCCATATTCTCTTCCACACTTGTTATCTGTCTTTTTCATTTAAGACATCTAATGGGTATGTAGTGGTGTTGCACTGTGATTTTAAATTTGATTTGGGGAAGTGCTGTGGGGCTTTTTGTTTTATGTGTGTGTGTGTGTGTGTGTGTGTGTGTGTGTGTGTGTGTGTGTTTATCAAGTGCTTTGAAACAAGGCTGAATGAGTGTTTAGGTCCCAGTACTGGATCCTACTGTATGAAGTTTCACAGAGCTTCATTTTCCTTATCTGTTATATGAGATAGTGCTTGAAAAGAACAGCATCCAGCAATAAATAGCCACATTAATGTATATCAAGCTTTCCAAATAGATACACTCAGAGAGAGAGAGACAGAGAGAGACAGAAAGAGAGAGAGAGAGAGAGAGAGAGAGAGAGAGGGAGGGAGAGAGGGAGGGAGAGAGAGGTGGCTAGTGGATGGATGGATGGATGGATGGATAGATAGCACAGTTTCCTATATTTCTAGACAGAGGTGAGACACTCATTATACAGGTCCCTTCCTGTGGAACACACCTTTGTTAAGAGAATTCAGAAACTGAGAACAGAACAGTCTCCTGTTTAGAAATAGGAGACTGGGAGACACAACAAAAGGAACAGCTTAGTCTTCTCCTCAGTGAGCATAATCATCTGAAACAGCACCCATCTCAGGGTAGAGTGAAATTGAAGGCCCAGGAAACCCTGAAGATATGAAAGGATAGGAGAGTTTGAGGACACAGTATGTTCTAATGGTTCTAAAAAAATGTGATCTTTGAAAACAAATTGTTTTTGACTCTGAGGTATTGTGTGCATGTGTTGGTATGTGGTATTTACAGAAATGCAAAGTTGTTTATAATTATGGCTCAACCATGTCAAAATACTTGAATTTGCAGTGCATGGCAGGTTTCAAAAAGCTTTTTATCTACTGCGTTTTTCTCTCAAGCTGGTTGAAGCATTTATCCAGGATTAATCCTTCTGTACCTGTGATTGCTGCAACCTGCTTTAGCCTACAAACTTTTAGGAGAGGCCAGAGGCGATCAGATCTCACAACTAGGGAAAGAAAAGCCATGGCTCACTGGCCTTCACATTGGAGAGTATCATTTCTGACCACTAAACTGTTCATGGGTGCCCATCTATGCCAGAAGACAATGAAAGTTCCCAGCATGTCTCTTGTAAATGATTGCTGGGTGTTTTGTTTATTTAATTTCTTTTTATCTTACTATTTTTGTCCTACTAACCACAAACTATAGTGTTTGCTGTTAGTTTCATCCCAAATCTCCATGCCCTCTCTGCTTCAATACACTTTAGTCCAATTTCCAGCTGCCCAAGCCTGCTTTCTCTGGCCACCAAAACTTGCTTTGCCCATGCATGAGACAGGTCAGAAGTGACAGGAATTAATGTTCCCTGAAAGCAGTCCTCAACAAGGACAGATGGGAGTTGGTGAAAAAATACCTCAGTTCCTATAAAATACATAGGAATAAATTTAACCAAAGAGATAAAAGACCTGTATTCAGAAAATTACAAGATACTGAACAGAAAAATTAAAGAAGATACAAATAAATGGAAACACATACCATGCTCATAGTTAGGAAGAATTAATATAGTTAAAACATCCATCCTGCCTAAGGCAATATACAGATTCAACGCAATTCCTATCGAACTACCAAATGACATTTTTCACAGAAATAGAACATATAATCCTAAAATGTATATGGAACCATAAAAGAACCCAAACAGCCATGGCTGAGAAATCTTGAGAAATAAGAACAAAGTGGGAGGTATCATGATACGTGACATCAAATCATACTACAAGGCTATAGTAATCAGAACAGCATGGTACTGGCATAAAAACAGACACATAGATCAATGGAACAGAATAGAGGGCCCAGAAACAAATCCATGTCTATATGGTCATTTAGTCTACGACAACGGAAGCACGAATTTGCATTGGAGTAAAGACAGTCTATTCAATAAATGGTGCTGGGAAACCTCAACAGACACACGCAAAAAAAAAATGAAGCTGGACCACCTCCTTACACCGTACACAAGAATAAATTCAAAATGGATTAAAGATTTAAATGTAAGATCTAAAACCATAAAACTCCTAGAAGAAAATATGGGAAGTAAATTTGCAGATACTACCCTTAGTAATATTTTTACTAAGGGCAAGGAAAGTAAGAGAAAAAAATAAACATATGGAATTACATCAAACTAAAAGGTTGTTTTTTACAGCAAAGGAAACCATCAATAAAAAGGCATCCTACTGAATGGGAGAAGATATTTGTCAATGATACATCTGATAAGGGATTAATATCCAAAATTTATAAAAACACTCATTCAACCCTACACCAAAAAAACAATTAAAAATGGGCAGAGGACATGAACATACATTTTTCTAAAGAGGACATACAGATGGCAAACAGACATATCATTAGAGAAATGCAAATAAAAACCACAATGAGATACCACCTCACCCCAGTCAAAATGGCTATCATCAATAAATCAACAAACAACAAGTGCTGGTGAGCATGTGGAGAAAAGGGAACACTCGTGCACTGCTGGTGGGATTGCAGATTGGTGCAGCCACTATGGAAAACAGTATGGAGTTATCTCAAAAAACTGGAAATGGAACTATCTTATGACCCAGCAATTCCACTCTTAGGTATCTATCCAGAGAAAATCAAAACGCTAACTCAAAAAAAATTTATGCACCCCTATTTATTACAGTGCTATTCAAAACAGCTAGGACATGGAAATAACTGAAATGCCCATCAGTAAATGACTGGATTAAGACACTGTGGTACATCTATACAATGGAGTATTACTTGGCCATAAAAAAGAATGAAATCTTACCATTTGCAACGATATGGATGGACCTAGAGAACATTATGCTAAGTGAAATAAGTGAGACGGAGAAAGACAAATACCATATGATCTCACTTATATGTGGAATCTAAAGAGTAGAATAAATGAACAAACTAACCATAAATAGTTTGAGATATAGAGAAAAAACTGAGGGTTGCTAGAGGGGAGATGGGTGGGGCGAGGGAGAAGGTGAGGGGATTAGAAAACACAATTGGCAACTGCAAGATTGCCATGGGGATATGAGAGACAGTTTGGGGAATATAATCAATAATGTAAAGATTTTGTAGAGTGTCAGATGAGCACTTGTCTTATTAGGGAGACCACTTCATGGATGGTATAGGTGTCTGACCACTACACTGTACACCTGAAACTGAAGCTGAATAATAATAAATGTCACCTATAATTTTATAAAATATATATATAGTCACAGGATGTGGAGTACATCATAAGGAATAGAGTCAGTGAAACTGTAACAGCTATATACAATGTTAGAGAAGTAGCAGATTGGGGGAGGAAGGTTATCACTTTGTGAGAGGTATAAATGTTTAACTATTCAGGTGTACTGTTTGTATACAGTACAAAAAAAAAGCTAAACATAGAGTTACCATATAAGCCAGCCATTCTACTCCTAGCTGTATACCCAAGGGAAATGAAAACATGCCCACGCAAATGCTTGCACCATTATTCTTAATAGCCAAAAGATGTAAAGTGTGCAAATGTCCATTAACTGAAATATGGATAAATAAAATGTGGTATACCCATAAAAAAACAGTTAATACCATGGTATTCAAGAACTTCTGTATTTAGTATGAATTATTTTCATAATAAAAGTGATTTTTGTAAATGCTTTAAAAAAATACCTCAGTTCCCTCACTCCTGGATAGGATATCTCTAAAGCATGTGTTCTCTCTACACTGGTTATCAGAAGTGTCCCAGTGGGATTAACCTCCAACGGCCCACAGCAGTAACTAGATTAATCACCCATACTTCATTTGCTGTCTTTCTTTCCTACCTCTCTTCCCTGATCCCTGCCTAGTATTTCATTCGCCTCCCAAACCAACTACTTACACTGAGCCCCTATCTTGACTGGGACTCTTTCTAAAAGAACGCAAACTAAGACGCAAACCAGTGTCACCACAGGGAGCAGAGCTAGGTTGTGCTACCTACGATTTGGGAAACCTCAGTCACTAAGTTGGAGAATTTGGCGGGTGATTAGGGATGGGGAGGGTGGTGACCGCTGACCCCAGCATCTGAAGAGTTGGGTGTGACCAGCACTGCCATTTACTAGCTGACAGAAATAGGCAACTCATGTGACTGTTACCAGTTTTTCCTGCTTGATTTTAAATGAGAAGAACATGGTTGCTGTACTGCAAGCGAGGTTGTGAGGATCTAATGAGAAAATAGTCTTTAAAGTACCCACCACTGTGCCTTACTTGGTAAGTATTAATGGGGATTGAATGAAGAAGTGATTGACATGAACGAGGGGATAAAAATGTAAAAATTCTAAAATGATACAAAAAACAAGGTCTCCTGATATACCTGTGTGAAGGAAAACCTTTCTAATAGCAACTGCCCTTACTCTGCTCCCAGTTCCTACTCAGGATTACCAACTTCTTCTCCATCATCTGTCCTCTAAACTAAAAGAAAACACTATGTTTTCTCAGCAAGCGCCAGGGCCAGACACCAGCTATGTCACTCCACATCAAGCATCCAAATGAAAATTCTGCTCACTTTGTATTCCAAATATCCAAATGTTTGACACTTTATAGACAAGATGCTTGACTATTATGTCTGAAGTTACTGGTTTTTGTTTAGATGCTTAGCATGGTGTAACAGATAATAAGTATGAATTTGTTTCTCAACATTCAGGTGTAAGATGTATTACAGCTTTTCATGGCCGGTGGGAGAGTGAAGACTCCATCAACTGTATCTATCTCTTTGGGCCAGTTTAGCTGCAGTGACCTTTGGGGGGCTGCCAAAGCTAAAGCGCCTGGAGTTCTGAGCCTCAGCAACCATGAAGCAATATCAAAGTTGCCACTACTTCCCAGAGCACTGTGTTCAAGTCGGACTCAGGTGACTACCTTTAGGAAACACACCAACCTCTTCTTTGAACAGTCCAAATACAAATTTCCATTCTCTCTTGAGGCAAAAGAATTCCTTCCATCTGACAAAGTCACTAACTCACCTCTTGAGTCAGGAAAAGCAGGAAATACCACTCTTTGGTTAACAATGGACCAACAGTGAAAAACAAGAGTTATTCATTTTTCCATCAGAAAATCCTTCTCCCTGTACATGGCTTTGCTCATTCCATAACCGCTCTGCTTCTCGCCTCCAAATAGGGAGGTGGACAGTGGGGAGACAGATGCTGATGTTTGCTGAAAAGAATTAAGTCTTGGGAAGCAAAATGAACAGTGATGCAGTTTGTATTTACCCAACTTATTTACCCAATTTACTTAGACTTGGGTAACAAACATGGCTTGTGTTTGCAACAGACTGTGTATAGTAACAAAAAATATGTATCACTAAAAAGACATTAAGAATGTAAAATCCTCCAAAGGCCAGATGACCTAACTTAGAAAATGAACAACAAAAAAACAGGGAAATCTAAAGAACTGACAAGTGGAACCACAATAAAATTCTTACAAGAACTGTCTGGTCTCACTTGACGTGGCAATGACTCCTAGCTTCACACAGCTTTGTGTTCTCCCTCAAAGCCAAACTCCCCACAGAAAGGGGCTAATTGGCCAAACCTAGGTCATTTGTCTTCCTTTGGCTGCAGTGCCACAGAGAACAGGAAGCAGACCTCTCCCAGACAAACTAAGCTCCAGGAGGAATTTCCCCCAAAAGATGAGGAGGTGGTCAATGTAAAAGGGGAGGTTAAATGATGGAGAAAATTCCATCATTGACACTCACCGATTACTGATCTTTGATATGTCTCTTCCTTTCTCCATCTCAGTTTCACCATCTGTAAATAAAAGGGTTAGACTCAATAATATTTAAGATTCCTTTCAGCTCTTACAGGTTCTATCACCTGCTGCCCCACTTCTTCCTCTGACAGTTGGTTGCACTTCTGAGGGCTAGCATTAGAGAGAGCTTACAGATCAGTAGCATCTAACTGGAGGTAAGACTATAACAAATGCTGATGAAGCTCATCATAAGAAAAAAAAAATGGTCTGACATCCCACTGTCATTTCTCCCTCCTTATCTGTATTTTCTCAAGATCCACCACTTATTTTGTTCAATCACAAAGAAAAATGCCTCATTTCCTGCTTTCTTTCAAATGGGTTTCTCCATGCTGATTCTGCTCTTAGAACCAAAACATTTGTTTTTCTGGACCAAAGTAACCTGCCTAAAGTTTTTTATCAAATCCTCCACTTCACGGCCTTTGTACTTGAATCACCCATCTAACCAAATCTAGAAAGCTTATAATTTATCTATTAAACTACAGTTTAGTTAATCCCAGTTGTCCGTTAAAAAGCTCAGTCTCCTTTAAAGAGTGAAACTGATTGTTTAAAATCAATCATTTCCCTGTTTTAGGCCTCTATTCTCTCGAGCATGCCTTTTTGTTTTTGTTTAATTTTGTTCTTATTCTGGGTAAAAATTGCTGTACCACCAATGACTAAAATTAACCAACTTTTATTGTTTCTGTCCTTTTTTTTTTTTTTTCAGCAAGGGCTTCGGATAATTCTCTGTATTCTTTTTCTGTGCAGCCTTCTCCAGCTCCCCTATTATTTCCATTTAGAAGACAGGACGATCGCTCTGTAGTGATTTGTTTTTCTCTCTCAGCTCTCCTGGAATTCTCCAGGGTGTTATGCACATACTATTTTTGTTAAGTCCCACATTCTTCATTTTTCAGAAGGGCTGCTGTTCTTTGAGCTTTAATTATGGTGTCTTAAAAGATTCTTCAGCTGCTTTCATGCTTGTGAATTTTATACTTCCTCTTATTGCACCTTATTCACTAGATTTCTTAATTCCCAAAAATTTACTTTCTGGAAACTGGATACCTTTGTATAGCTGCATTGTTTGAACCTACATCTTATTATTCTCAATGTGAGTCATCTGTGCACATGGAAACCTGCCTGCCAACTATCTTCAAATAATGATTTTTTTTTTTCAGTTCCCCCTCCATCCTACTGCAAAAAGCTACATATATTATTATTTCTTTCCAGCAATTTATACTCTCCAAAGGTAATCAAAATTCTAACATATCATTAAATGATAATAATTTTTTAATCAAAATCCTATAATAATTTTTAGCCTTCAGTTTATCCCTCAATAAACACCTTCGTTAAAAGGATCAAGCAGGAATTACCAAAATACAGTGTGAAACTGTTTTCAACCCTCAGTGATTAATTTCTCAATGACGCATCTAGTCTAAAAAGAAGGAAATACTGTCTGCAATCCCAATGTCTGAATCAATTGAAAAGAATTGATTCAAAGAAAGTTGGGGTTCCAGACAACTTAGAAATATGTATATTAAATGTACAAGCATCTATCTTTTTAAAAGCAAGTCACAGATACAGAACTTGAATATGGAAAATTGGAGGTTAAAACCACTTCCTGAAACAAACTTAGTTCTTGGAATTCTTTTGGCTCAGATGTAGGGTTATTATCGTAAAAGTCGTCATGTACTGCAACCCTGTACCAACTTCAAAGTGAATTATCAACAAAGACCATCACTCTTAGACATGAGAAAGAATATCTTGATGCAGGCAGGACAAATAGCATGAATTCTGGCTGGTTTGAGTAGAAAGAGAACTAGTAATTGAGGGAAAGGGTTTAACCAAAAGGATTTGAGTCCATTTGATTAAAAGTATTTTTTTAGAGTCTCACATAAGCACCCCTGAATATTAGAGTTTCTGAGGTTTATACATCACTAGTCATTTTCCAATTAACTGTACATCCTAATACCGCCGATCCTAGTTCAATGGCTTCCGTGACTGATAATTTTGCTTCTTTTCAGAACAGATATTTAAAGCTGAAGCCATAGGACTGTGATTACTATCATTTTGTGGGTTTGGGTTTGCAATCCTGATTCTTCAGAGGCTGTTTATTTCTCCTGGGTCATCATTTTGGCATCAGGTAGCTTCCACCAGATAAATTTGGGTGCAACTCTGTAGATCCACTGGCTGGGCTTTCCTCAAAAACCAATAATTTAATATCCTAACAGCTCAGTTAATTGCCTCGTTGAAGAAAGTTATAAGCCCAGATGAGAAATAATTAACTGCTATATTTGTATCCATATGTTTAAAACATACATAGGATCTAGCAACAAATATGAAAAACACTACAAAAGTACAACATGGATGACTCTTAATAAATGTTGACTCAGAGAAATACGGAGTGAGGAATAGTCTATTTAAAAGGGGGTGGGGAGGACATATGCATTACAAAAGGAATTATCATCTAAGAAGAAAAGGTGAGGAAATATATTCCAGATTAAAGGAAGCCAGAGAGACATGACAACTAAGTGCAACAACTGACCCTAGGCTGAGTCCTATACTAGAGGGAAAACTTCACTGAAAGAGGAAAAATTCTATGAAGGGTTCTGAGGTTAGTTAACAAAATTGGATTCTGGACAAATTGTATCAATGTAAATTTATAAAGTTGATTACTGTACTGTGGTTGCATAAGAGAATATCTTTATTCTCAGGAAAAACACACAGTAAAGTATCTATGAATAAAGTGCCATGATGTATATAATTAACTCTCAAATGGTTCAGAAAAATTATGTATATATGGTAGAGAGTACACACAAATAATAAAGCAAATGAGGTAAAATGTTAACAACGGGTAGATCTGGATAAAAAGTAAATGGGTGTTCTTTGCATTCTTTTATTTTTGTAATTTTTTAAATTTTTTCATTGTTTCCTTCCAAATTAAAAAAAAAAAAAGATATACAATTGACCAAAATAAACCAGATTGAACAGAATATATTTCATGTGTTTCCATTTATGTAAAATCCCAAACCAGGGAAAATTAAACTATATTCTTTAAGCATGCATACTTCAGTAGTAAAACTATAAAGAAAAGCAAGGAAATGAATGCTATAATAGGTATGTGGGTAGCATAATCCCATAATAGGATACAATAATAGGATAGTGGTTATTAATAGCAGGGAGGGAGTCAATTACTTAGGGAGGGGACCTCCTGGGGGCTTTGGAGTGCTGGCAATATTCTATTTTGCATCTTGGAAGATGGTTGCATGAATATTGTTTTATAATTATTTAAGCAGAATATTTACATTTTATGAACGTCTCTGTCATGTTTTCTTAATAAGGGAATGAAGGTGGAAGAAAGGAGAATTAGGTGAGAGAAGAGAGGGAGGAAAGATACAAAGGTACAATTTATTGCCTGCCTTTGTGCTCCTACTGATGAATGATTTGCTCGACTCGAGTCATCCTTGTCAAGACTAAGAAGTAAATTGCCCCTGAATCTTATTTTACAGCAGAAGGCCACTACTGCTTCCAGGTTTCTGACTTAGCACAAGCCAGAGCTTTAGAGCTGTCATATATCAGGTGTCACTAGATGTGGTGCAGTTAAGTATAGAAACAGGTAGTTGCCAGGAGCAAGATCCAACTGCAGACTTGGAGAACGGCCAGAGTAATAGGTACACTTGGCATGAAAAAGAAAAGACAAGAAACCAATAATAACCAGTCAGCCCCCGTACGTCTTAACTCTTTAGATCCTTTTCCTGCGACACATGACTTGGCACGCGTGTGGAGGAGTGTTGTATGGCTGCATGATGCTGGGAACCCATCCTCAAGGCTGAATAGGCACCTCCCAGCCTCAGCTTCGCCAGGGTCTCGCATACCACCAGCTCCAACTAGTAGCGTGCCTCAGTAGATCAGTGGGCACTCTTCTTTCCTGCCTCTTCACACACGGTTCCTCCCCAGCTCCTTGCCTGACCATTGCACTTTCTTCAGGTCTCAGCTGAAAGTTTACTTCTTGGAGAATCCTCTTCTACTCCCCCCCCCCCAACCTAAATCGAGTCTGCTTGTAATACTCTCTTGTGGCATTCCATCCTTTTCCTTCATAGCATTTATCATAGCTTATAATTCTATATTATTTGTGGAATTACTTACTTTCCCACCATCCTGGAGTTCCTGAGAGCAATATAATATTTATTGGGTAACAGTTGTTTGCCCATTTTGTTTGCCCATTTCCTAGCACACTGGAGGGTAGCACTCATATGTTCTTCCTGACTCCTGAAAGAATGAAGGAAGGAAGGACACATTTATCAGTCAGCCTCTCTAATAATGTCTACTCTCTCTGTCCCCCACAGGTAATAAAATGACTGAATAAATTGGTTAAATAATATCATTACAAATACTTTGGTAACCATAGTGGATCTTCAGTAACTTTGGTAGTTTCGAAGGAGATCATGCTTGTGAAAGAACTTTTTATCAATTAATCTTTTCTGCTGGTTTGGAGTTCCAATATAAGAGACAGGCTCATTTTCCCTTTTCTTGCTAATAGCTACCACAAATCCAAACACATACAGGGTATACAAATGAACTTTGTCGAATGAATGAAAATCTAGTTCCTTAAAGTGATTGCACTTTTTAAAGAATATTTTAATACATAAGGGAACAAAAGTTACATAGAGAAAGTGAGCCAGGGAAAATATCTAAACAAAACATAGTTTGCTAATTGTTTTCCCTTAAGAATCACCAAAGAACACGTATCTCCAGCTCTTAAAAGCCATTATTAGAGGAAATAGCAAGGAGAGTAAGAAGATAACTGGTCTTAGAGTTAGGAGACAGGGGTTTTGCTGAGGACTCAGTTAATTTTCACCTACCCTTTTAAGTCTTGATTTCCTCACTACAAATTGAGGCCATTGAAGTTGACTTTTGGGGCCCATTGTGTAGCTGTTGGAAAGCTTTGTGAGATCAATAACTTGCTTAAAGTTGTTAAAATATGAGATTAAAATTTTCTAACCAAGAATTGTCTTTCTTTTTAAAAGATTAAAGATAAACACCATTTCTTAAATGTTTAGATGGGAAATCTACCATTGTCCTCAGGAAGTTTATGCTTGTTCTTGAATATAAAAGAAGAATCCTACAGAAAGAGCTCTCATTTTCTTTTGCAGATGTGTATACATAGGACTTGTCACTGGGGCAACCTGATACAGCATGGTTAACTTATAATTCCGGCGTCAGTCCTGTCACATTGACATACACAACATAAAGGAACTCAACTATATGATAACAGCACATAGAAAAAAACTGCACTGTTTCTGAAAATTGCCACCTGACCAGCTCTGCTTATAGAACTAATTGACGAAAGGGGTTCAAAAAAAAATCAATGAGCTCTCATATATTAATTTGTGCAAATGCATAGGGAAACCATGAAATGAATCCATTCTGCATTGGGTGGTACTCAAACCATAAAACTTTAAGTAATATGTGACCAATATTTCTTTAAATTATATAAGCACAACAACAGTTACATAACAGTGCTCTGTTTACTGACTGGTTTGGGAAATATTTCCTGCCTTAGGTTTAAAGTAATAATTATGGACTTTTCTTAAGATTCAAACTTCCCTACAAGGAAGGGTTCTGGTCCTAAAAATGCCCCCATGTGCAGTCAAGCCAAATGATACAGTGCTGGTTAATATGACATTCTACTTGTATGAGGGTGCTGTCCTCCGTTTCCTTGAAGCACACTGATAAGGGACCCTAGAAATCAATACAGTTTAGTCTATATTGCCACCACTGAGTGGTAATCACTGAATGTTCACCACTTAATAAAATCTTGAAAAGCAGTTTAGAAAAAAACTCCCATCTAGGTTTGTGTCTTATACTTGTGTATTTTTAATCTGGTATACACTAAGGAGGTTGATAAGAAACATTTTGCCAAGAAGATGTTGTTCAGAACCAAAAATGAGAAAGAAAAAGTTTTTCAAATATATGCTATGTCTACAATTGTTGGTCCTAGCTCCTTGACCATTGCTGATTCACAAATTTTGTTTAAAACCTATTTTTTAGAGATATGTTGTCGATTTGAATCGTTTGAGAGATGTTAGCAAGATTCAATGTAAAAGATCAAAAATGTAGATTAAATAGATCACACTCGAATAAAAAAATCAGACTTTTCCTTAAAGACTTCTTAAATCAGTAGCCCCTAGTCAAAGGACGCTAGGGGTTTCAAAAATTCTCATGCACTGTGGGTCAACTATGTTTACTTAAGTACAGGGTCAGCCAATTACGTTTGTGAACTCATCCTAGAAAAAGTGCTACGTGCCTCATTGCTGAATATCACTACGGTCACCTTTGAAGTCCTCCTCTCGGGAAGCTATGCACTGACGCCAGCGCCCGTGCACTCTTCAAAGCACTTTTGGAACTCTTTTTCTGGAATGACCATCAGAGTTGTTGTCCTATTACCCTTGATGTCCTGAATGTCATCAAAATGTCTTTCTTGCAATATTTCCTTTATCTTCGGGTAAAGAAAGAAGTCACTAGGGGCCAGATCAGGTGAGTAGGGAGGGTGTTCCAATACAGTTATTTGTTTACTGGCTAAAAACTCCCTCACAAATAGTGCCATGTGCATTGTCGTGATGCAAGAGCCATGAATTGTTGGCAAAAAGTTCAAGTCGTCTAACTTTTTCACGCAGCCTTTTCAGCACTTCCAAATAGTAAACTTGATTAACTGTTTGTCCAGTTGATACAAATTCATAATGAATAATCCCTCTGATATCAAGAAAGGTTAGCAACATCGTTGCAACAAGTTCACAAAGTTTATTGTCACACCTTGTATGCCATCTCTATACAGGGATTGACTCCAGCTATCACATGGCCTTCAATCTTGTCTCCCAATTCCAATATTTTAAAGAGAGTTCCAAAGGGGTATAGTCCTTTAAAGAAGCGGAGTGCCTAATAGCCAAATATTGAGGTCAGACCCCCGGAATGGCAGTTCCAGTTCCACACCTGACATTCTGCATTACCACGGAAGTTTGCTTAATCTTGCAATGTCTCAGTTTTTCAATGCATAAAGTGACTGTAATAATAACCACTTTATTCTCTCAGGGATGCAGTAAAGACAGCTTTAAGTTCTCACAGGAAGACTTATACCAATTGAGACATCTGATTTCAGTCATGTCCTTCCCCAAAATATAAACACATGGTCCACTTATCAGTTAATAATAATAGCTTAATAATAATGTCAATCCTCTAATATGTTAAGTAATAAATGAGGTACTTTTAAAGACATTATCTGGTTTAATCCTCACAACATTTATCATGTGAGGAACCTGAGATTCAAAGGAATCAAATGACTTTCCCAAGACCATACAACTAATCATGGTGTAAAGTGAATTTAAACCCAGGTCTGTTTATAGTACTCAAATAATAGTTATTTCCACTGTATCAGAATTATTGTTTTCAATAAAATTATAATTTCCAAAAATCTTCTATAAAATTTTGAAGGATAAAAATTACTGGGTTATCTGTCATGCTTAACTACATGAAATTAATGACTAAAAATAATAGTCAGTAGTATATTGGACATATGTGGTTAAGTCCATATTTATAAAGTACCCCTAAAAAGCTGTTTAAGCTTCGCAAATAAGTCAATTCACTCAGGCAAATTAGACACTTCCATTAAGAAAGTCAATAAAATTATTTATGCTTTTCATTTTCAATCTTGCAAATCAAAACTATAACCATTTGAATGTTTAACATCCCTGTGAGTTGCACGCATGTGTAGAAGACACAATCAGAAGTCAGACCTTCACGTTCTCAAAGGTAGTAATGTAATAGGGTGGTATGGGTTAGGGGGAAGGTCTGAAGACTATTTTTCAGCATTTCAAAGAGTCTAACCGATATCAACTATGTCCCCAAATAAAGCAGAACAGGCTAGCTAAAGAATCACATTCCTAAGCTTTTGACCAGAATTACTTCAACTCAATGCAACAATACTGATGCTCTCACCCTGATCAGAGAGACTGATTGGGAGTTGCATGTGTCTTTGATCAATAAAAAAGTTTCAAAAAATATAATGATTACTTAATGTCATAAAGGATGTATGTGCCAGGATATTTATGCTTATTTTGTGGTATTGTGGTTAAAGGTGGGGAGGAAAAACTAGATAACCAACAATAAAGGAATAACTAAATACATTATAGCTTATTCATGCAATGGAATACTATGAAATTATGAAAAGGGCAGGCATCGTTTCAACACATATCATAGGATAAACTAAGCAAGTCACAGAACCACATATATTACATGGGTATTATGTGTCTTAGGCTCTCGCCTAGGTTAAGAAATTGGGGGTAGAGATATATAAGGATATAGATAGAGATATGCATATTCTCTAGGGACCTTCTAAGTACATTAACAGAAAAGGAAATGGAGACAGGCCATCTAAACTAGCAATAGCAGTTACTGCCAGGCAGAGGAAGAGGGCAGGGATGGATAAATATGGTCTTTCACTTTCTACTCTAAACTTTCATAAGGTTTGAATTTAGACAATGAATATGAATTGTGTTGTATTTTTTTAATTCCTTAATAAATGCAAGGGTTTTGTTTGTTTGCTTGCTTGCTTGGCAAACCTTTCCAAACGTGGATTCCATATGGAAATAAAAAAGAAAAGGGGTCGACGGTGGTGAAAACTGGGTGACCAGCCAGCGCAGACATTCCTTTTCGTTGCATATACATTACACACACATTCACTCTACCTAGAAGTAATGGGATCGTGAAGGATTTAGGAAAAAAGTTCTGTTTCTCATTGCCAGAAATCTACACCATGTGAGGACTCTTCTCTACAACCTTGAAAATATTGCAAGCTGGTAGCTAAGTAGTGTAAACAACTTGGAGGCCCAGAACGAAGATCCTTCAGGAACACTGGCTCCTTCCTGAGACTTGGAAATAATCCTGCTCCTACCTGGAACAAGGGGTACATGAAAGGGAAGCTGTCATGTAAGTCTGCCCTGGGACGAGCCAAACCAGCTATTCCCACTAAGCGAACGAGCCATTCCCACTAAAGGAACTGTGGACAGGGACCTACTCCATCAGCTGTGGCACCAAGCAGCTTGCTGTCTGCCCAGTTCCACTCTAGCACAAGAGCTCAGCCCACATAATGTGTGACTTGGTGTGTGCCAGGAATACCAAAAAGCTCTGCCAGATGTTGACAATCTCCCCCTAAAAGGCAAGACATGGGCTTCACAAGGCCTTGTAAAAACTGCACTTCTTAAGATGTTCCAGTGACTACTTCCGAGTGAGTTCAAAGTCAATCTCCACTGCAGGCTCAGTATCAGAAGATAGGAGGGAGGCTGAGCAGGGCCTCTTTTCTCCCCCATCTCAATTCAATCCAAGTCTTTTACTCAAAGTTTCTCAGTGTTCGTTGGAAAGGCCCAACCATCCACATATTTTGTGTTCTCCAAGACTAGGCTTCGCCAGGAACTAGATAAATATGAGTCTGTGCCATGTTAAGGTAGCCAGTTGCACGGGCAGATCCCATCAAATGAAGGACATGAAGGGTGTGGGGAAAGGACAATCTGAGTAAGGAGGAAAGAAGTACAACCAGAAGAACTTGCAGTACAACTTCTCGACAGTTTTGCTGAGCCCCACCCCTCCCTGTTGTGGGGAGGATGGGATAGGATAGGGTAGGTGTGGCCTCTCTTTCCCCTTCTGATAAAGTAGGGATAATGAGACCAGAATAGGTGGTATTAACAGACAGCAGTTGTGTGTGTAGCAATTAAAGCAGCCAAACCTGCTGAAGTCAGCAGTAGTGTGTGTGGGGGGGGGGGGAGAGCGAAAGGAGACACAGGCACGTGGGGCTCTTCAGAGTGAAAGGAAGACAAGTGAAAAACAAATACTGTAAGAAAAAAATAATAATGCAGGGCTGAGCATCTTAATAGGCATAAACAAAAAGACACACCAGGTCCTTATTTGTTGTCAGTTAGTGGTGCCTGTTCAGCACCTTAAACTTCAGGTACAATAAAAGAGCCCTTTTAAAAGCTCTGAACAAAAATGAAGGCACACCCTTAGCAGCCTTTGCTTTTCCCTTTGAAAGTGCTTGGTAGAGGTCAAAAACAACATGTTGTCCACTGAGAGCTGGTGGTTTGGTAGGAGAGGACAAAGATTGTTGGAGCCTACAGCTAGCTGCTAGATCTGCCAAGAAAACGTCTGTCCATCGTGGCTGTCTCTTTTCCGGCCCTGGCATCCCAAGCTCCAGGCTTCAGCCTCAGGTCCTCCCAGCCTCCATGTTCTCCCGCAGCACATTCTCTACCTGAACATCTCTCTATGCTTGTCACCTCCTGGAAGTCGCAGACTTGTTCACCCTCCTCATAGAACCCAAAGCCTGCCTCCACCCACACCCTGGGCCCCACTCCTGCTCACCCTGGGTTTTCACAACTCCTTCTCAGCAGATGCCTTTCACTGTACAACTCCAGCTCACAGTTGGACAAACTGCACAAGACGTCAAGTATCCTTCCATAAATGCTTATGATCTTGAGTCAGAAGACGTAGATTGACTTCTGTCACTTACTTGTTACTGTTTATTATCTGCCTTACACAGGAAGGCAAGTTTTATGTCACCAGAGAACTTGTCTTGTATACCTCCACATCGTTGATGTCTACAGATGTGCTGCCCAAAACTACAACCACAGACCACATTCAGCTGTGCTGAGCACTTGAATAAAGGCTCCACCAAATTCTGATGTGCTATCATCTTTGAAACTGGATTTCAACGACTCCTTAGAAAAGAATGAAATACAGCTCACAAATAATTTACATTGATTACTTGTTGAAATGATAATATTTTCAATATATAAGGTTAAATAAAATATTATTTAAATTAATTTTACCTGTTTTTCTAGTTTTTTAATGTGGCTACTAGAAAATTTTAAATTACCTTGTGGTTTACTTTCTATTTCTATTGAGTACTGTTGGCCTAGACTTTTACCTGGCATACTGTAAATGGCCAATGTTTATTAAATATCTACATACATACCCATATACATACATACATACATACATACAATGGCTCCCTGGGCCCAGCATTTAAACTTACTATGCCTCTTTTTATATTTTACTCTTTGACATGAAAATAAAAATACCTATTCCACAACACTTGTTGCAAAGACTGAAAGAGATAGTGCCACCTAAAATTTAAAATACTACCTAAAGATATGTTATTTCTTTTTAAAGTATGTTGAATGCTTAAAGGATAATAAATGCAGTTTAGTTGAATAATCCACTAATTATTAAGACAGTTCTAATATCAGAGCATGTAAACTTGAAAACAACTACTTTGAAAAAGGATAGGATTAAAACCACATTATCAAACTTACACAGTCAGAAAGCAGACTTCAGCAGAAAATCAAGGATTTGCCAAAATGATGATGGAAAATAGATTTCTTTGACAGCTTAGCAAAAAACATAGCTACCTAATTCTTTTGCATTCTAGATTTCAGGTTGGGTAGGGTGTTTCTTTTGGGAGTAATTAAGCATTCAGTTTGATAAAGTACATGTTCCATGTCAAATGGAAAATGGATTCAAACTGAAAAGTAAGATAAGAGAATAAATGAAAAAAGTCAAATTAACTCAGGAAGGCAAAACAACTTAGGAAAATCAAAGCCATTTTGACCGAGGCATCCCTGGCCATCTGTCAGTAATAAACATATTCTCAACTCTCACTAATAAAATTGAAAAACACTACTTAGAGGGAAAAACAGAACTAAAATATCCCAGGTTTTCCTCTTTACTATAGAATAGGTGATTCAAATATAAGTGTTTAAGGCAGATAAAAATTTGAGAGCTCTAAGATAGTGAAGTAAATAAACACTGCCTGCTTCCTTCCATGAACACATTAAAATTGTTCTAAATAAAGTATAGAACAATCAACTTAAAGAACCATCTGAAGTCTGGCTGAATGTTTTATAACTAACAATATAAAGAAGAAGCCACGTGGAGACTGGTAGGAGGGATGGAGACACAAAACAGGCTGGCCCCACACCTCCATGCAGTGGTTGAGAACCAGGAGGGATACCTTGGCTGCTGCAGTGGTTCCCCACTGTGAGGACAGAGCAAGGAGTGCAGTTTCCAGGCTCTCGGCCTCACATAGAAAGGTGCTGGCTCAGGTAGTAAATGGTCATCAACTGTGATTGGATGGCCATCAGCTGTGGCTAGTTGGCCATCAGCTGTAACCAGTGAGCCATTGGCCACTAATATAACTGCTGTGGCTACACTAGCAGAAAATGGGGGCTAGCAAGAAGATGGTGGCTGAGTCAGCAAGCGGCGCAGTGAGGGTTGTGAACAGTGTGGCTCCTGCTTCCTGTCTCCAACCCAGCCACCAGTGAGAATATGGTAGTATGACTCCCCTACCTATGGCTCTGTGGGTGTTCCTTTATGGCCTCATTGTATCCTGTGTTCTTATATGGGGAGCGGGACCAGAGACCCCGCAGGCTGCCCCGCATGACACCCACAGAGAGGCGACAGACCCCAGCCTCATACCGACCTCCCCAGGCCAGAGTACTGGTGCCAGGAAGAGAAACACCCACAACATCTGGATGTGAAAAACAGTGGGTATTCTGTCCATCCAGGTGGGACAGAAGGCTGAGGGAAACCCAGATGTCCTCTTAAACGGCCCACACACAGACTCACTCACTCTTAGGCACTCACCCCGGGCTTTAGCAAAGGGGCAGTAACTCGGGGGGGGGGGGCATCAGAGACATACGGGGGAGCAGACTAAGGTGTGTGGCTTTGGAGCAAAGGCTGGAGGACAGTCGCCACTTCTTCCTGTGAGGTTTTCCTCCTTTGCAGCTGGCAGGCAGGCACCATCTTTTCTGTGTTGAGCCGGCCCCCACCCAGCCAAATCTGAATCTGATTGGCCTGGTGAGCTCCTCTGGGACCCCACCCCACCCAACTCCCCCAATACTGGAGGCACTTTCTCCCAAGCAGCCAGTCAGGCCTGCATTGCACTATTTCTTGGAAAACTATCATAAGCCACCAGCCCCAGGTGGGCAGCTAGCTGCTGGCCTTGGTGTGCTCTGAGACTTTTGTTGAGTAGCTCCATTGTTACAAAGTAGTCATGGGGATGTAGAGTATAGCATAAGGAATATAGTCAATAATATTGTAATAGCGATGGATGGTGTCAGATGGGCATTAGATTTGTTGGGATGATAGATGGGAGGGGGTTGGGGAGCAAGGTGAAAAAATGAAGGGATTAAGAAGTACAAACTAGTAGTTACAAAATAGTCATGGGGATGTAAAGTACAGCATAGGGAATGTAGTCAATAATATGGTAATAACTATGTATAGTGCCAGGTGGGTACTAGACTAGTCGGGGGTCACTTCTTAAATTATGTAAATATCTAACCACTATGCTGTACACCTGAAATTAATATAAAATAATATTGAGTGTCAACTGTAATTGAAAAATTTAAAAGCACGGGGAAGGTGAAGGGGAATAAAAGGTCCAAATTTCCAGGTATAAGACAAATAAGTCATGGGGATGTAATGTACTGCATAGGAAATATAGTCAATAATATTGTAATAGTGTGGTACAGTGTCAGATGGTTGCTGGACTTATCATGGTAATCACTTCTTTAGGCATATAAATGTTAAATAACTATGACGTATCCCTGAAACTAATATAATATTGTATGTTAGCTATATTTTTAATAAAAAACTTTTAAAAATCACCTAATTTGCAACCCAATGAATATCATATAAAGTTAAGGGAAAGGTGACTATTGATCTAATTTCATGTTCTGAATTTAATCAAATAAAACCCATTCTTAAGCATGGACATATTCAGCTTCTTTAAAAGGTGCCTTTGAATAGGAAGCCTGGACTTTGTTGTACATATAGAAGTCTTTGTGTGTGTGTTTTTCTCTCTTGGTTACTATACATTTGTAATATACTAAAGCAGTGGTTCTACTGGGGGAAGGGGAGTAAGTTTGCTCCCGAGGGGACAACTAGCAACGTCTGGGGAATTTTTCGTTGTCACGTAGAAGGAGGGTGCTACTGGCATCTAGTCCAGAGATTCTGCTAAACAACTTGCTATAACACACAGGACAGACCCCCAAGAACAAAGAATGATCCAGCCCAAAAGTTCAATTGGTGCCACCGTTGAGAAATCCGGTATGAAAAGAACAGGTGTCTATAAGATGTTTCAGAATTTTTTCTTCTGTGCTTTTTTTTCTTTTAATTTTTTAAGGGCTTTTGCTGCACATAACAGAAGATCAAATGAAGTTGGGCACATCCTTTATGGCCTCGGGCAACCATCAACGCATGATTACAAGGCTGAGGAAGCAGTGAATAAGTTAACTCATTATAATTCATTATAGGAAAACTTAGGGATAAACCATCAGTCCAGAAGAATTGATCAAGAAAAAGGGCAATGCAGACAAAATGCTTAATGTAACTGAAGCAAAGTTTATAAGGATGAAAGGGTTTCCTTGATGTACTTCCTTCAACGTTAACTCATTGAGTCTTTGGTATCCAGAGGGCTGTACTAGTGACGTTGGAGGTTATAAAAATCCCATTGTTACCATCTGTAAATTTACCATAGGCTCAAGTTAAAAATAGCCCTTCAAGAAATATCTCTGTAATTAAAGAAAATCTGGTAGGCATTGCACCATAGAAAATAAGAATCCTGGTTTTGGACTCATCAAAGGACAAACCAGGATTTGAATCAAGACATGCCCTGAGGAGAGCCTCTTAATTCCTCAGATTTCTCATCTATAAAATGGGGATAACACCCACTCAGTGGGGTAGTTGTGAGGATCATGTGTGGTTATGTATATAAATTACCTGGCATGAAGCCCCAGCCATGGCGGTTACTCAACACATGCCAGTGCCTGGCTTCTTAAAACCCAATTAGTGTTTTCATCTTAACTATACCTCAGTAATCATGCTTAGTTGAGATGAAAGGAAGGGTTTCTTCAGGTATTATGGAAATGTTGGCTTTTTTTGACAAAAAGCTAACTCAAGACAAACAAACAAAAACCTTTAATCCCCAAAAAACCTATTATAAAAGAAAGAAGTAGTAGAGGAATCTGGAAATCTGGTTATAACAATACTGATGACAAATCTTAGAAGACTTAAAAGTCTGTTAATGATGGAACATGCCCAGGTGAAAGAAACACTACTCAAGAACACAGTATAATTTATGTTATTTCAATAAAATAAGACATGACCTGGACTTTGAGAAAGAACCTGATACCTGTAGCTTAAGTAGAAACTAAGAACCAGTTGCAGATGTCCTCAGATCAAAATTTATTTGGAAAAAATCTTTTAGGATCAATATGACAGCTCCTAGATGTTCAAAGGGTTTGAATCATAGACTTAGTTAAAAACTAGTAAATATGTATTTTTTTGTATTAGACACAGTTTAAAACTTCCCATAGAAATCCTTAACTTCTTTGGTGCAGTCACCAACACCAGATTTCTGTGGTTCTCAATATTTTCTAGGTATGTTGATATCTACATGTTAAAACATTTTTTTATTTGTCACCACCCTATAAGACAAATAAGACATTAATATTAATTAATATTCCCATTTTGTTGGTGAGCATATGCAGACTGTAAGGTTAAGTAATTTGGGAGGATTCAGCACAAATTGGTGGAAAAATTGGCTCTAACACCCTGACTCTTCAACCTTCTTTTCATATAATAACTCTTTTTTGTCAAATGATTAATTCAATTTAACAATATTTTTTAGTATCTGGTCAGGAAAGATAAGTCATTTACAGTCTGCCTCAAAGATCTAAAATCCATTGTGTACATAATTATAATGTGGGGGTGACACAAAGACATAAGAAAAGTGAAAACATATGCTCTGTGAATTGAAAGGAGGGAGACATCATATTGGGTAGGCAGGAAAGAAAGGAGGTAGCATTCCAAGTGGGCATTGATGTATGAGTGGCATATTTAAAGAAGAAGATGCAGAGAAATGGGACAGGAGAGAGGAGAAAACAGCATATTTGAAGTATTTTCAGAGATCAGAGAAGTAAAATTTGGAGCATAGAGTACCATATACCCAAGGAGAAGTGGGAGGTGAATTTGGAAAGTTAGGTTTATGCCACAACGTGGAAGCATTTGAACACTTGAATGAGGGGTTTAGATTTAATGGTGTAAACACTGTGGAAACTTCATAAAGTGAGATCAATTAGAATTTCTACAATATTCCTGGTAGTCCTGCCTCTATAGCCTGGTCACCCAGGTTAATCTCTAAACTCCTAAAGAATAAAAAATGGTATCTTTTTTTTTTTTTTTTGCTTTTTTGCATTTTTTTTTAATTAATTTTATTGGGGTGACAATTGTTAGTAAATTTACATAGATTTCAGGTGTACAATTCTGTATTACATCGTCTATAAATCCCATTGTGTGATCACCACCCAGAGTCAGTTCTCCTTCCATCACCATATATTTGATCCCCTTTACCCTCATCACCCACCCCCCCACCCCCTTACCCTCTGGTAACCACTAAATTATTGTCTGTGTCTATGAGTTTTTGTTTCTCATTTGTTTGTCTTGTTCTTTTTGGTTTATATACCACATATCAGTGAAATCATAGGGTTCTCTGCTTTTTCTGTCTGACTTGTTTCACTTAGCATTATTCTCTCGAGATCCATCCATGTTGTCACAAATGCTCCTATATCATCTTTCCTTAACGCCGAATAGTATTCCATTGTGTATATGTACCACAACTTCTTTATCCATTCATCTATCGAAGGACATTTTGGTTGTTTCCATGTCTTGGCCACCGTAAACAAAGCTGCAATGAACATTGGCGTACACATGTCTCTATAGAGAAATGCTTTTATATTTTTGGGATAGATACCCAAGAGAGCGATTGCTGGGTCATATGGTAATTCTATTCGTAATTTCTTGAGGAACCTCCACACTGCCTTCCATAGCGGCTGCACCAGTCTGCATTCCCACCAACAGTGTATGAGAGTTCCTTTTTCTCCACAGCCTCTCCAACACTTGTTACCATTTGTTTTGTTGATGAAAGCCATTCTGACTGGGGTGAGGTGATATCTCATTGTGGTTTTCATTTGCATTTCTCTGATGATTAGCGATGTTGAGCAAAAAATGGTATCTTAATCATCTTTAAATTTCAGTGGCAAGATTCCTCTACAAATCACACAGTAAGCATTCCGTAAAGGTTTTCAGAGTGAATATCAATGAACTAATTAACGAATCAATAAGCTAAAGAATCAATAAGGAATATAGGAAATAATGTAGAAAGAAACCGACAGTACTTGGTCTGAGTTAACTTGATAGGAGGCAGTGGAGAGGAAAAAATAGGAATGAGCTGTAGGCTTTGCTTCAGGGTAACTGGGCCAATGGTGGGTATCAAAAACAAGAAGTTAGGATATACAGATTATTTAAGGTAGGAGATGATGAGGGTAGATAGAATATCAACAGGGTGTTCCATAAAATTAATTGAGAAACACCAGCTGCATTTCCACATTTTAGTGCAAATGGAATCTGGATTGAGTACTTTGGCAGAAACCATGCAGGGCTTATTGTATATTCTCTCAGTGAAGGAAAAGTGTGGTTATCTAAAAACTGTACTATGACAAAAGTGGAGGTTTTAAAGATCATGGTAATTAATTACCCGTGACATTAATGGAGCCTTGAGAACATTAGCTATCAGATTACGGACTCAGGAAATCTGTATAATTCATCTTTGTACAATCCCAACACTGGGAGAGTTCAGAGATGAGCAGAGGTGACTGCTGCACAAATAGCACTGCTGAACAAAATGAGGACTACAAAGGAAGCATAATCACATGACAATGAACACCGCACTGCAAACGTGTTCGAGATCTTTTCCCATGTGTGAATGAATGAGTGAATGAATTAGTATATGAGTGAAGGAATCAATGTGGCTCTGAAAAGAACTGTTTTCTGTTTTGTGCATCTGCATTTGATATATTCCGTATCAACCATAGTTCTTAAAAACATGTCTAGACAATTGAGATGGATATAGGAGGAGTGTTGATTCATTTCTGGGTATTTTGAGGTGTTTCACTTTACCATGACAGACTTGGGTAGCCTTCTCCTATCAAGGAATTGGGTAAGAGGTAAGGCTGGCAAAGACTGAGTAAAAGAAAGTAAAAGAATAGGTGGGTCATTTCTTACACAAGATTACAGCACACAGAACACATAAATTTCACACCCATCCCATGCACATGTGCACACACAGAGGCCAAGGGATTAAAGCCCAAGGTTGCTGGGTAGAAAGCAGAGCCAAAAGTTGGAGCCAACACAAGAAGGCACAGCAGTCCTCAGTGAGGAATGGCAAAGCGGATAGAGAGCAAGGGTGGAGGAATTCCCAAGATGCTGAGGGGGCATCCAACACAATTGCTAATGGGGTTCCAACTGGTACATTCAAATGCCCTAAAAGAGAACAGATGGAAGTATGCTGGTTACAGAGTAACCACTAGTAGAGGAAATTTCTTATAGGCCGATGTATAGAGTCTCTGTCTGAAAAATACCACCTGCAACTTCATACAAAAGTTTCTTTAATTTGTTTTCTTTCCTATACACATGGACTCAGAGACTTTTTTTAACTTTTGAGACTATAATAATTCAAATAGGCTTTGATAATAATCTATTAGTGTAAAAAGGTTCCAGTAAGACAACTGAGCATTAACATTTCTGGTATGGTGAGAATTTTCATTTCTTTGGATGTGATGCATATAAATGGGGCTTTTGTAATTAAGGATTCCAAATAACAGAAATGTTTAGTTGATTTCATGTATTGTAGTTATCATTAGAATCTCAACTTAATTTTCCTTAAATTTGATACCAGTAGACTTGGGCGTAAGCTCTCTGGCATTCTTGCCTGATGAGTAATCTTACCCCAGTTGAAAGGGTGGCTGGCACTCCAACTACATATATACGTATGTTTATCTGCTAGCATGGCAGATAAATAGCCTCAGTAGATACTATGAAGCCACAAAGCTAAGAAAGGTCTTTGTATTTGTTCAATGGTAAAATGACATTTTCACATTGTACAGAACTTGTGATGTGTTACTTGGCCTAATTAAATAGATTATTTGCAAAAGTGTAGAGACAAAGTGAGAAGAAATGGAATGATAAATTATGGAGGAATATAAAGAAAATGGGGTTTGGGGATAGCCAATGTATGTAAAAGTAGTCTGAAAATCTCAGAATTGGTTACTTGGGGTCACTCTTGAGGACTTTGGGTTTGAGATGATCAGGGTCTAATGTTGAATTGTCTGTCCTGGAAATAACATTTAGAGCAAGTTATTGCAACTAATATGAAGGGGATGATCAAATTATTTGGTCAAATTGGAATTTCACTACATCAGAATGTGTAGATGTCAGTGGTTTCTAATCTGGAAACAAGAAAAGTATCAAATACTCCCTAGGGCTCCTGTTATTTTGTAATTGTAGAGGAGAAGGCTAGCTGATCTCTAGGGTCCTCTCCGTGATTTTGCAGCGCTCCCTCATATCATCCATAGTGGAAAATGTCTGTCCTATTCCTAAACGGTTGTCTGATCTAAAGAAAGGGCCTTTGTTCCATGAAAGGGGCTGCTCATCCTCACCATCTTATTTCTTAACACTTAGAACTTTCATGAAACATCTAATCAAGAAGACACCAGATGTCATAGTACCCTAATTGCTGTAGATAATCACCAAGAGCTTAAAGGCGTTGTACATTTATGCGAAACATTTGCTGGGGGCCAGGTTCCCAGGCAAGAACATGGAAACAGCTGTCTCACTTATGATTAAGGGGATATGCAATTTCCAAATCAGATGAATTAGCTTTTAAAATAAAAATCATCCTTCTGTAGTTACACAAAGTAAATGCTTAGTTTTAATCAAACCAAATACTGGGGACAGAAAGACCTCACTCGAATTATTTAAAGCGTGTGTGTGTGTGTGTGTGTGTGTGTGTGAGAGAGAGAGAGAGAGAGAGAGAGAGAGAGAGAGAGAGAGAGAGAGAGAGAGAGAGAGAGAGAGAGAGAGAGATATGGAGGGCAAAACAGAAGAGTCTCAAGCTCAACTGTCACTTTTAATATTTTCTGTTTATCACTGGTTTTAAACAAGTTAATTATAATGTTTTGATATAATTTTCTTTATGTTTCTGGGGCTTGGGATTTGTTAACCTTTTCATATCTGTGAATTTATACTTTTCATTAAATTTCAAAAGTTTCCAACCATTCGAATATATTTTGTGCTCTGCCTCATCCCCTATCCTCTCCTATAGGCACTACAATTACATATAGGCTTATCCATTTGAAATTTTCCTACAGCTCACTGATGTTCTGTCCTTTCTTTTTTCAGTCTTTTTTTCCCTTGTGTGTCATTTTGAATAGTTCTTATTACTATGTCTTCAAATGTATTAATATTTTCTTCTGCAATGTTCAATCTATGATTATTCCAATCCAGTGTTGGTTTTTCTTTTGTTGTTTGTTTGGGATTTTTATCAGACACTGAGGTTATTACCTCTAGAAGATTGACTTGGGTCATTTGGATATCTTCCAATAATATGTTCAATCTTTCTTCTAGCTTCTAGAATATAGAGTACAGTAATAATAACTATTTTAATGTCCTTGTCTACTAATTCTATCATCTGTGTCATTTCTCAGTCAATTTTGATTAATTTTTCTCCTCATTATTAGTAGTATTTGCCTACTTCTTTGTATGCCTGGTAATTTTTTATTGGATGCCAGACATTGTGAACTTCAGTTTGTTGGGAGCTAACTATTCATATTTCTGTATTCCTATAAGCATTCTTGAACTTTATTCTATGACACAGTTAAATTAATCGAAAATAGTTTGAGCCTTTCAGATCTTGCTTAATTAGACAAAACCAGAGCAGTGTTTAGTCTAGTTTTATTTTCCCTGATACTGAGGAAAGACATTTCTTAGTACCTCTAACTGATACCTCTTGAATTATGAGATTTTTCACTCTGGCCATTGGGAACAATCACTAATTCTGGCCCTGTGTGACCTCAGGCACCATGCTCTTGAATGATTCTTTCCCAGCCTCAAGAAGTTTCTTTATATACATATGTTCAGCAACACTCAAATGAATACTTAGGGGAGAGGAGACTTTCCTCAGATCTCTGGCATTCTTTCTCTGAACAACTCTCTCCTTTTTGGTGTTCTGTCCTGCCCACTCTAGCTGCCTTGTCTTCCCCTAGACTGTCATCTCAATTCAGAGAGATTGTGTGCATCTTCCTGCGTCCCACTCTGTGTATTGATGTCTGGAAACTTCTTAAAGGAAATAAACTGGGGTAATCCTAAGGGTCACCTCATTTTTTTTCCTATCTATTGAGGATTGCTGACCTTGGTTGCCCAATGTCCAATATCTTGAGTGTTGTCATTTTAGTGTCCAGTTTTTTAGCTGTTTCAGATAGGAGGGTAAATCCAATTCCTGTTATTCCACATTGATTAGAAGTGGAAGTCCTCAAATCCAATAATTACTAAACTACTTAAATATTTTTATAAAACAACAAATATCAAGACAATGCAAAATTTGGAGGTGATACCCATGAGGAAAAAAGAGAAAGACAAATGAATAACGTGCACTGAAAAACAAATCTTCTAAAAAACATTGTCAACAATTGATAAATCTTTGTGGTTAAAAAAAACCAACAAATTTAATAAGTATATGGTTCTGAAAATTTTGTGAAATTTTGCTTAACTTCACAATAATCTGAAATTCTGAGCCTTGAAGTTTACCAGAAGAAATCATGTTAACAGAAATTTGATCTTCTAATCATGGCAAGAATGCTACACTTAGGAGTGCTTTCATAAGGAGACAGAATCATGCCTGCATAGTGCCTAACATACACCCATAAATGCTTGTGCAGTGATAACAACTATTGCAAGAGAAAATAGAAATGAATGGTCAATACAAGAATGTAAAATAGTTTGATATAGTTATGAGACAGTGTCAAACTACTAGATACAAAAACAAAATGTATTGATTACAGAAAAAAATATACATTTAAAGATTCTATGACAACATGGCACTCCTGGGGCATCTGTAATATTATTTCCTGACCTGGATAAGGATTATGCAGTATTCTTTTTACATCAATTTGTTAAGTTTTTACTTTATATTTTATGCACTTTTTTGTATGTTTATTATAGTACACAAATATAAAAGTTTTTTTTAAGATCATATAAGAAACCACAAGAGAACTAGGCTCAGTTGTTAGCTTTGAAATGAAAAAGCTGAATAATTTTATTATTCATAAGAAGTCATCCTAATATCATCGTAATATATTACCTATACATCTAAATAAATATTGAAGAGAACTCTTTTGATAAATGGCTTTCACATACATTATCTTCTTATGACCCTGAAGAACAAAAATAATTATTCACCACCATTTAGCAAGTGGAAAAAAATGAGGCTTTGAAAGGCTAAATGACTTATCCAACATCATCTACAGTAAGAAACTGGTGGTTCATGTTATCGCCACTGCACCACAATCCTTTATTTTTCTTGATTTTATAATAATGTAGTTGGCTGTCTCCAAACATCCATTCCTCCGTTTTTTCCTTGTTAAAAGGACCTGAATTTTGCTCAGTAAGCTGGTGACCATCTTATGGAAAAAAGTGGGAATGATTCTCCCCAGCCCTAGGAGGGAATACCTGACTAATTTAAGCCAATCATAGTAAACCCAATCCTCTTGCCAATGATTGGTTTATAAAATGGTCATGTGATGCATGTCGACCAACAATATACAAAAGGATACCTGCTGTGGGCCTTATTATGCAAGCACATGAGGTTTGAAGCTGCTTGGACATCTTGACAAGCCTGAAAATAAAAGCAACATGATGAGGAAGAAATAATTATTCACCTCATCTTACAGATGATGGAAAAACTGAGGCTTGAAAAGCTAAATGACTTGTCCAGCATCAAATACAGTAAGAAATTGGTGGAGAAAGCAGAAAGATTTTAAAAATGTGGATCTCTGATAACATGGTTGAATCCTATAAGTCAAGCCCTATAATTCCCTACTTCCAAACTTCTTATCATATGGGATAACAAATTCCCCTATTGTTTGAGCTATTTTGACTTGGATCTTTCTGTTACCTGCAGCTGAAAGCGTTCTTACTAATCTACTAAGTACTAAACTGGTAATTTTCTTTCATTATCTTATTTAATTTTCACTACAAATTCTATGAGAAAGATATGACTATTGCCATCTTTCAGAAGAGGACTTAAAACTTAAAAAGAATTTAGTAATTTACACCAGTTCATGGAATTATAACTAGGATTCAAATCTATTATGCCTGACTCCAGATGTGTCACATGATAAACTGCAATAGAATCTGTTTCAAAAAGTGAGGGTTCAGTCACATGGGGTCATTAAAAGTTATTTTGTTGCCATCATTTTAGTTGTGGCTAAAATCAAAGTGAGAATCAATGTCTTCTCTTTTCTCCAGTCCTCAGACAGAGCCCCGCAGGGCAAAATTCCTGCTTCTTGGTACTCTGCAAATCATAAAGATTTCTTAAAAGCAAAGGGAAAACAAATATTCCTCATTTTGGAGAAGTACTTCCTGATAATAAGATGATTACCAAAATAATTAATTGATTAATTAACTAACTAACTATCTCAGGAAGTAGTCAGTTCGCTGTCACAGGAGCTTCACAATAGATACTGGGTGGCCATTTAGCAAAGATGTGACATTAATCTGGCAGGTAGCTGGGCAAAATATTCTTAATCTATGATGATAAGGTTTTATGAAACTCACAACTTTTCTGTGGAATATCTTATCTGTACTCATTGTATTTGCCATCTTTCCCTTTTACTCCATATCTCAAAAGGGTGAAAGGATCAATGAGCTAAAAAATCTGAATAACTTCTAACTTCTCTAGGAAAAGATTTTTAAAAGGTGCACTGTGAATGTTGGTATTTTATAGCCTGCAATTTCTTTCAATCTGCAACTGCTGTTTCTGCTCTATGCATATCTCTTTGCTAGGTATTTTCTAAATACAAAAATACACAAAAAAATAAAAATATAACAGATAACCCTTCCCTTGAAGAATTGGCAACAATTACCTCCTCAGATGTATGCACATAAAAAGTTAAACAAAAATACAAATCAAAGGGTGCTATTTGACAGAATATAATTATAGGCAAAATGGGGTAAACTTTAGTGGGTCTGGATTTTTAAAAGGAAAGATTCCTTCTTCTTGCACTTTTAAAGAAAGAACCTCAAGCCAAACAAATAAACCACGTTCCAGTTGTTGCGTTTTTTTGTGTGTGTAGTTGTTTTTGTTGTTGTTGTTGTTTTTGCTTTTTATATCCTTGGAGTAAATACCCATGTGGTAAACACTACTCACTTACTAAGATGAACAAAATATTGTAGGCAAAATCTTGACCAAAGTCAAACCCATGGAACAGAATATTTGTGGCCATGGCCTTACATGTTATATTTAGAGCAGGGCTTCCTAAACTGGGGTCCACAGATCCTGAAGGGTGCTTCCGTGGATCTCAGGGAGTCTGAGAAGTTGAATAGAAAGAAAGTATATCTTCAGATTCACTAACCTTAACTAAAATCTAGCATTTCCCTCAACAAACTACAGTATCATTAGGAGATTCTATGACATTGCAACCAATAGAAATCGCAGATATTTTCATATCACATTATAACTTTGCAGACATCTCAATGTATCGTATATGTTTATGCTTACTTCAAAATGACAGTTGTTATCAAACTTCTTGCTATTCAATGCATTAATAAAGATGCAAGTATTACTAGGTCACAGACTGGGTGTTTTTTAAATATTTTGATCATTACTTTATTTCGATATAATTGGTTTTCTTTGTAATCCTATGCATTTTGTTGTATGGCACATAGAAACAGTATTTTGAGACAGGGTCCATTTACCTGATCGCCAGAGTCTATGGCACAGAGAAGCTTAAGAACCTGTGGTTCAGGTATCCTCATCTTTTTCTTGAATTTTAATGAACATATTGCTGTTGGCTTAGCAGATATTCATCAATGCTTTGGTCTGTCCAAAGCATTGGTTTGTTCCACATTTCAGTTTTGCATTTTCAATGTTTGAAAGGTTGGATTTATAAAAGGAGATCATTAGTGTTAAACAGGGCAGAATTTTAATTACTTTAATTTTTTAAACTTGTCTCTCACACATACTTTGGGCATTTTTATTCCTGTTCAGTGAATGAAAGGAAACCGGTTCCAAGTTTCGCTCTCTAGCAGAAGTAGAGTGTCCAGATAGGATGCATGAATTCATCAGATCTTGGATCTGGAACATATTTTATGGGTTTCAGGGGTTTCTACCCTGGAAATGAGCTTTTTCCTGCCATAAGAGTATAATCTCCTTTTTTCTTTTTTACGTTAAACTCTCTGAACACAATTTAACCTCAATGAACTCAGTTTTTAAAGATCAGATGCTTTCTTCTTTGAAGAGTCTATATTTCTTCTATACACAAAGCACGTTAATTCATATTACACAAACATGTTTTAAAATGTACATGTTAAAACATTTTTGTCAAGGCATACGAATTTGCATTATTTTTATAGACTATGTTTGCTCTAAAATTAAATACGCGATGCATGTATTTCAAAGAAATAAACATTAAAAAGTAAGTTATGGCCAATTTATATTGCTCTACTCGTGATGTTACCTATATGTGGTAAAGATCAATAAAAGTTAAACATAACAGAGAATATTACAAAGAGATGGCTATGCTGCTTTAGTTTATGTGAATTTGGGTAAAGAATCTTAGAATGACACACTCAGAAAGGATTTCGTATGTGTGGGGTGTTTTAAATTTATGAATTTCTTAAAATTCTCCCATTACAAACAGCCTCTGGCCATAAGTATGCATTGAAGAAAGAAAAACAAGAAACTGGCCATCAACAGCAGCCCCGTAGGAAGTCATGGTCCAATCATGACATTTTAGGCCAGAACCTTGGTCTCAGACTGCTAATTCCCATGGAATTCCAAATGAGAATTTAACCATTTCTGTATATGTTGATTTGCCCTTCCAGCCATTGGAAAACATGTTTTTTAAGGAATAGAGAAATGGGAGTTCTGCAACAAAAGTCATCTCTATCCTGTTTTGTTTTTCATGTGATAAGTCACATGAATCTTAACACAGGAAAACAGTGCTATTTCAAGTACTTAACTGTTTAAAATAAATGAGAGTGGTTTCAGCCTCAAGCAAATTTCACAAAAAACATGTTCTTGAAACAGTTGCTCCAATGAAACTCATTTCTGTCACTCACACAGTTTCATATCTATCATTAGATATCTTTATTTCTTTTTCAAAGAACCGCACTTTGCCTCGACTTACATGTGTGTTTTGTTGTTGTTGTTTTTGTTTTTTGTTTTTTGTGTTGGTTTGTTTTTTCTTTTTTTGGTGCCATGTACCTTCACAAGAGAGCTGGTACAAAAATTAGGGACAAGTCAGATGACCCAAGTTTTCAAGATACATTGGCAATACCAGTTTTGGTATCTCCTTCATGTTTTCAAACACACGTATGCAGTAAAAACTAGTTAATTTCCATTTCTTAAACCCTACTAGAGAGATTATGAGGTGGTTTTTTAAAGGCTTAGTGTTTCATCAAACACAGAAAAACAGGGTTTGCCTTGAAATCACCTAGGTGGAGGTGTGTCTCACGGGATTAAGGAAGATTATGACATCTGATATGCCAATGACATACAGCAATAATGAAAGTTACAGAATGAGTGGAACATCGGAGTTGCAGCAATTCATGCACACTTAATTCATCTGGAATGCGGCTGTGGTTGTGACTAGGGAATGCACCAAGGGTGGGTAATTTCCACAATGACATTCTTAAAGCTTATAGATGATGTCCCATTTTGAGGAGGTGGGGACGGGTAGAGAAGAGACGTAAGATTCTTTTTTTTTCAAAATAAAAAGCTATTTATATTGAGAAAAACTGGGATGAATGGCAGTTTTTTGAGAGAGAAAAAGACAAATCCTTTCCATGAGACTCTTGCAGCATGAAAAGTGACATTAATAAAAGCTAATGCTCAGAAGCTGAAAAGTTCTTTACACTCGGATATGGAATATCCAACTAAATGTGCTGTGATATAGAAAGTCCCAGATAAAATGCTACATGATGTCTTGCTGAAAACTGTCATCCCGCTTTGTGATTGTTTCCTTCCAAGTCTATGGAGTCACCATTTGATTCACAGTTGATGATGGTAACTGCTTAACCAAGGCTGATTTTGACATATTTCTAAGAAAATTAAATGACTTGTTTTCACAGATATATAATATTTCAAGTCATAATATCAGGCCAAATATAATCGAGGTAGCCTGAGTATTATGTGGCATAAGCAACTTGGCCCAAATGCAGAGAAAATCTTCAAGAACATTTCAAAACAATGAATCCAAGAAGACTTATGCTGTTAGAAGACCATGGATTTGCAAAGCAATAAAAAAAAGTCTTACTATTTTATCTCCCCTTCCCAAAACTTTTAAGTAATCTCGCTGTAAGTCAGTTGTAAACACAAGCTCTGGAAAGAAGCAGATCAGAATTAAAATCCCAGAATTGCAACTTCACCTCAGTGTGACTTTGGGCAAGTTATTTAACTTTTCAAAACCTCATTTTTGCTGTAAATAGAACTCCTCATACTGACTTCTTGGGTTTGTATGAAAATTAAATAAGCAAAAGTCTGTGAAATATACTTAGCAAAACACCTAGCACTCAATGGCCCATAGCACTCAGAAAAGGATAACTGTAATGATATGAATCATTTTACTACTCTTTGACTCAAGGCAGCTTAGAAATATACATAAAATACATGATGAAAGAAATACACAAGTAAATCAGTGCAAAGGGAAACCAGGGTAAGAAAATAATATGAGGCTGGCAAAGAGGTAAGTACATGAAATGTATGCTGCTTATTCTTTCATGCATCCAATCAACAAATACTTACCAAGTACCTACTATGCACCCCTCTCTGTGCTGTGGGACAGTGCAATGAACAAGGCAGAAGATCCTTTAGTCATAGGACATATAGTCCCGTATATTTCGGAAAGACAAGGGATATATAAGCTACCATCAGTGTCATCTCCACATTTTTGATGTTACCTTCAAATCACAGATATGTCAATATAAATTCATAGGATGAAGTTCCTTACTTGAATAATTTATAATAATCTGCGACATTGTAAGAAATGTAGAATGCAGGGCTTCCTTGACTAGCATGATTAGGATGTTGGAAGCATGTGCGCGCATGCGCGTACACACACACACACACACACACACACACACACTCAGACACCCTTACTGGAGTGAGTGTTGAGTGCTCTGTACTATGTATCTCAGCATACATGTGGCCTCGGGGGTGGATCTAAAGTGTCCGGGCTGGACCTCCTGCCTCCTGCTGTCCTACATCTGTGAGTACCTTCCCAGTTATCCTCTCTGGCTGTCATCTCTAAGGAGTGGTAGAACAACACACCACAGGGGATGCTTAAAGTGATTACTGGGGTGGAGGAAGACAATTTCAGACATTCTACTTATATTTTGTAATAGTAAGGAAGAGAAATTATGCTTTCTTAACATTTAAAGTATGGGTTGGCGCTAATGCCCTCACTCAGCCCGTACGCCAGGCGTTCCTTGGCACCTGGGGTACGTGAGGGAGGGGCAGAAGCTTCCTAACACAGCGAGGCTTGACAGGGATACCTGCTCTCCTGCATTCATGAGCAGCATACTGGAAAATTCTGCAGGTTACATATGTCAGACTAAACTGTTTTAGGCGTGATGTCATCTGATTTTAACTGAACCAAGTAATAAAATGGACAAGTGAATTAAAGAGTCTGGCAAAGAAACCATGTAACCATGTAGTCCGGGATGTACAAAATTTCTCTGCAACTTAATGGAAAATATTTTGAACTCACTTTGGAGGTATTTTGCATAACGAAAGACCAAAAAACAACGTTTGTCTGACACAAACAAACAATTCGGGGCTAAGATTACAGAGATATTATCGCATTTGAAACTCATACCCGGCCCTGCTCAGAGGTATTGCAACAGGACATGAAAGCCAGAAACGCAGAATTCCTGACATGCTTACTTTTCAAAAAAAAAAAAAGAAAAGAAAAGAGCCCTTTCCTGTAACAGAATGTTCATCATGCTTTGTCATGACATGGAATAATCATGATGAGCTTTGGTACCACAGAAGTTCCCTGATTATCCCTTAACAAAGTAATTTTGAAAGTTTCCCAGCTGAAAACAGAGTTGCGTATCTTTCTTTGATTACAACACAAGTGTTCCAAATTTTCTGTCCCAGCATTTTCTGTGATGACTAGTAGCTCTCAGTTGTGTGCTACTTACCAGATCTATACCATCTATATATACATCTAAATCTATCTATATGTTTACAGGTCATTGACCCTTCAAAATAAAGGTGATACTTGAATAATAACTGAAAAATGATATTGCTTTCAGAGAGTAATTCAAGCTATGAATTTCAAGCATTTGAAAACAGAAGTTCAGAAATGTTTTCACTATTACATGACTTGTAGAAGGAAACACAGGCATGTCACTAGAAAAATTTAGAGCCGTGCACTCATGCCTGGAGAACGTCCTAACCTGTTTTGAAATTTTCCAAATAAGGAAACTCAAAGTTCTTTTTTTTCATTGTGAAAAATACAAAAATTTAGCATATTCTGATTAATTTGAAAAATAAAAAAAAAACTAAATGACATCATAAAATATGGAAATGTACCAGCCACATGTCAATTAAAATATTGCGTGATTGATGAATCGAATTAAAAAATGAGTATCATGGTTTAGAAAGCCCAGCCATGAATGCACATCGTTCATTTGAATCTATGTATCTTTGAAAGGTGGTTTTTTCCGCTATGAAATCTGTAATAATCAAAGACCAAACTGACTGAACTTTGAGACAGATCTTCAAATAAATGCTTCATAATATATTTAAGCCATAGTTTCAAAATAATGGAGCAAAATATATTTTATTAAAATATAATTAGTAATAATGAAGAGTTAAAATATATTCATATTTTAGTGAGAGCAAAAGAGTATATACAACAATGAATAAAAATAAGGTTCTAATATTTATAAAATAGTATTGTCTCCTCTTGAGAGCATCCTAAAATATTTAGCTTTCATTCTTATATATGTTACAATGTACAGAATGTATGTATATATAAAAAATTAGATCAGTAGCAATTTATAAATAAATAAACAAATGTTAGGGCTGGGAGTGCAAGCATTTATTACTATGGGTTTCAGGTCAAAGAAAAATGGAAAAAAATGGATAACTCTTCTCTAGATGAGTGTTTCTTAAAATGCGGTCCATGAATTACCTGTTTCTGGGTTACCTAGGATGTTTGTTAAAAAGGAAAATTCACCCCGGGACTACTGATTCAGAATCTCTGGAGGTGCAGCCCAAGGTTTTACATTTTTAGCAGGCTCTTCAGGTGATTCCTATGCATGTTTCAGTTTGTAAACCAGGGCCTCTAGCCAAGAAAATCCTGCCTGACTCTGAGCCATCATGCATCCCCCCTGTTCCTAGAGACCATAGATTGTGTAGAAAGGATATATCCCCTTAGTTGACAATGAAAAGCCCATTAGCCCAATCTCAGACTCACTAAGAATAATTGTGGGGAAAGTAGCAGCTATATGACCAGGAGAGGAATATCACATCACACATTCCTACCTTTAATAAACTGGGTTCATTTACTGAGAATTTTTTTAAACCTGTTTAGGATTTTTCATCCAGAGTTCGTGATAACTTATGGATATTAACTTTTTTGACTGTACAAATACCTACAGGATAGTCAGGAGGTCAGAATGAAAAATTCTGAATATAAAATGAAGTAGCTTAGCAAATAAGTCAGACAGAAAAAGTAGAGAACCATATAATTTCACTGATATGTGGAATATAAAACTGAAAACAACAAAAGAACAAGACAAACAAGTGAAAACAAAAATTCATAGCATAGACAATAGTTTAGGGGTTACCAGAGAGTAAGGAGGAGGGAGGCTCTAGAAGAGGGTAAACAGGGTCTATTATATGGTGATGGAAAGAAAACTGACTCTGGGTGGTGAACACACAATGTGAGATATAGATAATGTATTGTATACCTGAAATTGTACACAGAATTGTACACCTGAAATCTATGTAACTTTACTGACAATTGTCACCCCAATAAACTTTAATTTAAATAAATAAATAAAAATAAATAAATAAATAAAACCACAACATCACCTCAAAAAATAATAATGATAAAATAAAATAAAATAAAATAAAATAGCTAAAGGATAACACAGTAAAGAAACACACAAATTTAAACAGGCGTTCAAAAATAAAAACTTGCTTGTCTCCAAGTAAAATTATACAGGTGGGAAAAATGTCTTTTATATCAAAATTTTTGAGAACTTAGAAATCCATGTCCCTCTCCCCCCATTTTAACGACAAATAGGACTTTTGTCAGTAATTCAGACCCAAGTATAGCAATTCCAGTACTTCCTGAGGCCCTCCCTGGCCTTATAACCACAAAGTCATATGCTTTTGGGGATCTTACCTTACAAATGGAAGGAACATCTCAGCTTTCCTTGTCAAGTGAAACCTTTCTGCATTTTCTTAGTCCTGTTCTGTGTCATCTGCCTGTCAAGAAAGCAGTTGCTTGTTTGATTGTTAATTGCTCTTGTTTTTATTATAGGACGCATTCAAATTTTGGTAAGGAACATGTTCTTCTTTGTAATTAGATATAGTAGTTAAAACATCTTTCAATCCACCATGCCGTTTTCCTTTAATCAGCACATCAGGCTTTATGATGATGGAACCATATCTGTATTTTTACCACAGCAGTACTTACTGCTCAAAGAAAATTGGCCTGTGAATACATTTTGTAACTGGAATGAAATTCAAAGGTAGGAGTGCTTTAATTTTGCAGGCCTGAAAAGTGTCAACTAAATGAAAGTAAATGTAGAAACTTCAATTATTTGTTTCACCAAGGTTCAAAGATTTTCTATGGGCCTTAGGATATCTATAGCTGTAGTTACCTAGTGACCATGTATGAAGTGCCTGTCAGAGGCTGGATCAATCAAAATTCTCCAGAACCTACTCTGTAGGGCAATGGGCAGGCTAGAAACTCAGGCAGGATTTCTCTGTTAGAGTCTTAAGGCAGAATTTCTTCATCAGGGAACCTGAGATTTTGCTCTTAAGGCCTCCCACTGATCAGAAGAAGTCTACCCTTATTATCAGGAATGATCTCCCTTACTTAAAGTCAACAGATTGCGATGTTAATCACATTTAGAAAATACCAGCATCTCAATTAATGTTTGATTAAATCACAGGTCTCTAGCCTCGCCAAACTGATCCTGAAAACTAAGCCTCAAAGAAGACAAGAACATTTTAAACAGAAGAACATTTTAAACAGTTTCTCTCATTAAATTCCCTTCTGGGAAGTTTTATTAGCTCCATTTTACAGATAAGGAAGTTGAGGATGAGAGAGATTGTGATTTACCTGAGATCAATGAGGAAATAAGCAGGTCAACCAAGCCTCCGGATTCAAGCTCATGATCCACGGAGCACACTCAGTTTGTGTGACCCTCCTCTCCTCTTTTGATCAGGAAACAGGGTAGAAATGGGGCTCTGTCATCCCTGCTTCCTGTGTTTATCAACTTGTGAACAAGACCCACTTCCCTCCTTTACCCTGGAATCAACTTGTTCATGAATGAAGGGTTGATCCCAGTGACAAACCAAAACAATGGGGACCACTGGGCACAGGCAATGATTGAAAGAAGTTCTGGAGTCAGACTCTTGAGGTCCCAATCTTAATTTTGCCATTTACCACCTATGTGATCTTGGGCAAGAAAGGTAATCTCTCTAAACATGTTAAGTGCCTGGGTGCTAGAACACAGACTGCCTGGGTTTGAATCCCAGCTCTGCCTCTCACCAGCTGAGCAACGCCAGACAGCTTCTCACCTCTTCATGCCGTGGTTTTCACACCTGTAAAATAAGGACGATGGTACCAACTGCATTAGGGTTGGGGTTCAATGAGACAATTCATGTAAAGCACTTAGAGCTGAGTCTTGAAGATAGTAGGTGCCCAGATATCATTAGTTATTATTCTAAGTTCTACTTCCTATCTGTAAATGGCGATAAAAATAGGACATCAAGGGGTTATTGTGGAAACTATATATGATGATGATTAGTGAGGGGTGCTTAGCCTAGTCGTGGCTCTCTGGCAGATGTCCAGCACACGTGAGCTGTCCAATCAGATGCAATTCCTAAGAGTGGGACCTATCACCCCTTCTCACCCCTGTATCCCTACATGACATATGGTAGGCAATTTAACTTTAAGAAATACACTTAATATTATCTATAACCAAAGGCCATGCCTAGCAGAAAGGCATCCTGGGGACTGACCCATTCGTTGGGCAAGAAGGAGCTAGAATCTACCACTGTGAGCTCAGGCAGAGAGAACCATACTTCTTAAATTAAAAAAAAAAAGTGGAGGTGTCGTGCGGGGGACCCTGCTCGCTGCGCCATGTGTCGTGCAGGGTGTCAGGCGGGGTCTCAGCTCCCGCTCCCCACATAAGAACGCAGGACATGATGAGGAACACCATGAAGCTATAGTGTTCATGGCAAAAGGAACACCCACAGAGCCATAGATGGGGGAGTCAGACCAATATATTCTCGCTGGCAGCTGGGCTGGAGACACAGGAAGCAGGATCTACATAATCTGCAACCCGCCGTCCTAACTACAATCCGCGCTTGCCAGCCACCATCTTCTTGCTAGCCCCCATTCTTCTGCTAGCATAGCCACGGCAGTTATATTAGTGGCCAATGGCTCACTGGTTACAGCTGACGGCCAACTAGCCACAGCTGATGGCCGTCCAATCACAGTTGATGGCCATTTGCTACCTGAGCCAGCACCTTTCTATGTGAGGCAGAGAGCCTGGAAACTGCTTTCTGGGGTTCTGTCCCCACAGGAGGTAAACTACTACTTTTGTTTCATTGTTAAACATATATATTTCTCTGGTTTGCTATGCTTCCTCAAGCAGCAAAAATAAACTCAGACAAAGCATCCAGAGAATGGTGCTTTGTGTGGGTTCTCTTAGCATATGGCCCATGGGCCAAATCCAGCTTTCCATTTGTTTGTGTATGGCCCACCAGCTAAGAATGGCTTTTACAGATGAATATTTCCAATTGATTTGATGATGGCAACCAACTTTGAACCCCAATTAAGTGAAATGTTATCCCCCCCACAAAGAAAACATTGTTCTCATCAACAGACCTGCATTACAAAAATTGTACACAATAATTATTGTTTTTATTGTATTTTTAATCTTGCCAGTAAAAAAAATTGTGGAAAATGCTTTCTCGCTTGTTATATAAGTACTTACATAATAGCTTAGATTTTGCCTCTTAGCCTGCAAAAATTACAATGTTTAGTCTCTGGCCAAGTTTACAAAAAAAAATGTTGTTGTCTATTTCCTGTCTTAGAGAAGCTACCTTGTGACTTTCCTTCCCAACAGCTGGTTACTAGGATCTGCAAGCTCTTTGCTGATGAGCACCTTCGCTTTGAGAAGAGTGTATTGGTGTCTCAGAACACATCTTAAATCACAAGGGAAAACAAGTGGTATGCCTTGGTAGTTTTAAACTAAGAAAACTTTGCCCACGCACTTCCAGTCCCACACACTAAGCCGTAAAATATATTTCTAAAGCCATGTGATCTGAAACATTGTGCAGTGTTTTCTGGTCGTGGGAAACAGTCATCTTGTTGCTTAAATGGACCCATTCTTTGGGAAGAAGTTATCTCATATCACATGATCAAATGTAAACTTCTAAGTTCTGAAAGCTACCACCTTCTAATTTATTTAACTCATTTCTTGAAAATGTTACCTTTTCCTAAGAGCCCTTAAAAGTGTACATTCTATCTCAGTTTAATGCCTGATGAAGACATTTTTGGCTGTTGACATTTCTTAAATGATGACAGCTTATAATTTCAAACATTAAAAGCCTACTAAAATAGTTTCAAACATTAAAAGTCAAACATTAAACATGAGCTTTTTCTCCATTAGGGGAACATAGCTCTTGCCCAATAGCACAAAGTTAAAATTCTAGAGCGCTAAAGCCTGAAAGAGAAAATAAATTACAGAGACAATGCCCTTGATGGAGAGTCAAACAAGGGTCTCTGAACATTCAAAAATCAGGACCTGCATCAAATGTCAAAAAGAAAAAAAAAAAAGAAAAGAAAAATACCGCTATTACCAAAATAAGCCAGAAAGTTTCAGCGGTCTTCAGTTAACATGTATACATGTTAACAAAATATTAACAAAATATTCTAAAGCTTGTCAGAATATGAGAGAAACAAAAATGCAGAAGTGCAGAAAGAGGATGTCAATACCAGATGGACCTTGATTGTGTTTTGTCTCAAGAAAATTGGTAGGAAAATGAGGTTGGAGGCCAATTGTGACACCTCAGTGCTGTCAGATGAGCAGATAATCAGGGAACATCACAAATACTGCTCTCCCAAAATAGCAGTTCTTTACTTATAGAAGCCAGAGGTTATGACCTCCTGGATTTGGCCTCGTTATGTATTGCCCATTTCTAAAATTACCATCGCTTCTGCCTGCAGGGTCCATGCTTGGAAAAGAAACAAAGAGGTTTTGACAATTCTTAAAAAGCAGCAAATGAAAGAAGACATGCTTTTGCCTCTTTTTTTTTTCTTTTCACCCATTTGGATAGAGCATGAGATTCCATACATAGCAAGTTACAGATAATTTATTAATACATCCAAGTATTAAAACAGTTTTGTGGGGCTTAAGCTATCATAAGCATCCATACTACAACCTTTTAAAAAGGCAAATACCTATAATTTCTCACCACAAAAATTTTAAATACACATTTGAACTAAATAATGTAAACTGTCAAAAGACCTTTAGTAGTGTTTTTCACTGACCTGAAGTTTTCATAAAAAGTGATATAACTCCATCACTTCTATAACAAGTTTAACTACAGAAAGAAAAAAATCAAAGATAAACCACAGAACCACAAATCTTAAAGATGAAATTGACCTTGAGACATTAATTACTCCATCACTCAGCTGCTCCTGCTACCTCCACATTTACCCCACACCACAGCCCAGGAAATATCTTTCATTTTAAGCTTCAAAATATGAGATACTACAAATTTCCAAACCAAACTATTGCCTCTTAGAGCAAATTTGACTTACAAGTGACCTGTGTGTAAAAATGGCCATTTCCTGCCCCATTCCGCACTTATAGGTACCAGGGCTGTACCTTCTTCAGGAACCCCTTGGCCCCCATCGGCTTTCCTGAGAAAATCTCCATCTCACCAGCCACCCCACTATGTGCCAATTCTCATACTAGTAGAAGTCACAGGACACCCCAGATCCTATTCCCAGTAGCCAACTACCTGTACGCAACTACCGACCTATACCCCAGCTTTGTCTAAATAGACCAAAAGTGGAATGAGAAAAGCACCAAAATTAAAAGGCTTGTATTTATAAGCATACAGATACGCAAACACATAATATATACACATTGTAAGTATACACATATACATAGAGGCACAGGGATACTTGCAAACCTGCATGTGTGTTATATGTGCATGGAATTTATAGGTACATATAAACGTACGTGTAGAGAAGGAACACTTGACACACAGAGCCAGACCAGGAGTGTAGTAAACACAGTTGGTGCCCCACCCAGAACGCCCACTACTGAACTGGTCCTCCCAACCCCCAGTTGAGATGAGTGCTAATAGTCCATGGCTATACCCTTCACCTAAGAATTATCCTTGGCTGGAGGAGCTGCATTGCTCAAAGATGCCAGGTCCTTACAGCCCTTTCCGCAAGGTGGGACAACTCCTGGTGTCATACATGCTCTGGAGTTCCATGTGGGATCAGACTGAGGCTGGGCTTCAGCCGAAACCACAGTTGGCCGGGCTTCTGGCTCACTGCGCCACTCTTCCTCCCTGACAGGGTTCACTTGAGAGCACTCCTCAGTGAGTCAGTTGCTCCAGATTCCTTGTCTGAGGTTCTCAGCATCCAGGGAATCTAAGCCAACCAGGAAGCAGCACAGGGAACAACCAAATAGAGAATCAGGAAGAAGGGTGTGAGTTCATACAAGCAAAGTCATCTGTGACATTGGCAGTTTGCTAAAGAGTATTTCCACTGGAAAAGAATCACACAAGAAAAGGTATTGCTGCTGTTGCTCCCAAGTGGGAATTGGAACTAGGGTGGAAGTAGGGGAGAGGAAGCACAAGAATTACAACAGATTGCAGGGAGGGATGGTGTCTAAGCTCTGCATTTATTTGGTGTTCTTTTTGTGTCTGTATTTCATTTTAAAGCTTGAAGCTTAAGAAAAAAATCCCAGGATAGAAATATGATTAGTAGAGCTGAGACAACTGTCCTTGCTGAAGTCTGGGTGATTTTTTTTCCTACAATGACAATGATTTAATAAATGTATTGGGAACTTTTCCCTGAAATTAGTACATGATTATTAATCCATCACTCCCTATCTCAATTTTATCCAAGTAATGTATTTCTTTTTCTCATAAATGAGTTCATTATGTCTGAAAAATGAATATTTAAATTATGATACGCCAAAGATCCAACCCATTAGAGCTTATTGCACTAAAAGAATAACAATTTCATGATCTAAAATGATGTCTCTCATTAATATGGATGATTTCACCTCTTAATTATGTATGGCTTAAGTTCACACTAAGACTAAACAAAACTGGATTTTGGATCGTAAACAGAACTGATCCACAGAACAACGGAACAGAACTGTGGTTAATAACACTAGCCTGTGCACCATCTACGTAGTTGTACAAGCAGCCATGAGCCCGACACATCATTTCTCACCCAGACCATTTTAGTAACTTCCTCACTGATCTCTGACTCCACTCTTGCCTCCCTAGAATCAGTTCTTCACACAACAGTGAGAACAATCTTTAAAAAAACAAAAACCAAATCCTCCAGGGCCTTTCCTTCATGCTTAGAATAAAATCTAGGGATCTTCCTGTGATCAACAAGGCCTTGCATGATCTGGACCTTCCCAAATCTCCCAGAGTCGTGTCCCCCATTTTCTTCCCCTCATTCCTCCCCCACCCCACTGACTTTATCTTCCCACATGCAAAGCTCTTCCCTTGGCATTGCCTTCACACTTTCTTAGCCCTCTGCATAGAATTTTCTTGACCCAAATAATCACATTACTAACTCTTGTCATTCAAGCCTGCTCAAATACCCAGACACACTGGACGTCACCCCCTACCTAAAACAGCACCCCCAACCCTAACCTTTTATCCTGCTTTATTTTTCTTCTTACCATTACAACTTGACCTGGCATTTATTTATTGTCTGTCTCCTCCATTAGAATATAACTTCCATGCAGGTGAGCACTTTGGTTTTCACATCTCTGTATCCCTGGCTCCTAGAGCTGTGTCTGTCACATAGTAGACACTCAATTAATGAATTTGTAGCACAGTAGCAAATGTTAGCCTCAACACAATATTTGTGATGATTTATAGACAGTGAGAGCCAGCCTTATTTATTAATAATGTTTGCAAAGTAACATTTGTTAATATTGATGATGTTGTCATCTTATAACCCTTTCAAGAATGCCACTGAAAATTGTGATATCAAAACAAACACAAACGGCCTCTAAACTGGTCTATAATGTCAAAGAAAGCATTGACAAAAAGAGTTGGATGATCTGATACATTGTAAATGAATACACATTAAAGGCCTTTGCCTTAATCAGTATTTAAAAACATACTCTTTTTGTTTTACACTCATGGGACTAACTTTTGGAAATAAATGACCATTAATGGCCACCAATGAAAATCAGAGAAACACTAGTGTTATAAGATTTATGAATGTTTTCAAGTCATGGAAAGGAAAAATGTCAGCTTTCAACTCGTAACTTTCCAGTAAGAGGATCTAAAACAGCACTGTAATTATGTTCTGCAGATGTTGTACTAATAATTTTCCCATTGCATATGAACTCAATCAGGTTGGGGGGCGCGGGCAGGCAAGGAACTGATATACTTCCATATTCAGTGGTATTAGCTCATAAGGAAGGGTAAATCATGTTCTGCTACACCACACATACTCTCAGAGTTAATTCCCATGAAAGCAAAAACCCATGGTTTTTCCAGCCAGATAATATCGTAAGTGACAAATTGACAAATTCCTTGGAACAATTCACCATTCTTGATTCAAATGGTTTTTCTTCTTTTTCTGCCCCAAATTTAAAAGAACACAATCTAAAAAATTCCATTACTCATGATTCATGATAAATTAGTGGCATGCGAATACCAACTTATAAAGGGAGAAAAAGTCATTGTAAGTTGTATTGCTTCTTGAAAGTTCTTTTGTAAATAAATCAGTGTTTTTGGAAGTTGGTCCTTTTTTCTTTTGCTTCAGGCATGATCTGAGTTTAGGCAATAATTCTGCCTTATCAAGCTGGAATTAACTGAATATGTTGTCTACAACCCCCATGAGATAGGAGCCTGTACTAGTATTTAGTGCAGTATTCTTGTTTCAGTCTACAAAGAATACGTTCATAATACATTCGTCTTCAAAGTGACATTGTCATTTTAGCGCTTACTCTCATGGAACCCCTGGTACAGATCTTTCTTTGAAATGGCTTTTTGGAGCAACTATAACCCAAAAAGACAGTTAATGCCAGGAAAGAGCAAAACAGCATGACAAAGAAAATGAAGAAATAGGCATTGTCATATGGTTTGGATTTTGGATTTTGTCTCTTCTGTAGTATTTTTTACTTTGCTTTCCAGTAGTTGAAAAACACTGAGAGATTCGAGAATCCAGTTCTCTTGATTCATACTGCAGCCTTTCTCAAGAATAAAAAAAGGGAACCTACAACTTCGGATCAAGCTTGTGTCCTGTTCATTTCTGCCTTTGTTTCCTCCTTTGTAAGGCAACAACTTCTCTACTCACTGAATTCTAGCTACTTGACCGTGGATGATTTGCCCTAAAACCTTAAGTTTCCTGAGAAGAAAATGCATTTCTAAAACTGAAACTAAAACGTACTTGCAGAGTGAACACAAATGTAAATGTTCATTTCACCTTTAATTAAAACAAGTTTTAATATTAGGCTAACATGCAGGCTTGACTTTCCATTTTGTTTCCTAGGAAAAATAAATTGAAGTTGAGAAGGAATCACTAATTTTGTATATATTATTTTCAAATAACAATCTGAATCATACCTCTCATTTCATTTATGTGCCCTTGAAAAAATAAGATATAAAAAGCATAGTTTCAAATCTTCAGAATAGACTCCAAATTTAGTGTTTTCATTTCAGTTCCCAAATAAAACTACGTTCTAAGTTCACCCCCCACCAAAAAATAAAATGCTTTCATAAGTTTCTCAGAAAATGCACTGTCTGTCCTAGGCAGGTCAACCACGTGGGGAAATTTCAGATGTCTTTTTAGTGTAGTTTGTCCTGGATCAGGTCCCCTGGTTTGATACTACTGACCCAGGCATCTGTGGACTCTAACTTCCTATTGTGTTTTACCAGCACAACCATCTAAAGTAAATTGTTGTTTTACAAAGTAGTGAAATCCTATCTCAGCCACAAACATGCTCAAACACACACAAACCTTCCATCTCTGGACAAACGACAATCCCAGCTGTTTCTGCCCAGGATACGAATGCTCATAGCCAAGCACGCCCCCTTTGAAGTGGAGAGCGCCTCTGCCGACCTGCATTTTGCAAACTTTGCACTGTTTCTCTAAGCCTGACCCCTGAACTGATTGTCTGATGACTAATTCACATGCTAAGCTAGCGGTATATCAGTATCACTGGCTTGCCTGCATTTGCCATTAAGGGTTTGTAGTAAAAAGAAAGATGAAAGAGAAAGGTGTAATATTAGACCAGCAGCCAAACATCTTATGACTGTGTTTGGAAAATGTGACTTATAAGAGAAATAGGCCACTCATTTTAAATGTCTTTCAAGTCATATAGAAGGCCTATATGTTTTTATTTTTAATCTCTCTTTCATTCTTTTTTTCCCAAACTATTGGCGATTGTTAAAAGCATATTTACTTTATGCATGAACAATAAGACTGCTATATGAGTTTCAAAATTGCATAAGAAAATAAAACTAATTCTTCAACAGTGTTTGCACCTGAAATTTACCTGTCCTTCAGGCACTATCACTGTCACCAAAGTAGTCTATCAGAAACCAAAGAAAAGGGTGTGTATGGATGCTTCTGACTGAAAAAGCCAAGTGGCTTATTAAATCAATTACCAATTTTCTGAGTTGTTAAGATAAACTTTTATCTTACACATACATGCAGAAGATGAAAAATCTAATTTTTAAAAATTTTTCATCATAGGAAATAATTTCATTAAGCATTATTTTATCCACAAGATTTACGTTCTATTAATACTGTGAAAGATAAGTCTGCTGGAACATCTTGGCAATTGCTGCAGCAAAATTTTTTAAAGAAATAGTGGGGCCTCTAAATGTGGATAATGGCTCTTTGAACAGACTCTAAAGACCCATTTCCATTGACTGGACCAATTCTTTTAAAGAAATACATAACGAGAAGTCAAATAAAAGGGGTGGGGCTAAATGAGAAGATTAAAAAGGGAGTAAAAGATTAAAAGAGGGAAAGAATATAAGGAAAATTCAAAAGGAAAAAAAGATCAAAAAGAGGATTAAACATGTTACTTGTTGTTTTTCAAAAATTAAAAAAGTATGGCGGATAAGGAATTTGTTTCCTTTTGGCCCAAGAAAAATGCCAATTATGGTAGCTAAACTGCCCGGATCACATATCAGCATGCTTTGGAAATGTGAGAAATGGATGGGAAATATAAACACGGAGCAATAGCTTACAGTTATGTTATGAATTAAGCCAGAAAAATATCAAGATTTAGTCACTGACTAAGCTGCCAAGGTTAATTTTCCCTGATGAACTTGAGTAAGATCAGAATAAGAAGCAATGGCACTATAGTTGCATGTTTTGTGCTACAACCCGACTGCTTTCTAGAATCAAATTCTTCATTTTCTCGTGGAAAAAACCTCAGGCTAAGAGAACGTAGTCAACAATAATGAAGTCAAGAAATTCCCTTTCATTTCTTGGTTTTTATTTGATCAGAGCCCTAGGTTCTAAGTTTAAGTCTCCGATACAGTAAAACCAAGTAGCCAACACTGTGTATAAAGAATCATTCAGTAATGATCTTTCTGTATTACTATCTTTTGGCTTTTTAATTATATCCTTTTCATATCAGGAATTAGTCATTTGAATTCACTTTAAAATATAGGAAGTGTTTCAAGTTGTATATATTTGATAAAATTAATTTTATACATCTTAAAAAGGAATGTATACTTTATTATTGAATGAGTGCACGTGTGTGTGTGTGTGTGTGTGTGTGTGTGTGTGTGTGTGTGTGACCATTTCTTTTATTTTATTCCTGGTGAACTTATAGTAATTCTTTCTTTTTTTCTTTTTCTGGTCCACATATTTCCTTTGAGTTTGGGCTTTTTTTGTTGTCGTGGTTGCCGTTACTCCAGCTAACCTAAAACTAAAGATATTTGGGGTTGTTTTTCACTACAGATTTTTTAATTGTCAAATATTAATTGCTTGAAAAATAAAAATACCAAATAACTTAGAAGGTCTAAAATATAAAACAGAGAAACAGCAAATCATGAAAGAGAAGCTAGAATGAAGGGTAAAAATTTAAAAGTTGTTATAGTATGTACACTAATGCCAAATAAATTCTAATAAAAATAAAGATTTAAATTCCAATGTGGTAAAGTTACATAAAAAATTGCTTATGGCATTTTGGTACTCTAATGATATATTTAATATATTCTTTCTCAGTAATTCAATTTAATGGAACTTTGAATAGGATTTAGCAGCATCTCATTTTTCCCTTCCTCTTTTATAAACTATGTAAATTTTTTCCTAAACTCCAGGTATTTTTAGTTTTATTCAAATTCCTCTTAAAGTCAGGTAGCACAGAATACAATCCAGAAAAGCACGTGAATTTTATATTAATTGCCTCCTTTGTCAGGGGTCAAAAGGAGCAGACTGTCACTTCTGGGGGTGGTCACTAGAAACAACTTAGGTCAGGAGCCACAACAGCTACTTTACCACCTGCTGTTGCCATTATGTGTGCACTGTGGTGGGATGGTTGAGGGTGGGAACCATACTGAAGCTAAGGCAAGAAGGATGATAGGTTACTGAAGTCAGTGGAAACTTGACTGAAAATAGAGTTGCTTACCACAGCAAAATCCCACTTCTGGAAATCCATGCTATGGAAATAAAAGTGCCAATATGGAAGGACATGTAAATTTATACAAGAGGTTTACCCCCAATATATTTACTAACAGAAAAAAATCCATCCATCAGAAAGTGGTGTAATGAATTACAACAGATCCACCCTCTGCAGTATTACGTAGCAAGATGTTCATTATGTAAACTGTTTCATGAAAAAATATAGCACAGGATAATGTGCTAAATATGAAACAAAACAAAAACCAGTATATGCAAATATGGTTATATATAAACATAAGGAGTAAGTGGAAGGACACTGTTAATATTGCGTGACAAGAGGGAGGTGTGTAGACTCTTAAACTTTTTATTGACATTCCTCTCTCTGGTGTGGTTGTAAGAAGCACAGAATCAATTATGTTATTGAATGAATCAATTATATATAATATATAGTATTAGACTACAAATGAGAGCAAAGTTTCCATTTGGGGAGAATTGAGATGCTGGTCCTGTAAGAAAGGGTGATATATATAATATAAAAAGATAGGGGACAAAATATATATATATATATATTTATATAATATATAAAAGGATTATCCTGGAGAAAAATACCTAAGTTTTGTGCCCTATCTTTTTTTTTAATTCTTTGTTCTACAATCTAATTCTTTGAACCAACCTTTAGGCCTCTGAAGATGACAAAGAAGAATGGGAGGAGAGTCTCCAAGTAGGTAAAGAAAACTGAAGTTGCAGAATAACTGGAGGATGAATGGTTTAAGACGTACCTGACTGCCTGCAAGGGTCCTCAGGTAACGGGCACTTGAGGTGTTAAGAAATAGCAAGGAGGCCAACGTGTTTAGGGCTGAGTAAGCAGGGAGATTAGAACAAAGGAGGTTATAAAAGGATCCAGGGGGCAGATTATAAAAGGTAGGGTTTTCCAAAAATTTTACTGCAATTAAAAGTAAGAAAAACACTTTTGCACCACAAGCCAGCCTACATACGTGTACGTACACCCAAACCACACACATATCGCAAACCACAGTTTGAAAAATACTGATTGAATATTATTCTACATGTGAGAAAAAGTCATTAGAAGCACAGGTGTTACAAGATTTGACCTACATTTTAAAGTCACCCTGGCTGCTGTGTGGAAAACAGACTTGGGGGTGGGGTAGCAAGAATGGGAGCAAAGATTCCATTTGGGGAGCATTGAGGTGCTGGTGTAGGTAAGAGAGGGTGGCAGTTACACTGGAATCTTAGCAGTAGGAGTAATAGTAGATTGGATTTGAATATGTTTTTAATGCAAATCTACTACAAAGCACTGATAATTTGGATATGCAGCATGAGAAAAAAAAGAAGAGTTAAAAATGACTCCTAATTTGGGGTTACGATCAACTGGCTTAATGGTGATGCCATTTACTTAACTGAGGAGCAATATGATAAAATCAGAACATGACAGAGGGAATAAAGCTTTTTATTTAGGATACATCAAGTTTGAATTGCCTTTTAGACGTCTATTTGGAAAAGTTGAGTGGCTCCTTTTGAAGTTGAAGTGGTTATATGGCTTGCTTTGGCTAGTAAAATATAAGAAATGAAGTGTGTTATTCTAGTGGAAATAAATTTGGGTGATATCACTGACTAGATGGCTAGCAGCATGAATAAAATGGAAAGTTTTGAGGGCACGATTTTTCCAATTGTGAATCTTGACCATGAAGTGAATGTAGGGGTCTTGATCAGAATTTTTTAATGACATGAAATAAAACAAAATTAATAGAATAGGATAGGACAGGATAAAATAGGATAGAACAAAATAAGATAGGATAGGATAGGATAGGATAGGATAGGATAGGATAGGATAGGATAGGATAGGATAGGATAGGACAGGACAGGATAGGATAAGATAGATCAAACGACACCACATATTCACTTAGCAAGAACTACACACTTGGCAAAAAATCTTCAGCCCATGATGATGAGCTGTGTAAGAGAGACACTTAGTAAGGAAGATGCAATGAATGCATGTATTGGCAAACAGTATTTAATCTTTTGCTAACCTGCATCTCATTTACCTTTGTAGCGGGCAATGGTTTACCATAACAGGATTGTTAGTTTTGTCCATATTTTCAGTTAGGACATTGAAAATGAAAGTAGTTCGATAGAGAAAATCCCCAGCTCACAACCTAATGCTAGACCTTCCCCCACTGACCCTTTTCTGCCTTCTTCTCTTTCTTTATAGCAGTGTATCACTCATCGGAAAGCATAATATTAACAGGACTGAAGGGCCCAGTCATGAGCACTTCTTCCATAGTTATTTTTGTATGTGCACAAGGATCTTGATGATGGTATAATTTTTTTCTTTTCTTTCTTTCTTTTTTTTTTTGCATTTATATCCAAACCTATTAATACATGACAATAGAAAAAAGAATCTCCATGGTGCCCATACATTTGAATGCCTACTGTTACCTACTATTATAATAAGATTCGATATGAACAAGCCCTTAAATTCAAGTTCAATGACTTGAAACACTCACCCAGCAAATATTTATTGAACAGACATTACATTGCAGGAAAATGATCTTTTTTACTTCTTGTCACAACCCTGTAAGGGGTGAGTGAATATTTCTATTTTACAGCTAAGAAAACCAAGACTCATGAGGTTCAATGAGTTGCCTATTCAGGTAATCAGTGGGATTTGGCATTGCAAACCAGATCTTTGAGAAGCCAAGCCACGTTGGGTCTTGTTACACTGTATCACAGCAGCTCCATCCAAATGCACTGCACTGTCAGTATTGTTTTCAAAGGAAGAGATTGTAAGCACCTTACTTCTCAGGCAAAAAGGGAGTGGTTAAGTAAATCACGGTACATCTGACAATGACTACTAATGCAGGAGAACTACATGATATATATAGGAAGGTTTTCAACATACACGTGTTATGCAGAAATAAAACAATCCAACAACCAAGAAAAAAAAGACAGAATAGTGTATTTTGAATATTCGTATTTGAATACCAAATAAGAGATATATACATATATCCATATACCCACCACATATGTCTACGTATCTTGAGCACAATATACCAGAGCCTATTAATAGTGGCTGGTTCTTTAGAGAAGGACTGGTTGTCTAGGGTAAGAAATTAAATTACTTTTCATTGTTGACCAAGTATTCTATTAAACTATGTTGTCAACATGAATTCTATTGTTAGAATAATGCCAGATCTTGGCACACAGTGGGGATGCATTTCCCCCATCCTTTCTGAGATTAAATCATCTGGCTTGCTTTGGTCAATAAAATGTGAGAAGATACAAAATGTGCCATGTTTGAGCAGAAGTTTTAAGAGCCAAGGCCCAAATCACTCTTCTGTCCCAGCCACACTGAAAGCACGTGCAGAGATAAAACCTCCATCAGCCAGAGGCACTAAGTGACCATGAGCAGAGCTCTCCTGCCAACCCACATTGCACATGTCAAGAGAACAAGAAATAGACCTTCATTATCTTAAGGCACTAAGAGCTAAGGTTGTTTAGGCAGCATCACTCAGCCTTTCCTGGCTAATAACAACATAGAAAAGAAATGCCACTGTATAGAGAAACAGAAACCTACCAATCACATTCAAACTATTCAGTATTTTTAAATGTTAAGAGGAAAATGTGTTTTAAAATAATAAATTGGTTCATTCTTTAATTAAGCAAATATTTACTGAGCAATAAATATGTCTCAGGCAATTACAGGCACAGGGGAAGTTCCAATAAATAAGGCAGACAAAATCCCCACTTCTCACAACTCACACAAACAAATAAATGAGCGAGAAGAGATCAGGCAATAATGTGGGCTTTGATGAAAATAAAGCCACATGATGTCCTGGGAGGGACCAGGTGTCTAGTTTGGGACGTCAGAGAGGCCTTTGGGAAGAAAACATTTCAGCCAATGGTTGCAATTACGATGCTAGTTCTAAAACCAGAAAGAAGTTTCTTTAAACTTCTCCAGAGTCTCCAAATATTCTCGAGTAGGCCTATATTTCATTTTACATCAGAATAACACCATAAAGTAAATACATAACAGCAGATAAAGGGATGGGAAAAATAGAGTCCTCAGTTAGAAAACCTAGGAGGTCTAGCTTTCACCCAGAAAGTGAGGGGCCATATTCAGTTACACCTGCAGATGGAACCGATAGAGTCCTAAGTGGATACAGAAGCAAACGTTGGCACCTCTCTAAATGGAGGAGGCCACCAATTGAAAATGTATCCCATAAAACATCAATCAAGATAACAGTAAAAGGGGTGAAATGTGTACACACATAAAAACAATTGAAAACATTTGCCTAATTATACAGACAAAGATATCAAGACCAGTGCTGAAAGGGGACGAAAACTTAGGAGATGCAGAATGTCTGCTCTAATGGAACCCAATCCAGAGCTGGTAACGTGGCCTCAGGGACAAATGCCATCAATTACAAAAGCATTAAAGAGTTAATAAAGCCTGTGAAGTGTTTCCAAAGAAAGGAGGATCTGAAAGAAGGAAGCCACAATTCCACTTTTATCAGCAATTACTCTTTCATCGTTTTGTATCCAGCTAACTTTATTAAATCATTCTGCAAAGGTCAAGTGGGATGTGTCTTTCCTGGACTATTTTCCTATTTCATTACACAGACTGAGTAACTGGATAATATACACTGTATTTCCAAAGACTGGAAGACATTTACGCCCAAGTGCTGATTTCCTGTGGTGTGATATTAGTCACTTAGACAATGGGGTCTTATATGATGTTGTGTGTGCGCAGGAACTCAGCCAATTCCTTTTTTGATGCCTGAAAAATCTTCCAGCTGTCAGAAACACAGTTTAACTACTTATCATTTGAAAAACCAACTAGTTCCAAGTCATCTCTACAGCCATAGGGCATAATATCCTCAGTTTTCCGTAATTAACACTTTTGCTTAAATGAAATAAATTATTCAAAAGGTATAAAAGCCATTTAGCGGCTAGGTAATAATTTATGAGGTACCAAGTTTCTTGCAGTCAAGATGTGTTCTTCTCCCTGATATTGGGGCAATGCTTGAAACTCTGAAAGGCTGACCGATACAAAAGAGGCCCCCAATATTTAAAATTTGTATTGCATCATTGTTACGATCATTTTGGAAGTGACGGCAAAACAACAGTGCATTATATTTATATATTATCTCTTATGCAAAAGTTTTAAAACTTTTCACAAATATGATCTCATGTTTCTTTCAGAACCTTTAACAAGGAGGCACTGTCTGGTGTCATTATCCCCAATGCAGAGGTAAAGAAAACCAAAATATTATCAGCAGTTGTGTTTGGGTTGTGGCTCTTCAGATGAATTTTTTTTCTTCTTTCTGTATATTTCTGTGTTTTCTAATTTTTCTTTAATGGACCTTTATTATTTTTACAATGAAAACAAAATTTTTAACATTTTAAGGTAAATACCAGCAGCTATTGCTACCCCCATAATAGATTAATGTCCTTTCTCTGTTTGTTTGTTTTGTTTTGTTTTCCACCAACCCAAAGGCCTCTATGACACACACTCTTCCTCACTAAAAAGCAGAGTAACATGTTCTTTATCTATACCCAGTAGGGAAGGCAAGAGAATTAACATTTCTTGAAAGTTCACTATCTGTGCTAGAACTGTGCTAGGACACTTAAAATTAACCTAGTTAATCTCACCATCTGAATAAGGTAAGTATTAATTAATTTTGAAAATGGCAGCTCTGAGAATCTACGGCCTCAAGGGCATAAGCAGGCTAATAATAGGAGATCCAATAGGAGGACCCAAACCCACATCTGACTGATTCCACAGCCAGTACTCTCAAGAGAGTGATGCATTCAGATCGCGTCTTCTCATCTATCCCCCCAGCATTTCCAGTCCTCCATAGAGGGTGGGAATTAGATAGCATCTGTCATCTGTTTGGAAGCCTTCAGTCACTTCCCACTGCATACAGAATCAAAGCTCCTTACTGTGGCCCACAGGGTGGGCACAGCACGATCCAGCCAGGCCAGGCTCATCTTCCACCACACTCCTCTTCTGCATACCGGACTGGAGGACCTAATTTCAGTATCTCAAAGAAGCAAAGCTTTTTCTCAAATCTGGACTATCACATATGCTGTCCCCTTTACTTAGAAAGCATCTCTATTCACTTCCCAAGGCTCATTTCCTCTCATTCCCTTCCAGGCCTTCCCTGATAACTCAGTCTAAGTACTTAGGTCCCATGATTCTTTCTTTGTATCTTATTCATTTCCTTTCCAACACTCAGCACAACTTACAATTATGTGTTTGTTTCTTTACTCATTTATATCTAACCTCCTACATGAACTTCTGCAGGGACAAAAATCTGTTCAACAAAACATTGAAGACACTAACACTATTCCTGGCTGGCAGAAAATTCTGAAAAAGTATTTACCAAATAAATAAATTAAAAAGTTAGATCTCAGGCTTTAATGACTCTCAGTTCACATTCTAATTGTTAATATATTTTGTAGCATTTATTCAAAAGGTCATTTGGCCTGCCTGGGTCCGGCTGTGGCTGTGCTATCAGTTAACACTGGCCTCCCTCTCATCTTCAAGAATATGTCAATGGCATTATTGGGACACATTCTTCTTTCCCTCCCCATCCCTGCCTTGGATTCCACTGAGTCCATCTGACCCAGCTACATGGCTGCCGTGCAACTGAACAAAGCTGGATCTCTTTCAGGAAAGAAGACAGAGGGGAATGACCATTTAGGTAGTCAAACTCTAGATGACTTCCTGCCCTGGACCATGAGGTTAGAAGCCCACGGACATGTGCCTGAAAAAAATCTACTCACGATTTCCCTCCTGCAAATACAGGTTTCCATGAAAATTAGAAAAGCTTCTTCTCAAGAGATTTCTAATATCCCCAATGAACGCTCCTGCAGTGCTCTCACACCATTGTTAGGAATCAGACTTCCAGTGAAACATTGCTTCCATGTATAAGCACTGGGTGTGGGGAATTGGAGACCACTGTCTCAGACTGGTCCTTACTGCACTTTCTTTGGGTCTTAGAAATATACCTGTTTTTATGACAAAAGATGCTAAGATAAATAAGCTACCGTCAGTGAAGATTCTCTACAGCAGAGGTCAGCTTATTATTTTCTTGTTTGTAACTTCTGTCCCATTATTTTTGGAACTCAGAGTGGTAAGAGAGAGTCATTTAAAAACTGTGACCATATATGGCCAAAGAAAAAAGCAACTATGAATACATCTTCTCAATATATTCTATTCACATAAAAGAGCTATTCGGTGACTTCTCCATTCATGGTCATTAAAAACAATCCCTCCATGTATGTCAACTCTAATTAAAAATAAATTTTAAAGAATAATTCCACCACTATTTTAGTAACTTGGATAGCTTAACGTGCAAGTTTAAAAGCCCAGCAACACGTTTGATAATCTGTACATTGTGATTCATGTGATTAACTAATAATATTAATAGCCAACTTTTATTGATTGCTCACCATTGGCCAAGCATATTGCAAGCTAACATTTAACCCTCAACAGCGTTCAATAAAGAAACCATCCCCATTTTTCTTTACAGAATTTGAAATTAGTTTAGAAATATTAGATAACTTATCCAAAATCACACAGCTAGTAAAAATTTTTAAATTGCTGACCCAGAATTTAAGACCTAGGTCTGCAGTCCCCAAAGACTATAGCACTTCTCTCTAACCCGGGCATGGACTTTCCCCTTAATGCTTTAGGACACCAGCTAAGGTCTGACTTTTCTAACGGGTTGGGTATAACAGAAAGTGACTGCAAAACAGAAAACTTAAACCTTGGTACACTCTGTAGGCCCTCTCAGATCCCTCTCCACCCTTATCTACCCTGCTCTTTCTGTAGGGAACTGCTGTATGGACCTAAATGCTTGGTTCCTGTGCCCGCTGGATTCTGAGTGGGTTCAGACAATGGCATCCCCAGCAGGAGTTAGGAGAGGGGAGGAAAGTGAGGCCAGGACACTTTTCCCTTGTCTAGCTTCCCTTGCAATTACCTCTGGTTTTTCTGTCCCTTCATCCGAGGCCACTCTCTGAGCCAACTACTCTCTCTTCTGCCAGTTTCCAGTAATCTCTCCCTCTCCACTTCATTGCAGCTCTACTACTCTCTTGAGATTTGTACATGATCCCTTGGGATTCTCCTATACCCTTCCAATTTTGTAAATAATCTCTTTATTTAAAAAACCTTCTCTGTATTTCCAAATTCAAGTGTGGCACCTGTTCCCCAACTGACATGACCAGTGATCACCTAACAGTACAACACCCTCAGACCCAAATGTTCCCACGGGGCCCTCCACCTGCCCTTGTGCTTCTGGGAGCAGTTTAGTTCTCTTAAGCAGTCCTTTATTCCTCCAAGCCCAGAAAGAAGAAATTGGTTTCCTGTAAGTAAATATAACATGCCAACATAAAGCTCCACCTACAAATGTAGCCTTCGACATCTGTCTGCAAAGCTTCTTAGGTCTTCATTGTCTGTAGTACAGCTATGTGTTCTTTACTCTCCAACCCAGAGTAGGACATTTGTTTTCCCTTTACATAATCAAGAGACCCACTAGAGTGTGTTAGGGGAAGGAGAGCGGTACAGTTTTCCCCCAAAAAAAATTAAACTTGGAGCTTAAAAAACAAAAAGAGAAGAAGGAAGTTCTTCCCATTTTTGGCCATCAAGGCTAAACAAAAAAACGTTGGGGCCCATCCTCAGAAAAGCACCCAATTACACACATTTGGATAATGAGCACGAATGATCATCCCAATCAGCTTGTAACAAAGGGCACTGCAGCTTCCAGACCTCCAACAAAGAGCTCGCCATTGATGAAAATGCAGCTGGACCACTAAGTGCTGGCAATGCATCCTTACCAAGCTTTTGATGAGACAGCTTAGCAAGATGATAATCATGGCAGACATATGTTCCTTCTCCACTGAATTTTTCATTGGGTCCCTGAGGTTGAAAGTCTCTCAATCTATTTTTAATGAAGCAAGAATTGTCCCATGTTGCTTAATCTCAGATCCTCTGAACCCTATAAACTGGAGATTCCAGTAGCCATGGACCTCTCTTACTGGATAATTTGGGAGTCCCAGCCTCTGTCTGAACACCGTGGCTTCTTTTGTCTGGCAACCACACAGCTGGAATCATATAAAAATGGAGCTGAGAAATGGGCTAGCTCCAAACCTCACTGTGGCGATTGAGAACTGGGAGGGATAGCTTGGCTGCAGAGGTTCCCCCTGGAGGAGTGAGGGACCCCAACCACACATGAGTTCCTCCAGCCTGGAGTACTGGTGCCAGGAAACAGATGCCCCCACAATATCTGCCTGTGAAAAACAGCGAGGATTCCAACCATCCAGGTGGGATGGAAGGCTGCGGGAAACCCAGATGTCCTCTTAAACGGCCCACGCACAGATTCACTCACTTGCACACACTCACCTTGGGCTCCAGGGGATGGATGGTGACATGGGGGGTGTCAGAGGCACTGGAGGAAGAGTCACCATTTTTCCTGTGTGGGGTCCCTCCTCCATGCAGCCAGCAAGAGCCACCATTTTTAATGTGTTGAGCCCGCCCCACAGGCCAAATCTGAATCTGATTGGTCTGTTGACTCACTGGGACTCCACCCCATCCAACTTCCCCAACACTAGATGCATTTAATCTGTGAGCAGCCAGACCCAAACAAATTGCTCTTGTTCGTGGAAAACTATCAGAGTCCATGGGCCCCAGGTGGGAGGCAACTGGCCTCAGTGTGCTCTGAGACTTTTGCTGAGTAGCTCCAGGGTCTGCACTGGCACCAAACCAGAGTCTACATTAACCTGGTGACCACAACTCTTCCTACTCTACTAACTCCCTGAGACCCAGCCTCACCCAACTCACATACTGCACAAGGTTTTATCAGTAGCTGAACTTAAGGAAGCTGGCAGGTGGCAGCAGGCCTCTGTATCCTGGAATTTTGCCTAGCTACCCCAGGCCCTATACTGGTGGCAGCCATCCTCAGTTTGCAGCATAGCCTCTCCCCACTGCCTCCAGGGTTAGCACAGGCAGTGAACAACTGCAGATCACTTTACTCCTCCTACCAGGTAGTCCCCGGCTGGTCACAGGGAGTGGGTGACCTGGGCCTGCACCAGATCCCCTCCCAAGAGGTCCCAGAACCAACATACTTGGAGGTTGGCTCAGCAGAGCACTGCCCAATTAGCCCTATAAGCAGCACACACAAAGAGTGGTCCTAAGAGGCACCAGAGCCCACTGGGGTAAAGTCCACTCATTGGGGTAATCTCCCCACACAGCAAGCAGCCTGTAAGCTGTGGATGTGGCCAAACCCCACAGCTGGTCAGCCTGAGGGTCAATCCCACCTACTGACATGTCAATAGCAATCAAGGCTCAACTATAACAGGAGGGCACATTCAACCTACGCAAGGGGCACTCCTGGAGCACCTGGAACAAGTGACCAGGGAGACAGTGTCAGAGCCCCACAGGGCACCTGCTACATAAGGCCACCCGGCCTAGATAGGGACACACAGCAGATCTACCTCATACATAGAAACAAACACAGGGAGGCAGCCAAAATGAGGAAACAAAGAAATATGTCCTAAGTGAAAGAACAGGAGAAAACTCCCGAAAAATGACTAAATTAAATGGAGGCAAGCAACCTACCAGATACAGAATTCAAGACAATGGTTGTAAGGATGCTCAAGGAACTTAGTGAGAACTTCAACAAAGAGATGGCAAGCCTAAACAAGGACATAAAAACCATAAAGAGGAACGAGTCAGAAGTGAAAAATTATAATAACTGAAGTGAAGAGTGCACTGGAAAGAATCACCAGCAGACTACAGGAAGCAGAGGATCAAATCAACGATTTGGAAGACAAGGAAGCAGAAAACCCAATCAGAACAGCAAAAAGAAAAAAGAATCCAAAAAAAATGAGTATAGTTTAACAGACCTCTGGGACAACATCAAGCATAACAATATTCCCATCCTAGGGGTACCAGAAGGAGAAGAGAGAAAACAAGGGATTGAGAACCTATTTGAATAATTAATGACTGAAAACTTTCTTAACCTGGCAAAGGAAATAGACATACAATCCCAGGAAGCACAGATAATCCCAGACAAGATGAACCCAAACAGGCCCACACCAAGACACATTGTAATTAAAATGCCAAAAGTTAAAGACCAAAACAGAATCTTAAAAGCAGCAAGAAAAAGGCAACTAGGAACTTGTAAGGGAGCCCCCAGAAGACTGTCAGCTGTTTCTCAACAGAAGCTTTGCAGGCCAGTAGGGAATGGCACAAAATATTCAATGTGGTAAAAAGCAAGGACCTACAACCCAGGCTACTCTACAGAGCAAGGCCATCATTTAAAATCCAAAGACCGATAAAGACAAGAAAAAGCTAAAGGAGTTCATCACCACCAAACCAATATTATAAGGAATGTTAGAGGGACTTCTTCAAGATGGAAAAATAAAAACATAAGAATTATGAATAATAAAATGGCAACAACTATATATGTATCAATAACTACTGTTAATGTAAGTAAATTAAATGCTCCACTCAGAAGACATAGGTGGGCTGAATGGATGAGAAAATAAAACCCTTACATATGCTGCCTATAAGAGACTCACTTCAGATGGAAAGACACACAGAGATGGAAAGCAAAGGAATGGAAAAAGATATTTCGTGAAAATGGAAAGGAAAAAGAAGCAAAAATAAGCTGGGGTGGCAATACTTATGCCAGACAAATAGACTTTAAAACAAAGGCTATAACAAGAGGCAAAGAAGGACCTACTAATCCCACTTTGAGGTATTTATTTGAAGAAACAAAATACTACTTCAAAGGGACATGTGTTTCTATATGTTCATTGCAGCATTGCTTACAATGGCCAAGATGTAGAGGAATCCTGGGTGTCTGTTGATGGAAGAATGGATAAAGAGGAGGTGGTACATATGTACAACAAAATATTGCTTGGAAGAGAATGGGTTCTTGCCATCTGCAGCAGCATGGATGGACCTGGAGGGTACTGTGCTGAGTGGAATATATTAAACAGAGAAAGACAGATCAATGTGAGTTTGCTTATATGTGAAATCTGAAAAACAAAATAAATAAATGAAACAGAAATAAACTCATAGATACTGAGAACATTTTGATGGTTGCTAGACGGAGGGGGGTTGGGGATGAGTGAAAAGGGGAAGGGATGATGACGTACAAGTTGGTGGTTACACAGTAGAACATGCGGATGTAGAGTATAGCATAAGGAATACAGTCAATAACGTTGTAATAACTACGTATGGTGTCAGAAGGGTACTAGATTTGTTGGGATAATAGATGGGAGGGGATGGGAGCACAGTGAAAAAGATGAAAGGATTAGGAAGTACAAACTGGTAGTTATGAAATAGGCATGGGGATGTAAAGTAAAGCACAGGGAATATAGTCAATAATATGGTAATAACTATGCATAGTGCCAGGTGGGTACTAGACTAGTCAGGGGGAATCATTTCTTAAATTATATAAATGTCTAACCATTATGCTGTACACCTGAAATTAATATAAAATAATATTGAATGTCAAATATAATTGATAAATTGAAATGGGGGGAAGGTGGAGGGGAATAAGAGGTCCAAATTTCCAGGTATAAAACAAACAAGTCACGGGGATGTAATGCACAGCATAGGGAATGTAGTCCATAATATTGTGATAACATAGTACAGTGTCAGATGGTTGCTGGACTTATCTTGGTGATCACTTCTTTAGGTATATAAATGTTGAAGAACTGTGATGTACTCCTGAAACTAATATAATATTGTATGTTAGCTCTATTTTAATAAAAATCTTTTTAAAACATGGAGCTGACATGCACATTGCCACTGTATCTGTCCAGTAACTTACTATTTATCCCTAGAGATTCAGCTCCAGGGTCACTTTTTCTGAAAAGTGTTCCAATGCTGGGTAGAAGTGTACCCTCTCTCCCTGGGTTCCCATCCTCCCTTTTCCTTACATGTTACTTTATGTTCCCATTCTTTGTTTACTGTTCCAGCTCATTCAGAGAGAAGCATCTTACTCACCATTATAGCCCCACTACCCAACATACAGTAGGAGCTCGATAAGTATCGAGAACATTAATTAATTAGGAAATAACACTGCCTGTTTGCCCTCACTCTACAAGTAGTGAAAAGAGCTGATATTTGTCGAGATTATTTTCAGACTCAGGAGCTCTACAAACGCTCAGCTTCGTGGAGCTGGGGAAGCCAGATGTGCAGGATCAAAAGGCAGTTAGGTTTTCAGTTCCATGATTAAAAGTCTCCTGAATGCCACAGGATTACAAGAGTCTGGGGAACAAGATGTCAACACACCTCTTGGGGAAAAACCTCAGCACTACTGATTTTTGTGTGGTGGGGCTTTGTCGACCTCCAGCTGGGGAGACAGTGGGACCAGAGCTCAATGCCAACCAAACCATAATTCCACTGCTCACCTGTCGTGCGGGGCGGCCTGCGGGGTGTCAGGCGGGGTCTCTGGTCCCGCTCCCCACATAAGAACACAGGACATGGTGAGGCCAAAAAGGGACACCCACGGAGCCATAATTAGGGGAGTCAAACCAATATATTCTCGCTGGAGGCTGGGCTGGAGACACAGGAAGCAGGATCTACGTAATCTACAACCCACCATCCTAACAGCAGTCTGCGCTTGCCAGCCACCATCTTCTTGCTAGCCCCCATCTTCTCTCTCTTGGTAGCGTAGCCACGGCAGTTATATTAGTAGCCAATGGCTCACTGGTTACAGCTGACGGCCAACTAGCCACAGCTGCTGGCCATCCAATCACAGTTGATGGCCATTTACTACCTGAGCCAGCACCTTTCTATGTGAGGCCGAGAGCCTGGAAACTGCTTTTTGGGGCTTTGTCCCCACATCACCCTCACTCAGTGTCACTGCTTCTCTCCATATCTCTCCCACTGGGTCAAGAGCAGGTGGTGGGGTTTGAGGGCAGATAAGGCTAAAGTGTCTCCACATTTCAAAGTGACTTCCCTCTCTCAGGTCTGCTGTGGTGAGTGACCCTACCCACTGCTTCAGGTCCTAGAAAACTCATCAGTCAGTTTTCTGGTCAAGTGTGGCCAAGGCTTCAATGCAGCCAAAGGCTTCTCTCCCTGCTTTCTTGATACATGGACCCCGAATCCATCTCTATGGATTCTATGTCCATCAGTGTGGATGGACACAAGTTTTAGTGCTTTGTTTTTATTTTATAATTCCTCAGATTATTATATAACCAGGGCTAAGAACCAGTGCTCTAAGCAATAAACCAACTGTCTATCTCCCTTTTCTGTTCTAATCTTCCCAGTGGTGAATCCAAAAAAAAAATCAAAAAGTTGTGAGGTCTGCATTGCTCAGAAACACCAGAAATGTGGCTTTCAAGTGACTTGTTAGGCCCCCGGCCTCCCACTCCTTCCCTAAAGCCTGGCACCAATCCAATATCAAGACCATCTGCATGCCTCTGGTCTTTACATGAGCAAAACAGCTGGTCCCATGCAGCTGGTACTGCAGGGATTATTGCAATATCACCCTTGTTCCCCCAATTCACACACTCTTGAGCTTGAGCTCCTTCTTCAGAAGATCATGTAGGGACAGGGAGCATTAGAGAGTCACTCTTCACTCATTTATTTATTTGTTCATTCATTCAACAAGCAGGTACTGAGTACCCACTATGGGTCAGCCATGGCGCTAGCACTTAGGATCCAATGGTCTGCAATACTGAAGAGTGTATCTAGGAAACAAATAGAACCAGCTTATATCAGTGGATTTGGTAAGAAGCATAAGCCTACTTCCATTTCTTCCTTTTCTCGTTTTTTCCTTTTCTTGTATAGATCATCTAACACTTAATTCCAGACCTGTGAGGGCTTATCTATGGCTGAGGTGAGCCGTGTGGCTCTCTTGGTATAAATACTGCCCCTTGTCAAACTTGTCCTGCTCCTCAATGTTTGACATCAGCTCTCTTTATCCATAAGTGATGAAACACCAAAAATCATTTACTCAGAATGGTTGAGGCCAAGTCTTCATCTCCACAATAGATTTCTTTCCTATAGAGATCTTGGTTCTGGTTCCATGTGGTAATTAGGTAACTTGAGGATTAATTCTTCCGTGGCATCTCCACACAAAGAGTATTAATTAATCTATCCTCCTCTCCCACTCAAGTCTCTTTCTAAACTCACACCATGAGCCAGTGACCTTGCCCATTACACTAGTTCTATATGCCAGCACTAATGAAGGTCCCTTCTAACATAGGATGTTCCCCAAATATCCAAGGGTATGTGAAAATACATTTGTAAATTGGGCTGATTAAAAGCCTAAAACAATATGCTTGTTCGCATCACAGATGTGCAATATGACATGTATTCCTAGGAAAATTGTTGTCAAGGAATGACTCAGCATTTGACATTAATACATCAATTGAATAAGTTCAAGTTTTCATTTTCAGTTTTTACTTTTAACTTTACAAATTAAAGTGTATAACTATGTGGACAAAGGGGAAGCCCTCCATACACAATCAAGTTGAAACTCAGTTGAATGCCAAGGGCTCAAAGTCCTTAGGGCTGCTTGTCCCAGGGGATGAAAGTCAGGACTTGGAGTGGGATTAGGACTGGGGAAGTCAGATCCCTATTCCCTCAGAAATAGATTCAATACACACACACAAATAAAAAAAGATCTACGGAGACTTTCAACATGAGAAATATGAGCAGAGGAACAGATTTCAAGAGACATGCAGAAATGAGAGAATGGCATGAAGAAGTATATTAAAAAGAGACATGAGCCATACATGGCAAGTTCTGAGATCAAGAGGGAAGGGAAAGTGATATGTAAGATCAGTTTCATGGGGTAATCCCATATTCTAGTAGCTTTTCTCTCATGTAATGGGAATCAATGCTTTTTTTTTTTTTAATGCCTATTTTGAAGTTGAGTTTGGCACGAAGATAGATTGACATAACAAAGTGAGTATTGCAAGCACCATTTGGAAGGGTAAATAAAAATAGGTTCTGACACTAGGCTGAGCAGAAGTCAAGCCTGTTTCTGCTATGTCTGACTCTGTGCGACCCTGGGCAAACTGATGAACAACTGTAGACCTCAGTACACACATCTGTAAATTGGGGCTATAAACGTCTGCCTTACAGGATTTTGTCAGGATCAAACAAGATAACAAAAGTAAGTGTTCAGTAAGGATTACCTCTTCTTATAATATGTTTTGAATAGATAATTGTCAGAAAAAGGGCAATATATTAGACTGAATGGACAAGTGTGTGAGCTAAAGAGATCTAAGTCACTTAAAGAATTTGGGAAATTTTACCTAGTGCACTTCAAGTCCTTGAGGTTTTGAAAAGATGAACTCACATGCTTTAGAAGAGCGCCGCCCAACAGAACTTTCTGCGATAATGGGCATGTTCTCTGTCTATACTGCTCAATACGGTAGCTTTGGGCCTCGTGTGGCTGTTGCACACGCAGAATGTGGCTGGTATGACCAAGGAACTAACTTTTAAATTTTATTTATTTTTAATTACTTTTCATTTAAATGGCCACACATGGCTAGTTGCTACCAAATTGAACAGTGAGCACTCCTGTAGATCTTTGTGACTATAAGATTCTCTCTCACAAGTCTGGACGTGGACAAGCAGGAGAGTGTGAGTTTCAGCACATTGGCTCTGGAATCAGACTGCCTGGATTCAAACCCAAGCTCTGCCACTGGGTGATCTCACTTAAGCTCCTTGTGCCTCAGTTTCCTCATCTATAAAAGAGGGCTGTTAATGCCATCACCAGCTTCATATAAGATGTTGGGAGGGATAAGTTAAGACAAGTAAGAACCTCCGAGGGTATTATAATTATTTCCCTGCTTAAGAAAAAAGTCCTCTTGCTTTATACTAAATATGTATTTAATCCTCTGCTTTATCCACTAGGTTATAAGCACAGCTATAACCCAGTGCCAAGCACCAAGATTGGCATATTTAGACTCTCATTAAATAAATAAGTGTTTGAAGGAAAAGAAGGAGAGTAGAAGGGAGGGAGAAAGGAAGGACAAATGAATGATATAGGTAGTAATGTTTTTCATGAGTGAAGAAAATTTCTAAAACAAAATACAAGGTCTGATCAAACAATGTGGTGAATGCCGCTGCCGAGTGCCATCCAATGGAAAGGCAGGGATCTTCAATACAGGAAGTGGCAAGTTGAACCTTAGTAACAGTGTGTGATAAGTTTCAACTTGTTCAGTGCAGTCAGTTGGGTGTGAGCTACGGTTGAGAGAAGGTGTGTTTTAGAGTTTGCCATAAATCACCCTCCAGCATGACAACACTCTGTGTTGTCATCATTTCTGATATACGGCAATTTCTGTCAAATAAAAACATTACGGTGTGGCACCGTGCAACTCCTGGCTCTTCCCCAAAGTCCAAATGATTCAGGATATCGAGGCAGCCATGACCTCGCAACTAAAGAGGCTCACGAAAGAGGACTTCCAGAACTGCTTCAGAAAGTGGTAAGAACGATGGGATAGGTGTGTTCAAAGTGAGGGGGAGTGTTTTGAGGGAGATTAATGGCAATGTGTCTTTTACTGTTATAATTTTTTTTTTATTTAAACAGTCACCGTATTGTTTGATCACACCTTGTATGAGAGCTTTCAATAAAAATTTCAGTGGAGATAACCGTTGCAGATGAAGATAGAGGTAAGTGTTCTGCGGGAAACTATGCTCCCATGTGACAGTGAAGTGGTGTGATAACTCTGACAGCACCAAGGAAAGAGGAAGCTGGACTGGAGGGTGTTTTCTGGATTCCACATCCATGGAAACACAAAATTCAATCCTTAAAACTGTGTTCAATTAAGCCTCTTCTTGAGAATACAGCTGTGAGCTGTGGAACTTTATTTGTCCATGTTATGGTCTAATCTAAAGGGCACCATTAGAAGTGAGGCATACATTTTGTTGGCTCCCCATTTCCAAGTTTTTCTTAATACAACATTCACCAGTTCCCTCAAAAAAGCAATGTTGGGCAAGTTTTCATAACTGTTTATTCATTATAAATAGTAAATATTTACTGCACTTTTTACATGAAAGACATTTTTACAACACATTGTTGTTGGTTGAGGCTGCAACACAAAGAGAGAACTCTTGACCCATCACCCTCTAAGACCAATGTATGAACTAAACTCGGTACTACGTCTAGTCTCACTAACTCACTATGTCATAGTTTGTAGCTCTAAAAGGAATGGATTTGTGCCTACCTCGTTCATGGTTCCAAGGATAGAAAGAAATAAATAACACTGGCTTCCACCTTCTTATTCCTCTTAACATCTCAAAAAACAAATTTATTGACATTCTAAAATGTCACCACATAAATGTATGTAAACCTCAGTTCCTATAATCTTTTAATATTGGATATCATTGTATAATTTAAAAGTATGTGAGAGCCATGTGGCCATTTCTGTTCTTGCCCTGCCTTTCATAAAAAAGAGAAGAATGTAAACGTAGTCTTCTTAAAAGCATTATTCTCGATCGTGGTCTCTAATTGAAAGGAGTGAGCCGGGTTGTTGACTGTCCAGCAAATGGCGAACATCACTGCATTCTACCACAATGAATCATGGGCTGAGAAAATAAAGCACCTGCAAAAATATAGTTCTGATTCTGTTTATATGGCCCTGGCCATCGCCAAAGCCTCGGTGAGGTACACAGTATTGCACACTGATAAGCAGCTGTGGGAATGCACATCACTTCTTCTCCACCCCGCCCTCCCCCCACCCAGGTTGGCTTCCAAATGAAAATGAATTGGGAAAACATCATGCACGGGAAAAAAACAAGCTCTTCTTCCTGTTATCCCATATTCTGTTAGCAAGACGTGTCCTTCTGGGACATTTATTAACAACTGAATTACAAATGAGGATAAGATAACAAATAATTTATTTGGGAGGTCCTTTACATCTAGTCTAACTTCCTAAAAACGGTGGCATTTATTTTCATATCAATTTCCAGTGTGTAAAAGTCAAGGATTCCTGCTTCATTAGGTGAGCAGTTTTAAAGTTGTAGAAGTGTCCGCATTGGACATCAATCATGTTACACCTTAGAGAATTCTCCGGCTATATTTTAGAACATTCTGCTTGCCCAAACCAGTCCAGATAAATCACACACACACATACACACACGCACACACACACGCAAACACACACACGGAATGTTTTAGCTCCTTGATCATCAGCACTAAAGAGTTGGGATACTTGATACAGCCATGTTAATTCATTGCCTTAAAATGTTGCATTTGTCTTTTATTGTTCCGGGTCTTCCTTTTCTCCACTGCTTTTGTCCAATGTGTTCAAAAGAATTTGAAACCAACTACTGGAGAAAGAAAATCAATCATTCTCCTTTGTCTCCTGTCAAGGCTGCCCCCCAAAAGGGGTGATTTTTTTTTTCTGAGAATATTCTTCATGTCTTGGTTGTGAAGACCGAAAACAGGGCCAGGTTTATCTCCAAGTGGACAGTCCACTTATGCGATATCTGGCTTGAGATAATGAAAGGCACCTGTAAGGAAACACACACACAGCTTTTTAGGTCACGCTGGGACAATTCACAGCAAGGGGCAAAATCAGCTACAGGCTGACAATGTCATATTTAATACTATGGTATCAAAGGATCCAGACTAATATTTTTATTCCTGAGACAAGTCTGACACAACTGTGTGTCCTTGGGATTACACTCCATATGATCCTTGAACCGACCTCATTAAGAACATGTGTTTCTAATGCCAGGGGTTATTGCATTTTGGCCAACCCTTGTGTTTTATCTCGTGGCAATCAGGTTTCACATCTTCTCAATTAATAACCACAAGATGTTGTTGACATCAGTTAAGAAAATAATTATACAAGCAAGCCCTGGCTGGAAAAATCAGCTGGCTTTAGCACAAAATTGACACTGGGATGGAAGGTCTGAATCGTACCGCCGCCTCCCCTTTCTTGAGGAAGAGTTGCAATTGTTCACCCTTCCAGGAGTCACACCCCTAGAAAGTCCAAGGCTTACTTTGTCCATACTGCCCATATTGGTAGCCGGTGACAGGGTCCATACTGTAGCCCGTGGTGCTGTAGGTGGGTGGACAATAGGACTGAGAGGTTGGCAGACTGTCCAAGCTCTTCATATGCTCTAGTCTCTGACTGCAACTGGCCGACACCGTGGTGGTAGGTTCCAGGCCCCCCGTGAGAGGGGAGAGAGCATAATCGGTCTGGGGCTGATGGGGTACCCCACCGTGGTTGGTCAGGAGTCCCATTACCTAAAATAAACAGGCAGATTGAGAAGAAGTGAGCATGCAGAGCTGATCACAGCTGACACAATACCTGGAAAAGTCTCAGTTTTATTTCTTTAGAAATCTACTGTTCAAGAGCTGTCCAGAAGATGGTGACCTCAATTCAAAGTGGCAAAGATATTACATCATGCCCAATGATAACATCTGACCACAGTTTCAGAAAGAAGCAAGGGGAGAGAAAGGGGGAAGGAAGGGAAAAGAAAATAAGGAAGACGGGAAAGAGATATTACACCCTGCTCCTTGTGATAAAATCAGACTAGAATATCAAAGAAGGGGGAAGGAAGGAGGGACAGAGACACGGCGACAGAGGGACAGAGCTAGGGAGAAATTAGATCTGTTCATATAGAAGACTGTCTAACCATATAGTATATCTGGAAGTTTCACATGTGATTTTAAACAGGCATTTGCATATATATATATATATATATATATATATATATATATATATTAAGTTAAATGAATCTAAATCAAATTCTTTTTGTGTATTTTGAGATCCCCAAGTCTTTTTTCATAGTGTTCCCTCTCAAGAAACTTCCTCTCCCTATCTTGGCTGTCTCCTTCAGTAATTAGAAATAATTGCTCCCTCCCTGATGCTTCCTTGTACTTTGCTTATCCCTCCCACTGTGTAATTATTACCTTAGTCACCTACATTGAATTGTGACAGCTCTGAAGGGGTAACCTTCATATCCCTGCACCTAACAGAGTGCTTTGCACATATGAGGTACTGAGTGAATGAATGAATGAGGAACGAACAAACTATAAAGTAATTGCCTCCATTATCTATCCTTTTATTTCTTCTCTAAACTAACATTTCATATAAAGAAGTGTTAAATGGAAAGAAAAGCCTGAAATGCAAACATGTTGTAAAAAGTATGTTCAGTTTTGTCGATAACCCTAGAACAAGAGAACTTTAAAGCAAAACAGAACTGTGATAACAGAACAACTTGCAGATTAGCACGGTGACATGTTTCACAAACTCAAGCTCACTGACCCTTACAACACCTTGTGACAGAAGTAAGTGGATAATTAATTTTGCAGCTGGAAACCTGCCACAGGAGAGAGGACGTGATTTTTCTCAACTTCACACAATTCAGTGGCAGGGCTCAAAAAACAGTTGTGGAAATCTACTGCCAGGTGAAGGGTCTCCTTTGCTTTCAAAATATCACCTGTTTACAAAGTATGTACATGCAGGGGCCCACAGTCACACAATATTGCCATAACAGTCCTGTTGTGTTTTAGGACGCTTGAAGCATATGGAGATTCAAGTGTACAAATAAGAGCGAGAGCAGCCAGCAGCAATGAAACCCGATGCCCGACTCCAGGCCCTGTGCTATCCTCCAAGGAAATTCAGGCCACACAAGCCTGGATCGAGGGGATCCAGCAAGGCAGGAGGGAGAGACAAGTCTTGCATCCCAGAAAGCATCGTAAATTAGATTCCAAAAACAATGAGACCACAATCCCCTTTGGGAAAGGTTTGCATAATCCTCATAGCTAAACAAAATCTTCTTGAAATACAGCTTTAAATGGATCCATCTTCAATTAGCCCCAAGAGACGGAGGAGGATGGGGGGAGAAGGAGAGAGAATCTGTTCACCACCACCTTGTCTTCCTCCATTTTAACAACCTGCTGATTTCCCTCACCTTTCCCCAGAGGTCCTATTTTCCCTTCATTTGAGTTACTACAGTGCTTCCCCGAAAATAAGACCTAAACGGAAAATAAGCCCTAGAGTGATTTTTCAGGAGGACATCCCCTGAACATAAACCCTATGCGTCTTTTGGAGCAAAACTTAATATACGACCTGGTCTTATTTTCGGGGAAACACGGTATGTGTGTGAGCACATGCGGAGGTGGGCCATTGTGGGGAAAGCAACACAGTAATACCCAATTTTTAAAAGATATTCCTAGATTTTCTGGAGCTATGTGGTGAAACATCTTTTTTGAAATCTCTAAAAATTACGTATATTCTTAAGAAATATATCATATTGACAGAGCACTGTTATGTTTTATGTGAGATTGGGAGAAAATGAAAATCACAAAATAAAAATCAATAGGACTCACAGCTCCACGAGGCTGGAAAGTCAGTGGAATGCTGGGACTCTCTTAGGGTCCTATCCAACACTGTTTATACTAAGTTAATTACTTCATTTTACCATTTTAAAAACTTGAACACAACCTAGAATGCATTTATTTCCTGAGTGTTCTTTCAACTACATTGGTTTGGTTTGGGAGGGTTTTTTTTATTGGTGTTGTTTGGGTTTTGGGTTGTCTTGGTTTTTGTTGTTTTTGTTTTGTTTTGTTTTTGTTTTTTGTGTTTTTTAGCCTTTCTTCGAGCTTATAGAAAGGATTTTACAGTAGTATACTTGGAAAATTCATAAACTTCAATTGATATACTAATTTATTAAATATTTTATTTCAAGCCAAAATTACTTGTGTCTATTAGAAGAAAAGAGTCTTCAAAGTAGAGGTTGTTAAGTGCCAAATACACTCCTTTTTAACCAGGGGTACCTCTTAGGGTACTGGCCTAATGGACAAGAATGGATAGAAAAAATAAAAATATGAAAAATATGACTTTTTAATGAAAGGGGAATCGTGACACAGCGTACAAATATTGTACTGTAAATAAGCTGTGCTGTGTGAAAAAAAAACACTTAGAAAAACAATTTTGTAACTGTATCAATTCAGAGAAGAAAATTATCCAGCGGTACTAGACTAAAAAAAGAAATTTTTTTTTAAAAAAGGAAACATACTAGACTAAAAAAAGAAATTTTTTAAAAAAAGAATTTTTTTTTAAAAAAAGGAAACATACTAGACTAAAAAAAGAAATTTTTAAAAAAAAACGAAACATATTTTAAATTAACAGTGTCCTTCATGAAGATATGTACTTGAAACTCAGTTAACGGTATATCACTTTAAGGGAGAAATGGAATACTCCATATACAGTTAAAGTTGGGGAATAAGAGCAGAATTTTATTCAAAACCTGCATACTCTTCCATGAACTATATGTACATTGCTGTGATAAACTTTTTTTAATCCTCTGCCTTCATTTTTTGTTTGCATAACTTTGAAGGCAGCAATAACTGTCCATGGAGGGGAAAAAAGCCATTAAGATCCTAAAAGAGAAGACATGAGTCCTTCCTATAAGCAAAATCCAGCTTATGATGGTCATGAAGCAACTTTTGAAGTTGCTGAATTTGAAAAAAACTGTAGGTCAGGATTTAAATCTAAGACCTTGACTGTATCTATTGGAGGATAAAGATATCTGCCAGGGCAATAGAAAGATAGTTCCTCAAAGATTCGGCAAAGTGTCTTTAAGACATCCAGGAGTATGACTCAGTCAGGAAGGATGGATGCTAGGTAAATGGAATAGAAGAGATTCTATTGGGTCTTCCTGTCAGTATTGTCACTCTCACACAGGAAGCTAGTGACAGCTTCTGCTTTAGCAATAGCTCTTAGCTCAGCAGCCCAATACTTGCAGTCACTAATGTGAAGAAATTAAGAGGACCAGAGATTAATTATCTTTGGTCCCTTTGACTTCCCTGATAGAGCCCAAAGTACAGACATTGTCCCACAAATTCTTATTTCCACTGTGATTGTCACATACTGTAATTGTGATTTGTTTCTTAAGAATTGTAGAAGGATGGGGAAAGAGGCAATAATTCAGACCTATATTTGGTCTGAAATTGAAATTAATAAAAAAATTGTAACTAATACAATGTGTTTCAATATTTTGCACTGAGGTTTGAGAAATATACATCTTTTTAATCACTTCTAATTTAAAAAATTAAAAATGAAACCTCTGTTGGAAAAAAATAGTGAATACATAATTACAAAATACATTACTTTCCCCCAACATCATTTAAAACCTCAAATCTCTATGGAAGGGTCCCATTACACTTTTATGTATGTTTCTTTGAAAGCTATTTTGTGTTTCATATGGTTCAAGGGAAGCTATGGAAATTTCTTTTTGCTACACAAAGAAGTTGGTAAACGAACTTCTTGGAATTCCCGCAATATGGTTATGGAATGTCTTTCAGTCATATTTTCTCTTTAAGAATATCCTCAAGATTTCTTTTATACATGCTTTTCCTATAGCAATTTGTAATTCAGAGATAAAATAAAATCTTCATTTGTTGCAAAACGTGTGTTTTTTTTCCCTCAGAAACCATTAGTAAGCTATTTCTACTATAGGGTTGGCATTTTTGTCTGATTTTTTTTTTTCTTTAAATTTAGGGCAGAGGAAAGCACAATTGCCTGTCTTTCACAAACAATTTCAAAGGAAAAGAAATAAACTCAGGGTTACTCAGCTCTGTCTACTGAACATTAACCACGTTCTTATTAAACGCCAGATAAATCCAGTAGATGCAATGACCAGGAAGCGAGCTGTCCTTTAATAAAAAATTGTTCTGTCCTATAGGGAAGGGACATGAGGGAAGAACTTAGTTTTTACTTTTAGTTGAGTACAACTCTTAAGTGTGGTATCTGAAAAATATCTATTAAGTATATTTCTAAATTTTTACCTCCAAAAACATTTCCTAGACACCATTTCTTAACTGTTTTATGGATTACTTTTAAAAACAAATGCAAAGCCTCAGAATCACGAGCTGACACTTCTTCAGCATCCGCATTAGAGACATTTTCTGAAGATCTCTTTAAGCTCATTATCAAATTTCAGAATTCCAAATAGGTTGTTTATATCTTGATTGGAAGATTATATGGTTCAGGAAAAACTAACTCTTTACAATTGCTTCATGCCATATTTCTCTTGAATTAATTTTCCTATTGTAAGATTAAATATAAAAGATAAAAACTAGGGCCAAATTAAGATTTACATTTAAACAATGTGTCTGGAAAATATTTGTCTTGGCGTAAGCATTAGGGTTTTGCCTTCATTTGAAAGTGCTCAGAGCTTATCAGAAATCTAAAATGATTTAGCAAATTATGAGGTACACCTAGATGCTTCTTTTTTCGTTAGTAGAAGTCCTGGTTCCTGTCTTTATTTTCTTTTTTGTTCTTAAGTAACCAGATGTTCTTCTGATTTAACATTTCATAACACACATTTAGTTGCTTTTTAGAAAACCGCTGTGAATTACAGTTTTGTATAAAAGTGTTTTTTTCAACTTTCTACTTTTCCATCCAAGTCCACTGACTATATGTATATTTTTTAATTGGGATATCATTTATTTCCAGAACCAAAACAAAAATATTCAAATGTTTGTCCAAATGATTTTTGCCCATACGGATGGAGTCATCTAATGGTTAATTTTCAGTGACTATATCTTGGAGACTGAAAAGCCTAAATTTGAACAGCCGAGACTTTCCTGAACATGTTGTTTTCAGATTCAAATGCCTTAGGAATTATCCTGCAGTTGATTAGCATCTAAATAATTAGATTTTTTGGCCCTGTCTGTTTGAAAGCTGTAAGAGGGAAGTTGCCTGAAGGCAGAAGTTTCTCTTAAGGTAGGTATGGTGACCTTCTCACCCAGACCTAGAGAGTTATGGGAAGGGCATGGCTGACCTTTACCAAACCAGAGAGAAAAAGAGTGAATTTAAATGTCCAGCTAAATACCTCCTTATTGTTTATTTTAATCCTTGGCTAACATTTTACAAGTAGCTATGCTTAATGCATAATGAAACAGTATTAGTACCAGACTTATGTTGCATATATTTTCCAGTTTTATTTGTGAAGAGCACAGTAAATACTGTCTCTATTAAACTCTAAGTAACACATATACTTTAATCTCCAGCTCTGTGACAAATTACAGAACGACTTTTGTCAATTCTTTAGAATACCTATTTCTCAATACAGCTACGCTGTTAAATTGATAGCAATGTTCTTTAGGGACTAATGACTAAAATATAAATCTAGGTAAAGCATTAACAGAAAAATGGCTTGCAAGATGCATATATACGTATATACCTTCTATGTTATATGTAGTGTATATGCGTATACAGTATATACACATTTTAAGAAAGGAAAAAACTGTATTAAAATTGTAATGCTCAATATATAAAAATTAAAAAAGATGAATATAAGTCATGTGTATACATTTTTTGGCACCCCTGGTATATGCATATATACATATATGGGGGGGGCAAAAAAATGTATACAAGTGGACACTTTGGTCAATGTTGCTCAAGCAGTAGTTCACCGTAATCATAAGTGTCTAGACGCTGGTGGTAACCACTTTGAGAACCTCTTGTAATTGCAGAAGTCAAATGTGACTTGTATTCATCTTTTGTTATCAGTATATATTATTACAATTTTAATACAGTTTTCCTTTCTTAAAATGTGTAGACATTTTTTGGCACCCTCTGTATATAGTTTACTTCTAGCTAATGATGAACAATCATATTATGTCCACCTATTGTCAATAAAATAATGCCCATTAAGAAAAAGCTTATTTCACCTAAATGAAAAAGTATGCCAGTTAATACATTTGGTATTTGACTGTTCGACCCACCATGGGCCGTAATAAAATTCTCATATGTTTTAATTCATTTACGCATGCCTGCATTTAATATGCTTTGTGACCATGTCTACAATTAATATGATTTATGAGAAAAGAACATGTGCAATAATAAAGGGGTATAGCGTCTATATTTTTTCTTCTATGAATGAAAAATATAACAAAACGGCTAACGGAAAATTGTTGGCCGTTAGTATATTAAGATGGACTGACAGAGCCTTGAGTAAACTTGGGAGAGTTAATGATATCCTCTTATCTGACCCTGACACATTTGCAGCATGTAATTTACAGAAGCTCTGTCCAGGGAATCTTGACAAATGCTCCTAAGGATGTCAGGGCAATGCTCCATTCTAATGTAAAACAGATGTGGGTCAGATACCCTCATTCATCACTTAACACAGAGAGTCTCACACTGAACTCTTTCTGGGAGGAATGACATTACCTGCTGTTAACTCTTCTTAGTTCAGGAAATTTCTCACAACCACAGTAGCCCCCTAAAAGGCAAGCACTCAAACCTCTCATCGTTTCAAAAACCTGTCTGAAAACATGACTGTGGAAAATCCAACATGTATCTTGGTTTAATTTCATGACTATTTCAGGACACGTTTACTGAATATTAATTGACCCTTTGGGACCTAGGATGCCACATATAGAAAGGGAAAAGCTGTGCTTGGGCATCCCACACTACTTCAATGAGATGGCATTTAAAACTTATCTTTAATTGCCCACAAACTAAACCTGCATTCAAGAAAATGCAGGGCTGGTTCACCCTTGCATGCATTCATAAATGCAAACCTTGCTCAACCTTAACTGCCCAGCTCTGTCTAAGAGTCACCAAAAAAATCTTATAATAAACTAGAAATCCACACTGCCTTTTGGAAAGAAGGGACTCAGCTCTGCCCCTTCAAAACAGAGGGATATTGGGCTCCACTGAATTCCCGTTCCACTAAAATTTCCCTTTCACCCAAAATCTAACAACATGGAGGGCAGACATTCCAGCTCACTAAGAGGAAAACAGTTGCCTAACTCAACAAGGAAATTTCTCCTTTCTTCCAAACTATGTGTGAAGGAGGCAAATATGTTGGTGGCTGCCCAAACTCAATGTCATAACACTCCATCTACTAAACACCTGAAGATTTAGAAGAAAGCCTTCCCTTCCCTTCCCTTCTCTTCATGTGAAGAAGGGTATGTCCTTAGGATAGAAAAAAAAGCCAAGTGAACAGACCAAGTGATACTGATTTAATGAGTAGATGTCAAAAATAACATATCCTTTAGGAAACGTTTTCTGTTCAGTTTCATGGGCTTTGTGACAAGGTAGAATAAGTATTCATTTAAGATGCACGGAAACTTGTAGCAACTCAACAAATATGGAACATCTGAACACACAGTCTTCCAAGAACCAGAAGCTACGACTCCACAAAGCTAAGGTCCTATCTATCTTAATTCCTTCCCTTATCCAAATCCAGGGACACTGGACCAATCAAAATGTTGTGTTGCTTTTCTGCTTGAAAAAGTGCTTGTGTCTTTGATCATAAATTGAGCAGTGGCTATGTCTCCTATTGCACAGGCAACTTTATGTGGGCTAGCACCATACAGGGAAGACCCTTCCATAGGTCTTCGATCTACAGAAGTGAAATCTGCTCCTACAGATCTTGACAAAAGACAGTCTTCGTGACTTAGTGATTAAAAGAATGCTGCACAATTGGTTAACTCAAAATTACTTAGATTGCCCCTTCCTTCCTAAAACCTTTCTACCATACCTGTTGGTCTAGCTACCTTTACCTTCTGCTGGTGACAGAGAAGTACAGATTCGTCAGATGGCCCTGCCGCTGAGGTAAGCAGCATGCTTCCAGTTTACCTAGTATCCAGTATCCCACAAGATGGACTGCATATTTCTCAAAACGTATGCATGTCGGTACTCTATCTCAATAAACCAAAACAAAAATAAGGAGAGGAAAACAATAAGATAATCCTCTTTCCTCCCCACACTTAGCCTCAGGGAATGAGGAGTCGTTGGTTCTTGTTTCCATTGTTGTGAATTCTCATGAGACTATGATCTGAATTATTGAAACAAAACCCATTTTTGTACGTTGCATTTCTGGGGATTCTTCTACCCCAAGCACATTACAAATACTGCATTCTGAATGGATACCAATATGAGTCCTCAGTTCTTTAAAATGTTTAAGTGGAATACCTGAAAATAACTTCAATCCACCAAGAAAGTGCCTTTTTTTATATATTTCTCAGTTTCCACATTTGCTTTCTTTGTCAGCAACAATCAAAATTACTTTTTTTGTCAGAGGTTTGCATGATATCTCTAAGTAAACAAAAATGAAAGCCATGTTGCAATAGTATTATTACTTTGTCAAAAAGATTTGTGTTTCTCAGCATAACTCTATGGGGCAATTCTTTTTTTAATATTTTCCAGTTTAACAAGAAGATGAAATAGAAACTGAGATAGTTTAAGCAACTTGTCTGATGATACACAGTGAGGCGCTGATAAGTATTGGAATCTATACCTTTGACCTTGGGGCTCTTTCTTTAAATGGACGAGTTATACCCATTTAAATGGACTAGTTATACCCATTACAATCAATTCACTAAACAGGAATTCTCTTTCTTTCCTTTACTCCCTCATCTGCCTTATCTAAACATTATTAAGCAGTTTATAACTTTGTCTTTAAAATTACTCTCTTTCCTGCTAAGTTGTTATACTGAGGGTTTACAATGTGTTGAAGCAGAAGATAACATCAGATGTAAAATAGAAAGAAACATTGACTTGTAAAAAACAAAAAATCGAGGGAACTATTTTAGAAATGGAAGAATCATGAGTTGGGCCTCCATATGTGTTTCCTCTCATTCAGTACTTCCTAGGAAATATTCCTCAAAATTTGGTAGTTTGATTACTCAACAAAAGGGCTCCATAGTTAAATTAGAAAACACTAAGTCATACAACATGTTACCATACCACAAGCCTTGTCAGAGCCTTTAGTAGGCTAATGTGTACTGAGACTCTGAAAGACAAAGGGATATAGTTTGTAACATTTACCAAATTGCTGATTCAGAATTCTTTTTCCCCAAACCACTCTTCCAAGGAGCCCACTTTGGGGAACAATATTTTATTATGAGGCACTGTTTGGTTCCTGGGTGTTCAAAGATGATTATGACCTAGCACCATTCCTCTACAAGCTCATCGTCAAAGGAGTGAATGGATACTTTATAATATATTACACTGTGGTTTGTGTTTTAACAAGGTATAAACACAGCAATGTGACATCAACAGAGGCTAACACAAGAAATTCTGCCTGGAAGAGTTATGGAAGGGTTGACATTGAACTAGAAATTTTCCCATTAAGTCATAAAGATCAGCTTTATAAAGGGCTTTTTAATCTTAGAACAGATGCAATAGTTTAATTCAATTTTTCAAGGCAAGCTGCACACAATGAGACAGCATTTTGTGGGAAAAACAAAAGGTAATGATTTCTTTGAATAATGCTTGTCTCTTTCATTAGTTCAAGGCTGAAGACTAGCTGTACCATCATCTCACAGCTAACAAATATTCCCTTTAAGGTAGAAATACTACCCTGGGATTCTACAAAATGCACCACCTCAAAGGGTTTCCCAATTTTCCATCTTGCCCATTGATCAACAGGGACAATGCAATCACTAATCTCCGAAATTCTAGTTACTAAACTCTAGCGAAATGTCAAGAGTAATTTTTAAATATTATACTGTACATTGAAAAATATACACCTCTGATGAAACCCAGACTGTTTTGCAGAGGCAAATTCTTTAGGAAAAAAAAATAGTACACAACTAATGACTGAATCCAGTTTTTTGTGTCTGCAGTACAAAGCATACATTCAGCCTCTAATTGAATAAATATGCAAGTATTCAGATTTCTGTAGATATTGCCATTTTGCAAATGCAGTAATAAATTAAAAGCTTTACATTGCATTCCAACCACATATAAAGGGTTGATTCAGACCATTGGCCTCACACTAGAATCCAGCGCAGCTTTACCCTATATTACAAACTACAAAGAAAAAACTTTTCATTCTAGTAGCTTCATTATAGACCAAGTAATCACACTCCTTTTTTCCTCTGCAATGGCTAAAAGAATTCAAATGGGCCTAAAAATACTGGGATTGTGGCATTTAATTTGTGCAATGTACGACAGAAAGTTACTGATGGAGTTTCTATTTAAACCAATTCAGCAGAAACTAAAAATTTTTAATTCAGCAAGAAAGGTTTCCTTGTGGCTCCTTTCAGTGAGTGACATGATGTGAGATTCAGTCACTGGATGCTCCTCCCTCCATTTCTTTAAAACAGAGATTTTGGCCTAGTGGTTGTTTCTCTCACAATTCTCCAAATTTGTAACTAAATTCAAGAGACTGTGGCTAGAGTTGACATAAACCAGGGCTCTCCTTCTATGCTTTAAGGGTAGCGACCACAGCCTTTGGAGAAAAACCAATGGCACCAAGTCAATTGCAATCTGCATCGATTCAACAAATGGGTTAGCAGCAGTGTTTTCACCACAGAGAGAACATCTCAAAAACCTAATATGGCAGAATGGAAACATGCAAATGGCTAATGGTTATTCTGGTACAGCTGAAATGGGCTCATTTATGATCATAAACATCCTTGAGTCTTCATAAACATCTGAGGCTTCTGCAGCCTTGGTTTTGAGCTCATGAACTACTTTAGAAATGAAACAGAAAGAGACTCAAGCTTTGGAGAAGCTGCTACTTTGGTACAGACTCTTTCTCTGTCCAAGCTTTGTTTGACACCGCACCAATCTCTTCCATCAAAATCACTCCTTTTCCTTCCACAAATGAACTTCTGGGAAGTGTAAATGGAAGGAAGTAGCTCTGTTGGGAAACGGGCTGGTGGCAGGCAACCTGGTTGCCTGGTTTTGCACACTGATAAAAGTAGGCTGTGGGCACAGGATCTGCAACCCGTGTGTGAAATGCACAGAACAACTGGCCGGACATCTGGATGTGTGCTTACAAATGTCCAGAAAATCACCTGTCTTGAAACAGAAGCTGACCCTGCCACCAGGGAAAATTGTACTTCTTTTACATGTACCAAGAGCACAAGTGAAGATCAAGGAACAATCATGCCACAGTAAAAAACACTGTCTCCTGATATGAAACAGAAAAGTATCCATCACAACCAGTCTTAATAATTGTACCTTATCCACAAAACAAGCCGATCTTTAGTAAGCCCTTACACCAATGATGGACCAAGAACCATCATCTTGCCTGGCAGTTAAGGAATTCAAGATAATTGTGAATACTGTGGTCCACAAAATGACAAGCTAACTCAAAAGCAGTCTTGAGTTTTGGATACACATATTAACACTTAAATGTCCCTCCCTAATAAGTTTCAGGATTAACAAATGTTTGTCAAAAGAAACTGTGCTGAGCAATTGAAATCGAATTTGAAGTGGAACCTCGACAGTCTAATACATATATGCATGAAATGGAGAAACTGCCTAATAAGCGTAGCTGACACCAAATATGCAATTTACATACATTACACACTAATAATCTCAATTTTAATATTATTCTTTAAAAGCAACTGGAGGGGTGGTGAAGTTAAAGGTTTTCTTTTGTGAAATGGGAATCAGAACAAAAGTTCATCCTGACATCGTTCTTCATTAGCCACAATCTCGTTAATATAAAGATCTATCTGTTCTTTCTTGAGTTTACTTCTGGGACCCTGTCTCATGCCCACAAAACTGTGATGATTCAACCAGACTTAAAAGATGAATGGTCGATAAACTTGATGAGATCTGCAGACCTAGTCTTTGTTCCTGAGTTGCTGAGTGGTGAGCAAACATTCAAGCATTTTCAAGCCAGGGACACAAATCTTTATGAGATTTTTTTTTTCTTTCCTCAGTAGATTATCCATGAAATAGGACAGGTGTACTGGTTACTCAATTACTTCTTACCAAGGACCCGGACAAACTTTGAAATGAGGCCTCTGAGCATAGCTCTCACCATGGGGATTTATTAATAACAGTTAAACATTCTCTAAAACAAAACCTTTTTTTGTAATTTAACCCTATTTTCTTATTTTGTCATTCGTTTCACTCGTAAACCAGAAATGAAAATCTGCCCATCTGCTCTAGACACAAAATGTGTTCGTAATAATCCAGATCTATACCAAATGTATTTTTAAGTATTGTTGAATTGAGAGAGTACTCAAAATTTATGGCCTCTGAGGCTGCAAAGAGGACTTCCTCTTTTTAAGGAGGGAAATCTTAAAACAAACGTAAGAAAGGCTCAGAAAGCTTCTTGGATATCAAATGGCTCCATAGGAAAAAAAAAAAAATGTCAATGATATAAGAGTAAATGAATTAAAACCATATGGATCAAATTTTCCCTAAAATACAGTTTGAAAAATTAAGAAGGAAAAGTGCTTGGCAAAATGTGTTTTAGGTTTTACCAAACCCAAAACATTTGAAGAATCATTTGCAATGGTTGATGAACACTAAATGCAGCCAAGTTGGCCGATTTCTGTCTACTATATCACAATAATAAAAAAAAAAGCTTCCTAGAAACCATGTAACCCACTGATACTGTATTTCACTCAAGAAATCATTAGAAGCTGTCACCAAAAAGTGCAGAGTTAGTAGAAGAAGGGTGGGCATAGGCCGTGAAATGATGTTTGTTAATTTAATTGGCCTTGTTTTGGGGGTTTGGTTGTGTGTGTTTTGGAGGTAGGGGACACAGTGAGGGTAGTGTTTCTCGCAAAGGATAGTTAATTAGAAGAACATGTTAATCCATCTCATGTCTTGAGCATATGGTGGTATTTCCTTGGTACACCATATTCCAAGTCAATATTCCCTTTTCTCTCCTGCACATGCAGGAGGGTGTTGGTAACATACCATCTGGGTTCAAAGGGGAAATACATGGTCTCTCTTCACTGTGTTCTTCTGTATTGTCCCACAACAAGGGTATAGAACCTTTCGAAAGAAGGCTGCTACTGCACGAGAAAGCCCTCTATGGAGTGAGTTGAATGGTTTTCTTCTCAGAGGGTGTTTTGTCATTCATATACGAGTGTTAGCCCCATCTCCTAAAATGGTCATGTAGTTCAAACAAAATACAATTCAGAGACAGCAGAAATTTTTGAGGTCATTAGCCTACCTCCCCACCTACTCATCACTTGAGAATCTTGCCTCAAGTTCCCTGACAGATCTAGTGTTTGAAGGAATGGGAAGCCAAACATGCCAATTTTGAAGACTTTCAACCATGCCTGCAGGAAAATCAGGTTGAAAAAGAGGGCCGGAGCTCACAAAAAGCTTTCTCGAACACTGTGCTTCTCCAACAAATGAAATGTGTAATTTCTATTTATAGAAGAATTAGTAATACCTGGAAAAGAGATAGATTCGGCTCTTAACTCTGCTGGTAACTCACTCTGTCATTTAGATGATTATGTTGCATTGGCCTCAGTTTTTCGGTAGCTAAAATGGGAAGGTTCCCCAGATATAGTCACTGATTCCTACAGAACAAGATAAACTTGCCAACGATTCAGTGGTGCACAAAACCTGTCAGCATCTTGAGGAAAGATATGAATAGTTTCTAAAATCTTTGGCAGAATTCTGAGATTTATAATGTCACAAATATATAGCAGTCCATTGCTACTCCAATCTGAGCAGCTGCACAGGTAGGGACCTTCCTGAGTCATGCTCCATACCCATCTTTCGCAAAGCTGAGACCTTCCACGAGAGAAGGACTGAGGGCATCTAACACACACCATTTGGCTAATGGCTTTGATGCCACGTTTTAAAAGAATCTTGGCTTGAGGGGGTAGACATGTCAGAAACCCCAAAAGAAAAGCAACTGAAGTCCACACATACAGAGGCACAATATGCCTATGATGGCGTCTATTAATTCCTTGACAAGAAATTAGAAAGCCCAGTGTACAACAGTTCACACACATTCTCACCCATCATTTTCAAGCTTCAATGGCAAATAATACATCCATCTCAGTGACAATAAGAAAAAAGTGAAATAAAATGCACAAATATTTTGAACATGGCAAATAGCTTCCACTGAAGAGATTTACAGTGAATTGATCATAATGACTCAAAAAACTTCAGCTCCGATTCAATTTAAATTAATAGGTGGGAAGGATCTGTGATAAAAGGTGAAGATAGAGAAAAGGCAAGAGGAAAAGTTGCATGCACTACTACAGCAGTTACAGATATTTTTCAAAGGCCTAAGGCCCGAAAAGAAGAGCTGGAAAACAACATTAACAGTGGTTGTCATGGGTAATTTTGTCCTACTCTAAAGACAGTTTTAAAAATATTTCCATTTTATATAATAAGCATATAGATTATTATGGGGGGTGTATTAGAAGATTAATAGAAAAAAGTATGTACAGCAAAAAAAAAAAAAATACATAGAGGGTATTAGCAAAAAGAATGTAAATTAACCTGAACCCAAAAGTTTAGAAAACCAGTTTCTCTTAAATGATTTTAAAATATGACTAAAGCCCCCTGCCTCTATTTTTCAAGAAATCTGTTTCCTCCTCATTCAACTGTGAATGGACTACGATGGATGAGATGTGGACCAGGAGCCAAGAATCCTAGGTTCTAATCCCAGTTCTCTTGTTACGAGTCCTGTGCCTTCAGCAGGTCACAAGCTCTCTGAGGCTCAGTTGATTTGTCTGCATTTTAGATGTCCAGATACAGGCAGAGGAAGTGGAAGAGTAGGAAGAAAAGAAGAGGAGAATGGTAATCATAGGATTAGTTTCACTTTAATATTATATCGTCCAAGAATATATTAATAAGCACTTCTATATAATAAGAATAAGACTACAGGGTCACCATCCTTTCTTTACTCTCTGCTTTAGTTAACAGGTAAACAAGGCTGGTAGATGTGAGCTCCTTTCTTCATAATACTTTTAATAAAGCCAAACATCCAAAGTAGGGTAACCCCGCCCCCTTTGCTTACAGTCCTGAGAAGTGATAAATCCCAAAAGCTACTGAAATCTGAGTTCTAATACCCAATTCTCTTATTCCCTTGTTGTAAGATGTTTATAGAGATACTCATGTTTTGTAAAGATACTGATTTCACTCACTGTCTTTCATTCTTCAACTTTGCCTGAGGAAGTAAGGAGGAGCTTCATATTTTTGTCTCTTTTCTAACTCTTTGGGGATGCTGCAAGAACCAAAACAACATGGATTTCCTACTGGTGGTTTGAGGCAGAAATGTATAGTAGAAATGCAAAATATCCTGGAAATTTGCAACGTTTTCAGTAAGGAGTTAACATAATATGTAATGGCATTGTAAAGAAATACAAGACAGGCTGCCTGTGGAATTTTCCATTGCTTGATAAAGGAAGGATTCCTACCCTACTGCCAACTCTAGAATCATAGCCAGTCTTCTTGAAAAATCAAGGATTAACAGTGTCAAGATCAAGTGCTAATAATTCCACTTATGCAATGCTTATATAATACAATAAAATACATGTATATAAAATACAAGGTGATACACTTATACAAAAAATTAACAGTTTCACTTTTAGAAAACAGATTTGTGTTGTTATATTTATTATGATTGAACATTAAGAAACACTGAGGGAATCCTGGGTCTCACCTTACAGAACTGGTTAGGATTGAAGTTCACTATTATTAACACTTTCTACCAAATCACATTCCTAAGAAGCTTTTCTATGGCCCAAAACCACTTATGGTAAAAAAAAACTGCAGAGATAACTACTTCTGAAGTTACTTCTAAACTGTGGAAGACACTTAATATGCTATAAATCTGGGCATTTTAAAGATGCAACTATTAATATAAATCCATGATTTTCATGCGAAATCACATTCACAAGTACCAGCCCTCGGAAATTAAATGTATTAAAGTCCTATAGGAAGCATGTTTATTGTTTTCATGTTGTTATTTTTCGGCTGAGGTTTAAAGCCACCTCTTTTTTTTTTCTTTTCTTTTTTTTTAATCCCAGGATGTGCTACAGGAATCTGTGAAACTTAATTACATTTACTGTTACAAAAAAGGATTTATGAACTTTTGCCTTCAGGCAGAAATGTTTATTTCATTGCCTTTACTCTTCATTCTTTTCAACTCCAATGGCTTTGAACTTTTCAGCTGCTCACAGTTATCACTGTTGAGCAGAGCCCAGGAACTCCACTCCCAAGACGCAAACCACAAGTTGAAGAAAACGAAGAAGGCAAAGATATATGAGTCGTTATTTTGGCCACCCTTTGTGCCATTAAAATCTCATTTTCTGCCTATTAGAATGCCCTCTTGGTGCTTAGGCAGCGGTGATAGTCAGTGATTAGTGTGTAATTGACTATAATTGTCTTTTCACTTTTCATTTGTGTCATTCTGAGCTCCTCTCTGTTTTTCTAACCACCAAGAAGAAAACGGGGGTTAAAAAAAGATAAAGCTGTTAAAACTCTCACTCTCAGCCCTGAAGAGATTCTCGATTGCAATTATAGATTGCAAACCCTTTGTGACATTTCTCCAAATTTAGCGGGCAGCGATCCTCACCACCTGGGCTAAGAGCTCTCTAATAAAATCAAGCGATCTGTATTTAAACAACTGCTGATAATGTCACCTCAGACAGATGCCACATGTAGGAAATTTAACCAACCCTCTGACATGCAATTATCAAGGCAATTTATTAATATGATCTCTCAAGAAAAGCTCATAGTCCAATGCAAATTAGAAAAACAATTACAACATTCAAATATCTCTATAGTCCCAAAGAGCAGTAATTCTCCTAATTCGTGCATTTATAACTCATTTATACTGTAGTCATCAGCTGGGTCTCTCCCCAAACAACTTGTTTGCCTCCTCTTCAATTGTTTTATAAAAGCTGGTTGCTTATTCGTTGTTTTTGCTCATAATCCTATCATCTGACCAAATACCTTCAAAAAAAAATGTGTGTGTGTGAGTTCCTTATCTAAAGGCCAAACTAGAAGTGGAGATGACAAATGCCTTCACAACTGAGTATAAACATAAAATCTCTATGATTACATTAAAAATCACTTGAATTTTAAGTCTAAGCTACAATTTTTGGTACAGCCTGTAGGAAGGTTGGAGAGAAAGGAAACTAGGAAACTGAAATCATGTGGCTTGTATAAAGAATACATTATGGTTTAAATTTGGCAATTCATTATACGACTGCCTCAGGGAATTGACTGGTTCTGGTATACAGCAAATCGTCTGTCTGGAAACACGGGACTGACCTGAGGTGAAAGGCCATTGCCAATGGTGGGGTTCATGGGGTTGGAGGGTCCGGACGGAGGCACAAAGCTTTCTGTATAGCTGGAAAATCCATGCCTGGTGCTGGGGAGACAGTAGGCAGAGCTGCTGTCCGGATTGGAAGGCAGAGTGCTTTGGTGTACAGTGCTCGGAGGGAGCGGCTGAGGTCTGTGGACGGTGCTGCTGGGGTCTGACACGGCTGCAACAAAGAAGATGGTTAGTCATAGAGTCCCTGTGCGGGTCAGCAGCGTAAGTTCAGGGCCAAAGTTCACAGTCACCAAGCCATCAGTAGTGTCTGTAGGTCAGGCCAAATGCTAATTTCCGGCTGCATTTCTTCCCATGTAGGTATAGAACCACGTGTAACAAATATAGGCACATCTCTGCACAATTCCAGGTATGACAATTAAGTTTGTAAATTTGTTGCAACAATGTTGTTAATCATTTTTTGATATCAGAGGAATTATTCATTATGAATTTGTATCAACTGGACAAACAGTTAACCAAATTTACTACTTGGAAGTGCTGAAAAGGCTGCATGAAAAAGTTAGAAAACCTGAACTTTTAGCCAACAATTCATGGCTCTTGCATCACGAGCTGCGGCTCCCACGGCACTGTCTATGAGGGTGTTTTTAGCCAGTAAACAAATAACTGTATTGGAACACCCTCACCACTCATCTATCTGGCCCCCAATGACTTCTTTCTTTACCTGAAGATAAAGAAAATATTAAAAGGAAGACATTTTGATGACATTCAGGACATCAAGGGTAATACAACAGCTCTGATGGCCATTCCAGAAAGAGTTCCAAAATTGCTTTAAAGGGTGGACTAGGCACTGGCATTGGTGCATAGCTTCCCAAGGGGAGTACTTCCAAGGTGACCATAGTGATATTCAGCAATGAGGTATGTAGCACTTTTCCTAGGATGAGTTCACGAACTTAATCGTCAGACCTCCTATGTGCAAGTACATAATTTATTTATATATTAATAATACTTTCATGGCACACTCCCCCAGAATAGGAATTCAGAAATCAGATTAACATGCCAACAAACCTATTTTGGTAGTGAATATTATTAATCAACATAAGAATTAACCACTGTAAGAATTCCAAGTCTCAAGTTTCTTTAACAAATATACGTTCGAGTCATGTAAGTATTAATACAATAGTATGGTTTTGAATACCTGGAATGCTATCTTTCATAATCCAAAATAATTTTGTCTTATCATTTATCCCATTCACCTCGATGTGCTAACAAATAGTGACTTAATCAAAGCTTATCTTCCCTCAATCACTACTGCAGACAGTAACCATCATAGAACTTCAGTTAACTGCAGACTGGAAGACAAATGTAGAGGTAAAATTTTAACAAAAGAAAAGCAAATTGCATATTTATTTAGAAAGCTTGTTTAGTTTCATTGTTTTGTTTTGTTTTCAAATACTGACATCGTATTATATCACAACACAGTTCATCTAGAGAGATTAAGATATGTCCCAGAACAAACTATGTTTCTGGAATGTGATTGGTACATTCAGGACAACCTAGTGGAATGTAATTAACATACAAACAGCAACAATGTCAGCGTGACATAAAACAAACAGGAAAAATGACAGGGAGTTACACTGTAACCCTGGACTCCCTTCCTCCATACCTTGTGGAATAGCGGTGGGCTGGTAAGAGGTCTCCGACAGCTGGTATGTTGGCAAGGTCGGCATGGCAGTGGGAGGGAATCCCCCCGGAATGAGATGGTTGAAGGCCATCAGTTGATTGGCCCCAGCTTGCTTCCTCCATCTTGCACGGCGGTTGCTAAACCAGACCTATGGATTTAATTTAAAATTTGAGGATTTCACTGATGAAATAATAGTACATTCTTAATGAATTTTTCATGCTAAAACAGATTAAAGACCGCTTACTGACAGGGCAAATAGAAGCAAGAGCTCTCCACCCTCTGTGTTGTATTGTCAGGGGAGAAAGGAGAGTTAAATGTCAGGGGTCACTGAGGGGCTTCAAGGGCTTTCCATGGTCTTGCAGAGGCCCCCACAAATCCAGTGATGGCCTTGGGCAGGGATGGCTGAACAGGAGATGGGACAAGAGTAACTTCCTACTGTCACCATCAGCACTCTCCTACTTTCATGTATTCTAGGGAGGATCCATGAGCCTCTGACCTCCACAGGATATATGTCCCAATTTGACCTTGCCTATTACACTAACCCTTGTAGTTTATATTCTTATCAGTCTGTCTCTGTATTTCTATTGTCATTCTGGGCATAGCTCCTGGACAGTCATATAAACTGACCAAGAGGATAAATGGAGACGTTTTACATCCTTTTCAAAGTGTGAGGCATTGTACTGATCTTAGTGGAAATACAGGCCAAAGAGGTTAAGTATTTCATTCAAAAAATGAAAGCGTTTCCTCTAAGGAGATCCCTTAAATAATTAATTCTCTCTTTCATCAACAGCTTTATGCAGCTAGGCTAATCTGTGCCAGGCACTAGCTAACCAGGTTCATTCAGGAAAATCGGATGTAATATAAGAAAATGCCTTCAAGGAACATAAAGCCCAAGTATTTTGTGGAAGTAGCTAGAGAAAAATAGCAGTGACTAGAGCAAGAAATGTAACTGAATGTCTAAAATATTGAGAAATTGTGATGTGAGGTGTTGAATGGGCCTCATAATCTTGCCCAGCTCTGACACCTGCAGAATTTAAACGCAGAACTTGGAATGATTTTTCCAGAGTGTATATGTGATGGTGCCCCCTAAATGAGAGAGGATGTCTACCAATTAAAGATATGACAATTCCTATATCAAAAGTTCATTGAAAACTTTATATGGGGAAAAGTCCTGTGCTTGGGGTCAGAGAGATAAAGGGGTGAATAAGATGATAGAATAAGATAAGATTCCTGCACTTGAGCAGCTTATAGTCTCGTCCTCCTAGAATTCACAGAGTCTTCAAAGAATTCAAAATAATTGCTTACTAGAGGTAGAAGCTCCATTCTGGAAATGCAGAGAATCAGGAAAAGTTTAGAGTGGAGACAGAGTTTCAACTCATTTTAACAGGCGTGATTTCAACAGAAGGTCACTCCAGATGGACGTGATACATGCAGGAGAATAGCATGTCTAAGAAAAGATAAGACTTAATTTCCTCCTAGAACTAAGTTAACAATTATACCACTTATTTGCAGTTTTTTACGTCATGAAATTTTTTAAAAGAATGGAGGGTGGAATTTCTCCCTTCTGGAGCAAGAAAGCCCAACTTAACAAATATTTTGCCAAGGCCCCTAGTTAAATGTTTGCTATTCCCTCAAGCATTTGTCTGCAAAAGAGTTTGGTCTTCTCTAAGCATGTTGCAAGATACTGGTAAGGAAAGCTGTTTGAATGTCCTCAAAGGACTAACACTGAATACTCCTTAAGTTTCCAACAGGGAAAGAAGGTAAGTCAATATTTTCCTACGTTGATACATAATTGAATTAGCATTTTACTTAATGACTTGCCACCTGGGATAATAGAAGCACGAACGGCACTCAGTTTGAGCTCCACATCAATTGTGTTTTCTCACCGCAAATCTGAGTGTCTGTTACTATGACTCTCAGAGGCATGGGGTAAGAAAACTGTTTTCAGGGATGTGCTTCGAACAAGCTGTCTTAGCCAGAGGAGGCTGAGGGTGAAAAATTAGAGCCACATTCATGCCTGAGTGTACTGTGCTATCCCACACACTGTGGTCATATATTATAAAACGTTGAGATTAACAAGGCCACCTGGCTCAGGTAAAATGGTCCCCCACCTCTATCTAAACCTACCTTCGTGCAGTGCATCTCCAGCTTTCTGTACTAAGCTGGGAGAAGAGTCGAATTTCCAAAAGTTCTCATGTGACTTCATTCATTCAGACATACTGTTTTCAATTGGACCAGTGAGCTCTTTTAAGAAGAACTCAGAAGCTTGCACTTCTGGTGTTATCAGAGCCATGTTGTCAATCTCTCTATGCCAAATTCCTTCTGTAACCTTTAGATAAGTAAACCAAGTTTGATTTATCCAGTGGGTGGCTATGCCTGATCCCTCCAATAATCTCAACTTGCTTTTCATTCAAGTTCATTCTAACTCCTCTATAACCCAATTATTTAATCAAAAATGTCTTTCTTCAAATAATAAATGAGAAGAAGCATCATAATTTTCTACAAATAGCTTCAAATGATTGAATCCAAAAGACTAGGGGTATAAGATTTCTGGGGGTTTGTTTATATTTTTCCAAAACAATACAAAAAAATATTGAAGATATTGAGTAAATCCAGCAAGAGTTGGATTTTAAAGTTCTTATATTTAAAGTACAATAAAACGTGAAGAGAAATAGTTGGGAAGCAAATCTTTACTGAAAAACAAACCTTCAACAGGAAGTTCAAGAGTTTGCCACAGGAAGGAATTTAAATGTTGTTTAAATTTAGGCTACCTAAGTCCAGAGGGCCAGTCCTATGGGAGAACCAGGGCTTACTAAAGACAGATCTGCCTATCTCTGGCCATTTCACCAATTTTTTTATCATCTTGCCACTGCTAACCTTCTGCTTCTCCTAGAACCAGTTGATCTGCCACAAGAAACATTAAAGAAAAAATTGACTGAAGTTGCAAATTGGGAAGTGGTCTTTTCCTTCTTTATTCTTTGAAACACATAAAAGACATATCCTCTATTTTTAATAGAAAGAAAAGATTGACCTTAAAATAACCTTCATTTTAAATACCCAAACTAGCCAAGCACAATTAGCCTGGGATACTGTTACCACCCCATCTTTAACTGAAAGACATTCCCTTGAAGTTTTTACTTCATTTGATGAACTGCAGCCTGGTTCATTTTCATCTGCCCCCTGGATCTCTCCTTACTTGTAAATCCCCCTACAGAGCTCTTCCACAAAGCTATATTCATGCCTTTTGAAAATGACCTTTAGATCCATTTCTGGAATCACACAATATCCAAAGATTTTTTGAGAAAAAAGTTAAATTGACAGAAAGACCCCCATAACATCATAACTAGGGGGAAAAGATATAGAATCAAAGAAAAATAAGGTTTTAATAATTTTTTCTCTCCATGAGTAAAAGACGTAACCAATTTGTTCAGACCCTCAACAATATAAGATGGGATAAACTTAATACTTTAAAAGATACAGTAATACTTTTTATTAACATGGGTGCAAACGCAGACCAGGCAAAAGTTGAATCGCTGTTCCTCCTTCCCCCCCTTTGTACCTCTATGACCTTGAACAATATCTGTGGAACTCTTGTTTTCTAATCTGCTTAATGGAAGAAATAAAATAAAAAACTATTTCACAAGACAGTTGTGACAACTAAATGAGACAGTGCAATCAAAGCCCTTAAAAGAATCCCAAAGAGATATTAAGTGTTCAATAAATGTTAGCTATTACGTAAAAATTTGCCACATTGCCACCTCTGTCTGAGAAACTCAAGAATTAAAGGCTGCTTTGTTTTCTTAGCTCTATGGTCTACAGCCAAAGCCTTTTGTGCCCATGAGCAAACAGGAAAATGCCCAAATAACACCTCAAATAATTGAAAGCCAGTTTGGCTTGAATGGAGACTTAGGTCAAATTTGCTTCCAAGTTTCATGGATTAGTGCTAATTGTCCCATGGTGTAAGCCTAATTTTGTCCATCCATTAATTACTGGTTCACATTTTTGGTGTGGTCCTCAAAGGCAATCTAACCTACATTATTCCAGATGGGTTATTTCAAATGCAATTTGGAAAATAGGGAAAGAATGTAACACTTAATCCTTAGAAAGAGAATTCATAACAAGATTATAAAATGCTTGATTAAACACTAGATTTGGTGATGTCTAATGCTACAAAGCCAAATATACAGTACTTTCTGAGCAGGCAAATTCAGGACAAGCTGCTAGTTCCCCTGGACCTTCTCATTCACTCCAGCCCCTGGCTTTTCAGACCACACTCTCCCAGCCCCCCTATTATTGCTGCCATCCAGCTTTGACCACTGTATGGTGAGAGGCTGGGGACAGGATGAGCAAAGTTGACGAGGAGAAATGCCATGCTCCCTCCCACAAGTGTCAGAGGACCGCAGACACACGTGACAGCATACTGAACTGCATCCCCGTACATTCCAAGAGCCAAGTCCTGCAATGAACTGCAGGATGACCATATTTTTACTTCATTATAGAGTTTAGGCTCAAAGATTCCATACCTATCTCAGTTTCTGAACTATGCAGATCTGTTAGATGGCTTTCAGTCACCATTAGGTTTCCTTGAGAACCCCAAACTACTGATGCCAGCAGGGTCCTGAGTGACAGATCATGCATCCTAGTAGTTTTTAATTGGGAGACAGAACAGGGGGAGGTGGTATTTGACAATATGATAAAAGCAAGAGGCCCTCTCTCCAGTTAACACTGTACACACACACACAAACAATCACATTTTGTATGCAAATCTCAATTCTCCTAAAGTCATCCATGATTATCCTGGTCATCCACAGACTCAGACTGACTGAGATCATCTCATCTAACCCACACAAATTTTAAAAAAGAAAAGAAAACCAAAAAAAAAAAACCTGAAGCACAGCAGGATAATAGCAATTATAGCAGAATTAAGTGACTTGCTCAACAAAATGCTTTTGGCAAGCTGAGACCAAAACCCATACCTTCTGACTCCTAGTTAAATTCTCTTTCTACAAGCAGAAATTCTGTTTCTATGTCCTGTCTTCCATTATCTTGGCGATGAAAGAAAATGATACTTGCCTGTTTCGTGGAGTTCTTAGATAAAATAGTTACTAAAACTTTCTCCTATCACAAATATTTGCAAGGCATTCTTCCCCACAAAACCTGAATGCTTCCCATGATTTACAAAATAACAGCTACCTAGGAAGTAAACTGGGCAAATTAGTCTTTGATGTACAACAATTCTTAGATTGTGTACTTAGATTTGGCTATGATAAACATAACAGCTACTGTCTAAACAAATTTTCTGAAATACTGACAAAAGCCTAAGTCATTATAGCTTTAGTCTTATCTCTATTCAGAAGAGTTTAGAAATACATTTCCTCAGGAAAAAAAGAAAAATGGAATGGAATGTGTTTGGGGTGTTGTTTTCTTTTCTTTCTTTTTTTTTTTCTTTTTTTTTTTTTTTTTTTTTTTTTTTTTTGATTTGGTGTTTGGTTTTCCCAGGTGCCCCAAATTAAACTAACTCACACTTTCTGGCTATCACTCACACTGAGTTGACTTTGCTACTGCTTTCCCAGATCCTTCTAAAAACTAAAGGATTTTGTTCTGGCATTTTAATCAGTGATTAACTACTCCCTTCTTTTTCCTGCTGGGTTAAGTAAAAGATCCATATGCTGGGTGTTGTAGGGAATTTGTTAGGCTGTACATCACAGCCATAGTGCAGGACATGATGTGTCTCAAGGGAACTAATGAAGCCATAAGGAATGTAAAAAGTCACCGGGTTAAAGCCACATTAGGACAGCTGTTAGGTTAATGAGGGCCCTGCTTTGGAGACGAGGTCACTGTATAGAAAAATATGAACCACTCTTTATTGATTTGATCCCATGTCCTCTGGAAGTTAATGGGCCATTCTCATCTCCTTTGACATTCATTGAGCCAGACACGAATGCCAGGCACTGTACGAGCTGCACAGGCTTCAGATTTATCCCATCCCCCATCCTCCTCTTCGGCCAAGGCAAGAATGAGACAGAGCAACACTAAACACCCTTTTCAGTGTTCCATCAGTTTCTTTGTTTGATTTCTTTAAAATCAGTGTTTGTTTTTGGACTCTGAGTTCAGAGCTGATAGCTGATCTATCTTAAGGACACACCCAGTATGTGACCTTGTCCAGCCATGGAGAATAGGGACCAAATCCTGGACTATAGTAGGTATGCAATAAAGGTTGGCTGAAAGAGTAAAGTGATGAATGAACTTTACTTCACATTGAAACCATGTAATCATAGAACTGTAATAAAAGCAAAATAGATTTGAGATATATATATATATATATATATATATATATATACACATATATATCAGTTGTAACATTGTTATATATATAACATGTATACTATACATTATCATGTAATAACATAATATTTATGTATATACATGATCATGATGTGTGGTTAGAGGTGGTCATTTCTGGGAAGGAACTCCGTATCCCAATGTAACAGGCAGAGGGATTGAATAGTACCAACAGTAAACATGTACACTATAAACCTCCATATATCTGGGACCCTCTCTTCATTCCCCCTTCCACCCACCTCCAGCTTATACAATCAGTTGCTTACATTCCACTTCTGAATACCTTTCACTGCCATCCTTTCCATTCCCACTGCCACTGACCTATTTCATGCCTACAGATTCCACTGCTATTGCATCAAGTGTGTGGCCTAGCCTGAAACCCAAGGCTTCCACAGATGTCCTCAGCCTTGACTTCCAACCATAGTCCTTCCTGTCACCCACCACTGCTTATCCACCAATCCTATTGAACTGTTCACTGTTCCCTCAACATTAGTGAAAATGAAAGATCACCTATATATATATGTAAGTGATGTGCTTCCAACTCTCTGTGCTTTTGTTCCTCTTGTTCCCTCTTACTACTGTACTCCCCCCACCCACCCTGTCCAATGAATATCTATTTAGCCTGAAAAGTCCATCTCAAATCTGCCTTCTCCAGGCGCTCCTCTTATTTACTCCAACAAGATCTCACACTTTCCTCTTCTCAATTCCCACTGCCCTTGGTCTCTTTCTTATGGTACTTATCACTTCTGCTTCGTTTTCAAATTATTTGCATGATTACTTTATTACCCAGATTAGCTTGTAGCTCCTTGAGAGACTTGTCTTAACTAATCTCAGCATTCCTTGACATCTTTAGCACTATGATGATCCTATGGAAAATAAGATTAAATAAAACAATCTCTCTGACTCAGCTCTGAAACCTGGAAGAGGTTGTTTCTGCAAAATTCTATGACAGGAGAGGAAAATGGCTGCCTATGAGAAAGTGTTGATCACTATAGAGACCATATCACTCTAGAGACCATAGCAATGGACCAGTCCCCTGCCGAGTCCCAGCCTCACTTTGACTATCAAAGTCAAGTATCTGGGAATAACACAACATTTTCAGATAAGGTAACTTAACTTCTGGGGCAGCAAGAAGTTTCAGGCTACCCTAAGACAGTTGTAATCTTTCAAACAGTGTTTTACTACCTGGACGGGGAGGTTCATCATTTCTGATGAAAACATTATTATATCACTCACTATATTATTATACCAAACATATTATACCAAAACATGTTATACCAAATGTTGCCTTTTCCTGAGGGTTCAGAGTACAGGTAAATCTTGAACACAGGTGTAAACTGCATGGGTCCACTTACATGCAGATTTCTGTTTTTTTAGTAAATACTATATTCATTGATCTGCATCATTTTAGATAAGGCACTTGAGCATGCTTGGAGTATGGTGTCCGCCAGGGTACCTGGAACCAATCCCCCACAGATGCCGAGCGACAGCTAAGTTTTCCTGGAGTCAAAAGTTATATGCGGATTTTTGACTGGGCAGGGGGGGGTGCCACTAACCCGCATGTTGTTCTAGGGTCAACTGTACTTCTAAAAATTCTAAAAAAGATAATTCAAACGGTTCTGAAAATATTATGGTTATTTGAAATGCTTCTGAACAATAGAACCCTTCCAGGAAAGGATTTTTACCTTATATACCTTTGCATAGCTTCATATTTGACAGGACATGGAGGACAAGTATATGGAATCCAATTACCTCTATCGTTTACGAGTGATTAAACTTTGGGTAGTTACTTAAATAGCCTGAGAAATAAATTGGAGATGATAATAGTACATACTACCCAGGATTTCAATGACAAGTACATGGGTTAATTCATGCAAGGCACTTAGAACAGTGCCTGGCACGGAGGAACCACTCAGATTTGGTTTACCATGATTTGTGTGCCACCCCCAAAGCCCATATAGTGCCCCACACACAATTAGGATTCTTGAAATGAGGAGTGACTGCCGTGAATTGACACCCGTCTGTGTGATATATCTGCTATAATCATATTCTCCTAGTAATAATAACCAGATTTTAAAATAAGAATGCGCATTTTCATAAGTACCTCCCAAATACGGAGAACACAGCGAAAGCAAATTCAATAGATCACATTTCAAAATCTATACATATAAAATACTTGTATCAAACAACATGACAGAAAGGAAGCCAAACGTATACCTCGTTATCAACCAATTTAATTGGATTTACCAACCTATTAAGAAAAAAGATGATTTTCTGACTGGTTAGCAAAGTAAAGTACTGCTGTATACAATCTAAAACAAAACAGATTGGTGGGGGAGGGGGGAAGGGAGGGACGGGGATGGGGTGGGGGAGAGGGGGGGTTGAACCAGGCAAATGTAAATAAAAAGAAATAAGAGGTCATCACATTGTTATCATGACAAGGTAAAATATGAAGAAAAGGCCTTAGAGACGAAACAACTTTATAATGCTTACAGGCTACAATTCATAGATGTGCCATTCCTACTGTATCTACTTTCTTGGTTTGAAATAGGCTTTAAACGAGAAGACGCTTTTTGTTTTCCTGCCGGGATGGAAGCAGGACGTGGGTGTAGACGTCAGTACCTGTACTCGGGCCTCCGTGAGCTTCGCCCTCTGCGCCAGCTCCTCCCTGGTATAAATATCAGGGTAGTGGGTTCTCTCAAAAGCGCGTTCCAGTTCTTCAAGCTGTTCTGCTGTGAAGGTGGTTCGGCTCCTGCGCTGTTTCCTCTTTAGTGGCAAGTCTGGTTCAGAGTCGATGTCAGAGCCTTCATCCGACTGGGGTGCAGAGGCTAAGAGCACAGGAGAAAACGAGTGATAAAATGTGAATCAGAAGCAAGTGTGACCAAGCCATCATGATTCAGACCCAAGTCTAAGGGGCATTCCCAAGGTCTTCCATGGATACCACGCCCCTCTTGGAGGTATTATATTATTAAATGGTATTTATTCTCTTCCCCTACCCTATCTGCAAGCCCCTCAGAGAAAAATAATCACTCTCTCTGCATCTGTCATTCTAGGCCTCTTATGAGTTCTTAAAAAACAGGGACAGGTCTTATTCCATTTTTAGGACCCTCATCCTTAGCATTTCACAGGTAATTTAATGCATGGCTAATGAATGAGTCGTATTTAATTTGGTTCTTCATCAACTTTCACCAATGTTTACATCAAAAGTATCTGTTAACAAAAGGGACTTTTTAAATAAATATTCCAAAATTGACTGGGCATCTAAAAATCAATCATAGTGAACTGTTACAGGATTCCTATAAATTTATGGAGTCTAATGCTCCTAGAAGAAAAATCTAGTTTAAATTTAGTATCTCCTTACCAGATTCTGGGAAATGCTTTAAGGAGAGTTTGGATACCTCTAATGCAAATCTCAAGAACAGACTCAAGAAGAAACAGGGGTAGTCTGGTAAATTGCCCCTAAAAGAAGTTCCGAATCTGGGGTCTGCTGACTGCATGGGCAGCTGCCCAGGACCACTGCCTAATTGGAGGAACTCAGCTCGAAATTAAAATACAGGTCCCTGTGTTCAAAAATTTCAAGATAGCAACAGAGCATAAAGCTGAGCACAGGACCCTCGTGAGTGTGGGGCCCTGGGCAACAACATAGGTCTCTCCATGGAACCAGACCTGCTGCGGCCCCCTCCCCACCAAAGCTTCCATTCACCGGTATTAATATGCATTGGGGAGGGAGACCTTCCAATCTGTGTGTAGGTTACTAGGAAAGGAGGAAGAGCTGGGAAATTAGATAGGAATTTGTGTTCATGATACAGTAGGGTGTCTCTGAGTTGTGAGGACCTGTTTGCTTATAGAGGATTCTGCAGTTTCAGGGTGCACTAGACACAGGGCTCTGGGCAGAAGAGCAGCCCTCCCCCGGAGGCCCTGCACACTGAGGCGGTGGCTGAGGGCCATCAGAAAACTGTCAGGCCACAGGCTGTAAGTATAACCAGGAACCCGAGCAGCCTTGCTCCTGAGCACATCCAAACGTGCTCTGAAAACTCCCCCAAATAACTGGGATCCTCTGGGAAAGGGGCTGAAATGTGCTCTCAGCAGATGGGGAAGGAAAGCCAGAAAATTGTAGACTATTAATGTCAAAGTCAAGGTCATTCATTGTAAATGCAGGTGGCACTGGCAGCAATATGAGAATGCAAAATCTCCTGTGTTACTATTCTCTTGCATTTTCAGTTCAAACTTAACTCTGCCCTACAGAAATCTAAACTTTCATTCTACATCAGTATGAATTATAAGCTGCCCAAAGAGGTGCCCATCCAAACTAACCCATAAATATAATTTTGTTTGCTAATATTTTCATACTCTACATTTTATTCACATCCAAACACTGTAAAATTTAAAGACGACTTAATATACAATATATGACAAATTTTAAAAAACATTTGTGCATAAAAGCAAAAGGGAACTATAATGTACAATGCATCAACTGTATGTTAGCCATCATATTTGGTTTTTCAATTATGTTATCTAATTTAACATAAAATAGTGTAGTTTAGTATAAATTAATTATTTTAGGACATTTTAGTATTCTTTTAGGGTATTTTCATATTAACTTAAAAAAAGAAAATAGTCCTTAAGTATGGGAATATCATAAAGAAGTATCAACATGCTAAGAAACATGTTATGCATTGTATTATAAATTTCAAAAACTCCCAGTGCAACTTATATGTTTATATGTGTGATAAATGTGAGCCAAATTCAAAGAGCAAGAGTTTGTGCCTCATTGTAGGGCAGTGGTTCTCAAACTTTTGGAACATCAGAATCACCTGGAAAATTTGTTAAAACACAGAATGCTGTCCATGCTTCCACAGTCTCTGATCTGTAGGTCTAGGGTATACTCTGAGACTTTGCATTTCTAACACAGTCCCAGGTAACTGATGACAATTTTACTGATCCTGGACAACATTTTGAGAACCACCTTTCTAGACTATTCCAGATTAACTATTGTTTATCCTCTCAGAATTCCCATGTATAGAAAATATTTCCTGCCACAATTTATCCAAAAAAATTGCTTTCACTTCTATCTTTTTAAATCAAAAATAATACACACCACAAGAAACAACCTACTTATTTCCCTAAGAGGACAATAAATTTCCTTCCATGTTTTCCCTCCATGCTTTGGGTCTCTGTTGCCCTAACTTTTCTTTCTAATGTGAAATCAGGCGAAAAACTCAACAGCATTGAAGGACTGACCAAAAGCTTCCTCTGCCTGTGTGAACCTTATATGGGTGCTTGCACTTTCTCTTACTATGATCCCATTAGGATAATAGTATGTGGAAATTTTCATGATGCCTTTGGGAGTCTCCAAGGTTATTAAATCCTCCCAAGTAAATATGATGTGCCATGCGCTGTCAGGTCAATTAATCAAAACCATTGCTGGTTCCTGAAGAAAAAGGGCTGCTCAGAGTTACAAGTAACCAGCAAGAGCTAATTCTGAGAGTCAAGACCACTTTGTTTCACCTTGACAATCAACACCCCCCACCCCTGAAATATAAATTCTGGGAGCTAAAGGCTCTTCTCTGGCTTGCTCACTGTTAGAAAAGCCTGAGAACATAGTAGGTGCTCGATAAATACATTTTGAATAAATGAAAGTGCCAGGTAAAATTTAGGTTTTGAACTAACATTGATTTTTCTGCCACCATTTTATCTTCTTAAATGGAAATTCTGATTTAATGAGTCTCCCATCTATCTATTTACATGAGCTTTGTTATGTTTTGTTTTTTTTGGATGGGGGGGTGTGAATCCTCTAAAATTATTTGGAAATTCTAACGTATTTGCATACTGCATTTTTCTGGAAAGCAATTATCAATTTTTTCAGAGGACATAACTTAAAAAATGAGGAAGCACCAGCAACAGTTGGTGATTTAAGACTCATACTTCTAAGAGTTCAATACGATAGCCTTTACCATCAAAAATAAAATTTTCTTTAACAAGCTAACAAATTGCTTCTGTTATTTCTAGACTTTCATTCAAAAGCAATCCAAAGATTGCATCTAACTAGGAAAACTTCCACATAGCATCAATTCAAAAGACACTGAGGAAATGATTTTTCTGAGGGAAATTATCTGAACCAACTGATCATTTCTGGCAATATAAAGCCACAATCTTCCAAGCTAGTTCTAACTTTTCCCCATCTGTAAATAACAAAAGGATGTGGGCCTTTGAAATATGTTAAGTCAACAACCCAAGATTAATCTACCAGCTGAGAAATACTAGCTATTTCTAAAGATGGAAATTCTACTACTTATATCATTCAACGGGAATGAAATTCATTATTTACACCATGATTCACAATGTCCTGAATTTGAATTATTCAGTTTTTACCAAAAAAAAAAATCTAAAACTTAAGATGGTTACCTACATGTGTAATAAATTGCCAGGACAAGACAACTAGATTAAATGTAATCTCCTCAGTAACATAATCTCTTCAGATGATTTCTACTGTCCAGCCTTAATTTTAAGGGAACATTTTCAATTACATTTAAGTTCCTCGATCATAGTCTACACATATCTTCACAAAGTTTGCTTTTTCCTTAAATAAAGATAGCAACCCTCCAATTTCAAATTCCAGAATCACTCTCATAAGAAAATACATATCAATACATAATACATGGTCTTTTAAGTGGAAATTTTACTGCTTTAAGTTGCATAAAAATTCTCAGATTTTATCTCAATCCATATTCTTGTCAGACTGAAAGTTTTGACTCTGTTACTAAACCCCCCTCGTAATCCATTCTTGACTTACATAGGAGTTTAACTCAATGTCGCCAATGAACCTGGAGCAAATCTTACCAAAAGGATGAGGATTTCTGTCCCTTGCCCAGGTAACTACACCAAAACCCTGTGAAATAAGTACTTATCTCATACAGAAAAGGGAAATTGAGACTCAGAGATTCAGAGAAGTTATTCAAGTCACACAATTAGGGAAGCTTACGTGTTTACTCGAGATTTAACCCAGGTCTATGAGACCGCTAAGAACACACTCTCTCTTTTGCAGCCTGGTATGTCCTAAACAGGTGTTGATTTCCTTTATATCTCACACACACACACACACACACACACACACACACACACACCTGCTTTTGAAGAGGATACCAGAACAAATCAAAACAGGAATTCCAATGTAAATCATTTAGCTGACTGTCACAGTTGTTCTCATTTGTCCCAAATTTTCAAAACCTTTCTAGAATCAAATGAAATTTTAAGAAATACAACAATTTCATCAGCACTGTATACTAAGTCAAACAACTTTTCTAACTGAATTCAATTCAATAAACATATATTGAACTCATCATATAGACAAGGTATAATTATTAAACATAATAAAGCGCTAAGAAGAATCCATTTGCCAAGGTATTGATTGAATTTAAGAAGTCAAAATAGTCAGTCTGGCCATTAGCAGTCTCCAGTAAGAATCATCACAGATCCTTGATTCTAACACTCAAGGTTAATCTAGAACATGCTATTGTTCACGAGCAGTTGAACTAATCACTCATTTTATATCTTTACTAAGGTCTTCTTTTTTTGATATTAAAGACACCTTAGTGGGTGGCCAGTTGGCTCAGTTAGTTAGAGCTGGTTGGCTCAGTTGGTGCTCATAACACCAAGGTTGCCAGTTCGATCCCCACATGGGCCATTGAGCTGCGCCCTCCACAACTAGATTGAAAACAATGACTTGACTTGGAGCTGATGGGTCCTGGAAAAACACACTGTTCCCCAATATTCCCCAATAGAAAGAAAAAAAGAAAGGAAGGAAGGAAGGAAAGAAGGAAGAAATGAAGGAAGGAAGGAATGTTTTGTGTGTTTTTTTAAAAAAAGACACCTTAGTGAAACATATCAAGAGCTGTAAAGAACCTCAAATTTTTTTAATTAACGTAATTTATTTTTACAGCCGTTTTAGGTTAAAAGTACTGAGCAGAAAGTACAGAGCTTGCATATACCTGCCTTCCTCTCCCCTCACTTAGTTTTCCCTTGTTATCAAAACCTTGCATTAGTGTAGTACTTTTATTATCCTTGATAAACCAATGTTTATAATTACAAACTAAAGTCCATAGTTTACATTAGAATTCTCTCTTTTATTGGACAGTTTCATGGGTTTTAACTAATTTATAATGATATGGATCCACCATTATAGTATCATACAGATCAGTTTCACTGCCCTGAAAATACCCATCTATTCACTCCTCTCTTCCTGCTCACCAGGATGTATTTTTAAAACTTTATAGTAAACACTAAATCAATATTTATTTAGGGTGTTTACATCCATGTTTCAAATTATTTTTAGATAAAAGTACAGGAATAAATCACTTGAAATCTGTTGAATATTCACAAGTTATTCAGCAGGTATCCGAGAGTGATCATAGGGAAATGTCACCTCACCAGGTGCCTGAGTGTTTCCACTCTGCACTTGGTAAGCAAGTTCATTTCTTCTTTTTCTATCTCAGGCTAATGTTATGTCTTAGGAACCACAGCTTTAATTGTCCCAATGACTTCACATTAACTCCCAAGAATAACCGCAGGAAAATGAATATTGTCAGTGGGGGAAAAAAAAGGATCAAGATCAAGCATGAGGAACAATCATACCCCCACAGGATTACAAATTCTTCCTTCGGAAACAAATCAAACTGGGAGGAGAAGGCAGAAGTATTACCACCAGCGGACCAACCATGAAGTTTAATTAAAGAAGGAATTACAGAATTAGAGAGTATGTCTTTGTCCGTTAACCCCTTGCGACCTCTCCTGTAGCCTCAGGAACTATTTCATCCTAGTTAACGCTATTATACATGCGATCTAACCTCAATTTTATAGAGACTTAGTCATGTGGAATTCTATAATTATTGGTTTCCAGACCAATATAATTCAGAGACGGGAGACAGGCAAAAAATGGAGAAACAAAATAATTCACAAAGATGAATTTGGCACACTACCTTTCTTCTCAGCAAGACCTTTCATTTAAATAATTAAAGAATCAAAACATGACAACCATTTAAACTTGATGTTTGCCCCAGATATAATACAATGTGCTTACAGACTGGGGAGGAGGTGGGGGATCTCACTCTGCGAGAATTCGGGCTGAACTTCCTTAGTCATCCGTCCTTTACGATGGCCTCAGACCAAATCAGATGATCTTTCCATCTGTACTAATCTTTCCAAGCTAGACCCGTCAGCATTTGTAGTCAAAGTTGTGTTTCACGGACTTAAAGAAAAAAAATAGAAGTTGTTCCTGAGAGGTCCATGAAGTCATTTCATCCTGTGTCTCAATTTAAGAGTACTTCATAGGTATATTCCATAAGGTCTTTAACAGGTCAACTTGAAGTTTGATGCACCTACTTGGCTAATTGCAGACCGTCTCCTGTGTTTGTGAGTTTCTCCATTCAACATAAAGGGGACAATGGGACAACTAACTGTTTTCTGATCCGAAGTAGCCCTTTTACATGAGAGAGATGTGAATGACCTCTCTCGTGTTTACTCGGGTGAAATCCAGGAGTGAAGCAAGACTGATATTCCCTCACAGACCCAGAGTAAATGACAAATGACATTTTCCCTTTGTGATCTTTGGGATTTTTGTTGACTTATTTGGGGGCTTTTGTTGGATCCCAAGAAATGGCCTGTGGCTGAGGCCTATTCTCTCGATTTCCACGCTCCATCTGTGGAATCCATCAACGGGGCATTTACCCTCATTCAGAGCTCTGACACCTGCCTGGCAGGGAGCAGCAGACACAAAGAAAGCCGGAGTGGATGAGAAAAGGGAGGTTGGTTTTTTGTGGGTTTTTTTGTTTTGTTTTTTTTCTCCAGAGGAGGGAGGAGGAGGGGAGGTTGAAATAGATGCACAGTAGGGGTTAATCCACTCCAGTTGAGAAACTTCAGCACCTGGAAGCTTCTCTTCCACATTAATTCACAAGCTAAGAAGTACTTGGTGACATTGTTTTCCTGTTTTAAAATTGTATGTATGTCAAGAAAAGAGCTACACCTCCAAAAGGAACAAACCTAGGATTTACAACAAAATCCTAAGGTAGGATCTAGAAAGTATGCACAACCTAACTATCTATGAAGTAATAAATGAACTTCCCAGAATTCCCTAACCCAGAACTAGGATCGTGTAATTTTCATTTTGTTCAGTTGGTAAGCTACGAGAGATCGTTTATAAACGAAGTAGTGGTCTACTTGGGGGTGGAGGGTCTTCTTTCGTTTTTATTACCTCTACACCTTCTCCTACAAATATGCCAGCACAAGAATCTTTAGCAAATGCAAAAAAAGTTGGGTCAATGTACGGCAAGGCAATTCTGGGCTTCCTGGAGGCGCAGAAAGGTGCTTTGAAGAACAGTAAATCTAATGAAGACCCTCCAGCCATTGACCCATTCTTACCCTGCCCAGCAGTCCCCATTTCAGGGCTGCCGAAATGTAACGCTATTCCCCTCCCCTCTGACCCAAGTCCTTCCCTCGGAAGCCGCCTTCTCACAGCACGGGGTCATTAGAAGGAAAATAAGCTCCTGCCAGGTTGGTGCTAATCAAAATAGCACAAATAAACCCTGACACTCAACAACTCCCCGAGTGCCTGCTGCCCTGGGAGGAGAGTACAGATTGGTTATGAATATGGCCCGCTGTAGAGGCAGTTCAGGAAGACCCGCCCCTGTGCTCCGACGTCCGGGAGTTATTTTTAAGCACAACTTGGACCACTGGGTGTTTATTTAAGATAAGGGCTGACAAGCAGAGGCTGGCAGAACCGCCAAGCTGCCTCCAAGGCACTGAGTTGGGCAGCCCCAACAACCCCCGTATCCTAAGGTTCCAAAAACGGAATTTCAGGTGCGAGGTGAATTTCTATCCACTTTACACTGAGAAACCTTTCTCTGGATGGAGTTCTCTCCCAACAGCCACCACTTTACTCTTAGTTGCTTTAAAAAGTAATGAAGCAAGGGTGGGGGGGAGCCTTATTTTTCTTTCATTCATGGCAGCCTTGCTAGGGATTATTTTTAGTAGCTGAATTTAAGTAAAAACATGGTTATATCTTTTCTCTTCCCCTGACACAAGCAACATTTTGCGTAAGGGAGCCACAAAATCCCAACCAAACTGTGTTTCCGCACGTCCTTCCACAGGGGTAACGTGAAAGAGGAATGCTAGTGGCTTAGGGACCCTGACACTGACCCAAATTAATCCAGTGGCTTCCTAAACCCTTTATTTTGAGACTTACGTGTGTAACAAGAATTCCATTGACAACATGAATCTCTCCCATGCAGTAAAGCTGAAGTCATGCTTCCTTACCCCAACCTTGCAAATAATTTCTATTTGCAAATTTTTTTAAATGGCTTTTTTAAACTCCATGGTAACCGCCACCAGAGCATTTCAAAGAGAAAAAAAAAACGAGAAGAAAGCCCCAAGAAAATGTGTTGCTATTCAATTAGAAAAACTGATTAGTTAACTAATTAATCAGCTAACAGCTTTGTAAGAATAATCTCCCCTGATAAGAACTTTCCCCCTCAAGAGCTTAAAAGTCAGTCATAATTACAATTAAGAGGCAGTGCTCTATCCTTGTGACTTCTCATGTCTCTAAAAGCAGTAAACCAGGCTCTGGTCCAGTGGGATTGGATTGCACGGGGCAAAGAAAGGTAATTTGCACGGTAAGGGGAACAGGAAAACAGTAGTTCTCGTGAAAGGAAAAGGGCCAAGTGACTTTTATTTACAATTGCCAAGAGAGAGGCTATTATTGACCATATGCGCCACAATTGCCCCTCTTATCACGGGCTGGCCATCATGTCCTTTGGGAGCTGTTAATGAACTGGGTAATTGAGCTGCTGACATGTGTTACCAAAACAAAACAATAGGAAGAAGAGACAAATGAACATTTTATTTGCCAATCAGAGTAGGTTCGGCTTTTCACAGAGCTGCAGCTAAGTAACTGACTGAATACATAAAACAGTGCATTGAAAGCAAGCAGATGTACACACAATAATAGTTAACTGACAGCTTATGGCCCATCTGTGCTTAACATTTTGTTAAAGAAATTACTTGACTTGCTAAAGAGACAAATCATACAGCTGCCCCAAGTGCTGCATTATAAGAGATAAATCGTTAGCTAAACTGTTTCATTCTTAAAATGACAATGCTTATGAACAGTTATGTTGGGACATTTTGTTAGCACAGCTTGACACAGTTATTACTTACTAAAAATGTGACAACTCATAGATATTCAATGGAATTGAGTTAGGAAAAAAATCAAAACACTGCAAACAATTTGAAAGAACAACAGGCATTTTTAATCTCCCAGGATTAAATATGCATTTCTAAGATGTTATGTATGAAAAAAAACCCATGAAATAGAACAGAAAATCATGTTTCATGTAGTAATTACGTACGTACCTTTCTTCCATTTATATTGTATTTATTCAGAGCTGTAGAATATTAGAAATACTCGTATTCTGGGTTGGTTACCATTAATGTTCTCAATGCTATCAGAACAAAAAAATAAGAAATTTAAGCAATAATTGTGTCTGGCCACTTTACTTTCCCAAACATACTCACCTTCCTCTTTTGGAAAAATATATCTTTAATAGGGAAACGAAAACCATGTTGCAAAAGACTCACTTTATGAGGAGATTTAGCTTATGTTTTTGTTACTGCATCTGAATTAAAACCAGATTTTCTGGTGCATGGGTGGTTCATCCACTGCCATGTAGAAAAACTTACCTCTGAAAAAATTTCCATGTAAACTGGCTAACCAGAGGCAGAACAGGATCTCTCAAAGCCCTTCTTGGGATGGTTCCTTCAAAAATTCTGGGCAAAATTAACTCAATAATAGTTAATAGCGATATAAGAAAAGCTACTCTTCACTGACTCAGTCAGTGTTAGCTTCCTGCTTCCAGTGTCCTTGAGTACATTTTCTTTCATCTTTACCAAAACCCTCTTAGGAGGGGTATTGTCATCCCCAATTTTACAGATGAGAAAAATTAAGGTCTAGAGAGTAATGTACCTGCTCCATGAGAACTCAGAAAGGCTACCTAGATATAAGGTCATACATGTCAAATATAAGATTCTATTGACATTGTCATTTCAGGAGTAGGTTTGACATGAGTTGGAAGAAAAACCAAGGCCAATATTGTCACATTTGTTTCTTCCTGGTCTACAGTGCCAGGACTCAGATGTTACAGTCAACGCTGTAAATCAGCTGTAAAAACATGACCATAAAAGGTGAGTGACAGTTTCAGTGGTGGTTGGTGTTTGTAAAAATACAGTTACTAAGAAAGAATTCTGGCTATGAAACCTAAACCTTAGCTATATGTACAGAGCTTTAAATAAGACACAAGGAAACTCATGACCCAATCAACAAAGAAAGAACCACCCTGACTTCAACTTGATTTTCTACGATCGAATATTTTTGCTATTGTGTGCATCTGTCATTTTAAAGTCAACAAATAAACCAATGCTTAATACATAAAAGAGGTAACAAGTTACCCAGGGAAGCTTTGAGGGGGAAGAAAACAAAAGGATGCTTTTGCCACTCTTACTAAGACAAGGCGACCCTAAAACACGCAAAATCTACACAGCTTTATCCACAACTAAACTTTGCCAGGGTTAGCATGCCAGGAAATGTTCGGAAAATAAAAGAAAGGCAGATTTAAGAAGAAAGTCAAAAGCTACACTGCTTGTGTCAGAAGCTACATAAGGAGGGTAAGGAGATAAATGACTCTGAAACCTGAATTATCAGAGCACAGCACTTACAAAATGGCAGCTCATCGGAAGAAAACTTAGTCCAGTCCTTCATTTGTCAGATAAAACCAGGAGAGAGCAAGTAGCGTTGCCTCAAATCACTCATCTTTTAGTAAAGCTTTTTAATACCTAAGATATGACTGATATTATCCTTGGTGCCAGGATGTAAATATGAATAATATATGGAGCTTAAACTCAGAAAGTAAAACTCAAATCACCTAACTCCCAAGTGTTCTTTCCACTAAAGTATTGGTATATACACAAAATAATCCAGCCATGCCCTGCAGCAACAGAAAGATTAACTAGCCTCTCGAGGCTGGAAAACCTAGATACATTATTTACTAAATAACAGAGCCATAGATCCCGTGAGCCTGTGATCTTTAATATAGAGATCAAATTAATACCTCACTGCTTTAACTGACACCTCCCATATGGCATTTCAAGATTGTTTCTTTGCTTTTCGTTTTCTGTTGGGTTCCATGAGGAAGAAAGGAGCAGCACAGGAAGCTTGTTTTGAAAATCCAAATCTTATCTGGGTCAATTACTGCTTGTTGGAAGATAGAAAGAAGTAATCACTGAACATAAATAAAAGAGGAAACTCTTTTCCTGGAGGCAACAGAGAAAGCTGAGCTTAATTCTCACTGGCAAAGGAATTAGTAGCAACGTCAAGGTCATCATCAGAAATCACTCATGGGATACCTACTGTGCAAGAAGTACTCCACTGGAGGCTAGAAGGAAAGGGATAATAAAGAAGAAGTGTGATTTCTCCCTTTCCTCTTGCAAAGGTATGAGGGTCAGGTCTGGAAGGTTGACTTTCAGATTAGTGCCATAGCCCACCGGAGAACCCCAGAAGGAATTGGTAAACGAGTCGAGATGACTAAGTAGATGATATGAGTGATTTTTCACTGTCCTCAGGTAGGGACAGCTGCTTTTTGAAATTCTTCTTTCTTCTCTTTATGCCTAAGCAACAGTCAGCATTGCACTCAGAAGAGGTAGTACCAGAGGTTTGGGCAAATGAAGCTGTATGTCATGGTGGGAAGACCTCCAGCTCTGGAAACAGGCCAATCTCCTCCAAATACCCTCTTGGTCACTTCCTCTATGATTTGGGGCAAGATATCTAACCCTCTGAACCAGTTTTTTCAATAGTAAAATTATCTTTAAAACACCTGCTTCAAAGGCTGGTTTTAAGGAAAGGAGATGGTTTGTAAAGCATAGAACAGTCCCTATCCCACAATGTAATCTTAGCAAAGGTAGCCCCTTCTGCATCCCTTCATCTTCATATTACCCAAGCCCACCGGGCTGAAAGGAGTAGCGTGGGTTGGGGGATGGGGGGAGGGAATGTTATCTATGTTTATTCTAAGAGTGAGGGAGAAAAATCATCACCAAAACATCGAAGATGTTTGTAGACGTTCCCAAATTTATGAAATTCTCTTCTGAACACCCTGCCCATAATCAGCCAGTATATATGTATCCATTTAAAATGGATATTCAGTTCTTGCTCCATATCTAATTCCCTTAAAAATCCAAATTATAGGCCAGGGTCCTCCGCTCCTCCTCATCCCGGACATGTGTCTGTAATGTGAGATCAATGATTAAGGTAGCTATGAAAGTAAATAAAGTCTGTGCTCCCAAATACCCCAAGGCCTAAACAAGAAGGCTGAGCTTAACAAAATCAGGCAACAAGCCTAAAAGAAATTAAGTGTACTTGGCCTCTCCTTTATGCCAACATTCACTTCAGTTTCCATGAGGAAGAACTTTAAATATGTTTGCTTGGAGGCAAATTCTTAGCTTCCTTTATGTATACTGATATGAATCTATACAGACAACATGAAGCATAGTTTTGAGAAATGCACTATCTGATCATTTTGTTTCATGTCAACAGCCAATGTGAATATGTCAGGCAGCCAAATCAAAAAAATATCAAGAATTGCTTCAGTAGCGGGTTTCTTCATGAGTTACTGGACAATTGCCTTGCCTCTCCACATTGCCTTTTCAGGAATCATCTGGCAGAACTGGAGGCAAATGAGTAAGAAAGTGCTACGTAGAAGAGAGTAAGGGAGAGGAGGGGAGAAGAGAGAAGACTAGAAGAAGGTCAACCCTCTTTCCAAGCAAAGAGGAATAATGAAGCAGCAAGTGATTTCAGAGTCAGTGGGTTGACCCCAAACACTCCTTTCTCCAAAAGACCCTGATGACAAGTCTTTTTGAGTTAGGAAAGTCTGCTCAGAGGGACTACAGTGGGGAGTGAGTCTGAAAACATGTCCTGATCCTTAGCAGATTTGAATAAGGTAAGCACCCTCCTGGATGCAGATGGAAGATGGTCCTACTCATCCTCCCACCCACACCAGCCAGTAATTTTAACCGGAAATCACCCCATCAAATCAGTCCCGACAAATGCCAACATTTAAAGATTGTTGCCAATTCCATTCAAACCCAAACCGTACTTTTCACCACCCAATTATAAGTTCATTCTTAAGAAGAGTTTCTTGGACAAAATATATTTCTTATTTTTGTGGGTATGTTTGTTTTTATATTGTAAAAGTACATTACATTATCAAATAAAATTTGGGTTTTGTATGGTAAAAATACATTAGATTATCAAATAAAATTTGGGAAGTGTCTGAAAACAATGATAGTCCCAGAATCCAAAACAATCACTACTGATTTTAAATTAGAAAGTTAGATTAATGGATGGGTAAAAGGATGGATGAATCCTTTTACCTTTTAAAAGGATGATGAATTGACCGATCGATCGATAGATAGATGTATCCATAGAGTGACCAAAGTCCTTTATGGTATTTCCTTCCATTCTTTTGTTCTGGTATACTATTAAAAGTGTAAGTTTTTTAAAACTCTTTCTGGATTAGCTACATATTAAAAAAGTAAACACAACTCCTTCCTCTAGTAAGTATTCAAATGAATTTACCTTTGTTGTTTTGGTAATCACAACAAAATTGTTTGGTTGATAGTACTGTTACGTGAAAATTTAACATGAGTTCTGAAATCATATAGCATTACTCCTTCCAATTTGCTAATATACACCTGTAGATACATTTGAATATGCAAATATAAGCATTTGCACATCTCTAGATATGAGGACCAAGATAAATGACATATTTTCTCATTGCAGTCACATAACTCAGGTATAGAATTTATTCAAAAAATTATTAAAGCCACTCATATATCTTTCTCTCTACTGTCACAATAAATAAGCCACAGTTTTAAGAAAGATTTTCAAAGGTATAAGGTATCTGAGGTAGTCGCTCTTACTGACCACTCCTCCCCAATCCCCATCCCCATTTCTAACCAGCCTGCAACTAAGTAAGAGGAGGTCTTTGAAGTGGTTTCTTCTTCCTGATAGAAGACACCAGAGCAGGAGCAGTGTGTGAATGCCTGAGCGTAAGACTATGGGTAGAGAGAGACGACGGGCTACAGAAGGAAACCAATGGAAGCTCAGGAACACAATGTCCCAGGTAACTAACAACATAAACTGCAGAGGAAAAAATTAGGAATATGTCACTCTTTAAAATCTTTTGTTCACTACTTGCTAGTGATGTGCATGGTTTGTGTTAAATGTGCTGGTTAGCATAGAATTTTAAAAGTTGGAAATCACTTTAAAGATCATCAGACCACACTTTACCTTACAGATAAAAAAATAATAAGAACTGAGCTTCAAATGGGCCAAAGAATATCTCTGTCATCACCTAGCTTGTTAGTGGCTTTGTTAAATCTCAAACCTAGATCTTCAGACTCTAAATTCTGGTTCTTTCCTCTTTGTCACACCAAAAACTCATTTGAATCTGTGGGTGAACTGACTTCCACTTTCCAGTTGCCTGTGTTAGTCCTTCTCTCACTGACAGACCCACCGAATCCAAAAATTAGTGAAATGAGGTGAAATGAGTTGGACTCAAGATCGGGCCTAGAGGAAAAATAAATAAATGTTTAGCATTGCTATCATTTGACATACATCTAACCATTATATGATGCTGTTTTTGTTTCTGATTTTTTTTAATTCTTTGCCTTATTATATCTTTATAACAACACTGTGAGTTAGACATTTTTATTCTTGTTTTTAAAATGAAGTTGACACTCAGAGTATTTAAAAGAACCTGCCTATAGTCTCAGCAAGACAATTAGGTGTCAGAGTTAAGTAGGTAATCACCAGTTTTCACTCTAAAAATACATTACAAAATGATTTCTAGATCATCTATTTCTTAATATAATTCACAAAGGTCTTCACTGAAGTAACACGTATATTCAAATACTTATCACTAATGACCAATATTTACAAGAAATAATAATTAATATATTCCTGACTAAATCAGCTTTAAAATGAAAAAAAAAAACACAATATAAGGTTGAACATGTACACAAAGTGAGTTCACCGTGTGAACTTTAAGAGTTCACTAAGAGTTCACCGTGTGGAACTTTAAGTTTTCACTAGACTGTTACAAATCTACTTCCCAGAATCCCACGTGCTTGCCAAAATGGACAAAGGATTTGTTGTCATAGCTTAAATCTGGTACCCTAACGCACTGTCTGTTTTACCTAGCATGCCTATCTGTCCATCTTTATACAATGTCATGCGTAGGTCTCAAAACCCAGTTCCTCAAAACCTTCCCTGAACCTCCCAGTCACGAATACTCCTCCATTCTTTATACTACAAGAATATTGCACACTTTTCATACATTCTGCACCTTTCCCTCTTAATTGAACTAGTGACTAAACTTTTAGGTCAGGTCTTTTGCAACCACACTTACTTCTCTGATTGACCGCTTACTTGAATTTGTGTAAATTTGGTTTTGTGTCCCAGTGATACTTTTTCATTTAAAGGGTCAAACAGTCAGAGGTCAGCAAAGCCACTAGTAAGTTCATACAGACAAATCTAACAAACACAAACACCACCTTACCAAGAGTGGGTTTTGAGGAGACGTGGTCCTTTGCTTGCCAGTTGAATAGTTTTGCAAGCAAAAAATTAGAGGCCATTCTAAGAGAAATGACTTTGTGTGTCAAAGTTCAATGGGTATTTTGACTCCTATGATGTTGAAGAATTCACAGAAAAAGAGAAGTTGACTGATGGTGTCACGGCTTTACTACAAAATCAGGAAAGAATAATTGAAAGGTGCATGGAGACCATTCTGCCTCAATTTTTCATAGGATTCCAGTTCATCTTGGAGGCTTCCACAGGCTATAAAGAGACACTTTCTTGACTTCAAGAGTTACCAATGAGAGAAAATATGTGGAAGTGTTTAGTAAACTAACATTCACGTAACATAAGCATTTTTGTCATCATCATCTTCAGCACATTGTCTTTATTCTAATAGGCAATGGAACACCAATTAAACAAACTTAATTGGCTAATATGAAATTAAGAGGCATTATAATTACCCTTTCACTTTCCACAGAAAATAAAAATATGAGTGTATGAGGTTCTTCTCTGATCAACTCAAGACATTTGCCCCTTTTTCTCAAACTTTCTGGTTTTCTTTGAATACAGGAGGACACCAACAGTATCATTCCTCTCTCAGATGAGAAAAATCTTTCCTTTTCATGATTTCTTCTACAGCCTGAGGACTTAGGGAAGATGTAGTCTCAACTTCCAGAATCCTACATATGTATCAATAAAGATGTTTTTCTTTTCCCTTTCCAGAAATGTCTAAGTCCCAGCCCAAAAATACAGAACCGGAAGCAGATCATGCTTTGTGGGGCCTGAAGCTTTTATTTTATACATTGTGGGAGGGAGTTCTTCTTTACAAAAAAAAAAAAAAAAAAGGAAGGAAGGAAGGAGAGAGAGAGAGAGAGAGAGAGAGAGAGAGAGAGAGAGAGAGGAAGGGAGGTAGGGATGAAAGAAAGAGAGAGAGAGAGAGAGAGAGAGAGAGAGAAAGGAAGGAAGGAAGGAAGGAAGGAAGGAAGGAAGGAAGGAAGGAAGGAAGGAAGGAAGGAAGGAAGGAAGAAAGAAAGACAACCTAGCTTACTTTTGCATATTATTTAAAATTCGAGTGACTATGTGACACATTGTTGGGGCCCCTTGCAGGGATACGGAAGGAGTCCTTGCCAATGAGAGCTCTGAAGTCAGCTTCATTGTGAAACCATTTCTGTTCAATAACCTCTGGTAAAACCAGAGTCCCTAAGTGCAATGCTCAAGAAAAAGACACTCCCTTTCTACATCCACCCTTTCTGCCATGCACACAATTAAACATCCCCAAACAACCACAATGACAGCCTACTCTACCCCCTCCCACAAATAGTAGAAACAGACAAGTCAACCAATACTCATGATTATAAACTACCCAGAATCTTTCACGCGGGCATAGGGTTTGTTCCTCAATTCCACCAACATCTACCCTCAGAGGTCACCACTTCCTCAGCCTGTGAGTAAAGCTCATCCTAAAATCAATACCGTGAGTGTGGTTCCTTCATGTGCATGTTCCTTATATTCATTAGGCCTCAGAAGGAAGGCAACTGAAACAACTCGTGAAATTTTATTTTAAATATTATTTTTTCTGCAATGATTATGTTTTACTTTTGTAATAATAGAAAGCGTTCCAGTATTGAGATGTACTCCCAAACAGTTTGGGACTTTTATGAGAATTTGCAAACAACCTTGAGTCAGTTCAACATTGTAGCCAGCATGTGAAATCTTTTTTAATTTATAACATTTTGCATAGAAAATATTTGCACCACAGAAACTTGGAACAAATTATTATAAAAAGGAGGACTTGCACCAGACTTAGACCAGATATAATATACTAGAAACTGGAGTGGAAGAAATGGGGCAATTACAAAGTTACAAGAAAAAACAATGCTTTTGCTTAAATTGGTTGGCTATTTCACACACAAGGGCATTAGAGTTTCTCTCACTAAAATAGTTCCTTGCATTTCTTCTTTACTTGCGTTTGAAGATACGGCTTTATTCTCATCTGAGATTTCTTAAATTCTGATATAGGACCTGACACAGTTTTCCCCCAAATGATTCACTTGGGACTAAATTTCTTTACATTTCTTTATATTTTTAAATAGATCAAACACTAATTTTCCCTCATCTCAGCAGTTCTAACACATGATCATTTAAGGAAGTTTTAGTAAACATGAAATTTTGAGCTGACTTTGCCAAGACTCCACAAAATTGAAAATGTACTTTTTTTTTTTTTTTCCAGTTTAAGGAGCCATCTATCCCATCACTTTAATAGTCTTCTAGAAGTGTTCCACTTTGTGGGTATAGTCGATCTCAGGTGAATGAGAAAGACGGTCAACACCCCACCACATATTTTGTTGCACAGTCAGAAATTACCAACAGAACTCTAATAATTGAATCACTACAAACATAGATGTGGTGCTAGGAAATAAAATATTATTTCCAAATTGAAGATATGAAGGTCTATACCAGTCAGTCAAACACGACGCACTGCCTGCCTTTGCATGTCCTGTGATCTAAGAATGATTCCCACATTTTTAAATGGTTGAAACAAATCAAAAGAAGAATAACATCAACACATGAAAAGTAAATGGAATCTTAGTATCCATAAATAAAGTTTATTGGAACATAAAATTTACGCCCATTCATTTACGTATTTTTTATGGCTATGCGCTACAAAGACAAGCTGAGTGGCTGTGACAGAGACCAACGTTCCATAACCAAAATTTTTCACTACATTGCCCTTTACAGAAAAAAAAATTTCCTTGTCTATACAACAGCCAACATTTTATAGGTACTTTATATGCACCAGGTACCTTACCAATCATCCTTACTTGCTCTCATTTATCTAATCTTCAAACTAACACTATTATTCACTATTTTACAGATTTTAAAAACTGAGACACAGAGAGATTTTCATGGAGATGAGGTGGACTAGGCATATCTTTCTTTCTCATGTAGATACTTATGTTTATGAACTCTGTGCCACATTCCCTGTCACCACCAAAACCCACTGCCATACTCATCACCCAAGGGCAGGCACAGTACACAACCCAAACTCTCATTTTCCCACAGCATGAGGGAAGTCCTGATCTCGCTGCAGTATGGATGGAGGGATTCTTCACCCTACTCCTGCTGCTGTCACTCCCCCGTGTCTACGCATGCATGAAGCCAGCGTTGTGGGCATATTTTCCCATGAGGGCCCATGTGTCTGCGATGCTACTCAACTTTATAGAGCAGGTGCCAAGTGTAATTAATGGATTAATTACACCCAAGTCCCAAACTACTGCTCAGTTCACCAGGAGATAGAGAACCAGGAAACTCTGAACTAAACACCTATCCAGGTGGTCTGAAGTCTTGCTGCTGGTGGTTATGTTAACTTAATGTTGACCTTACTTTGACTTCAGACCCTTGGATTGTCTTGGATCTCCATGCCATGAACTCAGTGACCTCTGACATGAACCACTGGCTAACCCTGCAGAAATGCTGGAATCACAGTTGTCGTTTAACTCCCCAGTCCTATGCCCTGATGCCCCATACACCATTCCCGTTTTCTTAATCTAAATGGCTACCACCAGGGCAGCAAATTCACCTCTTTGGTAAACAAGGAAACTAGCAACAGAACAAAAGAAGGCACTGGTATTCTATTTCCAGGATTCTATTCTCAACCCAGACGTTCAGTTGGGCAAGTTGCCTAAACTGTATGGCTCTCAGATTCCCCATCTGTAGAGTAATAACAATCCACAGGTGATTGTGAGGAGCAATTTACAGGGGTATGAGTAGACTTTGGAAAATGTAAAGAAGAAATGTAAAATGAAAGGAAATTATAGTGTTGAAGTATAAAATGTATATCCTGATTTGAGATTAGTATGCTGACTTTCTCAAACGCTAAAGACATTTTGGGGGTTGATTCAGGATCCAAAACTTCATACTGTCTGTACATCTAAACCCTAAATGGTGCACCCCCAGAAATAGCAATAAAACAAGTTGTCAAAGATAACAGGACACAACCTACATCATGCATATGTTTAGATATATATTTTCTTGCCTGGGGGGAAAAAGAGATCAAAGTTTTTAATAACCTCATCACAAAATTGTTCTCTAATTCCACATTTATTTATTCCCCAAATGCTATTTAGTGCCCACTCTATGTCTAGTTCTGTGCAAAGCAGTGCATGAAAGAAGGTGAACAGAACAGAGCTCACAGTCTAGCAAACATCAAATTTAAAAAAAAACAAACCTGACATCCAATCTCCAGGAAACACCAATTGCAAATGTTTTGTTTTTTATAATGGAGAGTTTCACTTTATGTTAGATGGTTAACCAGATAATAGTTGGACTTCTAATCCCATTTTGTGTTCAGTGGATATGTCATTTGCCGGGGTTGAAGGGGAGTAGCTGACACGGTCTTTTTTTTTTTTACCTTACATTTTTTAGTCTTTTCTCACCTTCCATTTAGACTGGTTCTCTTGTACTGAACTTTTTTTTTTTTTTTCTGTTCTGACATGCTTCCTCCTGTAGCAAGTATTGTCCAACACTTCAGACATATAAGGTTACCCTGAAGGTCTGCAAATCAGGGCCTCCTAAATAGCCAGAAAAACCTGTGGAAATCTGGATTTCTCAGTCTGTGAGTATTATTTTATCACACTGGCATCTCTGAGACCCTCTCTGGGTCTACCCCTAAACTGATTTTTCTGTCAATGCAATGATTAGATAAGATGCAAGAGAGTTTTGTGGCTGGCTGAAATCATGTGATGATCCCTTAGAAATCTTATTTTCGTATCACCCTGCAAGTGTGTCAAACACCTTAACTACTATCAGCATGCATTTATCATAGAATCTCATATACTTAAGGTTTACCGTTCCACTTTCCATTTGCAACTCAGTCGGTGGGGCAAATTGCACTATTAATAGAAATAGAGATTCTGTGTTGTTCAATAGCCAGACTCATTTAAAGATTTCACTGGCGAAAGAGGGAACATATAGTCTTCAAAAACATGAGTCCTGGAATCTGATTTTAATACTGAGAATGAATGAGGTAGTCCCACTCTAGAGGTATGTGGTAGAAAATGTCTGCCGCCCTAAATGCAGTCAAGCGGTCAAGGAGATGGGGGAGGGGTATCAGGACTTCCTGGCAGGAGAGTCCCCATTAGGTGACAAATGCTCAGCATTGCTATTACACAGGGGTGTCATCCACCAGCAACTACATCACCATCACCTGAGGTGTTTGTTTAAAATGATGATTTCCGAGCCCCACCCCGGATCTGCAAAATCAAAATCCCTTGACTTGACTTGATCCCAGAAATATTTTTTGAGCAAGCAACCCAGAAATTAATTGTAATAATACTAACACTTACCCGGAATGTACCATGTCAGTCAATGTGCTGAGCATTTTACATGTATGAACTCAGGTCCTCTTATGTATGACTCTTGGGTTCTGCAAAGTTGGTGAACCACTGGGTTAAATTTTGAAGTAAGATGCACCTAGAGTGGAATCCTGGATGTCACATTTCTAACAACCTGGCCATCTACAGGTTAGTTAACCTCCCCCACCCTAGAGGACTCCTGTGTAAAACAGGGGTGACAATTCCTCCTTTACATGGTGTTTGTGATGACGGAATTTCTGGCACACATAAAGCACCAAATGGATGCGTACCAAACATCCCCATGAAGTGGCAAAATGCATGCTGTCTCACAGCGGGGGCTCAAGTGCATTTAGGAAAATGTCTGCTGGTGAACAGTAAAGACACACCCAGCCACATTCTTTACTCACAGGTGTGAGAGCTGACTTTGAGAATGAGCAATGAAGTCTCTGTAGCTGATGCCAGGCCCTGTCCTTGGAAGCCTTGGAGCCCATTGCTTCTTTTCTTTCTCCCGGGATTGGGAGTGTGCCAGAACACATCACATTCCACGGGGACAAACTGGCTGGCAGGCACACCCTTGTAAGCTGTTTTCAAAGTTCCCATGAAGGATTTTGCTCACAGAAAACCATTCTTCCCTGCAACCGGCCCCAAGGACTGTGCTCACTGTAGCCTGGAAGATTCCTTGATCCTAGCCGGACCTCCTCACATTCTCGAATGCCATCCCTCTCTCTCAGAGCCCCCTGCAGTCCTTCCTTGATCCCTGGGGCTCACTCAGGGGCAGGCGCTTCCTGATCTGGCCTCCTCCCTCTCCACTCCCACAGAGACAATCCCCCAGGCACTGAGACCCCTAACCTCCTCCAGGCCTTCAGCCCCGGAGACTTGGAAATCGCTCTTTGATTTCTCTACTGCAAGGAATTCACTTTCTTTACTGGTAACCTAGAAGTCTCATTTTCTCATGAATACAGCGTAACAGTGATGTTTAAACCAATAATCATTGAAATTTCCTTTCCCTAAAAATCCGAAAGCAATGACGAAGGCGAGTATTTTTAATGTTAGCGTCCAATGTACAACTCGTTTTAGGGAGAGTAACCTGACTCCATCTCAGAAAGCAGTTATTGGATTTGATGAACTGTCTCTCCATTTTGAAATGTTATACTGGCCTGACTGATCTCCTCTGGTACAGATGTAACCACCAAACACTAAACTTTGGCTCAACCTGCATTGAAATAGACCCTGTAGTTGTGAGACAGTTTTGTTTAATTAGGAAAATTGGAGATGGTAAATATAATGAATAATAGCTATAACATGCTGGTAAAATCTGGAAAATGTTCACAGAATGGGCACACGTAGGCACACTATGCCACAGGCTTGTGTGTGAAGAAAAACTACCTAAACAGGGGGGAAACACTTCCACATAGATATACATTTTAAACTGTCTACACCTCACTTAAATGTCTCCAGGTGTCTTCGCTGAATAAGGACACGATAAATATTCGATGAATAAATATTTCAGTATTCTTAGACCTTTAGATCATATCTAATTCTTCACGCTCTTTGTCCAGCTACTGAAGTTTTCACATCTTAGTAATTAAAGATGTACTTAATTTCCTTTGCTTTTAACTCATATAGCCAAACATAATTAACTAATATTTAATAATATACTTTGATGTTTAATAATTACACTTTTATATTTTAACAATACACTTTTGTTTTTTAATAATACCCTTTTATGTTTAAAGAATTAGTACCATGTCAGAACAAATCCTTTTTTGCCTCCACAGCTACCAGAAAAATTAAAACCTTAGCTTGAGAATTTTTGAAAAATAATTATTTGAGGTTTTATCATGCTAATTGGGGAGACTCCTGTTCTCAATGACTTCCACCGAGAAACTGCCTATTTTCCAGACATTGTTTCAAAATATCCTGTATTTTGTGTAGAAAAAGTAATCATATTAACTACTTGTCTCAATTCATCTTTCTGAATTCAGGTAAGAAGGCATGCAATGGTCACTGATTGAAATGTCCTCCCAGAATATTATCCTAAAATAAAAACAATGAAAAGTCATGAATACTCGAGAGCCCTGCACATCTGAGATCAGCTGGGAGTCCCGACCTCCTGAGGCTCAGGGCTTGTGGCCTAGCAGGAAATGGGCCCTTTTGAGCTCACCAGGGCTCAGTTGTTGGTCGCCCCAGCGCTGCGGACCGAGTTCCCACACCACCCCTGCTGGGGAGCCATCCAGGCAGGGACAGAAGGAGCTTTGTAAAGGGACAGACAGAAAACCCTTCTGGGGATAAGGGAAGGAAAAAAAGAACCGCTTCAAGTAAGAGGAATATTCGGGACACCCTTCCATCCTAAAACTGACTTGATTTTCTGGAGTGCTCTCAAGCACACTCACTGGAGGTGCCGAAAATTTGTATACACGTGACTTGTATTCATCTTTTGTTATCGGTATATATTGAGTATTACAATTCTAATACAATTTTTTCCTTTCTTAAAATATGTATACTTTTTTTGGCACCTTCTGTATACCTGATGTTAAATCAAATTAGAATTAATTCATATCACACCATCCATGTTGTTTTGGAGGGAACTGTAATGGTGGAAAGAACAGTATATTTGTCTGTCCCTTACTACGACCTTTGAAGATGTGTTCATGATTCTATGCCTCAATTAGTTCATCTGCAAAGTGGGAATAATATTTGCCTCATAGCATTGTTGCAAGGATTAAATTACATAATGTATGTGAAGCTTTATTATTATTATTTCTTCATTTTAATTATGTGAGAACATTTTCCTGCTTCTATTATTAAATAATATTTAATAAACTTCATAAGGTAATTTTTTACAACATGACTATCTTGCCTCAAATGTATTTAATACAAAGATTATATTCAGAGCCTGAATGACAAGCTCCCACCCCTTTTTCATTGACCTAGAGATAAACTTTGACCTGTTGTTTGATAATCACACTTTTTCTGAAGGTGCCTTGTTCCTTTTAGGAACGACAGCTTGACCCCAGAATCTGGAAACTGACATGGGTCAATATACCTCATTCCTCCTTCCTTGGCACACCAGCAAGAACCTTTAACCTTTGGACTTGATTCCTAAACCTTGTACACTGTTTGCAATTAGAAAATATTTGGGACAGATGGAGGATTTTTGTTGGGATGGAGGGATTGTGATGGTAGCACTAAATCTTCTATTTAATTTCTTATTAATTTGAATTATACCAGAGACCCAAATCTCAAAAATAGAAGATTTAGTGCCACCATCACAATCCCTCCATCCCAACAATTTTTTTTTTAATCTGAATTTTATTGGGTGCTGACTAAAGTGTGGATCTGAAATTCGGTTCTTAAAAAAAAAAAGTTTTCTTATTGGTAAGGCTGAGTTGTTTGTTCGTTTTTCTCCGACTTTTATTCTCTTGGGTCTAATATGGGATTAACTACATGACACTGACTTAACACATGCTATAAAAATCTCAAACCCTGAGTCCCACTGTGAAGTGTGGCAATAAACTGGCCTGGACAAGAAAGCTGGAATAAGGAAACTTGATTCTGCAGATTTGTACCTCTATGGCTTCCTTTTTTTAAAAAATTAATCTTAACATTTTCATTTTCTTAAACTAAATTTATTCTATATTTTACCTCACCTACAGCAGCTGAGATCTACCTTCCAAGAATAGTTTGTTGGAAGAAGAAAAACTTACTTTTATTGCTTCTAAATGAACACACACACACACACACACACGAGTTAGAAGCAACCAATACAACTTATCCAACAGAACATCACTGTGGAATAAGCACGGTCACCACTTCCTGATACATTCCAAGATGGGAATTCCTAATTCCTGGAATCATGTTACATTAACGGCAAGAATCACATTGCTTTTGCCTGTTTTACGTCTTGATCAAAAGGTAAGACGAAAAGGTTGTACAAAGCAAATAAGCACTTTGCAGGTAATATATGATATATCAAATACAAATACCAGGCATAGCATTATACTAATCAACATTTATTAGAAACATAAAAATAAAAGGGGTTTATAACTACTAGTCCAAACAGAGAAATTACACTGGGAAATAACATTATGTTTAGAGAAAGAATAATGCAAATGCCCATATCTTTTGATATCTATCAAAGCCAGAGCTGCTGCTACAGAATTCAGCATTTCTGTCTTTCTTCTTTTTGTTTTAATGGAAAATATTTTGAAACACCTAACCGCTTTTGTCTTAGAATCAGAGGTTCAGTACTTTGAGTCATCCTTTCCCTTAGGAATTTATCTAAAAGGAAAATGTCCTTACAGACTGGTCTCAGGAAAATGAGTTATCTTTCTGGTTCTGCTACTTACTACCAGCTCAGTGGCCTTGGATCAGTCCCTTAACTTCTCTGAGCCTCACTTTCTTCATGTCTGAGGTGGGGAAAGCAATGGCCTCTGCAGCCCATCACAACATTGAAGTTGTATTGCTAATAAACACGACATGTAAACGAACTACTCTAATCATCATTGCAGGACTGTGACCATTTTACTCAACCATGTTTCTACTTGTTTTTTAACTAAGCCATCAAATAACTACCTTTCACTTACATGTGCCTGCATTTCAACACCATAAAGTCTTGATTGAGGAACGAAAAAAGTATTTCTGGCAACGCAAAATTTAAAAATAATGCTTTTCTGGGAACGATTGGAGCATCACCTAGAGCCACCTAGATTTCATACATATAATTAAAACGAGCTCAAGTAGCCCCAAATGTTCGGCACCGCACCCTTCAATGCAGTTCCGTCTCAATGCAAAATTCCTCAAATTACTTAACTGATAAACTTTAACCTTGGATAGTCATCTCAACATACCGTTTTTAAGGAGTGGTCTGCAATAAACAGATTTTAACCCAAAGTTTCCAAATTTACATGGAAAAACTGAACTATTCTAGCAGACGTGCCATGCACAGAGCAAGCCCCCACGATGTCCAAATGACTGACCTCCTGGAAAACCCAAGAGTTTCACAGGTAATCTCTGCCAAATTTGAGATTCACTTGTTGAATCCTTGATTATGTTTTAAGCTCATTTTCATAATGCTCACGTCAACTTTGTAAGTGTTAAATGTGAATTCCATTCTAAATGTTAGAAAATTGGTATAAAAGAAAAAACATGCTAAGTACCTGGCATACATATTCACTTGCATAAAACCTGTGGACATGGCATTCAAAATTCATTGAATCTTTGCAATGAAATTCTAGACCTGGAGGAAAAGATACCAGGAAGTTTGTAACATCTTTCTAATTATCCCCTTCTGAGAGTGGATTTCTTTTGTCACTCAAAGCAGAAAAGGAAAGCCAAACTTCCTACCCTCTACCTCTCTACCTGAGTTTCTGATATTCTAGTTTTTAATTCATGGGCCAGAACACTGTCCTGGAAACCCTATAATATTGTACATTTGCAAATGCTTTTGAAAGGACCCAAAGGCTTAAAACTATATAAATTAAATAAATGATACGAAAGCCAAGGGTAGGTTGATGTGTTTTTCATGAACATACATTAGACGTTTCACATATGCCTTCCTTGTTCTCTGTAACTGAATTTGAGCGTTGCATGCCAAATGCAGAAAGCAGGTTAAACGTGTGGAGACTCAAAGTTTATCGCTGGTATAGGCATGACTTTGTTTAACCTCTCTGACATACAGCCAATCATTTCACCAAAATGGAGCACTTACGTAGAAGAAAAATTTGTAATACAATAACATCCACAACTTCGTCAATAATTTTATTAATTTTTTATGTAATAAAAATAGATTCATTTCATCTTTCTGATTTCTAAAACTCTTCTAAATGAAAACACCTTTCTGAAAACAAACTCTTCCCAGCATGAATTTTGTAGATATAAGCAAACTGATTCTTAAATGTATGTGAAAATGCACCAGAATAGCAGAAAACAATTCTGAAAAAGAAAATTGGAGGAATCACATTACTGGATTTCAAGAATTACTACAAAATTACAGTGATCGATACATTTGTGGTACTGGCAAAGTAAAGGGACACATATCAGTGGAACAGAACAGAGTTCAGAAACAGACCCACACAAATATGGCCAATTGATTTTGACAAAGGTACAAATGCAATTCAAAGGAGAAAGAATAGTCTTTTCAACAAATGGTGTTGGAACAACTGTACATCCAATCGCACAAAATAAATAAACAAACCTTGCCCTAAACATAAAACCATATACAAAAATTAACTGAAAATGGATCATAGTCCTAAATGTAAAAATCTATGGTTTATAGGAGAAAAATCTCCATGACCAGGGACTAGGCAAACATTTCTTAAACACGATACTAAAAGGCACAACCATGAAATAAAAAGAATTGACCTATTGGACTTCATTGCAATCAAAATCTTTTGTTCTGCAAATGACACTGTTAGAAGAATGAAAAGACAAGCTCAAGACTGAGAGAAAATATTTGCAAACCACATATTTGACAAAGGGGTTGTACCCAGTACATAAAAAGGAACTCTCAAAATTCAACAGTAAGAACACAAAATAATTTTAAAATGAGCAAAAGAATTAAACAGAGACTTCACCCAAGAGGATATCTGGATGGTAAATAAACACATAAAAAGATGTTGAATATTGTTAGCCATTAGGAAAATGTGAATTAAATCATGATTAGATAGTCAGAATAGCTAACATCTAGTCAGAATTTAGTCAGAATGGCTAAAACACAATACCATGGGCTGCCACCAGTGCAGAGCAACTGGAACTCTCATGCATTGCTGGTGGAATGCAGAATGGCACAGCCACTGTGGAAAACAGTTTGGCAGTTTCTTATAAAGGTAAACATACACTTAACATATAACCCAGCAATCCCACTCCCATTTCTAGAGAAATGAAAACTTGGGTTTGCACAAAACCTTTACTCAAATGTCTATACCAGCTCTATTCGTAAGGAACAAAAAAACTGGAAATAACCTAAATGTCCCTTAGCATGTGACTGGATAAACAAATAAAATAGAACTCCATTCAATAGAGCACTTTTCAGCAATAAAAAGGAACAGAATATGGACACATTTAATGACTCGGATGAGTCTCAAAATTAATATACTGAGTGAAAGAAGCCAGTCACAAAAAGTTACATAGCATGACTCAATTTGTGGGATTCTTAGAAGAACAAAACTACACTGAGGGAGAACACATCAGTGGCAGCCAGCAGCGCGGGGTTGGAGGAGGATGTGATTTCAAAGGGATAGCACAAGGGAGTTTATTCGGGATGATGGAACCATACTGTATCTTGACTGTGACGGTGGTTACATGAATTTATACATTGGTTGAAATTTCAAAAGAGAACAACTACATGTAACATACATCTTCAGAGCAGCACTACTCATAACAGCCAAAAGGTGGGACCAGGCCAAATGTTCAACAATCGACAACTGGATAAACAAATTGTAATATATGCAGACAGTGGAATATTACTCAGTCATAAAAAGCAATGAAATACTGATGCATGCTACAGCATGAAGGAACCTCTAAACATTATGCCAAGTGAAAAAAGCCAGAGAGAAAAAGTTACATATTGTATAAATCCATTTATCTGAAATAACCAGAATCATAGAGACAGAACCGAGATTGGTGGTTGCTAGGGAATGGAGGGATGGGGAATGCTTGCTTAATGGGTACAGGATTTCCTTTTGGGCTGCTGAAAATGTTTTAAACCTAGAGAGAGCTAGTGGTTGTACTCCGTTGTGAATGTACTAAATGCCACTGAATTGTTCATTTTTAAATGATCAATTCTACGTTACACGAACTTTACCTCATTAGCAAAAAAACTTCAAAAACACCTGTTTTACTATATGATAAATTCATAAAGTCAATTTAAAGTCACAAAAAGAAGGAAACTAGAAAAAATTAATAAGCGTCTGTAACTCCATGCTCAGCTTACCTCCCTGAACAAAGCACAAAGAAAAAGTTAGAGTTAGGTGCTTACATTCCAGAGGACTTCCCATTTCTGAGCATTAGGCTCTGTTCTTCCCCAAAATGTTCCTGCAGAATGGTCACTCATAGTGGGAGAACTTTTTGACCCATTAGAAAAAAGAACCCAAGAGTACGAAACTCATTGTCTTTTCCAACAACACTTACTTAATAACAAATGTTAGAGTGACCTGCCTGTTGCAGCAGCGTGGGTAGACCGTGAGGGTATTATGCTAAGTGAAATAAGTCAGACAGAGAGGGACAAATACTGTACATTCTCACTTATACGTGGGATCTGAAAAGGCCAGACTCAAGAGAAACAGAGACCAGAATGGTGATTACCCAGGACTGGGGGCGAAAGGAAAAGGGGAGATGTCGGTCAAAGGGAACAAACTTCTACCAAGTCAGGGAAGCCATTCTACTACAAATTCAGATGAATGCGTTCTGGGGATCTAATGTACAGCCTAGTGTATTATAGATTTGAGAGCAGATCTTCCATGTTCTCCTCACAAAAAAGAAATAGTATGTGACGTGATGCAGCCGTGTGTCAACTAATGTTATAGTGGTAATCATTTTGCAGTTTATAAATGTATCAAATCAACACCTTCAACTTACACAACATTAGATGTGAATTATATCTCAGTAAAACTGGGGGCAAAGTGACCTACCTAGCCTTTGAAAACGTGGTGGTATTTGAGAGTATATTGCGTCTTCATTTTTAACAGAACAGAAAAGAGACAAAAAGGCGGGGGGACTTATTTCGCCTTTAAGGCGAATTAATTCTGGTGACGGGATCCCTTGTTGTCTACAGCTGCCTGCCATTTCCTATACACACTACGTGTTTGACTGCTCAGTTCCTTTGCCCATGCTGTTCCCTCTGCATGGAATGCCTTTCCGTTTAGTCTTCCTTGTGCTGGTGAACTCCTAGTCCCCCTGCTAACACGCAGCTCTGAGATCTTCTCCTCCAGGAAGCATTCCTGACCCGGGGATAGCCAGACGACCTTCCCCAGCAATGCCACAGCATTCTGGACTTTAAAAGCACTTTAACACATTAGAGCTGTGTGGTCTGCTCACGTGATCATGTTCCTCCCAGGCTATCAGGGGCATGTCTTATTACTCATTATTCTCTCCAGTTACGGACATACAGTAGTCACTCGATAAATGGTTTGTGCAGATGTTTATATCTTTCTCATAACACAGTCTGAACTGGTTTCTGAACAAGCCCTAGTCTCCTTATTCATACAGGTTCTGTTATCCTTGCTTTCAAATGGATTCTGAGTCCCCAGGTTTTATGCTTTCCCAGTAGTTCTAAGTTAGCCTCCTGTGGTTTCCAGAGCAAGATTTTTCCTCTCTTTCAGGATATTGGGAATTAGAAATTCAGCAAGCCAGACTACAAATAATTCCAGAACAGGATGGTGGTTTGGACTTCTGTAGTACATGCACGTATGCCTAGAATCTGACAGAACAGCTAGAAGTCTCAGTTGGAGCCAGTGAATTAACCCAACTCTTAACTAACCAATCAGTAAAGAAGCCATCTCCAACCTCACACCAGAACCTGGCTCACTGGTGCCTGGCATACAGGGTCCCTCTCCGAGGGTTTCAAAGCAGGCCCTGCCCAATACTGCTGGCAGGAGCCAGTAGCTAAACCCGGTTGGGGGGGAGCCTCTTTTTAAAAGAACATACATTTATAAATACAAAATCCAGGTACAAAGTGAGTATTTGCTTAGGCTAGGGGGGAATCACAATAGGTTATCAGGGCTCCCTTTTGTGTGTGCCTCTTGAGGAGATTTACTAGGAATGTTCACACTGAAACACATCCCGTTTGCATCCTGGTTTCCTCTGGCCACCTACCACCCTCTACAGCAGTCAGCACACTCTCAGCTGTCAGGGGTCTTTGCATGGGGGAGTCCTGATATTTAAGGATATTAATGGTGATTTAAAATCACCATTTTATAAGGCAAACACTACTATTGGTCCCATTTTATAGACCAGCCAGCTGCAGAGGCGCTAGGCACACTCCCTGAAAACAGGTTCCCTCCTCAATAATTTCTTAATGCCTCTTGTCTTCCCAGAAGCCATGAGACAGTTACACCCTGTGACAGTTAAGAGTGCCAGTTCTGGAGTCAGGCAAACTTGGATTCCCAGCCCCACTCGGCCTTTTACGAGCTGTGTTACTCAGCCTCTCTAAACCTCTGTGTTCCTTAGCTATAAAATAGGAAGTACATTTCTATGGTTGCTTTGTCATCATCATCTGTCTGGCCCTTGAAGGGCTGACTGTCCATCCAAGGGTCAAGTCTGATTTGGGGAAACCACTAAAACTGTGAGATCCCAAAGATCAGACAGATTCCAGGAATTCCTTATGTTCTGCGAGGCAGCAATTTACGGAATGACAGAATTGGGTCCTTTGCATTGCAAACCTATGAAAGCACATGACATTGAACCTGTATGCAATAGGAGCCACAGAGCTACACGTGTAATAACTATAGATTCAGCCATTTCAATCCAAGTTCACCAAGGTATAGGCAGAGCAAAGCGTAAAGTTTATCTTGACTTCAGAACCAGTCTCACCTAGAGATGGCACATGATTCTCACTGATAGCTCAGGACAGTGGGCAACATCAAAATGGGAGACAAAAGGAAAAACAAGTTGTTCTTCTTCGCCACTATTCCCCAGGTTTCACTTCTTGAAATAAAAAAAATGTTGGGTTTGTGTGGGACAGAGAGTAAGGAAAAAGAGGCTAGAAGGGTAAAAGTTGGTGGAAATTTGCACATTACCCAGAAAGAAGGGGGAAGAGCCCAATGAAAAGCAAAAGCTCTGTCTTTCCTCCCAAATTCGAGCTGATTTTGGTCTGAAAGGTATGGCAATATTCTCAGTGTTCTAAGATCCTGGACATTTCCTAAGATTTCCAGATACTATGATTTGTAGTCATCCTAAAAAAGGACATCAAAATGAGCTATGTATTTTTGGAACTAAACAAAACTTTTCAAAATTACTGAAAAATGAAATGTCCTCTTTCTATAAATGGACAAGTTTCATGGTTATTATTGGTGAAAATGTCCTAGCTTGTTCTATTTCTATTGCTTGCTCCCCCTCTCCCCCTTTTTTACAGTTTTTTTTGTTTAATTACAATTTTTTTATTATTATCTGTGGTACCTTTCTCCCACGACATCTAAGGAAATTTACCAATTCACATAGTGGATTCCTGCTAGTTAATCAGCTACTGCTCTGTTGACTGTTTCTGGAGTAGAAATGCCTCGTAACCCCTCAAACATTTTTCTGTCACAACATTAAACAGGACAGGAGAGAGAATTTATGGATAGGCTCTACTAAATAGTCAAAGTTACCAATATGTTCAAAAATTAACCATATAATTTGTTTTGCAGGTTTTGTATACAATTTGCCCCAGGTGACCCCACAAATCAAGATTTTTTTTTAAGAAGAGAAAGTTTTCAATGTACCATTGGTGTGTTAAAAGACAGAGCACTTGAGTACTTAGTTCAATAATGGATTTTTTACAAAGGCAGAGACTTTTATATTAATAGCTACATTCTGGAACAGTATGTCAAAAAGCTGCATAACAGATCCTTCAGATTTATTACTGCTCCTCCAAACAAAACCCATTATGCACAAATGCAACATCAAACAAAAAATCTGCAACAGCCCGTGTTGCAAATAATCTGAATGGAGTCCACAAAAGCCTCTTGAAACCCAGCCACGTCCCTGCGATTCAGAGATGCGCTCCCACCTCTGCAGACATTTACATGGGTGCTTTGGGTTTACCCCTCTGTTACCTAACTACCCCTGGGAGAGTCTGGAAGTCTTTTTTAAAATCTGCTCACACTTTCAAAAGAAGGGCTTGGTTGATGTTGTTCTTCCGTGTTTTTTTTTTTTATAATGACCAATAAAAGTGGAATCCAAAACTATCAGTTCTCGCCACACTAACAGAAACCCACCCAGCCTCCCATTAGCTCCCCAGTCCTCCCCCGCCCCCCTCACACCTCTAGGTACGTCTGCAACTCCCAGCGCTGTTACCGAGGAGTGCTTTTGGGCCACCTTGCCCCCAAGGGTGTGTCAACATCCAGGCACTATGGGGACAGCAAGGAGCCAAGTGGCTGCCTTCACTCTGAATCTCCGCCTTTTCACGGGGGCAGAGGGGGCTGTTAGCCAAAGCCTTCATATTATTCCAGCACAGCTTTTGCAGGCTAATTTTTTTCCCCCTAAAAAAGAACTTTCCTAGATGGGTAAACGTGTTTGTCTTTAAGGGTTGTTAGAAAACATCATGCATATTTCAGCCAGCTCCAGATGAAACGAGTTAAGTGGTCCTCCAGCATGCTAATGTTTGAAAATGCCATATTTGTGCCATATTTGGCCCTTTAACTAGCAACTCAACTTCAATGCAGCCCCTGCCCCCCTCTGGCCCCCTCCCACCCTCCTCATACTCCTTTATGTATATATGTTGCATAATTATGGAGCAGTGAGTATTTATCACCTTTTCTGGGCAGTAAGCAGAAAGAAATACAATACCATTACTTCCAGTTACTGCCTTTCCCAAGATAATTAGGTAACACAGGGAGGGAGCTTCAGGAGGCCTAACGCTGTTCAAGTTAAGTGATTGACATGGCTCTGTCTGGCTGCTCTATTAACTGTTTCATTTTGTTGCTATTTGCAGTTTGCTTGGCTAATACTCCGAACAAATACAGACTGTTTCTTTAGCCCCTTTTTTCTCTTTGACCTTCTCCTGCCCATTTTCTTTGACTCACTTCAAACTGCCTTGAAAAGGCCTGTTGAATACACAGTCCGTCAGAGGCCCAGGTTCATCCTTACCCTTGCCTCCAATGCCTCACTTCAAAGATGGGCCGCATTCTTTAATTGCCCTTTGAATTAATATCAAAGGGTCACAATGCGAGTGCCAAAAGAGAAAGGGGCTTTAATGAAGCAAAGAGCTGCCATTCATTTGCAGATAAGCACGTTTTTATGCCTGAATGGTCACCGGGGCTAAAGGCTTCGGGAAGGGGAGGCTGTCCTGTGAGGACTCTTCCCTAAGCAGTGATTAGTTCAAACAAACAAGGGTAAACAAATAAAAAAAAAAGGCTACAAACAGCAACAACATAAATAAGGCGAAGTTCATGAGCTGCACATCCCCCTAGGATACATTCCTTTAAAAAAAGAAAAAGCTGCACTTAATTAGCAAATCCATTCACCATTTTAATCCCAGGTTTAAGTATTGAAATTAAATATTGAAATTCCAAAGACCGAGTTCAACAACATGGCCCGCGATAAAGTAGTTGCACTCTGAAATTTTATGCCATGGACAACGCAAAGGGAAAATGGTATGACTTTAAAATGGGGGTGGGGGAGGATGTAACTTTTCACCAAATAAAGTCCCCATGCTCAGGACATAATTACTTTTGATGGGAATATTTGTGCTTAAATTATCGATGCTTCACTGCCTCAGCACACAGAATTTAGTTTGAGCCTGAACTAGTAAACCACATCTATCTATCTCTCTATCTATCTGTCTATCTGTCATCTATCTACCTACCTATCCATCCATCCATCCATCCATCCACCCATCCATCCAGGTCGACCATATTTTCCATTTGTCCCAGAGAAATGACCACTTACGGGGCACTGTCTTCATTGCCCCCTTGTAATACTGGAGCTGCAACCAGAGAATGAGTACACCAGCAGCACCAGAGGTCAGCGTAAGGTAAAATACAGCTCAAATCCTAAATGATTACAGAGTGAAATAGTAAGCCATGCTTCCCCTCTTCCTCATCCTGCTTTTGGAGAGGTTGGTGATTAAGGAAGGATTTCAGTCCTGGTGAATTATCATCTTAGCAAAAGCTCAGACAGCACCGCTGATGCCCAGCTACAAAGTGGATGGTTGGCCTCTGGTAGACATAACATTCAGACCATCGCCTGGACCGCCTGGACCTTTCTTCGGTGGCTGTCTTGGTAAACAGAGCTTATGTTACTTACTCTCAATGATGTAACAAGGAAGGTCCTTGTTCAAACGTTTCAATCAGTCTCCAAGAGTGAGTTGCCAGTTTTGAATCTGTGCATGTAAAATTGCTACTATGATTTTAAAAGAAAGAGAGAAAGAGTTCTCCCTTATCTTTGAAGAAATCAAAAGCATGTTCTCTTCACTGGCCTGATTTTCCATGAGCTTGTCCATCTGGTTCAGAGTTGCCAAAATAGAGTGAGAAAAGGGCAGCAAATAAATGTCAGAGAGTCAGCCTGTCTGCATAAATCTCCAGCTCCTTCCAGAGGAACTCCTTCCTGGCCTGCCGGGGCCTTCCAATCTGGTGACATGAGCCAACAGGCATCGGAACAATGTGGAAATGAAAAGACTTATTTTGCCCCAATCCAAACCCTTAAAAGCAATTTCTCCCATACCCCTCTTCCACTAGATATGCACGCTGCTTGCACTAAAGCGGTGTTATCCTAGCAACTAGGTCCCCTATGTCCTGGATACGGAATTATTTCAGTGTATTTTGGACTGAACACAGGAAAATCCATTTAATTCTTATTAATCTGGACTCTGAGAAAGCATTGAGGCAAATCGATAGGACACCAAATCTTATTCCAATGAGTACAAAAGCAACAAGCAGGTTATAAGTAAATAATATTTGTTCTGAACTTTGAATGTGTTCAGAGCCACAAAGACATCACAACAATTCTTAGAAGCAGTGGAACGACAGTATCGCCCCCTGCTCAGAATGTCTGCTGAGTTTCCCTGGATCACACAGCTAGTTAGAGAGTGAACTAGCATGAAAAGCCAAGTCTTCAGCCCCAAACCCTTTCATAGAAACCACAGTTTTACCTGGTGCAGAGCTAGATTTGGGCAGCCCAACGTGCTGTGGTTTCTTTATTAAAATCACAAGTGAATAAACTTCAAGACACTGCAAACCCAGCTTAACGAGCCACAAGATAAGTGGCCCATATATTTCAATGCTTCCCCAGGAGCGACAATCATATAAACACAGCCATTGATAAACTCCATTCAAACAGCAATAATCTGATGCTGGCGATAATGATTATATCTTGCATTGGTCTAAGGCTTTACACGTCTTAAACTGTTTTTCACACTCACTCTCTGATGGAATATTATGATTCTTTGAGATAAGAAAAAAATTTTTTTTTTTCACTTGAATTTCAAGTACCAAGGAATAAGGCAATGTAAGTCTCCAATGTGCAATGATGTCAGGTGAAATCAAGCAATGTGAAATTTTAAAATCTAAATAGCCTAGCCACTGAAGCTACCCACGTAATAGGTTTCTTATTTCTTATGTGACTCTCAATTAAACTAAGGGGCATTTCATACCCACGTAAAACTTATATTCCCAAGGGACAAATCCTTCATGACAGCATTGTCTTTTCTAGCCACCGTCCTATTTGCAGCTTGAAAAACGGTGCTCTGAAATTCAGGTCCAGGTGAAAGACACCCTCTCTGAAGCTTAACCTGCAAGCTGCAAAACTGCAAAAGAAAAGGTGTCCAACTTCACAAATAGCTGTTCCATGAAAAGGCTTTCCTAGACTTAAATGACTAGATGCCAGCTGGATCTCTCTCCAAAGTGAAGATTTTCACTTTTTCTGTGTCACCAAGTCATAACCACAAAGCTGCTGGCGTTTCATGCAACCCTCCTACCAGACAACGTCGACTTGGGATGTGGTGAGTATTTAGTTCAGGAAACACTGCATGGTAGCATCCACTGTTTACCCCAGTTAGGAATCAGAAGCACACTTGAAAGAAGCTCTCACCTTCAATGAAGAAAAAGCAGGGCAGGCTGTCCTGAAATTTGTAGACTTACAAAAGTTTGTTAGCTGACTTTGTAAAAAAGGGAAGCCAGTCTCTTCCGAGCTTGCTGCCACTTCTCCCAAGAACCAGCCCAGAGTAAGTGTTACGTCAACGAAAGAGGCTTAAAGGGTAAGAAAATGCGATCTAAACAAACCTCTAGGAGCAGACATCCTGCTGTAGGCTTCAATGGGAAACATTTGTTATGAAGTAATAAGAATTTGCATAATTTGGGGGAAGACTTTGTTTTCAAAGTAATTCTCTTTTTCACCTGCTTAGGTCTTTGCCGAGTATGGCTTTGGTTAAGTTTTGTTGATGGAGGCTCATGTTTAACCAACTGTTTTTAATTTACAAATTAAACTTGTCAGAAGTAGAAATCCTTCCCTTGGAACTCTTCCAATATGTCAAGAATTAATTCTAATGAAAACGGCATTGCCTAAATGCAGGATGGCCAGTCACTTATTTTATTTACACAAAGTCCTTCTCAGTTTCTTTGATAAAAGCAGCTAAATCTTTTTCCTCTTTCATGTTTTGTCAGCACTTGATTCCTTTTGTCCCTTGGCTATTTGCCTAGCTGTGGACAATAAGGCAGGAAGAATAGAAGCAGATTGTTGGAATGGTCCTCAATAAACCTAATTATGACATGTTCACTGCCCTCACCATGACACAGTCAAGGGACCCAGGCTTATTCAATTACCCTTGCCAGGTTTCTCTTTCAGACCTAAAGTTATCCTGACTGTTTGTATTTCTGAACAGTATTCATGTTCATTGTGAAAGAAAATCCCCCAGACTTTGAGGGGTTTTTAAGTTGATGCTGTTATTGTAGCTAATTTTTATTAACTGAATGATAACATGATAAAGAAATAGACTTTTGTTATGTAATAAGAACAAATCAGGGTGTGCTTAGAGTTACACCTCTTTTTCCTTTCTATTCCAGCCAGCCTGGCAGGCCACGCAACCTGAATTAATAAACAAAATAATTTCTTCAACCTGCATGTCCCTGACAACACTAAGTTTAGCTCCACGGACAGGACTGTCGCTGCCTCGTTGTGATTCTTCTTAACTTTAAAAATAATAACCATCACATGATTTGGGGTGGGGGCGTTTTGTGTGCATGTGTTTTAACCACACATAGGGTTTTCTTCCCTATTAATACCAGAAAACATAAGTTCGTTGGTACCTTTACGCCAACAGCTATTTCTTCAGCTGCTTGAGACAGACAGGATGAACAGTATTTAATTAAAACTCTGGCTGCTGGTTGGAGGAAGCCGTTCCTCCTCGAACAGATTGTTCAGAGATCATGCCAGTGGTTGCCGCAAAGCCAGTGTATAAAAGCTGTGTGTCAAGTGAACAAAAGAGTGGAAAAATGAAGGAATGCCAAAAATCAGCTCCTGATCCATCCTAGCTTTTAAGTCAACTAGGTCTGATAGAATTAATATTCAGTTGTATTTAAAGCTGCACAAAGCTTATTGGGGACAGTTGCTTTGTAAGTTGCAACATCTCCGGGTAATTTTTTCCTTTTCTTTTTTCCTGTCATGAAACTCATTGTTTTCCTTGGGTAATTTGACAATTCCTGAGACCACAATGGAATAAAAAAATACAATATCACATAGTAGGTGCTATAATTTCTTAAATTTGTTCCTCAATTCATTTCCTTCATTAGACATGCTCACCATTTGAAGAAAAGAAAGTCTAAATTATAATCTGCCCTGCATGTGAATTTGGGGTTTGGTATTTACTTGGTTTCTAGGGACATTACCTTTTTAATCCTAATGTGAGAAATAAACTTCACAGAGAACTTGTGAAATAAAATATGCAGACTTCTTAGCGTTTGAAGAATGTTTTGAATAAGGATATTCTAGCATCTGTTCTGCTCTGCTGGTCCCTCTCCTTGCAAATAACAACAGTTTCATTTTCTCCAAATTTTGAAGGGATGTGTTGAATCTCAACTATCCAAAATGAATTGTACAACGAAGTCTTTAAACATTATTAATATAAATAATTTCAGTGGAATGTATATTTACCTTATGTTACAGAATGTCGTGTCATTCTGCAGTTTAGTTTTAGCATTTGGTAATTTCATTTTCTTTTATGCATATAAACTTGTATTCACATTGACTTTTAAAATCTTTCTGAACAATTGTAAATAGTCATAGTAGTATTTTACCTATAAATTTTTAAAAAAATAAAACACCTCATTCAGTAGCAGCATGGAAAATAGTAAATGTCTGTCTCGCCATTAGAAAGTTAAAGTGTTCTTCCAAAGTGTTCAAATTACTTTAATCAGCAAATGTAGCCTCCTGTATAAAGGCAGTTAAAAAATAAGTCTTCCTTTGCTACTTTATAATAGAAATGTTATTAAAATATCCAAAATGTCTCAATACTTTAACCTGAAGCATATGTATTTTTGCATTCCCTAAAATGTTTTAATGTTTTTATATAGTTAAACAGAATAACAAGTCTTCTTCGAATCTCAACTGGCACTTCCCTAAGAAAACATGAAAAAAAAAATAAGTAGAAGAAATCAAATACTAAGATCCAGTACTGCTCACCACCCCAAACTTGGCAAAGTATTATAAATGCCTGCTGTTTTAAAAGTCATACAATAATCTTGCTATTCATACTATATTGGATAAATGCGTGCCATAACTTTCACAAATTCAACTTTTTCTAACCTGTTAGAACCCAATTCATGTGGCAGTATAAGTCAAAGTTTTGCTTTTGAGAGTCAATAATTTGAATTGTTTTGATTTGTATGGAGTTACGCAACAAAAATGTTAATGTTGACCAAAAGTAGCTAAGATCAGATTTCTTCTTTACCTAGAAGTCAAATAGTGACTCTTATCAAATAAAAATTTTAATTTGCGATTCAAAGTTCAAAATTGTAACACATTTGATCTGACTACAGGATAACCACTAAGAAAAATAGAAACAAACTCTTTCATATGGTAAACAGTAGTACTTATTATTCAGAATGTCTAAAGGGGTATAGTTCCTCTTCCTGATGTTTTCACTTTATAACGTTCAGCTTCTATTTTAAAAGATTGGTAGATATTTTGTAGCATTATTTGTTTAAGATAAAGAAAAGTACAACAAAACTTGAGCCACGGATATCAGATTCAGAAGAAAAACTGTTCATGCAAATATTAGTGTGGATACTTTATACCCTCTAAAAGTCCTCAAACAAAAAAATGAATTTTCACAGTGCTTTCCACATTGTTTGTTTTATTGTTTGGTCTTTGCAATAAAGGATTGCAGAATTAGAATGAGTCATTTTCTATTTCCAGAATATACATATACCTAAGAAGTCAATATGCAATAGATGTTGACTTGAAATAATTTTCCTCCACAAAAATAAGAGTAAAATAGTGAAGGGAAAAAAGGCTAGAATCTACTCTTGATGGGCTATGACATCTTGCTTGAGTTGTTTTCAATGTAACAGAAAATGTTTCCTATATTTTTCCAAGTTTCTAAAATGTTTCATGGCAATGTCTTTACAAAAACAAAAGGTTTTGAATTTGAAATTATCTCCTGTTTAATCTTTACAAGTTTTCTCACAAGCTGTTTTGCATGGAAACATTTAATTGATTCCAATACTTTTTTTTTTTTTGTAAGCATATATGCATGTATTTTAACTCAGAGGCAAAAACATTTTTTTCGTTTGTGCAATTCAGTTTCTGACAACTGCTAGCGAGGGAGCTAATTGATGGCTCCGTGCGAGGTCGGAGGGATAGTGGATGGGGGAGGGGAGTTCACAGTGTGAGGGATATAAATGATGAACGTCTAAGTATTACCTTGTCTTGTACACCTGAAACTAATTAAAATTTAAAAACAAAAAAGAGATGACAGCAGAATCGCATAAAGTGAAGGTATCATTATCTGAGTCTCTCTCTCTCTCCTCAAGCCCAGATTTGGTCAGCTATCAGAAGTCGCGTGTGTCCCTCTGTGGGCACAGGGGAAACCGTCTAAGCAGATGATTTGAAAGAGAGAATGCTACAGTCTTGCTTAAGCAACTCTAACTTAAGGGGAAGCTCTCCAAACAATACCCTAAGGCCTTTCCAGCCTCATCTGGAAGTCACAGCTATGACAGGAGATGCAATAAAGGATGAATTTCCCACCCTTGATGGGGAAGAGCCTGTGAGTCCACCTGTTCAACGGCACAACAAACTTCTGTTCCCACCCTCACTGTTCCAGCAGCAAGGCATCGTTCCCCTCAGAGACAGAACTGGTAGGAGTTGCTCACTTAAAAAATTGAGGGACCACAGCTCCATCCTGATTCCCTGGCTGCCTGAAGGTCCCACTGTATCCTCACACAGCTGCCTAAGAGTTGCTTCTAAGAGTTGGCTGGGAGCAGGCCGTGGCCACAGCTGCCACACCTGGCCAAGCTGTGAGGAACTATAACCTTCACCTTGCCAATGCTTCCATTTCTCAGAGGAAGAGAGAATGAGGTCCAGTGAGGGGAAGCAAAGAGTAATAGTTTCAGAGACCTACGAGAAACGTCTGAAAATTGCCTCATGCAACCTTTACAGCTGAGGGAACCAAGGCCCAAAATATATTAATGGCTTTACCGACCTGCCCGTATCCAGGGAGCGGATGGATGCTCCTTTGCTTCTTGTGAGGAGTCAATCCAAGGTCCCTCTCCACAGGAGCTCCCTGTGAGAACCAAGGCTGCTGTGTGGTGTGAGGGCCATAGGGGTAAATTCTCAGCAGCTCTGGGCTGCCAGACCCAGACTTTGGCTCCACAGTAAACAAGATACTAAGGCATAAGAAATGAGGAAGCATCCTGGAAACACTAATATCCAAGATACAAGTAGAGGGTAACTGCCGATGATGATGATGATGATGATGATGATGATGATGATGATGATTTTGCTCTCACACACTGCTGTGCCAAGGCCATACTCCATGCAGCCCTGCCTTTCCCAACCTAAACTGAACGATCCATTCTTCAATGCTAAGCTGACAAAAGTAGATGCAGTTTTGTGGGACCTGAAGCTTTTATAATTTAGGGGGCCCCTCTTGAGAAATAAATACCAACATACCTTAATTTTGCAACATGTACAAACACCTAATAACATGGGGACATTGTTAGGGCCTTTTCCAGAGCCTGGAAGGGCCCACGCAGGTGAGGTGCCCTGGAACTGAAGGTTCATTCGCTCTCCAGTAAACCCACTTCTGACAAAGGCTCCTCTGTCATCCTCCACTTTGACAGGGCCTGGAGGAGAAGTAGGCTGTTTCTAGATGTATCCCCCGCCATTACCTAATACTTATAAATCACCGATCAAGTCTAAGTGCCAACGTTGGAGGTTCAGCAGGGATCAGTTTAATTGTCCACACACACCACAGGCTGGTGTGAGCCCCATCTATCGCACGCAGGAGGAATAAATTGCAACTGTTCCACTGGGACCCTTGTGGCTTCCAACCTCCCAAGCAATGTGTTTCTGGGGCTCTACAGGATTCCAACACTGAAAGTCTAGGAGACTCTGGCCTTCCAGAAACTCTCCCAGCCAGTGGATCAATTATGGATGCCCCTAGTCTTCTTGTGGAGGGCAGCCTTATTTCTTCTGACCTCTGATCACTGTCCAGGTGCCACTGGAAGTGTGAGAGCTCAGACCAAGCCTTTGCTCCTTTGGGAGCATTGTGAGCTCTGAGACAAGATGGGCCCCACAGTGATAGGCCAAAACAGACCCTTTATGTACTTCTGGCCCTGCTCTTGGCCGGGAAGCCCAAAGGACACAAGGCCAGGCGCTTCCTTGGCACACAGGAAGTGTGCAAAACCCACCTGTGGAGCAGGCTGCTCTCCACCCCACCTGGGCTTGCCGCATTCTGGGTAGCTCAGCATGGTATAGTGTACTGGCAGGCCATGCTCGCCAGCAAGGAGCTCCTTCCTTTCAGAACTAGTCCTGCCCATTCACAGCGAAGATAGGATCTGCTGGAGTGTGATTTGAGGAGCATCAGAAACTATCCCCACCAAAAACCCTGCATGGATACTGGAATTCTGCCATTAGGGATCCATTCTTCCATGCTAAGCTGCCAGCTCCCAGGGTCCTTTTGGAGGTACCGGGTTGAGTCTCATCGTGGAGCTCAGTGGAAGCATATGTTATATGTGTGTGTGGAGTTGGGGTGCACAAGGGGAGGGTAAGCAGGATGGAAGTGGGACAGGGTCGGGGGGACAGGAAAAGGAGAGGGAACATTTGAGACTGGCTTATTTGTTGTTTTTGTTGTTGTTGTTGTTTGTTTTTTAAGCTAAGGTCAGCCCATAGTGGCCTTCACGAATGGAAAGTGGGGGGGGGGGATTTTCAAAGAGTTTGGGGGAGGAGGCTTGGGAGTAGGGAGATTTTCAAACATCCCTATAAAAAAAACCCAAACTTGTTCTGGTAATATCATTTCCTATAAACTACAGTTCGAGGGACTGTTCTTTCTATTTTTCCTAAATATTTTCTAACAGGATTTTCCAAGTACCAAAAATTTGACTGTGAATGATAATCACTGTCTTTCCTAGTGAATTTAATTTTGATTTTCCATTTGAAAAAAATAATAATAAAGGATTCATTTCAGGGGGAAATCATTAGTTTAAATTAGTAACATTAAATTATAGTAATTCAATAAAATGATGAAAGTTAGCCAGCAAACAAAGATTCAGACCAAATTTATTCCTCTGTGTCATTTGTATTTTGTAATAAGGAAATTGTTTCCCTCCTTATCTGCCCAAGGGACCCCATCAGGAAGAAAAGCCTGTGCAGTGAGTGGCTTAGTTTCTATTTGCCTACAAAGGACAACATAATATCAGGGTGCGACCCATAATGAATACTGGCTTTGACCTGCAGAAGAATCTATATGTCCCCACACACTACTGGCCACTTGTTGAGCCTCTGATGAAAACAAGATGTGATCTTCCCAGCTACCAAGTGGCTTTGTGCTCAGGAATGCCCTGAGAATACCAGCTGACACCTTCCACAGGCAAAAACAAGATACAGAAGTCAAGTTCACTGAGAAAAGCCCAGAAGCTGAAGTCAACATAGGTCAGGCCTTGAGTGTCCACTCTGGCCTTCTACTTGTAGCCAATTCCCTAAATAAGGGGGAACTCAATGATACCCCAGCATACCCCTGGCCCTCCATTCTTAAGCCTGGCTCTTAGAAGTTTCTGACCTGATGCTAAGTCTCTGGTCTTCCATTTGCCTTCTTCTTTCAGACAAAAATTCAGCAAGTATTCAGAGCTTGGCAGGGCCAGTGACCACAGGCAGACATTGGCTTCCAGTAAGAAACTATAGAAGTTGCCTTTCTACTGCCCTCTGATGAATGTGTGTCGTGCACACACACAAGTCCCGGATGTGCCCTGTCTGCACAAAAGCCAAGCAAATCTACCACCTGGAAAGTTTCCACACTGGATGGCTTCCCAAATCATACTCCGCTCTGGCAAATTGCTGGTCTGCCGGAGGCACTGTGAGAAGAACACCCCCCCATTTTTTTGCTAGACTTCCAGAAATGGACTCCTGGCTCCCTTCAAAAATGGTCTAAGAGGATGTTAGAAGTTCCATATTTTTCCAAAATATAACCAACAATTCCAGACTCTGAGATCCCATTCACTTGAGAATCATGAAATGGAAAGTTGAAGCATTTTCCCCAGATGAACTCATGGGTTCCTCTTTATTTTAAAAAATTGCAAATCGGCAATTCAGAAGAGATCCCCAAATTCTTAAGAGATCCCTCCCACTGACACCCTGCTGGCTGACACAGAGCCAGTCCCCTGAAGAATGCCTCCACTTTCTACTTCCCTGTACCTATGTGGATGACAACATGACGATGTGAATCTCAAGTGTGGTTACTCTGCCAATGCAGGCCTGAAAACCAGTTATTTTCTATGGTCTAAATTTCTGTTGGGAACATCACAGCCACCTGACAAACAAATCAGAAGCATTTTTCTCATTGGGATTAACTAGCCCTACACCCTCCTTTGTATGTGGAAAGCTGCATACTTCTGCAGGTAGTAATCAGATGTCATAAATTATGGGCCTCATTCAATCCAAAGTATGCACAGAGCTGGGAGACAGAAGAAAGAAACTGCTTTTAATTCCTCTCAGCTCTTCACAGATGCTTAACGGCAGGCCTGCTTACATCCACAAACTGACTCCCTTAGATTTCCATAAGCAAGTCAGAGGGGAGGCAGGAAGAGAACCCAGAGCACCCAGCTAGCTGCCTTCTAAGTGCAAATGAAAGTTCTAGCATTGAACTATCTTCCTGTCTCATACCCAGTAGAACAGGGCTACATGTTCTGGGGCCAGCGGCAAGAACAGTCAAGAAAGAAGACTTGTTTTTGTTTTTCTGTTATTTTTTAAACCAAATCAAAATTTTGATTTTCAAAAATAAATCCGTAGACCCTCACTCATTCTCCGATTTCTGACAGGCCCGTTCCTAACAAGAAATGACTTGAAACATTTACTTTCTAATTATTTATTGGCGTTTGCATCTCCAGTTTTCTCAGGAGGGTTTGGAAAGGGTTGTTTTTCTCTGTAGTTGCAGCATCGGTCTTTCTGGCTCCTTTCACAGACTTGGACTTCCAGCTTAGTAAGCCAGGTATACAACAGCAGCAAAAGCTGAATTCCCAAGCATTGGACTTAAGAAAAAATAGGCTGATATGAGGGAGGCAAGGCATGTGCAAAAACATAAAAAGTCTTTTGTGCACAGAAAGGAACGGATACATATGCCCTAAAAGTTCATAAAATTCAAAATTAGCCTTTATCAAACTCATGAAACCCCTAGACGATCAGGCCAGCACTTTTCAAAAAGTGTTAATACAAGGCCAGGTTTTAGTATTCATAATCTACCCTCTCACTAGTTGAAACCTAATTTGGTGACTCAGAAAGACAATTTCTCTTTTGTAGCTAACTAATCAGAACATGTTGCCTCTAAAGTGTTATAAAACTATCCATAATTTTCTCAGCACGGAAAGAAAACTAAGTAAGAATGCTTAACATAAAATATGCTAATTTTGATGGCAGTAAAAGCGAAGTTAACAGTAGACCAGCCAGAATAAAAAGACAAAAAAGAATAAAAAGAGGAGCAAATAAGTCAAAAAAAAAGCTCTTCTTGGATTTAGAGAAATGTTCTATTTGGAGAAATAACTGAATATTACAGGAATTTGTAGAGTGTAATCACTGTTAGCAGAACAACTTCTGAAGCAGAAATTTCAAAACCTATGCTTCTCTAGACCTACAGTGGCAGAGAAAAGTGTCTCTTTTCTTGCGCGAAAGTGGCCACTCCACGGTTCCTAAGTATTGCTCCACCATTTGTTGTCAGCACAGAACCCAAATGCCACCAAAGCTATCAAAATTACAAATGCCATTCCTTTTGTCCCTACCACGGAGGAATTATTTTACAAATAAACTCACACATGTGCCAAATGGTGTTGTTTGAGTGGAAACAATCTGATGTTGTAAAATCATCGCTTGCCAATATGATGGAATACTATGCAGCTCTACAAACAGGCTGAGCCAACCATCAGACCCTGGTGGGGGGTACCTGCGGAGATATATTCTAAAGTGGAAGAAAAAAGAAGACAGAAAGCAAAGCACAGAATAGCTTCCACGGTAGGCTACCATCTCTGCAAAAAGGGAGGAGAGAATATTTTTAAAAGAAAGAAAGAAATGTAATTGCTTGTTTATGCACATACATTCTAGAAAGATAGCCAAGATACTGAGAGACATGGGTGAGAGGACAAGTTGTCATTGTACGTTGCATTCTATTCTTTTGAATTCTGTACAGAGTGAAAGCTTTACCCAGTCAAAAATAAATACGATGATTTTAAAATAAAACCTGACAGAGCATGTATTTCACTTGAGTGTTTGGATCCACAAGAGTACAATCCTCGGCATAAAGAAGGCTTCCCCTTTGAGGCTGAGACTTGGCCTCCATCATCCAAGAGTCCCCTTGCATCTAAAAGCCTTCAGGGGGCCAGCAGAGACCAGAAGGAAGGCCCCACGACTGGCCAGTGAATTTTTATCAGTTCACTGGGGGCCTGCCGGCCAAGGAGCCCCGGCGGCCTGCTGAGACACCTAAGCCACAACAGCTGCATAAACTGGCTGTGCCCCAGCCTGACCTATTTTGGAGACAGGTCAGGCCAGTGCATGTGGGGATAAGAAAACAGCCTTCTTCTCTCCAGTGGCTACACTGGCAAGCTGCTCCAGCAGGAGAAACGGGGCAGGAGCACTCACTCCAGCCTCCCCAAAGCCTCACAAGTCCGGCTGCTTTCTTTCACCCTCTCATTGCACCCCAGTAAGACAGAAATCCCAAGCTTTTGAGATTGGCTAGAGAGAAATCCAATAGAAAGATCACTGAAATGTATCCTCCAGCTTAACAAATTGGAAAGTTTCCTTAATATTTCTGAACTCAAATTTTAAAGGAGGGGGATTAAGAAGAATCATGCACCAAGAAAGAATGCACACAGTCTCATCCGTGGAGTTATAAGGATGTTTAAGAACAATGAAGAAGGGACATAAGGAGAAATTATACCCCAAAATGCCAGAAAACCAATTATTGTGGCAGGATTTCAGGAGTAAGAATGTATGTAGGAGACCTATTTTCAAAAAGCAACTTGTTCATCAAAGTCATTGAGCAAAAAGAACTTCTATGAAAGACAAAGAAAGTTTGAGTTGGAGGTGGGTTACAAAGCCATGCTAATCTAAAGGAGAAAAGGAATCTTTATAGAACTAGGAGAAAAAGTAAGCAATATCTTTTGACGTCTCAGTAAATGGATTTAGAATTTTTTTATTTTTCATCTCTATTAAATCAATAAGATCTATTACTTAAATAGTTGCTTATAAACTCAATTTTTTTGATTCAGTAAAAGTGAACTTTGGTGTGTGTGTGTGTGTGTGTGTGTGTGTGTTGGTCGTCATTGTTGCTCCTAAGCCCTGAATTAAGCTTTTATCTGCCCTTGGGCAGAGCCCATCTGCTAGTAGGCTGGTCAGTTTCTGCATATTCAGAGGTTATTTTTCCCCAAGATTTTGAGTTTTCCTGTGATAGGTGTTATTTGCACATAACTTGCATCTTCTCACTTTATTCTCATGTCACCCTGGGAAGTTGACGTGATGTGCCCGCACTTTACAGATGTTGAAACTGAAGTTCAAAGGGTCACACGTGAATTTTGCTTTGTCTCAATTTTAGAGCAAAATTAGTGATGCAAGAACAGGCCACTTTTACCTTGGTACTCTGCTCTTGTAACACAAAGACATAGAAAAGGATTTGGGGATGTGTTGAAGTCAGAGAAGACAGGAAACACTCAATTGATTTAGTGAACCTCAATCAGGAAACTGGCCAAGTGGGGATTCAGAAAGAAGAAACCTGTTGCTTTTCATATAATAAAATGAATTGGACCAATTAATTTTCTTTAGTTCAGGTTAAACTCAACCATGGTAATTGAGACACACACACACACACACACACACACACACACACACACACACTCTTTGGTCAAGATTTCCTTAACCATGATAATGTATTTGAATATTGGGTGAATTTTAAAATGTATGTTTGAAAATAGACTCAATGAGTCTTTAATTATTTAAAAATAAAATGTTTGTTGTAAAAGATAGACCTTATAAAGGAAACAAGAAGATATTGATAACTCCATACAATGCCCAAGTGCCTGCTGACTGGCTAAGTTATGCCTTATACTAGGGTTTGCCACAAAAATAATAATAACAATAATAAAATAAGATCAGAGGGCTAAACTGGCTGTATTTGTAACAGATCGATGTACCTATAAAAATCACAAATGTAGGCTTTCTGTTCAAAACGCAAATTTGCATGTGATCATATAAGCATTTACTATGAAAGTACACAAAAACTAAACCAATTCCATGTTGCAATATAAATTGCACAGCAATTGGCTTTCCTTTCTTAACTAGTCTACCCTAACTTACTTATCATTTCCATCTAATGATATAAGGCCAAGTACATTTATTTCTGCAGTTGTTTCCAAAAATATGCCTACCATCCAATTACAAAACTTTTGAAAATATTCATTTAAGCCATGATAAAGTCTCAATATTTCAAGTCTCAATATTGAGAGACTTGACATGGAAGTTTTCCTGGAAACTTCCTGGAAATTCTTTAAGTGCTAAATATCAGTACCATTTCCTCGCCCTTAATCCTATATTAATCAGCCAAGAAGATCTCCCGTCCTTTTCACAAAGCATTTTGATCAGCTACTTTAAAATGAAATCCATTGGAATTAGATCCAGGATGAATGGGAAATTGGCTTCTAGCATTGGGAGCTGATGTTAATGTACTATTGTAGATGCAGTAAATCTAGCCAAATAAAAGTAGGTTAGAGTCAAGAAATCACTGGATGGGTTTAATGAGGTAAATATACAGCTAGTTTGCTGTTATGTCATGAGTTCTAATTTGTTATATTGGGGAAAATTCATTTTCCAATAACTGCACTAGGAAGGACATAAAAACTGAGGCTACTTTGATCAAGTTGCTTTACCCCAAAGAGAAGGGGTTCTTCGTTGTCGTTGTTTACTTAAAATCCTGCAGAAAAATTTAAATGTTGCAAACTTTGCTATGTGCAATGTGCAAGGTAAAAGTCTTTCTCAAGATTTTCCTTTCTAAGAGAAATGTGCATCCAATCAAATTCTAAATTTCACACCACTGTTCTTTATTAAAATACAATTTATTTTTTATAGAGAAGTGGCCACTTCGATAGCAGAAATTATCTGTTGGTCTTTTCTTAGTTTTCATCAGGAAGGAAGGAAAACAGACATTGAAGGTAAGAATCAAAAAAAGCCTATTATTCCTCAAGTGTCTTCAGCAAATACTTCCCATGGATTTCATTATCTCCTGGTGACAATGGTGAAGCTTCTAACTCATCTCTTTTGAATAGAAATTTTATAATGTTAATGGTCACTTTGAAAACTGGGCATATAATTTCCAATCACAAACTGGAAATTATATGTTTTCTGTTCATTGGGAAGCATAATCCCAACACAGATAATATGAGGGGAAGCTTTCTTAGAGGAGAGATGTCCGGATTCCAGCAAATGTTCAACACTGTTGGAGCTTAGTGTTTGACCTTACACTGCAAGGGACAGCTGAAAGCTGAGCTGTGCCACTCTCTACCAGAGACTGGCATAAATGAGGCAGGGATATCTTTCCCAACAGAGCAGAAAATGGTCCTCAGTTCCCACTTTGGTATGTATCTTCCAAGAGAATGCCAACTTCTAAAATTCCCTTTCGCTTTCTCGGATCACAATTCCCCAGCTAAAGGAAGCCAGTTCTTTTTTTTGTTTTTCTAACAATGATGTCAAAGTTTTATTTATTTTTTCCATTTTTATTGAGACATAATTGACATCAGCCAGTTCTTGAGTCAGTTATTATACCTTGGTATTGAGATCAGGTCCAACTTGGTGCTCAACTCTGCTGTCTCCCTGCAGTATATGCACACATAGCCTGAGACCCAAGGGAGGAAAGTCACTTTAACTGAGTAGGTATATGAAATATACATGCCCATGTGGGATATGCAACAAGGAGCTCTCTAATGCTGCATCTGGACCCAGGATAAGGTAACCATAACAGATCTGAGCTGACTCCCACTTCCAGCTTAATCAATTTTAGGCAGTTGTTCTACACTGCAATGATTGGGACTATATCAAAGAACCTTTGAGCATAGGTAGATTATTAATTAATTGGCAGATAATAGAAAATATGGCTAAGGATTCTGACTCTGTATGTCAAGATCCATCTTGTTCAAAAATAAACAAGAAAGACTAGAAACTAAAATAAAATAAAAACGAAGCCTTCTGAACAACTATTTAGTACTAAAACGAGCATAATCAGAGAAGGGGATTCAGGAAATCCCCCCACACAGGCAGATCCATGACGCACAGCTGAATATCCAAAGCCTGAATCTGGCATAAATTTCACAACCTCACTTAGAGTGGCTCATTGGAATTTGCAAATTAAGCGCAGAGATGGTATTTCCAAAAAAGCCCTTGCAGGAATTTTAGCTTTCATAGTAAAAAAAAAAAAAAAAAAAAAAAATCTATCCAAATACATTGAATTTTTAACACACACCCCCCCCCAAAAAAGAGTCTACTACTTCATCCAAAAATCAACAGCAAATAAAAGTCATAAAATCATTCAGGGAAATATTTTTCTTACCCTTCAACAGCAGTGGTTGAGATCAACTAGGAGGCTATGCCGTTACCTCAAATTCTGATGACTCTAGAAAGTGTGATTCATAGAACCAATAAACCTTTATTTTGTGCAACTGAGTATAGTTTACTGCCAGCATAATTCATAGTGACCAACTTATAAATAAACTCTAATGATGCACAAACTATGCACATAAACACATCTCTACTCGTTCATTATAGGGAGCTTAAAAATATACGAGATCCATGTAAGCATCTATAAACTATGGAAACACACGTAGAGAAATGTAGTCAATGTAACTCCCACTTTCCTGTGCATTTAATTATTCCCTACCTAGTTTTACATAAAAATCTGGCATCTTTCCTTTACATCATTGCAGCTTGGAAGGCAACTTCAGTGAAACTTCCATATTTAGAAATTTAGCCACACGCAGTTAGTAGTTTTCATGCCTCCTTCCACCCCCCAAAAATGAGAATCTATATGATGATAAATTCACCATCTTAGCCTAAGTTCTCAACAAGAAATCACTGTAGGATAATTAAAAACACCCCATGAATTTCTTTGCTACAAACCCACGACATGTAACTGCTTTCGGTTCCTATTTCTTCAAGAGAATTTGGTCAATCCTCCTTAGAGGTTTCAGAGGAAAAGGAGGATTTTCCAAGACAGATAAGTTGAAATGATCCCTCTTTGATCTCAGTGGTTAAGAATCTCTCACAATAGAAGATGGCCACTGAGGGGCCACGATCCTGGCCTTTTAATGTGTAACAATGGTATCAACAAACAGCTACTTAATCAATATTTGGCCAGAGCTGCTGAAAACTTCCTTTTCAGATTTTAATTCCTAGTTGTAAAACAACCCCAGAGGCAGCCAATGAGATAAGGCACTAAAACTGACTGCTTAATTGCCTTTTCGTGTCTTGTTAGTTCTATATCTACATTCTTAATGGTTCTTTAATCTTTATTTACCCGCATAAATAAGTTACCAGTGGCAGAACCTCCCGGAAAAGAACCTCCTCTGCCCAGCACTGGCCAAATTCTCTTTCTTCCATCCTTTGTGCGTTTGTTGCTGTTGCAGCTTTTTATTCTCATTGACTGTTAAGTTATGTACAACTTAAACACGTAACTTCACGGTTAGGAAAAATTTTTTTTTTTGTCCTCAAAAAGATATGAATTCGTGGATGTTGAAACTGGGTTCAGTGGCGATGCTCCTATCCACCTGATTGATTTCCGCATATTGCACTCCCCTGAACCCAGGCGCACTTGCAGGTTCCGCCTCATCGCCCGGGTGGGTTTTATTACGCAGCCCTGGGGACTCTTAAATGACCCTTCAGTAATTATTACGCACTTGAAGCCCCTCGTCCTCGTTCCGGTGCTATCAACAATCAAATCAAGACCCAAAATAAACATACGATTTCAAGCATTAATTAGAAAATCTGCATGTTTTCAATAAGGCTAGAAAGTAAATATACAGCAGGCAACCCAACAAAGCAAACGAGCGAGAAAAAGAAAACCCTACATCGGAACTCGGGTGCTTCCTTTTCAATCGTCCCAACGGAAAATCGCTACCGCTACGTTCTTCAAAAGAGCGCAGCGTGGTGTTCTAATTTAATTCAAATTCTGATGTTTCCAACACATTTTAAAACAGACTGTTGAGCGCTGCAAGGACTTCGAAATATATGAAATGTACTTTGAAGACTTAGACGACATTGGGGTCAAATTCATGATTCTGACAAATGGGCTTGGAGAGTGGGCTGTCCACTTTAATAAAGGTTCCAATGCCACAAACCTCAGATCTTATTATACCCCATGATTTTCATCTGTGGGAAAGTTTGTCCCCCACCCCCTTGCCTCGCGCCAAAATGTCCTTCCCAGCTAACGCCGGGGAAAGAAACGGCCTTCGTCCGGTTCCCCTCGATTGCAGTGGCACGCCAGTTAATGATAAAGTCCTCTTTGCACGATTCACTGGAAATGA